>NC_056741.1:810173651-810808651 GCF_019279795.1 Protopterus annectens | reverse complement strand
AAGTTTTATTACTTGCGTCCCCTTGCTTCATGGTGGTTTTAAGTTCATGGTAGTAGATGAAAAAAAAGCTGTGTGATTCATGAGGGTCTTTAACATGCTTAGCTAAAGCATTATTTGGTGTTCCAATCCTAGTATTATAAACATGTTTACGTATTCTATTGCGCAGGTCTCTGTGCGTCTTTCCTGCATGAAATTTACTGTATATTTGGCAGCATGCATGCACTGTGACTGCTGCCACAATCTGCTATTGCCTTAAGAAATATCACCTCCTTGTGTCTGGATGTAAAAACACTTGTCCTGTTTCTATAAAACTGCAATAAATGCATTGTCCACAGGGACTTATACTAAATACATGCTCTTTATGCTCACCCATTGCTGTTTCCAAATTGTTTTTCAGATAAATTACCTTCCTGTTAAGCAATTTACAGTTTTTATATTTAACTTTAGTGTATTCACATACTATTTCTCTGATGGTATCACTAGCTAATAGCACCTGCCAATGTTTTCTTGTAATTTCCATGACATTTCTTGAATCACTAGTAAAAGGTAATCACTTTGTGTCATTGTACTGAACTAACCGGTTCTGAAAAATATCGTTTAACTTCAGCTCCTGTCATCTTACATATATCCTTCAAATTTTCATCTATCGCCCTTTTACTATATTCCCTTAACATTAATTCCTTAAGAAATAAACCTGGTTCCCTGTTAAAATTCCCACCTGACCTGCTGGTCTAGATAACCTCATTCGTTGTCCCCTTTATAATATTCTTAAATACATGCCTTCTATGCATACTGTTTCTGTGCAGGTGTGACACCCCTGCCACTGGCCCAGTAATCAAGGAGCCACAATCCTCACCACTAGCACCAGTGAGGGGCATGCAGATTAGGAGGATGACAAGTACACACACAGTGAAGTACAATTTACCTTAAGAGCACACAGAGATCGCAGTCAGTCTGGGGCTGGCTCCTCCCTCTCTCTGCAGATCCCCAATAAGACTCCTCCACTGGCACAGCTGTAGGGTTAAGATCTCAGTTGAGTGATCAGGCCAAAACCTCCAGCACCCTCTTTGTCCAACCAGTGCTTCGTGTCCCTGCCCAAGTAACTGACACACACACACACACACACACACACACACACACACACACACACACACACACACTTTGAGGTTTGATTTATATACAGGCACACTCCTGGGGAAGGCTGACACATGTTCACTTGCTATACCCCCTTCTGCCCAGACTATATGGTAGTAGCAGCTGTCACCAACCATTACATATCCACTACTATAAAGCCCTTCCCAAATGGTGACTAATTCTGCTATGTCATGTTACTATTATCCAAAGGGTAAGTGTGACCAAACTGTTAAGACTATTTGAGTGACCTGTACAGTGTCCCCAAATATATATGCAAGTACTTTAAGAGCTTAAATATCTCTAAACAAACCAGCCATGATTAAAAGGTTTAAATATATTTAATAATAAATAATAAAAGCACAAGACAAGATTCAATAATGCAACACAGTCACAACACAGTGACAACGCAGAATCACAGGAAATATTATAAAACAACATTGCAGGACAGTCTCACATAAATACAGAAAACATCTAGACTGATCTTACTATATTCCTGTTTATCTCTAAGAGAAACTATGTTCTTAAATAACTTACATAGCCAGGCAAATCCAGGTGCTAAATGGATGTTTACAGGTCCAAAGACAAGTACAAAATGCACAGCCTCACTCTCTGAGATAGTTCTTAAATTACTATCAAATATTTCTGCTGGGTTATTTCAGATTACATCATTATTGTCACCTCAGCCTCAAAAGACTTCTCTCAGAAGTTGCCTGGGACTGGAAGTCATAAAACCATTTAAAAACTTCTACCCTTGAAACCTGTAATTATTTCTGTTTCCAGACAATAGAAACAATTTCTAGCTGCGGACGTTCTGTCTCTTTGCTGTATTTACTAAATTCATAGCACATTGTAAAACTCTTTACCTACTTTCTCAGAGTTTGCAAGTTAACTCTGTATATTCCATCTTCTACCATCAAAACATACATTTGCATAGGCATGTATTCCATATACATTTCTGCTCTTCTTCAGCAGTGTGACTGGTTACATTTCTTTGAAGCTCCGCACATGACATACAGTTTACTTACATTTGTAAGACAAGCCTGTGGATCATATTAATATTTACAAGTAACATAGGATTATTTACGAAATTCTAGCTAGCTAGGCTGGCATCCTCACAACTCCCCCCCCCTGCCCCCATGAGAGCTCAAGCTAGTTTTAAGTGCCCCTTGAGAAACATTACTTGAGAGGGTTAAACCAATCTGGGAATACCTTACCCCATTCCCTGTCTTGAGAACCCATCTGCATTGGCATTGCTAACCCCACTGTGGTGCTGCACTGTTCTATCATATGCTTGCAATCCTAGGCTCCACCTTGATAACTTGCCATTTTGCTGGCTGGATGTAATCATGTTAGGGCATTGCGTTCTGTAACTACAGTGAATTTTCTTCCATACAGATGAGGCTGAATTTCTCCAGTGCCCACACTATGGCTAGTCATTCCTTTTCTACAGCTGAATAGCATTCCTCCCTGGGTTGGAGCCTACGACCGAGATAAAACACTGGGTGCTCTTCTCCCTCTGAAGAAATCTGGCTAAGTACAGCCCCCATCCCATGGTTTAAAGCATCCAACTGCACAACAAATTGTTTGCTGTAATCTGGACTGGCTAACACAGGGGGTCCTCCCAAAGCTTCTTTAAGCTTCTGGAATGCCTGCTCACATGCTGGGGTCCACACTACCTTATCTGGCATGTTTTTCTTGTCATGTCTTTGAGGGGAGCAGCTATGGTACTAAAACTGGGGACATACTTTCTGTACTACCCTGCTGTCCCTAAAAATGCCTTCACCTGCTTTTTGGTAACAGGTGCAGACCATGCCAGATTGGCTTCTACTTTGGCAGGTTATGGCCTGATCTTACCACTCCCCACTGTATGTCCCTGGTAGCAGACCACTGCCATACCCACCTAACATTTGGTGGGCTTAATGGTCAACCCTGCCCTCTGTAGTCTGCCTAGTACCTCCGTGACATGCTGAAGATGCTCTTGCCAAGAATGGTGTAGATGGCAATATCATCTAGGTAAGGAAAGGCAAAATCTCCTACTCCTGCTAGCATATGATCTTCCAGCCTCTGAAAAGTTACTGGGGCGTTTTTGATCCTTAAGGTCATCTTTGTGAATTCCTACAATCCTAAAGGAGCTGGGAGTCCAGGGCACTTGCCAGTAACCCTTGGTAAGATCAGTGGTGATAAGATACTTAGCTCCACCCAGCTGCTCTTGGGCTTCATCTGTCCTAGGCATGGGTAAGCATCTGACTCTGTGTGACTATTTAATTTCCTGTAGTCTACACAGAACTTGGTGCTGTCATCCTTCTTTGGTACCAGTGCCACTGGGGAGGCCCATGGATTGCTGGACTCCTGAATTACCCCTAGTTCCAACATTTCCTGCATCTCCTCCCTCAGAGTCTGTTTGACTCTCTCAGGCACCCTATAAGGGGCCTGCTTAATAGTCATTTGGGGGTCCTGTACCCACATGGTGTTGCACCAGGTGGATGCACCCTGGTTTCCCAGTGAACATGTCCCCAAACTCCTGTAACACTGCTTGGATTTCTTGAACCTGGGTAGAGGATAACTGCTGGGAAATTGCTACCCCTTCCACTGAGGTGTCAGTCCGAGTTTCACTGAGATCATCAGTCACCAGATCCTCCTCAGACTCTTCCTGCAATCCACTGCAAATACTCAGCACAAGGGCCTCCCTAATATGGTAAGGTTTCATCATGTTAACATAGTACAATTTGTGCCCCTGTCTCCTGCCTAGCAGTTCTACCATGTAGATAACATTACTGACCTTCCTTACCACCTTGTAGGGTCCCTTCCAAGCTGCCTGCACCTTGTTGTGTCTGACAGGAATGAGAACCATTACTTGCTGTCCTACAGCTTACTCTCTATTTCGAGCATTCCTGTCATACTAGACTTTTTTCTGCTGTTGGGCTGCTGCCAGGTTCTCCTGGGCCAAGCCCATGAGTTCCCCGAGCCTTGTCCTGAGGTTTAGGATATGTGCACAACATACTCCTTGTGGGATTCACACTCACCTTCCCACTCATCTCAAATTAAATCTAGAGGTCCCCTCACCCTTTGCCCATACATCAACTCAAAGATTGAAAAACCTGTGGATTCCTGGGGAACCTCTGTGTAAGCAAACAACAGATGGGGCAAATATTTGTCCCAATCCCTCTTAAACTGGTCTGTAAATGCCCGTAGCATGGTCTTTAGAGTAGAGTTTAACCTCTCAACAAGACCATTAGTCTGGGGATGGTAGAGGGTGGTCTTTAGGTGCTTCACCCCACAGTACATCCACAGACAAGTCAGCGGGTCTGACATGAAATTGGCACCTCTGTCAGTCAGTATTTGTTTTGGGAAACCTACCCTGCTGAAAATTTTTAACAAAGGATTTGCCATCTTTTCTGCCTCAGTGGAGGACAGAGCCACTGACTCAGGGTGTCTGGTAGCATAATCTACTACCACTAGGATATACTTTTTCCCCTGTGGAACTTGGGGTCCTCAGAGGCCCCACAATATCCATAGCTGCCCTCTGAAATTACTCCTCAGTCATAGGCAAAGGCATCAAAGGAGCTTTCACCTTGTCTCCTGCCTTGCTTACGTTTTGGCACTGCTCACAGGTCCTGCAGTACCCTGTTACATCTCTGGAAATCCTAGGCCAATAGAAGTTCTGCATAATAAGTCTCTTTGTACACTTTGTGCCCATATGACCTGCAAAGGGAACATCATGGGCTTTGGCGAGAAGTGCCAGACGGTAAACTCTGGGCACTACCAACTGCTGTATTCTCTCACCCTCTAGCCCTTCCTCAGGGGTCCACTCTCTATACAGTAGTCCTTTGTCCTAGTATACTGATTCCCCCTTCCCTTGAGAATCATTTGCCTTACTAGCTACCTTCCTCAAGCCTTGTAATATAGGGTCTGAGAGCTGAGCCTGTCTCAACTCTCTTAGTAACCCTTCCCAGCTCCCCTTCCACTAGAAGTTTGGTATCCTCCGACAGCAATGCCTCACTGTCAGCCTGGGTACAACTACTCACCTCTGCCCTTGCAGTCACTCTGTCCAAGGGAACATCACTACCCAGAAGCAACTGTAGCTCACCTTCAGTCTCACTGCTACAGGGTAGCTCCCTCCCTGAAGTAACCACCTCATCAGTCCTGGTTGCAAGTGTGCAGTCTGTCTGGGTCTCTCCCAGGCTACCAGCCCCACATGCTCGTCTCCAAGCCTGACTGCATGGAAATGTATGAACACACGATACTGCATTACCAAAATCATACCCTATCAGGACATCTGCAGGCTGGTAGTTTGGTACCCTTGTTGTCTCAAGACAACCTACTGTTGGCATTTTGTCATTCCTACTTACTGGCTCTCCCACCTTTTGTTCCCATTTGCCTCCATGGATATCTGTATGGCCCTACTGGTTGCATTTAAAACAGTTTATACCTTGGTCCTGGACGTGTACCTGGACTAGCGGCTTCCCGTGCTACTGGCAGCTTCTGTTGGGGCAGTTTGGGTTGCCCACCATGGGTTTCCTTAGACGCATAAGCAGCACTGGGTGTCCCTTTCCTGTGCAGGGATTCCCTGCTTGCTAGGTATAGGTCTCCCTTCTTCCCCAACTCATCTACAGTAAGGCATTGTCTATCATCTAACCAGATTCTCATGTCCTCAGGCAAAATGCTAAGGGATTGTTCCCTCAGCAAAATGTCCGCCAGCCCTTCTAAAGTGGTGACCTGACATCCACTCACCCACCGTATGAAAATAAACGCTTAGTTCAGCAACATATTCACACACACTTTCATCTGCTCTGCATCTGTGCTCACAAAACTTTTCCCTATAAGCTTCAGGTGTTAACTTAAAAAATTCTGGTAAACAATTCTTTACAACATCATAGTTTAAGCAGTCATTATCAGACAGTTTGCAAAGAACAGTTGCAACTTTACCATGGAGTAAGGGGATCAGGAACTGTACCCAGAGCCCTTGGTCAACATCATACTGTTTGCATACCCTCTCAAACATATGAATGAAACTATAAAAATTATCTCTCTCTGTAAATTGTGGAAGCAATTTACTGACCTTTGTTGCTTCTGGGGTTCGGTTACTCGTTTCCCCATTACCTCCATGACTCTGGTGAAGAGTCAGCATCACCTTTTCATGTTGCCTCTGTCACTCTTTCTCCGCGGCTTCCAAGCATAGCAGTTACTCATTTTCCTCAGTCTCTAGATGCCTCATTCTCTCCGCTGCTTCTATTTCCAAATGCTCGGCTTGTAGCTCAAGTCTCTTTAACTCCAGATGGATTTTTAAGTCCTCTGTGGAACGGTTGAGCTCTCCATTCTCTGAGAGTTGTACATCCCCACGGCCTGTCTGATTGTTCTCCAGGTTGCTATTCTCTGATGGAGTTGTGACAAAAGCTGCAATCATGTCTGCCTTAGGTTGGCATGCACCAGTCCTTTAGCCTGGCACATCTCTACCAGCTGGCCCCTTGTCAGCTTGCCATACTCCTCTGCTGACATGCTTGCCTGCTCCCCCTGACTGACTAAGCTAACAAAAAAACAAAACCAAAAAACAATTGTGATATGAACTCTGAATGTTCATTGCGTGGCTGATAGAGTACAAGCACCTTCAATGATCATTGTACACAAGCTGCAGGAATTCAATATCCACACCACTGCAAGCCAGTTAATATGTGATGTGGCTGTTTCACCTCTTTCAACCAGTTAATATGTGATGTGGCTATCCCACGACTGCCAAACAATTATGTGATGCCCCTGCACTGGCCCAGTAATCAAGGGGCCTCAGTCCTCTCCACTAACACCAGTGAGGGACGTGCACATTGGGAGGATGACATGTACACACACAGTAAACTACAATTTCACTTAAGAGCACACCGAGATCACAGTCCGTCTGAGGCTGGTTTCTCCCTCTCTCTCCAGATCCCCAGTAAGACTCCTCACTGGCACAGCTACAGGGTTAAATTCTCAGCCGAGTGGTCAAGTCAAAACCTCCAGCATCCTCTCTGTTCACACACAGACACACACACACACTTTGAGATTTGATTTATATACAAACACACAGACACTCCTGGGGAAGGCTGGCACAGGTTCACTAGCTATGTCCCCTTCTGCCCAGACTATACGGTAGTACCAGCTGCCACCAACCACTACTTATCAGATACTATAAGGCCCTTCCCAAAGGGTGACAAGTTCTACTGTATAATGTTACTGTTCTCCAAAAGGTAAGTGTGACCAAACTTTTAAGGCTATTCGAGTGGCCTGTGCAGTGTCTCAAAGTACATATGCACGTAATCTAAGAGCTTACATGTCTCTAAACAAACCAGCCACAATTAAAAGGTTTAAATCTATTTAATAATAAATAATAAAAGCAAAAGACAATACTCAATAACTCAACACAGCGACAACAGAGTTCAGAATAACAGGAAATATTTTAAAACCACATTGCAGGACAGTCTCACATAAATACAGAAAACATCTAAACTGATCTTACTACATTCCTGTCTATCTGCAAAGAGAAACTATGTTCTAAATAACCTACTTACAGAGCCAGGCAAATGTAAGAGTTGAATGGATGTTTACAGGTCCAAAGACAAATACAAAATGCACAGATTCACTCTCTGAGATGGTTCTTAAATTACTATCAAACATTTCTGCTGGGTTATTTCTGATTACATCATTCTTGTCACCTCTGCTTGAAAAGACTTCTTTCAGAAGTTGCCTGGAACTGGAAGTCTTAAAACCAGTTAAATACTTTTACACTTGAAACCTGTAATTATTTCTGTTTCCAGACAATAGAAAGAATTTCTAGCTGCAGACATTTTTTGCTGTATTAACTAACTTCATAGCACATTGTAAAACTCTTTACTTATTTTCTCTGAGTTTGAAAGTTTAACTCTTGTATTCCAACTTTTACCATGAAAACATACATTTGCATAGGCATATAGTCCATATACATTTCTGCTGTTCTCCAGCAGAGTGGTTACATTTTTGAAGCTCCGCGCATACCACACAATTTACTTACATTTGTAAGACAAGCCTATGGATCATATTAATATTTACAAATGACATAAGATTATTTACAAAATTCTAGGTAGCTGGGCTGGCAGCCTCATAGCAGGTATGAATTTTTATGGTATGCTTTCCTGTACATTTCTGTTGATATCATGTGCATATCTATCTTAACTTTTACATCTAAAAATATATATCTCCTTTGTAGACATCTCTGTAGTAAACTTAAGAAAGTTTGTACAACTATTCATATGTCCATAAAGGGCCAGTAATTCTTCATCGTTGCCCCCCCCCCCCAAGTCAAAAAAGAGGTTATCGACAAATCCCTTATGAAACAAAATATTTTTCTTGTAACTTTCATTATTCAATATTTTTCTCTTCCCAGTCTGCCGTAACTGCATTGGCATAGCTATTGGCACAAGTGCCCATGGCCACGCCATCCTTTTGTAAGTAGCATTCCCCAAACATAAATACAAATTTTTTCAAAATAGTTTCCATAAAAAAGTATACAAGGTCCACTTTCTTCCTCTCATATTCACTATATTAAACTAAATGTCTTTCAAAGGAGACCAACCATACTCATTGGGGGTAGTAGTAAACAGTGATTTAACGTCCATCATAACTAACAGACAACTCGACAAATCACAGTTTTTACTAAACTGAAACAAGTCACTCAAAAAAGTCTTGTGTCTTTCTGTGTATAAATATTATTTAAAATAGGTCTAATGTGTCATTCAACGAATATTGACATTATGACTATTGTCTAGTTGCCACTATTGGCCTGAAGGGTGGTTTAGTCGCATGTTTATGAATTTTTGGTAAACCATGAATACATGGTATCACAGAAAAATCTATTTTTAAAAAGTTATATAAATCCATATCAATACATCTGCTTTAGAAGACAATCTTCTAACATATCATCTATACGTCTGTGTAACACTTATGCATCATCAACAGTTGCAACGTCGTAAATATTCCTGTCCCTTAGCACATTTTTCATGGACTCCCTGATTACAGTTGCATCATTCATCAAATTATCTAATACAAGCATTTTTATCTTTTGTCAAATTAGTAAGGAGTTTTTTTACCTTTGTTGCTGTTGGTTAAAATACTGACACAAGTCTCTAATACACAACTTCTCAAAGGCTTCCAGTAGTGGATGTACATTAGGCATAAAAGTACTAGGTCTTTTAAAGGCTTGTACCTCATTCATGTTACCAAACAATAGTGTGAATCCAACATTTCTAACAAACATCTTTAAATCAATTATTCTGTGAGCACTATTTGCTCTTTGTGCTTGAATAAACGAAAGTCCCTTTTGCAAAAGTGATCTCCCAGAGTCTTTTAAAGCCGTAGCAGATGTATTCCAAATCAAGTTGTCCCTTGATGACCCCCACATCTTCTTGATTGTCCATTTGCCATCTATCTTGTTCTGGCCATTTCGCTTGGCCTTGCTCCGACTTCTCAAGTGACTGTTCCTTCTGCGCGTGCACACACATGCACACACATGCGCACACACACAGCTGTCAGATTGCAAAATTATTTCTCTTCCATGTCCATCACAGTAGGGGTTCCCAAAGGATTAATACTTGGGCCTCTGCTGATTAGTATGTTCAGTGAATTACATACTACCTTCATCCATAGTACAATGCACTGATAATTCAGCACTTATTTACATAGAGGGAGACCCTGCCCGTACTTGAAGAACTTACTCTGCTGTCCTTTTCCTTCCTGGAGTCCTGGATGGGTAAATCCAAACTCCTAAACCCTAAGAAAACTTAAATTAATGCTATTCACTCCCAGACACCTGTCCAATAAATAAGGTTTTCACAGTAACCTTTATCCAGTCACACGTGAATTGAAATAGTTTCACATACTAAGCTTTTAGGTGTGAGCATAGATTAGATGAAATTTGACTATCCTATTCAACAAGTAATAAAACGAACACACCAAAACATAGGATCCCTGAAGAGGGCAAAACACTTCCTCACAGACAAGGCCAGAATTAACATACACATAGGTTACTTTACAACTAGCACTTTTGTATACTATACCTGTATTTACCAACCTTAAGAATTGCCTATCAAATAAATTTGATCAGTACTGCGAGACTTACTGCTAGCCAACTCTACAGAACTCACCAGTGTTTCACACTAAAACAGTTAAATTGGCTAGAACGTCCTCATACACTGGCATATTTGTTTAGTGATAACTTGCAAACTATTTCATAATTCAGAAAAATACCAGTCTGTACCATCAGTTCAGCCTTATTCCCCAAACAGAACCTTATGCTGAATAGACAAATCCTTACCCATTGCAACTAAATCTAAAATGGCTGCAGGTGAGTCATTGTACTCTGTTTATGTATAAAAAAGTGAGCTCTTTCCCAACTCCTTTGAGGCTACTGAGCATCTTAAAATCCTTTAAATCCCAACTGAAGTAACACCTCATGGACTTCATGACTTCGCCCCTTCCTATCCCGAAGATAGTCAGCACCTCGTAAAAATTGTACATACCATGTTTTAGATTACATCTCCTAGGATTCTGTTCCACTTTACTCTATCACTAGTTCCGTTCAACATTTCTACCAGATACTCCATTTTCAAATATAATCGCCACGCTTCCCTTTTTATGTCTTCTCTCATTTCGAAATCCACACTTTGACTATATACTTCTATTATATTTGTTTACTTTTTATCAGAAATAATTATGTGAAACGTATCAGTCAAATTCTACAGATTACTTCTGTTTGGATTTGCAAACTGCATCACTTAGATAACCCACAATCGATATGTATAATGCATTTTGTAACCAGCAGTGCTGCCTGTTCCAGGGTGTTAATGTATTCTTTAACTTTGATGTATGTATTCTTTATGCAATTTAAAAATCATGCAGTGTTGTAAAGCCCTATATAACTGTTGGAGCTTTTCTCCCTGGGCCACCACTGAAAATGGGTCTTTGCCCAGTCAGATTTTCCTGGTAAACAAGTGCCAACAGATAAATTACAAACTCATTTTCAAAGTTTTGCTGCCCGTCTTTTTAAAACACACTTTATATCTATAGTATCATTGAGGCAGGGAAACTGGCTAACCTTTAATGTAAACCACCAGTGTACTTTGATTTCCAGCAAGTTATTTACATTCCTTTGGAAAGTTGCACAATCCATTTGATCCAATACAAAAAATGGAACAAAAGAAAACTTAAACTGGTACAGTTCTTGGAATGTTTACATGTTGCATTTGTAGATGATTCTTTCTGATAGCCATCATACATTCTTTGCATTTTACTTGCCTGTTATGCTTCACACTTGCAAGTAGCAGGATACACAGCTCTACTGCTTTTCCAAGTATAATGGTATTTAGCCCCAAATGGTTTGTCATAATTTTAATAACAGCATATGGACTATTGGATGTTTAACTGCTTTGCTTACAAAACCCACAGGTAAAAAATGCCAGTCCTTCTCACATCAGGCCCACTGTAATTCATTTTTTTGTTTTGTTTCTGTTTAGGATGTCATTATGGTTAACATTTCTTTTATAGGTAAAATAAGAGTAGTCACCCACAAGCTTCAGTAGTACTACACAATTTCCTTTGAATATTTTCTCATTGTCAGTTTAGGTTGCCAAAACATGGAGAATCATCTGAGAATTCCAAGCCAAAGGAGGTGTTTGCACATCCCTTAATTCTCACTTTGTATCCTCTTTGACTTGAGTATTAGTATAGGCAAGTTTGTGGAATAACAGTGGACTAATTGCTAGCTCCGTTTTGCTAACCTGGTATAAATTGCATAGGCAGATGAATTCCTATTTATTAAAGGAACACTCCACCCTAGAACTAAAAAAATATGTTTTTTTCAGTCTATCATTGTTTCCAGACCTATTTTAACACCTAAAATTGACTCTAAGTGCTTTATTAGTAATTTTAGCTATTTTACCACAACATGGCTACCGATGGGGCTTGCTATATCAATGTGATCTTCTTCTCCTTCAAGCCTTTCTCTTTCCCATAAAGCATTTCAAGTCTCCTTTCTGTGACTCATGCCAGACATAAGGAAGTAACTGTGAATTCCCATGCCATTGACATATAATGGGAAATCTGTGACTCACTGTCAGTTTGGATTTCGTCTGTGTTAGGCCTGATTCTTTTCTGTTGCTAATCACCCTCATTTATGTTTAGATCACAGCTTGTTTTACAGTATAATTTGAAGTTATCTAGCAGCAGACAGAGTTGTAGCTAAATTGGATGCCTTTGTTCTAAGTGTTCTTTTGTAGTCCCGCCTGAATTGACAGTCCCCTCCTCCCATACTACTGCAAAGGTGTGAAAACTGCCACTGCAACTGACAGCTCACAATTGAAAGGAAGGGAGTGCCATTTCAAATGTCTTCCCCTCTGCCTGCAGAATCATTTGTTAAGACAGCAGCAGAAAGATTTATGTAAACAATTTCAAATTAAATTTCGTACAACAGTTGAGGATAATTTTTGATTATTTCATTGTGTACACTTTTTTTATTTCTGCCTTATTTCTACAAGACATTATTATGTTCACTTATGTTTGTTTTACAATCTCTTTGAGGGACATTAGCCTAGTGACATGTTTTTGTATTTCACATGATGTTTTCATCATCTCCACACATTTTGCAGGACTGTAAAACAGTAGATAGCAAATCTGTGTCTATGATGCTGGCACAGTAAAATTATGTACTGAAAACTCACTGTTTTCTATACTCCATGCAGTGAATTTTTTTTGGGGGGGCTACTAATTATTTTGTGCATGTATGTATCACTTGCATAACTGAGACATTTGGGATCTTAATATGATCTCCTCTAATTCAGCTGAAACTATTTAGCAATACTTTAGTCTTTTATTCATATTAGTAAATTTACTTTGAGGCCCGCCCTGCCTTTCTTTGTGTATTTTTCAAATATTACTGCTCCACTGGTCATATATCGAGCTGTTAATTGGCAGCAGACACTACTCAGCCAAACACATTTATTCATATTTTTCACATTACTAATGTGACTTTGGTCTTTTTAAAACAACAAAAGAGACGTGCCATTCGCAGAAAACACCACGTAAGAGGGTTTACACCCTTCAATCAAATACAGATTGCAGCATCCAGTTTGCAGTTGTACTAACTAAACTTGTCAAGTCAGGCAGTAAGCACACTACTGTCAGTGTCATGAGTACAGAATGACAATTTTGACCCCATAATTTTCCTGTCTACGTTATTACAAGTCACTGTGCCAGGCACTAGACATAGCCTTCTCTCAACTAAAGAAAATTCAGTTTGTGTCCAGTGTCTTTGAACAGAACATTTCCCTGTGAATTCAGTCTTTTGCTTTTCATATTAGACGACTCAGACTCATAGGCTTGTAGTTTCTGTGCTCATTTCATCGTTCACCTCATAACACTGCCTGCTGGTGAGACACTTGAGTATGTTTGCGATGTGACACATGTTGGCAGTGTGCATACAGCCAATCGTGGCCCTATTGTTTGGCCGGGCGAGTGGTACATCAAGGTCTGTACAATTGCACATACCTGTGACTACCACATGTTTGATTTCACCTGGGTGAACATCAATTTCAGACCTGGCATTTGTTCACATGTTGCCAGTCATGACAAAGTATGCATGTTCCTTATGTAGCGTCCTGATTTTTTCAGAATCCCTCTTGAGACACAGCAACACCGACAATGGAACCACATATCTCAACACTGGATTGCAAGCGTTCTCACAGACGGGACTAGGAAATCACGATTGTTGTTACCATGTCCAGTAAATGACCATTCTTCACTGTGGTTTCCTTGGCTGGTGGTGGGGACGGAATATGGATGTCCAGTGAGATTAATTTATGGTCTGATCTTACCAATGAGGGGTATACCTCTGGTGTGAAGTACAGAGACCCCATGTTGGTGACGACCAGATCCAATATGTTTTTCCCTCTTGTGGGAGTGGTGACCAGTTGTTGCATAGCACATGAGTTTATAAATTCTAGGAACCGTTGGGTGAGGATGTTTGGGCTTGAGTAGTTTTCCCAATCAATGTTTGGGTAGTTGAAGTCACCCAATATAATGGTGTATGGAGAGACCTTCATATTTTCCAGCGTACTCAGGAAAGCTGAGTGGAGTTCCTGTGTTTGGGAGGGTGGTCTGTAACAGGCTACAAACTGAAAGGCAGATTTGCCCACTGTTAGTTGTACATGGATAGTCTCCGATGCTTCATGCAGTGCCACTAACCTGGAGGTGTGGGTATCTTTGATGTATATGGATACTCCCCCTCCTTTTGTGGTTCTGTCCGAGTTTTGTGGCCGAAAAGCATGGTATGAAGTATAACCTGGCAGTGCTGGGGTGCTTTCAGGAGCCTTAAACCAGGTTTCTGTTACTGCACAGATATCGATATTCTCCATACTGAGGAGAGACTCGAGTGCGTGCATCTTGAGGTTTAGACTTCTGGCATTGAGCAACATTACCCTTAGTTTTTTCTGGCGTTGAGCAACATTACCCTTAGTTTTTTCTTTGTGTTTTCTATGGAGGTGAGTTTGTCTTTTGAGCCTTGCCTAAAAAAGGCACTATGGAGGAGGCAAGAGCCTTTGCCAGTATTCGAAAACCCAGGGGTGACGGGTGCAAGCCGTCCCTTGTGAAGCAACGTGGCTTGTCAAACATGTCATCCCAGGCTGACAGATACTGGATCCCCTTTGAATGACACCTATACTTTAGCCAATTGTTAAAATTGATCATTTTGTCTTTATACTGTGGCATAATTCTTGGTGAGGGCAAGATGCTACTCAAGGTCAGGGTCATACCGGCCTGGGCTACATGATCAGAGAGCTCCTTTATGTCTCTTTTCATGTAGTCCAGGGAGGTACGTCTCAGGTCATTTACACCAGCATGGACAATGACAGAGTCATATTTGTACTTGCTTTGGAGTGACCTGAGTGCATGTGTTATATGGTGGATCCTGGCACCAGACAGGCAGCTTACAGTGACCTTCTCCTTATTCAGCCTGGTGAGTGGGACGTCAGTGTGTCTGACAATAGAGTCATCTATTACAAGTGTATCCAGTGTGTTGTTTAGCCTTAAGGGCTGTGACTATGTGGCACACTGACTTTGTGAGTTATGTGTTACGTGGGTATTGTTGCATGGTGGGGGTTGCTTGGATGTCTGCTTTGGAGGTCTCTGCGGCTTAGGCAGATTTTTGTTTAGAGCCTCCAAGTATGTTTTTGTGCGTTTGTGTGTTTGGTTTGCTGATGCGATGGGACTATGTGAGACTGGATTTTTGGTGTGTGTGGTTACCTTTTCCTCCTGACCGGCTGTGCCAGTACTGGGTTGAGAGAGCTCAGCCTCCAGTTTGGCTATATAGTTGCATCTCTCACATATGTTTGAGCTTGTTGGGAGGAGGACAGGGTGGTCTGTGTACATAAGGCAGTTGTAACATTGCCTCAAGATTCCCTATCTATGGTCCCTATCCCTATCTATGGTGTGATCCCAGTTATTCTCTTTAGGGGTAATATTTAAATTATCAACCTTGGGACAGGTAATGCCAATTAATAACCTATTGGGATAGGTTATTTCAAACACAAAAGTGGAAATTAGCTAGATAAAATGGCCAGCAAGAGAAACTATCCTAGTACTTACCTTACCTATGAACCTATAATCTTACATTTCTCACGCACATACAAATAATGCATTAAAAAAATCGACAAAAACTTGGAATCTCTTACTGATCCAAAAACTCTCAAAAAAAAAAAAAAAACACTTTATTCAGCTGCTTATATTTTTCTAACTTGTGTTTCTTCCCACTATTCTGTTACTTCATCTTGCTTTGCTTTTTTCCTGCTACTTGCTGCCTGTTCTCTAAAGTGTTCAACTGCATATTTTCTGTTGCATTTATTACTGCTTGTTTATAGCCTGTCTAACTTATTCGTAAGTGTTATTCTAAGCTCTTAGTTTTGGTTTAAGCACTTGGGCTTTAGGCCCACCCCTTAGCTCTCCCTGGCTTTTCTTCCTCAGATTCTGCCAAATATGGATGGACAATTTCCTACAGTTTCTACTGCCAGTCTGGTTGATATGGGCATCCTGAGACAGTGTAGCAAACTGCCTCACATATATGGACAACCATCTACTACTACCATCTAGGAACACAATTTGTGAGAGATACATTTACATTAGGAATGTACAGTCCAAGCTATCTCCACCTCAAGCCAGTATATCTGGCACTGAAAAGGTTCTCAACACAATCACTACACTTCAAACACCACCTGCACCTACACAACACACACCTACATATGTGGAGGTCCTCCACATAAACATACCCAAACAAAGGAGACCTCCATGGCAAAAATACATGCGATCTCCACAGCCCTTAACACCACATACCACGCATAGTCCACACACCCATACCTCACAACTACTAAGGGTTTACCATAAACGCAACATATTAGTCATAGGAGACTCCACGATGAGACACACAGCTGTGCCTATCACCAGGCTGGATAACGAGAAAGTCACAGTTAGTTGCCAGTCAGGTTATTCTCCTACTAATGTGAATTAGGGTAATACTTAAAAGTTATACCTGATTTTGGACTTGTAAAGGCTCCAATGTGGTGCTAGTTATGCACAAAACATGGCGCAACTATATACTGAATGCATCATTCATACTTACCTCTTCCTACAACATATACTCCAAATTCAATATTTGACATAAACAATGAAAGAGAATTTAAATGATGTCATAGATAAATACATGCACTAACCTGTAGCATCATTCAGTAGGCTTGTAAACATGTACCAGAATATCTCACTACAGCCATGTTGTCGTGTGCAGCAGACTGTTTTCAATTGAGCCAGCAGAGAAACCTACCCAGTATCTGAGCAATAAAGCATGGCCATAATCACTATCACATACATCACAAGAGGTGAAGTGACAACTCTGATTTCACAACCACTCAACAAAACTAATTATAAACATACTGTCACTATCCACAAAAGGAAAACACTATAAATATTGTATAAAAAATAGCTAATAAGCCACATGAAACTAGAATTCTTTAAAAAAGTAGTAATTTAATTTAAAAAGACTGCACTAACTGCTTCCCCAGCCTTCCCTTATGATTATGAGTTCCACAACTGAGCAGAAGCCTATAGACAGCGACACACATATTTTATAAAACAGCATAGCCACCCCAAACAATTAAGCCAAACCTTGTCTCTCCATATGATGCACCTACACAATATCTGACTTTACTACTTTGTACTTAATTCATGAATAGATTACACTGGTTAACATTCAGATAAATTCATACATTAAATGCATGAGACATCTTAAACAGCTCAGCATTTAAACATCTCATTCAGTGAAATGAAAGTCAATACCACGCCAGAAACCAATGCACTTATCACCTCATCAAGTTGGATATGACAATTTTCACCTCTGCTGGCACCCATTGTTTAATCCAGTATGTCCAAGATCACAAACACTTAACAGAAATTCAAGGATGACTGTAGCAATTTTAGAACAATTAACATGCAAACCAGTTGACTCAGGCTTCTCTTATCACAAACTAAGAATTGTGTGGCTATTTTTATATATTTAATCAATGTTGTAATGAACATAAAATTTAAGAACCAATTTTCAGTGGAAACTGATATCTTCAGCAAATGATAATAAAGCTATGTATACAGTTGAGAGAGCCATATTCATAGGCTTGTAACACTTACAAGAAATGTGAAAAAATAATTTCAGTGAAAACAAATAGTTGCCCAAGAGGATAGTTGAGAAATAGAGGTTGTCAAGAGAAGAAGCACATTCAATTAAATGATGTGCTCCCCCTGCAAGAACCAAAACCTATAAATGTATGAGTTGGTTTAAGCTTATAGATACTGGCATCTCAAGATGACCTGAAACACAAAAGCATTTTGGGTGATATACCTTTTTAGTTGTAGTCATGCAAACGTGTTATAGTTTTGAAATGCACTCACTAGTGCACATACTGTCTAGAATACCATGCATATACCGAAAGTCCATGCAGTTCACCGAAGAGTCACCAGGAAAGAAGGCCTAAGCGTGTTATTCCCACTAACTCTGCTTCAATACAAGGATGTGACTTAGTCAGATGTCCTAGGCTCACAGGAGTTGCAAATAAATTCAGCTGCAAGGACATTTCCTCTTTGCCATCACCCACCCTTAAGCCTTTCCACACTTTTCAAGAAGGGCCAGGCCAGTCGTGCCAGGGAGTAAATTTATTAACACCCAAACAGTTATCCTTTATAAAGGCACAGTGTTTGTCACACTGTTTAACTTGCACAGTTAGTTTGTTCTACAGAGGTAAATAAGCACTATGTTGTAAATCTGTACATCAACCATGTGCACTTATTTTTTGTAGTGGATTTACATCTATGCTTCTACTATTAGCTGCGCTAATTGGTTTATGGATGTATACAAGTTTTTGGATTGCTAGATCCATTGAAACAAGCAAAGCTTCCTAGTGCCACAGTAGTGACACAAGATAACCCTGCCTCTAACTTTAACCTGCATCTTTAACCAAAAAAAAACAGCTGTTCCCATAAGATAACCACTACAGAAGACTGTTGGGAATCATCACATATTTGCACGTGCACACACACACACACACACACACACACACACACACACACACACACACACGTAAACACCTTGAAAAACTTCTCTAAAGTTGACTTTGGGCTCCTAAAAACAGAGGTGGCTAACTTCATGGCACACATGCCAATGGAAAATAGCTGCAAGACTGCAGAATCCTATACCACTGCACTGTACGAACATGTACATAAATCCATGGAACTAGCCATACCCACCAGAACCAAGATGATCTCCTCCAAAAAAATGAAGTTAATCTGGTGGTCCCCTGACATTAATAAACTGTACAGCAGAATGAAGAAACTGCTGCAGAAAAAGGTGAAGTCCCAACACTGGAAAAACTCCCTTATTAGCCTCGACAAAAAGTTGAGCTCCCTCATAAAATCCTCTAAAGCCAGCTATGCAGACAGAATTGCGTCAGACACTAAAAATAATCATAAAACCTTCTGCAGTTATATCAAGAACCACCACATCAATACCTAGATTTGCACTGAGTTAATGCATAATGGTACCTCCTGTACTGACCCAACAGATATTGCCAACATACTGGCCAAAAGATTAAGTGCCAACTATACCCCCCAAATGACAAATCACAATACTGGCAGAATGCCAGGCACCCAGCATTACTGCAGCACAGGTTAAAGCTGCATTGTCCAAGGCCAAGAATATTGCTTCAATGGGACCCAATAATATCCCTGGCTGTGTTCTACATGAACTACAAAGCGAACTGGCACTGCATCTGTGTGCCCTGTTCAGTCACAGCCTCACCTCAGGCTTTGTCACTGCTACCGTCATCCCTGTCCATAAAGGGGAGCAACTATAGACCCTGGGAATTATTACCCCATTAGCCTGATGAGTCTGAGACCCCACACATTTGGGCTTTGTGAAAGGGAGATTATGCCTGCTCAGCCTGGTTGACTTATTTGAGTCAGTCCACAGTGAAACAAAATTGAAACCTACAAAGAAAATGCATCTGGCCAGTGGTGGATTAAGTTTACCTTTGGGTTTTTTTCAAATCATAGGCCCCTTGCACACATTTTTAAAGCCAAGAAAAAGTTCTTTGATTTACCTTCCTGATTGTATTAAATTTTAATACATAATAACGGCTAGCAGACATGAATTAGCAGCCATCACAACTTTAAGACTGGTATGCTCATGCTCATGTAGAATCTCTAATGAAACAAAATTGGCATATTACTGATATACTTAAATAGCATATATTGCCAGGCTGTGGCATCACAATAATCTAAAATGTTGGATATGTTAACCGTATGAAAATGGCCATATGTTAGTTCCCTTAAAGCAAGTAAGCAAACATCTGAGTATGCAGTCATACACTGGGTTGTAAGTGACGTGTGTGTGTGTGTGTGTGTGTGTGTGTGTGTGTGTGTGTGTGTGTGTGTGTGTGCGCGCGCGTGTGTGTGTGACCACGCGCGTGCATGTGTGAATAAAACTCCAGTATCCAAGAGTAGTTGTAATATGAAAGAAAAGCATTATTATCAAACGAATTATGTTCTTTGGGTACAGTTTTTGGTTAAACTGTTATGTAGAGTGTTGACAGTGTGTTTATTATTTGGCTGTGAATAAACCGGGCAACAGTAAGTCTATGAGTTTAATGTTAATATTTAACTCTGAATATATTTTAGTTTAACTACTTTTCCTTAGACACACAGTGAAATGTATTGTGTTAGGCTGTAGAAGTGTTTATCTGGCTGATATTGCAGATGAATAAGGTTATGAGCTGTCAATACACTGCTTCCTGTAATGCAGGGTTTGATTACCACAGCTTTCATTTGTCTACTGTGGGACTGACCTAGTCACTTCATCAGACAGTACTCCTGGTCTGCCACTAAAAGGGATACTTGTATCCAATTGCCTGTACACATCATTTTTGGAATTCTTGCACCCTTCACATTGTCATTAATCATTGCTTCAGTAAATGATATTTAACTACCAATCGAAGCATATATCTTGAGGTTTACTGTTTAGCAAACATCTATCATTGTTTTTTGCTTTAATTTTTGAAAATACAAGTTTGTAATTAAATCCAATAATGTGTGTGTTCATTGTAATAGTAAGGAAGAAAATAACCTGTTCACTAACAGGTTTGAACAGTATTTTATAGGAACTGGGGAGAGAAATAAGTACTTGGATACTGGTATGTCTGGGGGTCTGGGACATCCAGTTGATTGCACTGCTTAGGACCTCACAATCACAATCTTATGGGCACGTACACACACACTTTGCATCTTCTTTAGTTTGTTTCAAGTGTAAGGTTAATGCTCTGGTGCAATATGTTCATGAGTTATCGCCTGAATGGTGGACAAAAGTCAACTGGGTTATCATGGAGGTCTACAGATGTAAATCCACTTCACAATGGTGGATGATGAAGTGACCCCAGAAACTACAGACCTATTAGTCTGACTAGTCTAATATGCAAAGCAACAGAGTGAATTAACTTGGAAAGGTTCAAAGACAATGGACCCAACGCAGTTTGGCTTTGCTAAGAGAGGGCTATGTCTACTTAACCTGGTGTACTTCTGTAACAAAACCACTAAAGCAATGCTTGCGGGTGAGACAGTGCACACAGTTCCAACCGACCTGGACCTGGCTAAGACATTTGGCAGAAAAAAGACAGAAAATCCACCCAAGAATGGCCAATCAATGAAATCCACAAATGTTACGATTAAAATATAGTCCTTTAATACGAATAAAACTTCGACTTGGAATAAAATGAAAAATAAAAAAGCTCAAAACTGTCCATTGAAGATATCTGATAAGCACTACCGACTGTTGTCTTCCTCAGATCGTATACGATTATTGGATATCTTCAAGGGACAGTTTTGAGCTTTTTTATTTTTTATTTTATTCCAAGTCGAAGTTTTATTCATATTAAAGGACTATATTTTAATCAGAACATTTGTGGATTTCGTTGATTGGCCATCCTTGGGTGGATTTTCTGTCTTTTTTCTGCCAATATTGACTGTTTTTTTGTGACAGACCACCTCTAGCATTTGGGAGTTATCTATTCTTTTGTAACATGGCTAAGACATTTGGTACAATATCCCATTCGGGTATAGTTGACAAACCCAATGAATTTGCCATAAACCATTACATATCTTGCTGGATTGCAAGCTGTCTCACAGACAGGACTTAGGAAATCAGGATTGGTTATACCACAAATAATGGGTTGCAAAGGCACGGACTACAACTCATTTCCAAGAAGTGCAATATAGTGCTTTTGGGAAAACCTGCCACCCAAGCTAAGTACTCCATCAATAAGACACCCCTAACAGATGACCCAGTATCCATGGATCTGGGAACATATATAGATAAAAATCTGGCCTTTGACCTACCTGTGGCCAAAGTAGTAAGACAATCATCCTATGGCACCCAACTTCTAACTTAGGCAATGGCATCTTGGTCAAAGGAAGTCATAGTGCCAGCATATATGGTCCTTATCAGGCGATTCAGTGAGTATAATGCCCTCTTTGACATGTACATGATCAGACATATACGCCCGTTGGAATGGCCTCCAAGGGTTCCTTCCCAGGAGAATACAGGATATAAACACATTGCCCTACCTGGATCACCTTAAAGCCATATCTGTATACTGCGTCTCAGACATATTACTGTGAGGTGATCTATGTCTAGCAAACAAGGCATCTTCTATCCAGCTCTGATGGACGTTGTTTACCTGACATTAACAAACAGCATCAGACCCACCTGAGCCAAGGGTTTAAATTTTGCTTGTGACATGAATAAGACATGTTGGTGCGATAGATGTGTCTCACAGAATCTCCATGCTTTGGAGCAAAATGTCCCTCCATGTGAAGCAGAGTCTACCCCGATCTAGATTTAAATGTAACCCTGAGCGATACATGGTCAGTTGGAAAGCCATACCAGTTCTGGCCCCATGTCTCAGATAGACAGAGGCACAGAGTATCTTCGTAAGTAACATACCCCTGTATTAAATGCCCCTGATACATAGTGACCATTACCTCTCAACCTCTTAGCACAGGAAATCTGGAAAACAAAGGCCTAAAAATAGGGACATATTTTAAACATTACTCTTAAAAATGTAGAAAGTAGACAGAATAATAGGATGTGTGTTATGATGCGTTTTTGTGGAGAATATAGAATTGGAAACTCAAATATATGTAAATATTTAAACACTGCAATCCTCACATATTTGTCATAAACCCACAGATTTGATGAAAAACAGACCAACAACATGAAGCTAAAATCTGGACAGTTGACCCCTACTATAGGGACTCAACTGGGCTGAACTGCATGGCTAGGCTTATAGAGGCCATAGTAATCATTAGCCTAGTATACTCCTATGACTAAACACTAGGTATGTACCTGCTGAGGCACATGCAGCAAGTAGACTGTCCATAGAAGCTCCAGTAAAAAGAGTACAGTGTGTAAACATGTCTTAAATAGATCACCTTAAAAACTTATGGCTATACTCTCTTTCCTTTCCTTTCTCCAAGGTAGCGGACAAAAGTCGGAGGTATGATCGGAAAGAACAAGGTAAATGGGAACATACGTTTTGTGAGTGTAAGGATTTGGCAGACTTTAAAAATTACAAGCAGAGAACTCTGTCAGAAGTATTGCCCGAGCAAATGACTGCATCCAAGGAAATGCTTTTTTTAGCTAGGATATAAGATCTGAATTGCCTAGACATTGTGGTGGCTGGCAAAACAGCCATTTTACTACAAAATGGAAATCAAAGTCTTAACCAACTACATTATAAACCATCACTCTGTCTACTATCAGGTTGCCTTCCTGACACCCTTAGTGACCATTATCCAACCTATCTTCTCTGACAACACATAAACCCAACTAACCTAAATACTTATCAGATCCGTAATAAAAGAAACTTTTCTGCAGACTTCATATCCATCCTAAATCACTGTAATTGGTCACCTATCAAACACCTACCTCTGGAGGAAGACTTCAGTTCTTTAATACAGTCGTCTTTAGGATACTAGATGATCTCGCCCCTCCCAGGACTACAAGAGTAAAGACAGTGAGAGTTGCAAGGGCATAGCCAGCATGTTTTAGGTGCACTTTTAGTAAAGTTTTGAAGTGGGTGCATGATGGTACGGAGGTAATTGTTGGTGGAAGTGAATTTGGCTATGGCGCAAGAGAATAGTTCTTCACCAGCAGAGTTACTGGCTTTAGTGATCTGCAAGTGATTTTTGTTGCTGGATCTTAGTGGTCTGGTGGTGCGAGAGTTCTATACAGAATGCAGTGACTACAAACAACCATGTGTTTAACTCATAGTGATGCCAAAGCACATAGCTGAGGAGGATTGGAAAAACAAAAAGGCAAACTGAGACTATAAGAACTGGAAAATGCTGATGGAAAGATGACACATGAGAGGCACTAAGAGACATCAACACAGGATCAGTCATACCATGGATAAAATGCAAAATGGCAGTAAACAGAAGGCACATGTTGCGACTGAGATGAACCAATCGTTCTTCTGGTATTAATCCACTTAGTCCGGTCTGTAGAGCCAAAATAAAAAACAAAACAGGTGCAACAAAACCCAGGCGCTTGTCTTCATCTTCAGTGGATCCTATGAAAGCCAAAATTCCTAGCCCCAAATAATGTGCTACTGAGGAAATCACAGCACTCATGCCTAAAACAGTCAACGTTGAATCACAGACACTGATTATAAGACTGTAAAGTACTTTCCAGAAATCATCCCATGAAACAGTGTAGTTATGGATATCTTCCTCTTTTGCTACCTTAGCTACAAAAATTAAGACACCTGCTTGTACCATTAGCCTAGTAAGCCAGAAGACTCTCATAACATCAGGAAAACAAATTCTCTTCCATGTTTCTTCTAAAAGGATCTGTAGTCCATACAATCTATACATGTGCATTACTAGAAGATACATGTACCTTGCTGAATAGTAAAACCATTTCAGTTTGAAAGTCAAACAGACGGTTGCATGCAAAGTCACAATCATACCAGACATGATGGCTACAAAAAGACGAGTGTCCACAGGTAATTCAAAGACTGAGCTTACTACAGGAAACAAGAAGTCAAGTATTATTATCCCTGCAAATGTAGACTGAATGTGGACCAATGTTACATATCCAATTCCAAATAAGAGTTGAAGGAAAGCAAGTGCTAGCCACAAAGAAAGTCCATTTCTAATCGGAAGTGCATCTCCAAAGGCTGTGAAGTAATGAATGCTATAGAAGTCAATCTGCACAGTTGAACAGTAATTCACCAACACTGATGCCGAAGCTAGGAGAACAGCACAGAATAACAAATAAAATTGGAAAAGTGCTCTCTGAGATAAAACTAGGATGACACTGAGGACAAGTAACCCTAATAATTTGAGTACAGTCTGAACTGCTGTATCAACCCATCCTGCCTCTGGATCATGAGAGGAATTAAAAATGGCATCAATAAAGAAAATACAAGGAGCTCGCAAAATTACATCAAACATTGCCCGCGCGTGATCCACCAGATGTCCCTGGGACGTTTCCATCGAGAACCTAAAGCCAGGATTTCACCCAGCTGCACAGATCTTGCTACTAACCAAATGCCGAACCTTCACCTGGAGACTCCATTCCCATCAACAAGCCGATCGATACAGGCGTGTAAGCGATCAGCTTATTACAGTGTGCTCTACACCCCCTGCTCTATCTTTTAGGCAGAACCACAACCACTCTGTAGAATAAAATAAATAAATAAAAAAAAACGGGCCTCACATTAATAAGCCGATCGATACATTGTAAGCGATCGGCTTATTACACTGTGATCTACACCCCCCTGCTCTGTCTTTTAAGGCAGAACCACAACCCCTCTGTAGAATCCAAGAAAAAAGAAATAAATTAAAAAAAAAACGGACTTCACAGTAATAAGCCGATCGATACAGGCATGTAAGCGATCGGCTTATTACAGTGTGCTCTACATCCCCTGCTCTGTCTTTTAGGGCAGCACCACAACCCCTCTGTAGAATCAAATAAATTTAAAAAAAAAAAAAAAAAGAAAAAAACGGACTTCACAGTAATAAGCCGATCGATACATTGTAAGCGATCGGCTTATTACATTGTGATCTACACCCCCTGCTTTGCCTGACCCATCTGAAAAAGCAAACCCCGCCAAAAAAAAAAAAAAAAAATGGACTTCACACAGTAATAAGCCAATCCATACATTGTAAGCGATCGGCTTATTACAATTAAACCTACATCCAGGGAAGAAAAGTAAAGTGGATGTTCCTTTAGCTGGCACCTTAGATGGCCAGATGCATGACAACACACACACACACACACACACACACACACACACACACACACACACACACACACACACACACACACACACACACGTCTCTTATACACACAGACACTCAGACATTCTGCTTGCTTACACACCAATTCATTCTCTCATGCTCACACACAAGCATAAAACAGTGTTTTCTGCATTCACACAGAGATACATACTGCTATCACGCACGCACTAATTTCTGGATTTAAAACACACACATTCTGCTTTCACGGACACAAACTTTTCTACATTTACATACTGCTTTCATCCACGCATTCTCGCACGCATGCAGACACAAGCACTCTTACACATACATGCATGTACTGTAGCAGGGTAGTTGGACACTGATATCGTACAGCAATTTTACTAAGGAGGCATTGCATACCAAACCCTGACAATAACTAATAATACATTTGCACAAAAAGCCGAAAGACACAACATTTGCACAATGCTAAGATAGAGGAGGAGAACAAAAGGGAAAAAAAAGCGGCTTTAAACTTTAGCGGCAGAATTGTGGCCAGATAGTTGCATCCGGTCCAGATAGTTAAATCAACTTACCAAAACAAATATGGAAAAGTATGTATGTTCACCGCTGTTTTGCTGGAGAAATTACTGGATACAATGCTGTTTTCACTCCGGATGGAAACAGTGGATGGAATTAAGTTCCGTAACAACTTTTTGAGTAGTTTATAGCAGCTGATAAGTTAATCGGGCTACGTAATGGTGATGTCACAGTGTGGGAGGATCAGCATGAGAGGGGAACTACTGATTTGACTGTGTCGAAGGTACGTCAGGAAGGTGCAGACCAACTCCACCTGAAAGCATGCGATGCCAATGATTGGGGGATGGGCTTTCCTGCCCTACGCTAGGGAAGGCAGAAATGTAGAACTGACAAACTTCTTTGTCTGTTCAGGTAACTGCTGATGGCTGGGACGAGTTAACAGGGAAAGAAAGACTCCCGGTTGAGTTAAATTGTTGTTGAGCCCGGAGTTTTCCTTTAACTCATTCAAAAACAGCAAGAACAATTAAATGGGCACTTCATAGTCTAGTATCTACAGAAAAGTCATCTTCAGCAACGCATATTTACATGCTAAGAGTTTCCAACCAATGTATATAAAACATAAAAGACAGACTGTAAGGGTGTAAGGATTATCAACAGATGAGACGGTGCACATTACTGAACTGCAGACTTTGAAAGAAATGTTTTTAGATAGAGAATGTGATGCTATCAATATACATCATATTTTAAGTGAATAAAATTAAAACTGCAAGACACAATATAAGCAAGATTCATGTTGTATTGTTTACTGTATAGTTTTCTCCAAATTCTTTAATTTCTTCTTTCTGTACTGTTTTATCAAAATGTGCATCCATGTATTTGTTGCTTACTTCTTTAGTAATAGTAGCAGTTGTCTGCCTGGCGCCACGTTCACATCTTTACTTCTACCTTCACAGACTATTATGTTAGACTTGTGGACAAACAATAAGTAGCATTTCTTTGTCCCATTAATAAATGCATAACCAATATTCAGAAATTTCCTGACATTCCATCAATCTTTCAAGGAGTATAAATCAGCAATATAGATCAAAATATCTACTTCATCCAATTAAATTAAAATTAATTAACCGATCAACATTAAAAATTAAGTTATCCTTTTGATGTGTGGAAGGACTGAAGGAAATTGAAAGAACATTGAGCAACTATAATTAACTTGTCTGGACTTGGTTTTTAATGTGTCTGTATATTCTGTGTTATCAAAAGGTTAAACATTTGTTCCTACTAATTTTTCACAATTATATAGTTTAGATGTGGAATGTTTTAGATTATACTTGAAATTGCATTTAAAAGTTTATTTTGCCAAGTTAAATATGAAGTTGAGTTTTAATGAGAAGTTTGATGAAGGCCATGAATATTTTTCTTTGGCTCTTCCTATGGAGATATTTATTAAAATATCACTTAAGTCATAGGCGCACATACATTAATAGGAAATGAACAGAATAATATTTTCTGTTTCCACACTTTACATGCATTTTCTTTCTTTTATAACAATTGTCTTTCAGGCCAGCATTTCATAAATCACTCAGTTCCTGCCTTCCTGTAAACCTCCCTCCCTGCTGAACATTATTCTGCATGTATTGTTACTACAAATTCCATTTATATATATATATATATATATATATATATATATATATATATGTATATGTATGCTCTTTCCTTTTTCTAAAGATTCCTCTTCCAGTTATTTTTTTCTTATAGTATTCAGTACTGCAAATGCAATCTGTTTAGATTTTTATTTCTGTGTTCTCATAGTTACTTTCCCCTTTTTACCGGGAGTGAGTTAAACTTAAGGCCTTACTATGTCTATGTAATTTAGATCCTGTTTTCTAGCTAAACAGAGTGTTTTCCTTAGTTACAGATATTTGCTCCCTCAGTATTTCTGACAAGGGTATTCTGCAGGGCATTTCTAAAATCTGTCAATTCATAATGCTGTCAAAAAAACACCTTCCCTGCTAATTGTTCACTTTTTACCAGGAGCGTGATCATCCTCCCTTGCCATTAGCCCTTTACTACCACAGATCTGCCATTATTGTCTTTGTCCCATTTCTGTCACTATTGGAGCCCTTCTAGCAGTCAATATTGTTTACTCCTCTTTTTTTCCCTTGCTAGTCTGCTGAATATCCATTCTGAAATATTTTCTTTGTCAAATTCATATACTCGTTTCTTTCCAGATGTCTCCTGCAGCATTGCTATTTGCACTTTGCATTTCTTAATGTCATTCAATACTACTTTCTTTTTGTCTATACCTATAAGGTTATTTACATTCCAAGTTACTGTGGATTGAGTAGCTGTTGTGATAAAAAGTTATTCTTCCCACTTAATACAAATGACAGTTTTTTTTAAGTGTATTTCCAGCTTTTGTCATGATATTCAGTGTTTGGAAGGTTGATTTTTTATACAGTTGTTTCTTATCTCCATTTGAACCTATGCCACATTTCTCAAAAGACTTTTTGCTTTAATGAAAACTTTCAAAAAATACATTTTTCAGAATACTGCATCCCCTATTAACTTCAAACAAACACGCAAAACTGTTTATATTTTCAACAAATGAAGTTTAACCCTCCAGATGGGAACATTTGCCCAAAAACGACAGCTGCACCTTCAGGCATAAACTAATCTAGAATTAAAGCTACCTATGCTAAAGCTCATGTTACAGCTTGTGATGTTCATCGTGTTACCCTGCTGCAGTCATCATACTTGGGTTATCCTGCCGTCAGGCGGTCCCACAGTCGGCCCGAATTCCAAAGTCTTGGTCCGGCGTCAGTTGCTTTCGCTTCTTCCCTGACGTCAGTGCGCCAGGGGTATATGAGAGGCATCCAACGCCATTTTCTCCAGTCTTTCTTGCCGCGCGGTGCCCGAAGCAGAAGCAGTTCGCAAGTGCCGGTCGGCCGACACCTGAGATTTTTTAATCGAATTTCAGTCCGAAGTCTTCAAAGCTAAGTACCCAGTTGGGAAACCTTTTCTTGCCTCAGTCCGATGTCAGAAAAAGTTAACAATTGCATTTCGTGTGGGAAGCAAATACCTCATAAGGACTTTCATTCTTATTGTATACCTTGCCTAGGCCCAGACCACGACGTCACTGGTTGTCGGTTTTGTGCTAGGTTCAATAAGTGAACTATAAAGCGACACTTTGATTTCGCTCGACACTACTTCGGTAGGAAATTTAATTACACTATGCCGTCAGAGCAGCCGACTACCGGCGTGCATAAAAAATGCAAAGATAAAGACAGGCAGCCTAGATCCAAGCCAAACTCCGAGGCCTCGGCTGGGCTGGTCACCGCTTCTCTGGTTTTCAGTGAGGTGCCTACGCAGCCCCTGACGACCGCAGAATTGGAACCCTAGACCGCTTCGGATTCTCAAGCGGAGAGTTCTAGGCCGATGCAGCCATTTTCTTTAGGTCCTACCGACAACATTGCAGAAGGAGAAGCTGGTGCTGTGGAAACACCTTCGATTACAAAAGGTGTCTTCAGACCGACTACTCTCACCATAAAATCTTATACTAAGCTTAAGACTCCTCTAAAACCAAAAAAGACTTCACATCAGTCTCCAGTTCAAGTCCCCATGCCTAAGAAACAGATGCTTAAAATGGCAGAAGATTTGATTTCTTTAATCAGGGGCTCCCAACCCCCCCCCCAGACAAAAGGCATAGACAAGAGGAGGATTATGTCTCCTCTGATCAAGTGTCTATTTCCTCAGGCTCCTCTGAGGAACAGGATTGCTCCTTTCCCCCTTATGAAGATTCTGATGCTGAAGATTCCATTCCCTCAGTTTGCCCCCCTGAAGATTATTCCTTTGGGGAAACCTTACATACCATGAGGGAACATTTCCACTGGGAAGGTCAGGACTACTCCGACTCAAAGAAAAGGCTCAGAGAGTTCCTTTTACTCCCCCAGCACAGACCACTTGCTATTTCTCCAGTTTTAAACATTGTGGATGATGTTTACTTAGAATCTAGTCTAAATCCAGATTCTCTGCCTCCTGCTCCAGCCAAACCAGATAGATATTATAGAGTGCCTGACTCGCACAAATTCCTTTACAAAAGCCCTGTTGCTGACCCAGAGACTATCTCCCAGGGTCCCAAAGGGGCTAAAACTTCCATGGCTAAAAATCCTGTACCCTCTGAAAGGGACTCCAGAGCACTAGATAGGTGGGGGAAGAAGGTTTACACCTCAGCTACTCTAGCTATGAGAGCACTAAATTGTCAATTTCACATGCTGAAATACCAGCAATTCCTAATGTCTCAAATAAAACAAAAGATGAGCACGCACCCTCAACAGTCTGAATTCAAAGAAATGAAGGATCTGTTGCATGCAGCTGAACAGGTGGGCAAACATACTTTACAATGTGGATTTGATTCCTTGGAAGCTTCCTGTAGAGCAGCTGTTACTGGGTGTGTTATACGTAGACATGCTTGGTTAAAGGAACAAACTCTGCCTGATCATGTTAAAGCAAAGTTACTAGATGCACCCTTACAGCAGGATGTCTTATTTGGGGTTAAAGCAGAAGAGGTTTTAAGGAAAATGGAGGATAAGGCAAAATCTATGCAGACTGTTAAAGTTTTTTACAGGTACAACCGCCACGCTTCAGCAGAAATTGGCCAGCAAAAAATTGGTCCTTTCCAGCTTCTGACAGACCACAGAGGGGTAAATTCAGATGCCCAAGGGGCAGAGGACAAGCACAAATCCCTTACAAACCTTGTCAATGGGGCACTGCAACACAGAAGTGAGGAGAAGACAGGTCCCAAACTACTAGAAGGCAAACACAGTGACTTATACCTCAAACTGCCAAGCAAAAAACTCTTGGCAGCTCCCTTGGGAGGAAAATTAGCATTTTTTATAGACAACTGGCACATCGTCACAAAGGACAAATGGGTCCTAGACATTATCTCACAAGGATACAGATTCCATTTCCACACCTTGCCAAGGATAAAAGGAATGCCAAACTTGCCACTAAATCAATGGGCAGAGGCACAAAAACAAATTACAGCTCTCATGGACATGAGAGCCGTTCAACTGGTACCTACACAGGAGCAAGGCCAAGAATTTTACTCAAGGCTCTTTCTAGTCCCCAGAAAGGACAATGCTTGGAGACCCATTCTGGACCTTTCAATTCTAAATACCTTCTTGCATGTACCCAAATTCAAGATGCTAACACTACAGCAGCTTCTTCCCATGTTGGGCAAGAAAGCTTGGCTAGTAACGTTGGACCTGAAGGAGGCATACCTGCATGTCCCTATCAGACAAAATTGCAGAAGATACCTCCATTTCATTGCAGGTTCAACCCAATTACCAATTCTCTGCAATGCCCTTTGACTTATCTACTGCACCCAGGGTCTTTACAAAATGCCTGGCACCAGTAATTGCGTACTGCAGACAAAGAGGAATTCAAATATACCCATACCTGGACGACTGCCTCATCCAAGCAGAAAGCAAGGACATTCTCTTATGACGTCTGACTTTTGTAAAACACCTTCTAAGTTGCCTAGGGTACACAGTAAACGAAAAGAAATCAAAACTAGTACCCTCACAAAATATGACATTCCTGGGTGCCAGCTTGAATACAACGGCCCAGATGGCTTATCTGACACCAGACAAACAACTACAACTAACTCAATACTTCAAAATAATGGCAACAAAGACCCAACTCCCTGCAAGAAAAATTCTGCAGGCCTTGGGCTTCATGGCATCTTGTATACTACTAATACCATTTGCAAAACCGCATATGAGGAAATTACAATGGTACCTGAAAAGCGTATGGTCTCAACACAGCCACAGCTTGGAAACAATGATACCTCTCATTCCCTGCCTTCAGCAGGAGTTTCTATGGTGGTCACAGGCATGTCACCTCAACAAGAGTCAGCCTTTCACCTTACCCCCAGCCAGGCAAACTATGACAACAGATGCATCGGACTATGCTGGGGGGCACACATGGCATGACGGTGTATTCAAGGCATATGGACTGCAGATCAAAGGAATCTGCACATCAATCAAAAAGAAATGCTAGCTGTACAGAATGCTCTGACAGCCTTCAAGGACCTCTTACATCCAGGACAGCTTATAATAAGGACAGACAACACCACAGTAATGTGGTACATAAACAAGAGGGTACACACTCCTACCCTCTATGCAGGCAAGCAATGACCTTGTGGAACACAACACTGGCTTACCAAGTTCAATTACAAGCTCAATTCCTGCCAGGAAAAAGAACACATTGGCAGACGACCTAAGCAGAAACATCATGGATCCCCACGAGTGGAAATTGGATGCTCAGGTATTTGCAATGATAACTCAAAAATGGGAGTGTCCAGACGTAGACCTGTTTGCCAACCCCAATAACCATCAGCTTTCAAAATTTGCACAAGGACATTTCACCATCAAGCTTGGAAAGTGGACGCACTCTCATTCATTTGGAAAATGCTGACAGTATATGCCATTCCTCCATCACCCCATCTCACAAAGGTGCTGCTGAAAGTCAAGATGGAGAGACCTCAAATGATACTCATTGCCCTGGACTGGCCATGCCAGCACTGGTACCTACTACTAAGGAACATGGCCCAGGGCCCACCATGGATTTTACCACAAATTTCTCATCTACTCTCACAGCAAGGCAGTCAGATTCTACACAGCCAACTCAAAACCTTAAATTTGGCTGCATGGCACATCACCTAAGCAACCAGCCAGCCCCTCTTTCACAAGCTGCTATGGATGTCATTCTGGAGGCCAGGAGGCCCAGCACCAGGAAAGCCTACTCAGACAAATGGAAAAGATTTTGTGCCTGGAACCAAGCTAAAGGCCAAAGTACCCTTCAGCTGGACATGCCACAGATTCTACAATATTTAACTGAGATGTTACACAAATGACTTTCTTTTTCATCTGTTAAAATCCACGCCTCAGTTATTTCAGCTCACTACAACACGGATCCTCCCTTATTTTCACATCTACTTCTAAGGCAGTATCTCAGAGGGGCAAAAAACATTAGGCCTCCCAAGAGAGCGCCAACACCAACTTGGGACCTAAATTTTGTTCTGGAAAAACTTACGCTGCCACCTTTTGAGCCAGCTTTCTCAGCTGACTTAAAGTTTATATCATGGAAGACTGCCCTGCTGCTAGCAATTACTTCAGCCAGAAGAGTCTCAGAGCTACAGGCACTAATGGCAGTAGAGCCTTTCCTCATTTTTCATCGACAGAGTTTCTCTATGAACTAACCCCTCCTTTATGCCAAAGGTGGTATTCAGAGTGGCTCTAAATCAAACCATCCACTTACCCACCTTCTTTCCAAATCCACAGAACAAAGGAGAAAGACTCCTGCATTCCTTGGACATACACAGGCAACTACGTTACTACTTGGACAAAGTAAGGCTTTCAGAAAATCTGACCAGCTTTTTGTATCTTATGCTAAAGCATCACAAGGAAAGGCTATCTCAAAACAGACCATTTCCAAATGGATAGGACATTGCATACATTTTTGCTACACCCATCATGGAAAACCAGTTCCTGCTAGCATAACGCCCCACTCCACCAGGGCAGCAGCTACATCTACAGCCTTCCTCAGCGGGGTGCCAACCAAGGATATTCTGGAAACTGCAACTTGGAGTTCAGTACACACCTTCACCAAACACTATCACTTACCACTTTAAGACTAGAGCTGGCTTCACCACTGCAGTTTTGCAGGGCCTTCTAGCCCCCTCTAACCCTGTTTGACTCCATCTCCCATCCTTAGCTTTGGGATTCTACCCATGTGTGATGACTGCAGCAGGGTAACACGATGAACATAGTACAGTTTTGTACCTACAATAAATGTAGATGTTAGTGTATACCCTGCTGCAGTCCAGGTTACCCTCCCTCCATCCTCTCTGACCTAACTAAAACCTTTCAATACCTTAAAATCTGATACAACCTTTGTGGTGTATTTGCTTATAGCTGGAGGGATGTGTTGTTTGTGCTAATCTTTTATTATTGGTACTACCTACTGACCATCTTTTTGGGGGGGGGCACCTGACATCTGGGGCAAGAAAAACTGGAGAAAATGGTATCTGATGCCTCTTATATACCCCTGGCGCACTGACGTCAGGGAAGAAGCGACAGCAACCGACGCTGGACCAAGACTTTGGAATTCGGGCCGACTGCGGGACTGCCTGACGGCAGGATAACCCAAGTGTGATGACTGCAGCAGGGTGTACACTCTAACATCTACATTTATGGTAGGTACAAAACTGAACTTTCCCACTTAATCTGATTGCTGTCTGTATTTGGCTTCTCTGTTCCTCTCACAGATGTGAAAATCTGCTTATATGCATTCAGAAAACATTAAATCCAATGTCTATTTTGCCTTATTCAGTGTTTGGATCCAATTGGATCTAGTCTCTGCACCTTCTTCTAGAGTTGTGGAACTTAGGCTGTGACTCCTCTCCTACACATTATTTTCTCCTCTCCACAAAATTGCCTCCAATCTTATTTACCTCCTGAGTCTTCTATACATGTCTGAGGGCTCTGTCTTTCATGGTTAGTGAAAATAAACTTTTTTTTTTGCCTTTTCACTTCAAAAATTTGACCCATCCCTCCACATATTACTGTTTAATAATAGGTTTAGGTAGTTATTAGATTTGGCGACAGTATTTTCTGTCATGTGACTTTTAGATAGTTGCCATACTGCTAATTGCAGGTTTAGATAGTAAATGCAAAAATTATAGTGTTTTTCTTGTGACAGTGTACTACTACTACTTTTTGCATAATTATTGATGAGATTAGCTATTGGGTATTGTTTATAATAAATAATGTAGTGTGTTTTTCCTGCTAATCTTTAGCATAGTTAGGTGTGTTATCTTGCAGGAAGTGTATAATTTTTGGTTATTGTTACTTTGACAGAGAAACCTCAAGGTTTTAAAAAGTGCTCAGCTTGTGAAAAGAAAATTCTTCCTCAACACCCTTGCTCTCTCAGGTTTATGGTTTAGGTGGAGCCCACCTTCAAGCAGATTGTAGTATTTGTGCTGCCTTTGGAACCAGAGCTGTTCAGGGCAGAAATGAAAAACTTATCTTGAAAGGCTCGCTCCTTCCTCAGACAAAGGGTCATCATCTTCCTCAGTCTATGCCTTCTACTGACAAACCAGGTTTATCTTCCCCAAATAGCAAAATAGAGAAAAAGGAGGAGGAAGGGGAGCGAAAGCTAAGGAAAAAGCGACAGAAATGGAAAAGTACGCAGAGAAAAGATCTGAGGAAACAGCTGGAAGAGAAGAGATCTGAAAAATCAAGGAAAAAGTCTTTGAACCTGATTTGATCCTTTGGGTCTGGCACCTAAAATGCCAAGAAAGTCAGATTCCATCAACTAGTCAGATCTGATCTCCTTCTCCCCAAGCTAGTTTTTCAGTGGTGTCAATGAACCTTTGGCTGCATTTGCCCATATTGCAGGAAAGAACATTCTCCAAGCCTCCATTGATGGCATCTTCATCGAGGTCAGCCTGATCCATCTGAAGCCTTACTGAGATGGATGTTGACTGGATGATGAAGAAATTAAGGATCAGATCCAACTGGAAGACCTCCCGGTGCCATTCCCCCAAGGGGAGCCCCAGGTAAAGACCCATTTACCCTTCCAGTTTTTGTGTGGTATTTGGTCCAAGCCCTCCCAGCATGCTTCATTTGGATCTGATCATTCATGCAACTTTGGTGTCGACTGGATCCATTATGTCTGACTCTGATTTTGTTGGATGGAGACAAGTCTCAGAGCCGAAAGTATCGCTGTAGGGTAACCGGTGGTGGAGTCTACTCTTAGACTTTCGGAGCTGCATCTTCCACGCGGGGCCTCAACACTTGATAACTCTGTTCTGAGGTCATCCTTGGAACCAGTCTGTGTTGGACCAGATAAGGATCCCGAGACTTTGGATAGCAACAGTTCCTCTACTCTGATACTTGAATCAGCTTTCATAGCTGTCAAAAGAGCCTTGGGTGATCCAAGAAGGCAGCTGCGCTCCTCTACCTTGGATCCAGCCTGTCTCCCTGTGGATCCTGTAAGTTATTCCTCTCATTCTGATCAGCGAAGACAGTCAGTACCTGTTAGCTTGGAGGACACTTGACACCTGTGTTCCTAGTCTGATTTGGACCAATCTTCAGAGACACCCTGGTGTCAAGGTCACAGGAAACAGATGTGCAATGAAAGCATATAGATTCCTCTCCTGAGTAACATAGATTTAGATTATGGTGAAGGGCTGCCTAGAATCCCCCTTTAAGGCGCTGCATTTGGTGACATCCTGGAATTGATGAAATGGGGGGGGGGTCCACAAAAATCCCTTCCCCAGATGAATCTGTGTTCCTTGAAGCTTTTGTTACTGGCTCATCTACATTTTGGGTGGTACCCCCGTGGATGCTGTTATAAGTCTTGCAGCACAGCAGGCATGGAAAGACCTGATGTAGTGGAACCCATCCCTAAAAAGCCTGACAAAATGTTAGTGGTGCCCAAAGACAGGAAACATTGGCCAAAATGAACATGTATAGATGCCATGGTAGTAGCAACAGCCACAAAAATGGAATTATCTAAAAAGTTCTTCTGTTCACCTCCCTAAAAGATTTCCAAGAGAACCTTGGAGATTTCCAAGTCCTCTAAAGCTTACCTTTTGGATGTTCAAAAAATAGTGGACACCCAGCTGCCTACCTGTCAGTCCACTACGAATGTTGCCATGTAACTGTTTTCTAATGCAACAGATGGTATAGCTAGAGTAGCAGGCACTGGCATTACCATGCACCAGTACACTTGGATGCATTTTTGTGAATTTACGGAAAGTTTCATGATGTCCTTTATTAATGCCCTATTTGATGGTGCCACTCTGTTTGGGCCAAAAGTTAAAAAAACTCTTACCAGGACTGAGCAGGATGGTAAGATCCTGCCCACTGTTGGAAAGCATTTTGCCACTGTTCAAAGGATCTTTTCCAGGAATGAAAAGTATGGTAAGAAGATGTGGTTCATAAAATTGCAGGGTTATTACCAAGGCACTCCTGGAGACAGACCCCCCCCCCTTGAGGTGGGGGGAGAGCTCAAACTGACATTACCATAGAGGTAGCGGAAAATCACATAATCAAGGGTTTGTGGTCACTTCACTGAGAAACCCCTCTAGTGCTCCTGATGTTTTACCCAACTGCCACACACTGAAGGCAGTCATGAGGCACCTAACCTCACACCCACAAGCCTGGTACGACATCACCTCTGATTCCTGAGTGCCAAGGATAATAACCAGAGCCTATCCCACTCCTTTTTATATCCTCCAAAGAAGAACTTCAGAATTCCTGATGTTCCACCCAGCCGTTTGGATTCAGCAGCAACAGTGTTTTCAAGGTTGCTATTAAAACAGTCATCTAACAGGTCCCCCAGACCAGTTAGGATTCTGAGACTGTTCCGTGTTCTTTTTAATTCCGAAGAAGATGGGACCTCGAGCCAATTTTGGACCTCAGCCTCCTCAGTCTGTTTGTGAAACAAACAAAGTTCTGAGTGGTCACTTTGCACTCCGTATTACCTCTGTTGCAGGGGTGTAGCCAGGATTTTCAAATTTGTACTCATGACTCCAAATTGCTGCTCCCACTAAGCCACACCGTCATCATCATGATGTTGCTGCCTCCCTCACGTACATGTCCAAGTCTTACCCCCATCACAATGCTGCCCACCCTCAGCAAATGTCTGCCAGGAAGCTAATCTAAACAGTAGCAGGCATTTTAGTTCAAACATGCATTTGACCCAGATGGGAAAGCACATAAAGTATTTCCCCATTTCTATTATTTGCTAAACTTTACCCCAGCTGTGCTGTATCCAGAGGGCTACTCGTGAGTGCCTTTTAATAAATTGTGGCACTGTCCCCCACATATAAGCTGGAGGGCATTATCTGTATTTGTCAGAAACACCATTACCTTGCATGAAATTATCCATGACCTTAATTTGGAACTCCTGGAGATCTAAATCACCATTAAAAAAATCAGCTGCTACTCTGTTGCTAGCCACAGATCCCCACCAATGCCTCCCAGTGATCAAGAAATGTACCGTAACACCACTGAGTGTTTAAATATCAAATGATTTACTATTATATATGCGACCACCACATTATCGCCAGACAATTGCATGAACCTCATAAGGTCAAACAAATTACCGTACCACACAGAATGTCGACGATCCCTTTCTTGAACTGATGTTTAAATCACGGGATGTTTTTTTTTACATTGGCGCATACCATCGGATGTCAAAACTGGCCATGTAATGTTGAATTTGTACATTACTGTATGGATTTGACAGTTTGGCTACCAGTCAACTCAATTTTCGCTTATTAGTGTCAACGTTACTGCGTTTCACAAATGTGCATGTTGACATTATGATAGTAAACCAAATCAAACATCTTGCTAGGGAGTACAATCATCTAAACATTGAGTGGCACACCTACACATCTAAAAAATGGATATGCTTGGCATTCCCTAGACTTTTTAACATTAGCACAAATTGTAAAAACTACTCATGAAAATCTCATATACCCTTGACTTGGCCATTACCAAACTAGCTCCCACCTGTACCCCACTTTGCATCTTTTCATCCCTAGTGAAATCTACCCATAAGTCACCTTCTCTGTCAGGTGTAGTGGTACCACCCTATCACCAAACCACCTTTAGAGGCTTATCCAGGGCAAATTAACTTCAGTTTGTACAAGACCTAGACAAAAATTCCCAATAATTCCTCAAAATGGTCACAACTAACAGGGCTGCCACATTCACTTCCAATTTGTAGCAAAACTTCCAACAGCTGTGTAGAAAATTCAGCACCCATCCACCCTAAATACAATTATAAATTCAGGAAGAAACCTCTTTGGTGGAACTACCTTATTAATAAACTATGCAACAAAATAAGGAACATAATGGCAAATTATAAAAACAAAAATCTCCTTCCCTTACCTTGAGACCACAATGAAACATGCCATAAAGGAACTTTAGAGTACAACTAGAAAATGAAAAGCAGAGTCTGAGCTTAAGGTTCATAGGTTCATACTAGGCTATCTGCCCTAGGGCATTTATAAGCCTAGCCAGAATGTGTTTGGCTTTCGCCACCCTTTTTAAATTTATTTTGCTATGCCCTTTTTCGAGGTTAGTATACTGTGTCTCTGTCTAACAGTGACACAGAAGTGATACCCCGGGGTAAACCTACGATCTCCCATCCACTCATCAAGATTCCTCTTGAAGAGAGTCAATGAGGGACTCTGCCTAACCTGGACTGGGATTTTATTCCAGAGTGAAGGGAGCCTCTGGGTTATGAATCTGTCCCTCCAGCATGTCCTATTTATTTCAGTGCTGAGGTTCAAGTCTCTCGAGCGCGTAGCTCTATGGGATTTGGATTTTCTGAGGTGCAGCATGTCCATTAATTCCGGGTTGAACATGGCTTTATACGTCAGGCACAGATCGCCTCTGAACAGGCGGTATGCCACTGAGTAGAGCTGGAGTTTCTTTAACCGGGCAGCATATGGCATCTGTTTGAGCCCTTTGATCCTCTTGGTGAGGTACTTTTGGGGTCTTTCCAGTTGCTGCAGGTGTCTGGTAAGGTCCATCCCAAAAGGGGCATTGTACTCAATTATGGGCCTGATGAGGGATGAGTAAAGAGGCACGATGACCTCCCTGATCTAGATGTGAATCCCTTCATGATTAGGTGGGCTATATAAAATGTTTTTCTAACCACTTTGGCCACGTGGTTGTCAAATGAGAGATTGCTATCAACTTGGGTCCCCAGGTCCCTAATTACTTCTTCTGTACTTAATGGATTACCACCTATGTGGTAATTTGTGAGCACTTTGTTTTTGCCAAAGGGATGACTATACACTTTTGGCATTTAGCTTGAGGCCATGGCTCTGGCACCAGTTGTCTGTTTCTATGAGGCCCTTTTGGAGGATGCTTGTGTCAGCTGGAGAGTCGATTATGGCCCAGTTTGCAGTCATCTGCGAACTTGGTCAGCCACAGTCCTTCCGTGTTGGCCTGTACCTCTGAGAAATATATACCGAACAAGAGAGGTCCCAGGACTGAGCCTTGTGGGACACCACTTGTAACTGGTTTGGAGTCTGACATGGCTCCAGCAATTCTAACCATGTGGGTTCTGTCCTTGAGCCAGTTTGCAATCCATCTAGTGACATAGGGGTTTATATTTAAGCTGGTGAGCTTATCTATAATGCCCGAGTGGGGTATTGTATCGAAGGCTTTTGCGAGGTCCAGGTAGGCTGTGTGGACCACCTTCCCCTCGTCAATGGCCTTGGTGACTGTTTCAAAGAAATCAACCAGGTTTAAGAGGCAGGATCTGCCCTTAACAAAGCCGAACTGGGTAGGATCCAGTGTTTGTAGGTCCCCAATATCTTTATTTATGAGGTCCATGATGATCCTTTCCATAGCTTTGCAGACCAAGCTAGTCAGGCTTATGGGGCGATAGTTTCCAGGATCCGTTGAGGCACCACCTTTATGGAGAGGGACCACTGTTGCTGTACGCCACTCTTTGGGCACATAGCCTGTAGTAAGGCTGAGACTGAACAGTAGTTTTATGTTTGGGTTTAGCTCTTCTTGGAGTTCATGTAGGATGCAGCCCGGGACACCATCTGGTCCCATTGATGCTGTGTTTTTTACTCAAGGTTGCTCAACATATCAAAGGAAATTGCAATTCTTTCTTCATTTGTGTCAAGAAAGTAAGGAATAATATCCAACAATGTACTGGAGTCGTGTATAAAGTTACACATTGTGATTTCAAGGATATAACCAACATACTAGGAGACAAATTTAGTGATAACTTTCCACACCACTCCACAAAGTTATCCATGAAGAGTATTGCAAAACAAAATAAATATCTTCACATCTGAACATACACAAAGGTTTTGTTTATGCAAATGCCTTAATGTATTAAAATGCTAACAGATACCCAAAGTAGACATATGTTCTCATTCTAATTGTATGGTTAAAGAGACAACATGGGCAGACAAAAAAAAAAAAAAAATCAAACAACAAAAAGCACAGCAGATGCTTGCTATTTTACAGGGTCAATTATAACGTCTCCATTGGCAGTACAGTGTCAGGAATCAGGAAATATGTTAAATGCTTTTTATGCACATAAACCACTACCAGCAATTGTCACCCAGAAATGATTTCCAAGCTACGTCCCTTGCTAATAGAGGCTGGCAAACTTTAGTACAGTGTTATTAAGCTAACTGCCCTTCCCACAGTTTGCTGTCTATACTCAAACTGCAAGACTGCATTCATTCCATTGCAGAATCTTCTTTCAGCTTTTCCCGGTTAGGGGTAGCCACAGAATCAAAAGGAAATATATTTAAAACAGCTTGTATGATAGCAGTCACAAAAAAGAGAGAGACAGACAGAGATGGTTAGAACATGTATCTGTAATAAATGGAAGTTCTGAACAACATCCTGACATTTGAGAAGACACAAAGATAAAGAAATCACAAAATCTAATTATAGCAGAAGCAGGTAGCAAAATCCATCTTTGTACACATTACAGAAAAAAAGTTAAAATTCTAATATATAACAACTGTACATACCTTCTGCATTTAGGAATTATTATTCGCTCAACAATCAACTTCCCTTTCACAGCCCAGACCTTCTCCACCCTATTCATGTTAGCACAGTTCAAATCAGGGCTGAACAGTTGTGCAGTACATAGTGGCCCACTCTTACATCTGTCATTTCAATGGCCACTTAAGTTAATTTTTTCATTTGATGTTTATAAAACCTTCATCTAGTTATTCTGTGAAATTCCTATCCCATATATTTTAACTTTCCATAATATACCTTCTCATCCTATCTTATGTCACATGCTCCAAACACTAATGACAAACTTGTCACAATCTAGAGCTCCAAAGTGTATGATAAGGCAAAAAAAAAATTGGACGGCAGCCACTGAGCAAGTTAGTCAATCCTGCAGCTGGTCCAAAATCTTAAAATAATGATTTGGTGAAGAAAGAAGCACTTCTAAGCCATTTAAACCCAGCACACAGTCTGAATGTGGCACAGATACAAAAACACAAGAATCAGCCAACAGAAACAGCATACCTCTCAACTTCTTTGATAATGAATTCTGGGCAAAGTCAAAAACAATGGGGGAAAACTTGGGACATTATTTTAAAATATTATTGTACTTCACTTAAAAAAATTGTTAAGACGACAAGTTTAACATAAACATTTTCTGAACAATAAGTATGAGATTATAATGTAAGACAATACTGGCTTACTGTAATCCCTAATTATTTAGAGGAAAATTAAAAAGAAATTACGATAGGGTAGGACAAAAATTTGAGGTAAAATCAGGTACTTTTTAAAAGTATGAATAGCATAGATGGAGAAGAAATGGACTATTAGTTATCCAAAATAATAATGACAAACAAATCTGAGCAGCAATAGTGAATTCACCAACTTAAAACAGCAGAGAATACAATTCTGTTTTTTTTTTTAAAGATGCTGGTTTAGAAAACATACTTAACATCTTTCATGCCTGTACTCTTCTGAACTTTAGCAAGGACACCCCCTTCACTTCTACAAAGTTTATACAAATTACTGTATCAAGACTGCATCAAGGATTAAGAGAAAACCCCAAAAGAAAACCAGGAAGTCACTTTCATGTTTTGTGGCTTTGCCACCTTCCAGTGAACATTTACACCTTTTAATCGGGCAATTAACACCTTCCATACAAAATCAGGCTGAAACAATAATAAAATGAAAATACGTGATGAGTTGTAAATTGCAGTGCAGTCTCAAGTCATGATGTTTTCATCCACTACACAACCGTTTTTTCTTTCCTTGATACAGCTAAGGTGGTTCCTCCTGGGTCCTTGTGCTTGCCCTGTTGCTACCCCATTCACATTATTTGTACTGTAATGTGTACAGTGCGTATGCCTCCCGATGTCCTTGCTCTGTTGAGGAAGGACAATTGGATGTGCATTGTACATTTCCAGGAAACTTACTATCACACAAAAATACTGAGTCAGTGCAAGTGATTTCTCTGTTTCTGGCTGGGAAGCCAGTCATTTCCAGTTCAAAGCACTGCCATTTGGTCTCGCCACAGCCTCTGGGCGTTCAAAATTATGGCGGTGTTTTTCAGCTTGCATCTGACTGCAAGGGATTCCAGGTCTTCCCATACCGAGACAATTGGCTCCTGACTGCTTCTTCAAAGGTTTTACTGGTACAACATCACACACTTCTGTTCTGTCTTACAGAGCTGCTGGGATTGCAGTAAATCATTCAAAAAGCCAACTATCTCCCATGCAACAAATGGAGTTTTGTAGGATGTCCTATCATTACAGTTCTTCAAATTGCCAAGCTTCCAGATGCCAGAATACGTTCATTACGAATAATGACAACTCATATAATTTGACATCCTGTTCCTCAAGCAGGACTGATTCTTTATCTGTTAGGGCTGATGGCTTGTACCATCACACTAGTCCCACTTGCAAGGTACCACATGAGAGTGCTACAGTGGACTCTGTCAGTGCATTGATCACAGAATGTACATATCAAAATTTATCTCACACAAATTTGCAGTGATCATATCAAATGGTGGATTACCACCCCATCTGTAATGGAGGGGTGACCTTTTTATCCACTCATTTCTCAGACAACAGTGAGTAAAGATGCTTCCCTCCTAGGGTGGGGAGGAGGCATTTCAAGGGGAGAACAGTTCAAGACACTTGATAATCTTTAAAGGCCAGTCTTCGCGATAATATCTTGGGGTTTAGAATGATCCACCGAGCGTTGCAAGATTTTCAGGACTACCTGTTGAAGGATGGACAATGTCAGAAGTCTGGTACATCAGAAAACAGGAGAGGAGCACATTCATATCCACTTTGGTAGGAAGCCATAAGAGTATGGCAGTGGGTGATGTCTTCCCATCATTTCTGATAGCAGCTCGCATTCCATGAGCATTGAATGTACTAGCAGACAGGCTGAAAAGGTCAATCCTGTTACCTCATGAGTTGCCCCTCAACCAAATAGTGGCAACAGAGATTTTCAGCCTGTGAGGCCAATTTGCTGAGACCACAGTACTTTATACCTCAACAACAAATGCAGCAGTTATTTTGCCTTAATTCCTCCACATGGACTGTTCCCAAGGATGTTCTAGTCCACAATTGGCACTCTGGGTATTCTCTATGCCCCCCCAAGTTACACTTTTGAGAAAATTAATTTGGAAAGCCACAAGGTACAAGAACAGAGTGATCCTCATTGCCCCTTACTGTCCCTGGCAGATTTGGTTCCCCTCCCTTTGGCCTCCTCTGTTACACCCATCTTAGGTGTTGCATCCCAGCCCAGATCTTCTAAGTCAACCATCTGGGTTGCCTTTACTGAACCTTCAAGCCCCAAAAGTGACCGCATGGTTTCTCCATTTCTAATGAAAACAAGAGATGTCAGGCTCTTCATTTTGGTGGCTTACATCATTTCGAAAATTAAAAAGATTTTCTATCTGGGTGTGGTGAAAGGTTTTGATCCTTTCTCTGCTCCTCTTCCATCGATTTTGAATTTTGTATCAGAACCTTTTCTGCAAGGATCTAGCTTTTCTACTGTCAAAGTACAAATGGCTGTTGTAGATCAGAGTGTAATATGTGTGTTATGTCTTTAAGAAGCATGCGGAGGGTGTAAGTTGTTGCTGTTGTGTCTTTCGGCTTTTCCCGGTTAGGGATCACCACAGCAGAACTCCGGTCCGCTAATGATTGGCAGTAGATTTTTACATGCCGAGTTGCCAACGCTGACGCACAACCTTCAGTGAAGGTATGCCCATTCACGCACGTCTCCACACAGAAGACGCTTTAGCTGAGAATTGAACAGGACAACGTCCTACTGTGAGGCGACAACGCTACCGCAGCACCACCATAAGTGCACGTATAAATTCCAGACGCGTGCAATCCCTACTGCCATTTTGTAGAAGCAGCCAGAGAGTGAGCATGTATGATTGCAGCAGTTAGTATGTATACAAGTTGCTTAGTCATAGTCAGTAGCCTCTACAGTAATGTGTTTGTATAGAATAAAGCTGCTTAAACAGAACCCACAAAGACTTGTTTATTTGTGTACCAACATGAAAATGACATGTCAGAACTGGGATGGAAAAGAGAAGGACATTTGGAACCATGAGATGTGAAGACAAAGAAGGTAAAACCGAGAGAAAGCAGTACAAACGCAATCCGAGAGAGTTAAAGGTAATGAAAAATAACCTAAATTATTTGCTCGATGCAAAGAGGCACGAAAGGGCATTACAAGGGCACAAAACCGCATTATCAGGCAAGTGGAAAGTGCAAGAAATTTAACTAAAGAAAATGTTTAAGATACAAGTATTTGACAAGATGATTGACTTTAAAGTACAAAACCAGCATGTTTAAAGTAGAACAAGCATGTTTATGTCAGAATTAGTGTGTTTAAGGCAGAATTGGGCATGTTTAGAGTAAACGAGCAAAAAGAATGTAATAAAGAAAAAAGTGCACAGTAAGCAAAAAAATAAAGCAAAGCGACTACTTGTGTTTGGGCAAAGTGCTGTATCTGGGCATGACTATGACTTTGTATTATATCAAGGGCAAAATTAAAGTTATTCAAAGTATCTGTCTATGTAAAAGTGGTTAAAAGTGTGTGGTTATTACTGTGCATGTGTTTCAGAGAGTTCACTGTGTGCAAAGTGCAACTATTTCATGTAGTCCAATCAAGGCATGGTTATTTGAAGAAAAATTCTTAAGCTGGGTGTCTCTGTTCGCAAAGTGCCACCATTACAGAGCGGTTCTTGTACTGTAAAGAGTTGCCTAGTAAGGTACCGCCATTTGGGGACATTTCAAGGTGTTGCATGTAGTCATTTGCAAAGTGGAAATACTTCAAAAAGATATTTAATTTGGACAACAGAAGTCTAATTTATTCACATTGCACAGTTGCTTGATAAATTTTGATCAAAGGTGTTTCTTACAAAAGATTATAAGAGTATTACAGTGCCCATGAATTGCTCAGCTACATCGTAAAGTTCTCGAATGTGATGATTTTGACAAGTGATGGCGCATGAATGACTGTAGCATTCCTGCCTTTGTTGATAAAATTCCAAATGATTACTTTAGCATTTCTGCCTTTACCAATTTCAAAAGTCAGTGATTTTAGCATTTATGCATTTACCAATTCCACAAGCATTGCAAGTGATGAAAAATGACTAGCATTTGTACCTTTACCAATTTCAAAAATAAGTAACTTTAGCATTTCTGCCTTTACCAATCGAAGATTTCATAAAGCATAGTCCGATTAAATTATTCCACAAAGCTCTGTAAAGCATCGAAAAGTTTGAAAAGCAATTCTGCAAAGATTTGTAAAGCATTGACAGCCTGAAAAGCAATTTCGTAAAGCACTGAGAATTCTAAAAAAGCTATTTCGCACAGTACAGTAAAGCACTGAGAAATTTGAGGAGCTATTTCGCAAAGTGCAATAAAGCATTGAGAAGCCAGAGAAGTTTATTTCACAAAGTCCAGCTATTTGAAAGTACTTTGAGGTTGTTTATTTGCACAATTATGATAAGTTCAAAGAGAGAAAGTACAGAGCACAAAATCATTGAACAAATTGTTTATGCTAATTATTAATGTGTGTGTGTGTGTGTGTGTGTGTGTGTGTGTGTGTGTGTGTGTGTGTGTGTGTGTGTGTATTTGTAAGACCCTCTGCTGGTATGTGTTAGTATGACAGAGGGGTTTGGAAAACCTCAACCACTTGTGTTTGATCAAAACATTGCAGAGAACTGGAGAATATTTGAGCAAGAGTACGATATTTTCACACAAGAAGCTTATGGAGATAGAGACATGTGCTAAGGCATTTATTTGGCTAAATGTAGCAGTATTTGAGGCCATAGAAAGGGAACGTTCATTTGTATATGCAACAGCAGTGTATGAAGGTGAAGGTGTAGACTGCCGTATTGTTTGCAAGTTGAATCAAGGGAAGAACCCGAGTGTTTAAAGCGTAAGTTCAAAGAAATGTGCAACCCCCAGACTAACATTACATTAGAGAGGCATTTGTTTTACACAAGAAATCAGAAACCAGGGGAAACATTTGAAGTTTATATAACTGACTTGAGAAACAAAGCTAAAACATGTCAATTTGGTGATTTGAAAGATGAACCGATAAAAGATAGACTTGTATATGGTATTAATAGTGCTGCGGTGAGAAAGATTCTACTTCATGATAGTGATTTGATATTAAGCAAAGCAATAGAGATATATCAGATCCATGAGGTGACAGAAAGACATACAAACATGCTTGCAAGTGACAAAAGCGTGGTTTCAGTGAGCTTCATAGCAAACGTATAGTATGCAACATGTGGCAAACAGAAACAGGCCTAAGCAAGGGGCAGCCACAAGATTTTCAAAGAAGGCATGAAGCTTTCCAGAAAATCCCAGAAAAAGTGCAAGCTGCACCGCCAGCTCAGTGCAACACAAATGTGAGTCAGCAAAACCCAAATCTCGCATTATTGTTAACTGTCGCAGTTGTGGTTCAAATCATGCATCTAAAAGAGAGAAGTGTTTAGCATATGGTCAGCAATGCCGCAAGTGTAAAAAGTGGAACCATTTCCACAAATTTTGCAAATCAAGTAAGCCTCACTCAGTTGAAAAAAAAAATTGCACAAAAAAGCAAATTGATAGGTAGAGCAGAAACAATTCGCTTTCTATGTAGATGGTGTATCAGAACTTGGAAAAAAAGTTGATGCAGTAAACTTATTAACAAAGAGTGAAGTGTTTTGTACAGTTCAGAGCAGTGGAAAATCCACAGAGCTCAAAGTGTAATGTTATATTGGCAGAACATTTGCAAAAGTGAGAAGTAACGAACAACTCGGTGCGACCAGAGGTGCAAGAATTGTTGCATATGGAGGTGAAGAAATTCAAACCGAGGGTACAGTAATACTTTCATGTTATTTGGCTGAGAACTGTTACAACTTATTATTCTACATAGTTCGACGACCAGTGCAGTCTTTAGTAGATCTTAAAGACAGTTTGAGAATGAATCTGCTTTCTTGTGCTAAAGAAACTCATCATATGAGTGCAGGTCCCATTTTCTTAGAGTATGCTGATGTTTTCGATGATAAATTGGGTAAACTTACAGTTGTATATTCCATGAGGTTAGATCCCGAGGTCACTCCAGTAGTCAGACCAGCGAGAAAAGTTCCAATAGTAATGCAAACTAAAGTCAAAGCTCAGCTGAATAAGATGGTGTAGCAAGGTGTGATTTGTCTAGTCACAAAACCAACTGAATGGGTGTCGTCCATGGTAGCCACTAATAAGAAAGGCTCAGACGAAATCAGAATATGCATTGATCCTAGAGATTTGAACAAAGCATTAAAAAGGCCATATCATCCAGTGCACACATTTGAATAAGGTGCAACTGTAATACCGAATGCCACTGTATTTTCTGTTTTGGATGCAAAGAGTTCATTTTGGCAAGTGATGCTTGATCGCAAATCCTCATTTCTAACAACTTTTGGTACTGTTTGTCTGGTACAGATTCCTAAGGATACCATTTGGAATAAATTCTGCAAGTGAAGTCTTCCAGCGTGCAATGGAACAAGTTTTTTCAGGTTATCCTTGTGCCATAATAGTAGACGATCTCTTAGGTGAAGGCAGTGGCGAAGCAGAGCACGACAGAAACTCAGGAAAGTTCTAGACAGAGCACGTGTAGAAAACCTGAAGCTCAATCCTCTGCAGTGCAAATTCAGACTTCCAGAAGTGACCTACTTAGGACATTTGTTTTACAAGTACATGCTTAAGACCTGACCCAGCCAAATATACAGCTATTTTGGAGATATCAGCACCAGATAATGTGCAAGGTTTACAGCATTTTCTAGGCATGGTCAACTATTTAGGCAAGCTTATACCAGACTTCAGTGAGTTGACAGCATCTTTTGAGAGAGCTAACCCAAAAATGTTGTTTGGTCACGGCTGGAACATCATCAGAAGGCGTTTGATGACCTTAAGCAGAAAATTGCTGTCCCACTTAAGTTAAGATACTATGACGTGAATAAACCAGTTCTTTCCTGTGATGCTTCAAATTTTGGTCTTGTGCAGTTATTTTTCAAGAGGGCAGACCAGTAGCATATGCATCTAGGACACTTACTCAAACTGAGATGCATTATGTTCAAATTGAGAAAGGGCTTTTGGTGGTAGTTTCCGCATGTTCCAAGTTTCATGATTATATTTATGGTCGGGGCATCCAGATTGTGACTGATCATCAACCTCTAGTCACCATTCTAAAGAAGCCTATGCTTTCCGCTCCAGTGAGATTACAAAGAATAATGCTCAAATTGCAAAAGTACAATTTCAAAAAGGTCTGCACTAAAGGTAAATTACTCTATCTGGCTGATAACTTATCCAGATTGCCTAGAAGCACAACAGAGCAGCTTGATGCTGAAACTTTTGACTTTGATGTGATGGCAGTGCATAATTTTTCCACCACTAGACTTAAGCTGAGAGATCACATTACGACCGATCCAATTTCACAAAAGCTTAATCACGACAGTGTCGGATGGCCGTCAAAGCAATTCAGTACATCACCTGAGGTGCAATCGTATTTTCCTTACAGAGATGAATTGTTGATGGAAAATGGCATTATTTTCAAAGGTCCTAAAATTGCTGTTTCTGCTTCCTTACAGCAAGAATATATATTCATATTTTGCATCGTGGTCACCCAGATTTATTATCCACTAAGAGAAGGACAAGAGAACTAATATTTTGGCCTTCATTATCAAAAGGCATTGATAGTGTTCTTTCCTCTTGTTCAGTATGTAGTAGTATCCAAGCGCATTTGCAAAGAGAACCGCTTCAGCTAAATCCAATACCTGAGCTGCCTTGGTCTACTGTAGCAACTGATATCTTTGAGTGGAACAATCAACACTATTTAGTTTTGGTAGGTAGACTCTTACTCAAATTGGTTTGAGATTGCTCTGCTACCAAACTTAACCTCAACAGCTATTATTACTAAGTTGAAACATCGTTTCTCAGTTCATGGTAGTCCACACAAACTTTATTCTGACAATGGTACTCAATTTGCTAGCCAGCTGTTTAAAAAATTTGCAAGAGAATGGGACTTTGTACATGTCACTACTAGTCCTGATTATCCGCAATCCAATGGTCTAACTGAAAGAGCAGTATAAAGTGCAAAGCAGTTACTTGAAAAGTCAGTGTAAAAATACCGATGTATTCTTGAATTTACTTAATCTCAGAAACTTACCTTGTGGTGATATTCGTGGCTCACATGCTCAAAGAATACTTTCCAGACCAACTAGAACTACGCTACCTATTTCATCAAGTTTGTTGCAGCCTGAGCCTAAGAACAGTAAAACCATCAAGGCTCAATTGTTGAAGCGCAATATCCAGAAATCTAGTTACGTCAGATCGAATAGATTACTTTGTTCATTGAGGGAAGGAAAGACGGTACGAATTCAGACAACAAAAGGTTTTGATAGAATAGGATAGATTACAGGCATCTTTGCCAAGCCGAGATCCTATTTGGTAAGCTCTGAGGGTGTGGCGTATGAGGAATCGCAGACATTTTCTTCCTGTACCAGAATAGTCATCATTGCATTCACAATATTAGGTGTGTGATGCAAACTCTAAATCAAAGAATGAGTCAGACATTGTTTCCAGACCAGAATGTGTTCAAAAGTCTGATTTTATTCCAGAAAATAAGTTGAACATTTCACAGGTCAACCATATTGCAGAGACTGTTCCAGTTGCTAAATATGATTCCCAATTTTACGTTGCATGATGTGGACGAGTTTCTAAGCCTAGTGTGAAATACACAGCAACATGGACTTGATTGTATGTGTGTGTGTGTGTGTGTGTGTGTGTGTGTATGTGTGTGTGTGTGTGTGTATATATATATATATATATATATATATATATATATATATATATATATATATATATATATAAAATGTGTGTGTGTATATACTTAGTATTGTATGATGCATGTCTTTAGATTGTCTGTGATTTCTGCATGCTAAATAATCTCATGACAAATTGCATGATCTATTTCTCAGAGGGAGGATGCAAATCAGAGTGTAACGTGTGTGCACTATGTCTTTAAAAAGCATACAAGGCTGTGCGTGCACGTAAAAAGTCCAGACACGTGCAATCGTAGTGCCATTTTGTAGAAGCAGCCAGAGAGTGAGCATGCATAATCACAGTAGTTAGTTTGTATGTAAGTTACTTAGTCATAGTCAGTAGCCTCTACAGTAATGTGTTTATATAGAATAAAGCTTTACTAGAAAGGCTCACCCAGACTCTGCTACACTTTGCTGTGAGGGAAAGGCTAGTTTGCTTTTTGTTTTTGTATTACTTTATTGCCTTTTTCCATTTTGAATACTATAATTTGTTTTATTTACCTTGTGTTTTACTTGTATTCTGCTTTTAACTGCATATTAAAACTTGAAAAGAGACCACAGCTCTTGTGAGTCAGGCAAAAATGTTTTCCCCCACCCTCCCACTCGGTTACTGTAGTGTTCTTAAACACCACTTTCCTTCTAGTAGCCTTCCCCTTATGTTAATTTGACCAAATATCTAATTTCTTCTGTTTTTACTGGCTTGTGTAAGCACAAAATTATAATTTTGTGAAATCACTCCCCTTCAACTATTTAAATTTATTGGCCATCCTACTGCATTCCATAGTACCAGAATACAAAAGTGACCGCCCCTTTCAATCTATCTTGCTGTTTTAAAAATAGTGACTCTCCACTAAAACTTAAGTTTTACCTGTCTAAAAAGTTAAGTTACCTACTTTCACATCTAACTCCTTAGTGCACACTGCAGTGTTTAGGATAAACTATTTTTTTCATCTTACCTTTAAGCATCCCTGTGACTAGCACTTGCTTTAAAACCTACTGGAAAGGTCTAGGAAGTCTTAAAAGGATACAAGCACTCAACTCTCCTTGTTAATAAGGAGAAATTAATTGTAGGCACTAAACAGCCTATACTTGCAAAGTACCTTGCTAAGGTAAGGGAAAACAGCTCTTGTACTTTACAAAAAAAAAAAAGCACCAAGCCAGGCATGCCCAAGGGTCAGCTTCCGGTGATTTCTCCTGTTCACTTGGTGAATCTGGGCATACTGGGCCAATGCAGCAAGTGCCTCATGTACACAGACAACCCTCTCCTCCTACCACCCAACACTACAACCTGCGAGAGATGCACTTACATAGCCAAACTGGAAGCAAAGTTCTCACCACCCACGATTGTGCTAGACAGTCAAGAGAAGTTTAGCACCTGCACTACACCTCAAGCAACACAGAGCCCTTCTAAACCCACACCAGCATCCACACATAGCAAGACTAAACCCACATATGTGGTGGCCCTTAACAGTAACCTGCCCAAGCAACAAGGACCTCCGAAGCTGAAACGCAAGCAAACACCAGTCACAACCAAAGTGTCCCTTAGCTCACAACACCAGTGTGCCACCAACAACAGCCCCTAAGGCAAGAGAATGTACCCAGCACTTTAGGAATAGGTCACTCTATAGTCAGGCACACTGATGTCCCACTCACCAGACTGAACAAGGAGAAAATTAGTCGGCTGCTGTCTGGTGCCAGGATCCGCTACATAACGCATGCTCTCAAGTCACTCCACAACAAGTACAAATATGACTCTTGTCATTGTCCATGTTGGAGTGAATGACTTGAGACATACCTTCTTGGACTACATGAAAAGAGACCTGGAAGAGCTCTCGGATCATGTGGCTCAGGGTAGGTATGATCCTAGCCCTGAGTAGCATCCTGCCTTCGTCCAGAATGATACCACAGTATAAGGACAAAATGATTGACTTCAACAATTGGCTAAGCTTCTGGTGTCATTCAAAGGGGATCCAGTATCTGTCTGCCTTGGACGACATGATCGACAGGCCACGATGCTTTGCCAGAGATGATCTGCACCTGTCGCCCCTGGGATTCAGGTTACTGGATAAGGCTCGTGCCACCCCTGTAGTGCCTTTTTTAGGCAAAACTCAAAGGACAAAATTACCACCATAACAGGTACAAGCATGCAAAATCTGAAGGTAATGCTACTCAATTCTAGAAGTCTAAACCTCAAAATGCACTCTCTCGAGGCACTCCTAAAAATGGAAAACATCGATATCTGTGCAGTAACTGAGACCTGGTTCAAGGCTCCAGAGAGCACCCCTGCAATACCAGGCTACAACTCTTACCACACTTTTCAGCTACCAAACCAGGACCGAAACACTAAAGGTGGAGTTGCCCAACACAATGCGTCTGAAATTCTTCAGGTGCAACTAACACTAGGTAAGACTGCAATCCAAATTGTAGCTTGCTACAGATCCCCCACCATGCCCCAAGATTCTCACTACACCTGTCTAAACATACTGGAAAACATTAAGATTCAACCAAACACCCTAATACTGGGTGACTTCAACTACCCTGCCATTAACTGGGAAAACTACTTGTGTACCAACACCTTTGCCCAACGGTTCTTGGAATTCATAAATTCCAACACTGTGGATCAGCTAATCCTTAATCCCACCAGGGGCTCCACTATCCTAGACCTGGTCATTACCAACATGAGAAAGCGATGCTCCACACCTATGGTCACCCCCTCGGTCAGGTCTGACCATAAGCTAATCCCCCTTGACATCCACATCCCGCCCTTACCCCCAGTAAGGAAACCTCTGTAAAAAAAACTTCTCCAGAGCCAACTTCATGCTACTCAAGTCAGAAGTGACAAACTTCATGACACCAAAGCAGATGGGAACTGAAAGTTCGACTGCTGAATCCTACACTAAGGCACTGTACAAGCACATCCACTCGTGCATGATTCGTGCCATCCCCAATAGAACCAAGATGCTCTCCTCCAAAAAAAAAAAAAAGAAAAAAAAAAAAAAAGAAAAGCCAATCTGGTGGTCCCTTGCCATAAACAAACTTTACAACAAAAGGAAGAAACTGTTGCAGAAAAGAAGAAAATCCCAGGATGCAAACAACTCCCTTACCAGCCTCAGTAAGAAGCTGAGATCCCTCAGAAAATCCTCCAAAGCTAATTATGAAAATAAAATTGCCGAAGATTCCAAAGACAACCACAAGGCATTCTATAGCTGTGTCAAGAATCTAAATGGCAATGCTCTGAGCTACAACAGAATGGCATTGAATGTACTGAACCCAAGGATATTGCCAATATCCTGGCAGATTGATTCAGTGCAAACTTCACCCCTCTCTCACCCCCTAAATCTCAATACTGAAAAATTGCCATATTCCGGTAATAATGGCCACACAGGTAAAAAACGCACTCTCCAAAGCTAAATACAGCTTCCATGGGAGATGATATTCCAGGCTGTGTACTGCATGAACTACAAAATGAACTGGCACCTCACCTAAACGTCATGTTTAATCATAGCCTCACCTCAGGCTTCGTGCCCACTGAGTGGCGCACAGCTGCAGTTATCCCACTCTACAAGGGGGTGATCCACCTTGGATTCCGGTAACTACCGCCCCATCAGTCTGATGAGCCTGATCTGCAATGCCATGGAACATATTCTCATGGAACTTATAAACAAAGACATTGGCAACCTTCTAAAACTGGACCCCTTGCAGTTTGGGTTTGTAAAGGGCCGATCTTGTCTCCTAAACCTGATTGATTTCTTCGAATCAGTCTCCAGAGCTATGGACAAGGGGAGGGTGGTCCACAGCCTATCTGGACCTCGCGAAGGCCTTCGACACCATCCCCCACTCTGGAATCATAGATAACCTTACTAAGCTGGACATTAATCCTTACCTCACTTGATGGGTTGCCAACTGGCTTACTGACGGAACCCACACTGTAAAAGTAGCCGACTCCAAATCCAGCTCCAGACAAGTGACAAGTGGAGTACCTCGGGGTTCAGTCCTGGGTCCTCTCTTGTTTGGCATCTACTTCTCTGAAGTACAGGCCAACACTAAGGGACTCTGGCTAACAAAGTTCGCAGATGATTGCAAACTGGGAGCCATTATTGAATCCCGAAATGATGTGGATATTGTACAAAAGGGCCTTACAGAAACAGATGCTTGGTGCCAGAGTCCTGGACTCAAGCTTAATGCCAAGAAATGTATAGTTATCCCCTTTGGGAAAAAACATGTACCCGTGAATTACTACATAGGTGACAGTACACTAAACACCGAAAGTGTGATGAGAGACTTAGAGACACAGGTGGACAGTGGTCTCACCTTCGATAACCACATTGCCACAACAGTCAAGAAATCCTTCTATGTGGCACACCTCATCACTAAGGGCTTTTCATCCCAAAAAAAGGAGGTCATTGTCCCACTGTACTCATCCTCATTAGACCCTTTATAGAATACAACGCCCCGTTTGGTATGTACCTCTCAAGACATCTGCAACAACTGGAAAGGCCGCAGAAATACCTCACTAAAAGAATCGCAGGCCTAAAGCAGATGCCCTATGCTGATAGTCTAAAAAAACTCCACCTATACTCTGTTGCATATAGTCTACTCAGAGGCGATCTCTGCTTAACATACAAGGCCATGTCAAACCCAGAGCTGTTGGCCATGCTACACTTAAAGAAATCCCAATCCCTCAGAGAGACACACTCCAGGGATCTAAACCTTGTCATCAGAATGAACAAAACATGCTGGAGGGATAGGATGTTCTTCGTGTTTCACTGTTGCAGTCATTACATTTGGGTTATCTGCTTGCAGGTAGCCCTCAGTCGGCCTGATTAACAAAGTCTTGGGTCCTGCGTCGGTTGCTGTCCCTTCTTCCATGACGTCAGGTCATCAGGGATATAAAACATGCAGCCGACGCCATTACATCAGTCTTTCTTGCCGTGTGGTGCCCAAAGCAGAAGCCGTAAGTGCCGGTCGGCCGACTCCTGAAATTTTTGCTTTTGGGTTTCAGAACAGAAGTCTTCAACTAAAGCTAAGTACTCCGTTGGGGAAACTTTTTCTTGCTCCTTACCAACGTCATTAAAAGTTAATAATTGCATTACTTGTGGAAAGGAAATCACTCATAAAGATTTTCATTCGTACTGTATTCCTTGCCTAGGCTCTGACCACGACGTACCTTGCTGTCGGTTTTCTGGTTTAGTTAATCAGCACACTATCCGTCATCAGGATATTTTCGCCTTTAAATATTTCGGTTCTCAGTTTAATTATCCAGAAATGTCGTCGGTTAGCCATCCGACTACCGGGATTCCAGAAAAATGCAAAGATAAAGACAGAGACAGGCTGCTGAGCTCCAAAACTGCTGACGACGCTTCTCCTAAGCCAGTTGCCAGTTTGCCGGTACTCAGTGAGGCACTTTTGCAGCCTCTGATACCCACTACTACAGATTCGCAGACCTCTACTGAAACCCATTCAGAGTTCGGTATGCCGCGAGATGCTTCAACTATGGAACCCGCGGATGTCTCTACCTTGGATGGGTCTGGAGCCGCTGTGCCAGCATCGGCTTCTGAGGGTGTATTCAGACTTACGGATTTGCATATTAAACCACTGCCTCCTTCTTCTCTTAGGCCTAAATCTCGAACCATGCCTAAAAACCCGACGCCCAGGCTACATGCTCAGGCCTCTATGCCTAAAAAAACAAATGATAAGAATGGCTGAAGATCTAATAACTCTAATCTGGGGTAGCCAACCCCCCCCCCCTTTCTAAGAGGCCTAGGACTGAAGTGGTTTATGAATCTTCTGACCAGGATTCTGTTTTTTCTAATTTTTCTGATGCTCTGGATTTGCCCTTATCTACTTATGAGGATTCTGATGCAGAGGACTCCATTCCTTCTGCTTCCCCTCCAGAGGATTTTTCTTTTGGAGAAACCTTACATACTCTAAGGGGAGCATTTCCACTGGGAAATCCAGGATTTTTCTGATTGAAAAAAGAGGCTTAGGGATTTCTTACGCCTACCTCAGCATAGGCCTTTAGCTATTCCTCCTGTACTAGATGTTGTTGATGCTTTTTCAGAATCTAGTTTGGTCCCCGATTCCTTGCCTCCTTCTCCCAGAAAACCAGACCGATACTACAGGGTCCCTGAGTCACACAAGTTCCTTTTTAAAAATCCTGTTGCGGATCCAGAGACTATTTCACAGGGACCCAAGGGCATTAAGGCGTCTACTGCTAAAAATCCTACCCCTTCTGATAGAGACTCCAGAGCACTGGATAGATGGGCTAAGAAGGTTTACACTTCTGCAACCTTGGCCATTAGAGCTTTAAACTGCCAGTCTCATGTTAAAGTATCAGCAGCATGGATTGCTTAAACAGAAAATGATGTTGATTCCTGACTATGTGGAAAATGAAGAATTACAGGATTTAATGAATTCTGCTGAACAAGTTGGAAAACATACTTTGCAATGTGGTTTTGATTCATTAGAGGCCTCTTGCAGGGCCGCTGTTACTGGGTCTGTGCTCAGAAGGCATGCCTGGCGTAAGGAGCGATCTTTGCCTAATCATGTTAAAGCTAAATTGTTGGATGCTTCCTTAAATCAGAACTGCCTATTTGGCAACAAGGCTGAGGAAGTTCTTAAAAAAAGATGGAAGATAAAGCTAAATCTATGCCAACTGTTAAAGATTTCTTACAAGTTCAGCCTCCTAGCTTTAGTAGGCACTGGCCCTCTAAGAATTGGTCCTTTCCAGCCCCTTCCAGGTCTTTTCAAGCCAAACCCAGACACAGCAAAAGCCCCAGGTTTCAGTCCCAGGGGACACACAGGACTAAGCAGTGGGGTGCCTCCACTTCCAAATCTGGGAGTAATAAGACTCCCCCTATGGTAAACTGTCTCAGTGACTTCATTTTAAAATTTCCAAGCACTTATCTGACTGCCCCTTTGGGGGGAAAGATTGCTCTTCATGCAAAGAACTGGGAGCTCATTACCCAGGACAAATAGGTCTTAGATATAGTGTCCCAGGGATACAGATTTCACTTCCACATGTTGCCAACACCAAGCGGGTGGCCGGACCTACCCCCAAATCAGTTGGCAGAAGCCCAAAAACAAGTACTTTCTCTCTTAAGCATGGCGGCTATTCAACTGGTACCAAAAGAGGAAAAGGGACAAGGTTTCTACTAGTGACTTTTCCTGGTACCCAGAAAAGACAATTCATGGCATCCTATCCTGGACCTGTCTACTCTAAACATCTTTTTAGAGATTCCAAAATTCAAGATGCTGTTTACTTTCTATGCTAGGCAAAGATGCCTGGTTGGCAACACTAGATTTAAAAGAATCATACCTGCACATCCCAATCAGGGAATCTTGCAGAAGATATCTACAGTTCAAAGCAGGATACACGCATTATCAGTTCTCTGCACTGCCCTTTGGCTTATCTACTGCGCCCAGGGTAATCACAAAGTGCCTAGCTCCAGTTATTGCATTTTGCAGGCAAAGAAATATTCAAATATACCCATACCTGGACAATTGTCTAATTCAGACAGAAAGCCAGGACATACTTTTGAATCATCTGGCCTTTGCACAAAGTTCTAACTTGTCTGGGGTACATCATAAACGAAAAGAATTCACACCTGGTACCCTGTTAACAAATTATATTCCAGGGAGCAAGATTGAATATAACTTCCCAGATGGCCTACCTCACGCCAGAGAAACAAATTCATTTGACAACCTACTTCAAACAAGTGGCCACAAAAACCCTGCTATCTGCAAGACAAATACTGCAAGCCTTTGGGTTCATGGCCTCCTGCATTCTTCTAATTCCATATGCAAGACTGCATATGAGGAAACTACAGCTGGTATCTAAAAAGTCTATGGTGTCAACATTCTCAGGATCTAGAAGCAATGATTCCTATCATACCTTGCCTATGCCTAGAGTTCCTTTAGTGGGCAGAGGCCTGCCACCAAAACAAGGGACTACCTTTCACACCACCCTCTGCTGCCCAAACCCTAACAACAGATGCATCAGACTATGCACGGGGGCTCACCTGGCAGGGAAGTGCATTCAGGGCAAATGGAGCCCAAGTCAAATGCACCTGCATATCAATCAAAAAGAAATGCTAGCTGTACAGAATGCTCTGACAACCTTCAAGGACCGCATTCTTCCAGGACAACTAATGGTAAAGACAGACAACACCACTGTTATGTGGTACATAAACAAGCGGGGGGTACTCATTCTTACCCCCCTCTTCAGACTAGCCATGGCATTGTGGAACACAGCCCTGAGCTACCAAGTGCACCTACAAGCTCACTTCCTGCCAGGAAAATTAAATACACTGGCAGATGGACTAAGCAGAAACATGGACCCACACGAGTGGAAACTGGAACAAAGGATTTTCAACATGTTGACAAGCATATGGGGGAGCCCAGGTATAGACCTGTTTGCCTCTCCCCAGAACTACCAATTGTACACATTTTGCACACGGACTCCCCACAAACAAGCCTGGAAAGTGGATGCTCTGTCCTTCAGCTGGACAAAACCTATCAGTGTATGCCCCCCCCCCCCCTCTGCCTCTGCTCTCCAAAGTACTACTAAAAAACAAACTGGACAAACCAAGGATGATTTTGATTGCTCCAGAGTGGCCACGCCAGCACTGGTACCCCCTCCTGCGCAGTGTGTCACGGTTATCCCCATGGCACCTGCCTCAGACTCCTTCCCTGTTGTCTCAGCAGGAGAAACAGATTCTGCACCCTCAGCTTCTAACACTGAACCTTGCAGCCTGGCTAATTACATAATCTCTCCTTTACCATCCCTCAGTAAATCTGTGATGGGTATCATTTTAGAAGCAAGGAGGCCTAGCACTAGAAAATCCTATCCTGAAAAATGGAAAAGATTCTGTGCCTGAAACCAATCTCAAGGTATGAGCACAGCAGCGCCCAATTTACCTCTGATTTTACAATACTTAACTGAGATGCTTCACAAGGGCCTGTCTTTTTCTTCCATTAAAATCCACGCCTCAGCCATTTCAGCTCATTATAATACAGAACCCCCCCCCCCTCCACTGCTCAAATAGTTCCTCAGAGGGGCCAAAAATTTAAGACCACCCAGGAGAGCTCCAACCCCAGCCTGGGACCTTAACTTTGTTTTGGAGAAACTCTCTACCTCCTTTCGAGCCAGCTGTTACTGCAGACTTAAAATTTCTTTCTTGGAAAACAGCTTTCCTTTTAGCAATCACTTCAGTTGGAAGGGTATCTGAATTACAGGCCCTTATGGCAGTGGAGCCTTTCATCATTTTTCATGTGGACAGGGTGCCCACAGAACCAATCCATCCTTCATGCCCAAGGTGGTATCCAGTGTGGCTCATAATCAGTCCATTCATTTGCCAACCTTCTTTCCCAATCCACAAAACAAAGGGGAACGGATACCTCATTCCTTAGATGTGCACAGACAACTCAGATTCTACTTGGACAGGACTAAACCTCAAAGGAAATCTGAACAACTGCTGGTAGCATTTGCTGCAGGGCAGAGGGGAAGGCTATTTCAAAGCAAACCATTTCTAAATGGATAGGCCTTTGCATTCATTTCTGCTATAAGCACCATGGAAAACCTATCCCCCAGGGGATCAGACCTCACCCCACCAGGGCTGTATCTACCTCTACAGCCTTTCTCAGAGGTGTCCCTACCAGGGACAAACTAGAAGCTGCTACCTGGAGTTCTGTACATACTTTCACCAAGCATTATCATTTGCCAATTTTCTCTAAATCCAGAGCTGGCTTTGCCACTGCAGTCATGCAGGGCCTTATAGCTGGTCCTAATGCTATCTAAATTCCTCCTCCCAACCATAGCTTTGGGAATCTACCCAAATGTAATGACTGCAACAGTGAAACACGAAGAACATAGTACAGATGTGTACACTTACCATAAATGTAGATGTTCAAGTGTATTCACTGCTGCAGCCCTGGTTACCCTCCCTCCAGTCCCCTAACTTCTTTTGGCTATACCTTTACTTTCCTTTACTATGCTTAACAGCTTTTGTGGTGTATTTGCTTTTTTGCTGGAGGTATATCATTGTACCTTTATATTTAATTGCTCCCCATTAGGGGGCACCTGACATCTGGTGCAAGAAAAACTGATGTAATGATGTCGGCTGGCTGCATGTTTTATACCCCTGATGACCTGGTGTCATAGAAGAAGGGACAGCAACCGACGCAGGACCCAAGACTTTGTTAATCAGGCCAACTGAGGGCTACCTGCAAGCATTTAACCCAAATGTAATGACTGCAACAGTGAGTACACTCTAACATCTACATTTATGGTAAGTGTACACAACTGTACTTTCCTGACCCAGAGACTCTCCAGACTCTGGAATAGACTGTCCATACATGTCAAGCAGAGCGCCTCTTTGGCCCTCTTCAAAAGGAACCTTGATGACTGGATGGGAGATAAGAAAGTTACCCCGGGTATCACGTCAGTCGCCCTGCTTGATAGGGGTCCAGGGAAGTAAATACTGTGGGAAGAAATAGCCAGGGAATTGTTATGGCTAGGCTTGTATAGGCCCTAGGGCTGATAGCCTAGTACCAACCTATAAAGCTGTTTAAACAGAACCCACGAAGACCCGTTTATTTGTGTACCAACATGAAGCGACATGGTGTCATTTTAAACTTTCACATGGGACATAATTCTTCCATTGCCTCTCTTAAAAATCTCTAAAGCCTTTCTCAAAGGAACTTTCATGTTAAGACCCCCCATTAGGGAACCAGTTTCTCCATGGGTGGTCGCGATCATGCTTCAGACCCTAACCTAAAAAAAAACTTTTGAACCAGCAGCCTCAGTACATTTTGAGTATCTTTGTTTCAAGATCATTTTTTCTGGTTACAACCACATCTGCCAGATGGAGTTTGAAATTATGAGCTTTATCATGCAAACCACCATGTCTCATCTTTCACAAAGACAGTAACCTTGATGGCAGATTCCTCCTTTTTACTGAATGTGACATCTGAAGTGAATTTGAATCAATCTATTGATTTACAGTTTTTCCCCAAGTATTCAGACAAATGAATATTTTACACATATTGGATGTTGACAGACATCTCCGGTTCTATTTACACTGTGATAATAATTTATGAAAGTCAAATGTTTGTATCCTTTTCTAGAGCACAATTGGGAAGAAAATCTCAGAAGTCACACTTTCTACATGGCTGACAGACTGCATTTCCTTTGTTTAGTGACTAGAGCTTACCCCTTCAAATGAAACTGAAGGTTTATTACACGAGCTGTAGATACATCTATAGCTTTCACAAAGAGAGTTCCTATTTATAACTTTTGTGCAGCAGCAACTTGAATCCACAGTTTGTACCTTTTGTTTCTCCTTACAGATTGTTTATGCCGTCCAGAGCACGTTCATCCTTTGGATCCATATTTTCTCAGGAATGCCTTTCCTTGATACCAACCCAGGTGTCCTCATTTTGGCAGCTTGAGAATCTGTCCCAAACATTGAATCAGGCGAAAACAGACAACACTGGATATGAAAGTTACATACTTACCATAACAATAGATATATTATGTTTCATTTTCATCTGGTTTAGCATCCCTTCCTTCTCCATACTGGTATTGCCAACAAACTGCTTCTGGTGTTCGGGCAGACTTCAGTTACATCTAGTCTATTTTAACAGCTGTCTTTGCAGTTGTCATTGGTTACACCATTGTGTAGTCTTTGCTGGTTGAATTTTATAAGGATGCTTAGATATTAGATGATTTCAGCAAACTTGATCTGAGATAATTTAGTGGAGAGGAGGAAATTATGGGTCAAGGAGTCAGAGCCTTGGATCAACAGCTCTAGAAGAAAGCGCCAAGGATGGATCCAGTTGTATCTGACAACTCAAACCTTGAATCAGACAAGAATGAGACAACCTGGGTCTATCATGGTAAGTACATAACTGTCATCTTTTATCCTTAAGAAAAAGTGCACTGGCTACATTTAAATAAAACTGAATTATTCACGGTTTTGTTAAATACTTTAAAGCATTAAAGCTGTTGGGAGGCTACTCTCTTTTTCACTTCCTGTAATTTCAAAGTTTATTTTTCACTGAATGTCTTGTCATTGTACAGTTAAATTTTGCTTTTCTCTCGACAGAGAATGCATATAACTATGAAGATTAACTGCTTGCACCTGCAGACAGCTTATCTCCTTGCTAAAGTAGTCTGTGAGAAAAAGAAAATGGCTAAGAATTTGCAAATACATGTAGAAATCGTTGTAAGTTTCACTCAAAACAGAATGTACAAAATTCCCCTGACTAACTGCCCTCAGTTGCAAACTTCTTGTCTCTCACTGAAAACATTTACTTGGGGGGGGGGGGGCTTATATCTTTGCAGATCCAAGAAGCTTATAATTTTTATTAGCTTTCATTATTTTGTCTTATTTTGAATCCTATTTACACACCCAAAATTGTTTATAGCTTAAGCCAAGAACATTAATCTAGACATCCACTCCTATAAAAACAAGGGGCATTATCATCTTAGTTCTACATATAATCCATACAATTTTACACCCCCAACAGCCCAAGATCACAAAATTACATCCAATTGCTTTTGCTTAGCCTTTCTTTTGTAGTTGTATTGTAAAAATCTATATTACTTGCAATTAAAAAGGTACTTGTTTGCTTTAATGTATTTAAGTCACGGAAAAGTCTCCCCCACATTTAAAATATCCTGACTGCCCACTGACCAAATTGATTTACAATATCAAATGTAATTTGTATCATGAAATGTTTTATACTACTAATACTTATTTTCCTAACATTTTCCCCTTTAGTGACCTTCTAAACATTAAATAATTTGGGGTGCATGCTTTGCAGCCCACCCACATATTAAACAAATCTGATAAAAGTCCAGTCTTCTCAGCCATTTGTATTTGCAAATCTATATTTCACAGATGTGTTTGATGCTCTATAATCTCAGATTTATTCACTAATTTCAGTGATGCTGGTCTTCTTCCTAGCCCTCTCCATTTCCAAACACTAGACTCTGGTTCAAGTCTGTGCTTCTGATCGTTTTAGTCAATTCCTGTACTTTTTTCTGTCTCAAATGTTTTCCTTTGTAAAATTGGAAATAGTTTTATTGGGAAAGTATATCTGTGAGCTTTATTATCAAAGGAAAGAGAAGCAGAGTCCCCTTCAGTTTGATGGCTCACTTTCTGCTGGATAAACATTATTCCTTTTTAGCCTGTTCTGCATAAAAATGTCTTTGATACTCCAGGAAAATACCCTGAAGACAGCGTAATACAGTAGTTTTGAATCTTATACTTGCCTCTCAACATCCCATGATTGTTGGGATAAATTGCATTCTCATCTGCCTGGTGTCCATGAATAATAGTTTCCCACAATACACTGCTGCCACCATTTTTAATACTTGTCCTTTCTGCCACAGTTTTGTCAGGATCAGCTCTTTCTGCTGGTTTATTTGCATTTTTGCTAATGTAGGTCTTGGCTGCTTTCTCATGGACTGGTTTGGCACATGCACTCGATGTGCCCTTTCAGTTAACAATTCTTGCTGTGGAACACCAGTCCAGTTGTTTATTTGTGCTTTCATAAAATTAATACAGTCTGTTCTTTCTACTTTTTCTGGTACAGAATAAAATCTCATGTTTTGTTTACATGCTCTATCTTCCAGTGCTACTATTTTTTTGAAAGCACTTTTCTGGGGAAGCCTCCTATTCAGTCAGCCCTTTCTTCACTTCAGGCTTTGTTTTTGCAGTTTCATCTGTTTGAATAGATAGTTAAAGCTTCTAGTTTTCCAGCATTTTGTTATTATAGTTGATATAGTCTTTCAATGTTTCATTTATTTTAATCACCTCTGAGTACATTTGATTTATTTTTTCCTATAAATTACTGGATGCCATGCCTGGAAGTAAAGCTGAAGTTTGAACTGCTTTTTGCCAAACAACTCTAGGATCCTTCCTGGTCATTGCTGTCTTTTCCCCTTTTATGGTTGCTATTCTTTTAGGTTTTTCAAATTTCTTCTTTGCTGACATTCTGGCAGTGTACTTACTAGCAAGTAACTGAATCAGGAGTGTCCAGCCCGCGGGCCGCATGCGGCCCTCAGAGCTCTTCCATGCGGCCCGCGACCCTTAAATTTAAATTTAAGTTTAATTTCACTTTTTTTCCGTGTGTTTACACGTCCGCGTAGTTTTACTCTTCTGCGCATGCGCCAACTTTCTTTTTTTTACGTTTTTTCCATACCAGCGTCTTTCCGCTGGTAACACAGTTCGGGTGATTTTTATAAAGAAAAGCTGCAGGAAGGAGCGAGATCGTAGCGTAGCCGTAGAAGAGAGAGGATTTATTTTATTTCATTGTGTGTACACACCGACTACTCACTACAACGAAAGGTAAGTTACAAGATGAAGTGTTTTGAAGTTAGTGTTAAAATGAGATTCTGATGTAATAATACATAATGCTCCAGTAACAGGCTACGCTAAAACATAATATTTGTGCTTTTTCTGATCAAACTGAATCTTTGGGGCTTGCATTACTCTCAGTATGCATTTCTACTACACTCACGAGATTTTCAGTTTTTGTTTGCTCATTATATTCAGTAAAATATAAATCTTGTAAATTAACTTATTTGTTTTCATAATTCTGTGAAATGATTAAGACCTGAGAGCCCATGAATCTAATTATGAGCTTTGCATTCCTTTTCTGATACCTGTAACCCACTTCGTGTATGCAGCATTATTTATAGTTGTGATTTTGTTTCAGAGCACTGTCTTGGATTGCTTTGTAGCACTATTTCTGTTTTTATCTTTCTTATAAAAAGTTTTGGCTTTATTTTTTCCTTCTTTTCTCTGTCTTTATTTAACATACTTCCACTGCAGCCCTTTTAACAGGATGTATGCAGTTCCATGCATCATGTACATATCAGTTCCTGGAGCTATACTGAATAATTAATCTGCACTCAACTAAATACTCATTATGGTGAACCTAACATGGTCAAATACAACCCTACCTGCAGTATCCTTCAAACACAAAATAAACTTAAAATCAGTGTTTTTACAGAAGGGCTTGCCCCCTGCATCCCTCCTCCACTACTTTGAATATACCAACCCTGACATCACGTAACAGTGAAGAAAAGGGCAAATTCCTTCCCGCCATCTGCAATCTTGGGTAAGACAGCCACTGTGCGTAACTTATTACAAGTGTAAGTGAATAAAATAGACTGATTTGCTTGTACCGCTAAAGCACATTGTTGATCAACAGCATACATTAATAAAATAGACTTGACATTATGCAGCAAACCAATGTTTTAACCAAGTGCAGCTTGTAACATTGAATGACACTACCAGTGCGTTGTCTGGTGCTGACTCTGACTCTGCAAGCATACTGCTCCAAACTTGACAGTTTTTGTCATAGAGTTAGATCCTTTCCTTTGCAATGAGTTTCAGCATTTTATTTAATGATTCCAACCCATTTTCAGTCTGGTTAGCTGAGCATAACTTTTTTTGCTGGTAGTGCCACTGCTCACTCCCGGGGGACCTGCATTTTGTAAGAAACGTGTGGTGGTGGCACTGTTGTGTGCAGTTAGTTCTGGTGTCTGTCTTCTTGCAGCTGTATTACTGAATGGGAGCGAGTGTCGTCAGCAGCTGTGAGTCAGTAGGTAACTCCACTCCAGTGTTGCTCCTCTCCATTGTAACCTTTCTGCGTTAAGCACTACTTTAGCTGCTAGCTAGCACATATTTACATCGGAACTACAGCCTGCTTTAGATTCTCGCTATTTCATTCCTCACACTGGGGGGATATTTGTGCCGTTGTGAGGCGACCGTCGTGTTTTCTTCCATAGCTGGAACAACTTTCTCCTCCTCCTGGGTGAAGCACGGCGCCATATCCCAAGTCAGTAGTGGAGTGCACGAAAAAGTGAGTTCAAAGCAGTCCGACGGCGGGAATGGCTTCTTCTCCTTCAGGCGGCAGTAACGGGGGCACTGTGTTCGGCAGCCTGGATTACTCAGCGGGGCTGGAGATAAAAACTCGTTCCGTGGAGCAGACCCTTGTCCCACTGGTCTCTCAGGTAAGGGTGGGGTATTCAGTGCTGGGTGTAAATATGAGGTAACAGCACTCGAAATGTGTACCTGGAGGCTATAAAATGACGGAATGGCGTTGACAACACAACAAGCAGTAGTACTGGGCTTTTTATTCATTTATTAATTTTTTTAATCTGAGAAATTGCTAGGTCTTTTAAGGTGATGCTTTTAACGTCAGTGGCATGCATTGCTTGCTGCATCTCTCTGGGGATTACAACTTTGAATTGAAATGGTATGAAACGACTGCCACAGTGTGGGAATGGTACTGTGGGCTTTTTAGTCTTTCTGAGGGTCCTACTTTCTTTAATGTTGACTTCCTCTGTGGATTTGTGTTTCGGAGATGTGGAAGCACAATAGGTGGGCTAAAAAGTGTTACTCCAGCTTAGGTGCCATGGCCGGCAGGATAACTAAGCTTAGAGAAGCAGTGTGAAGCAGGAGTTAAAAGTCCTTAAGTAGGCTAGATGTGCATATGTGACGGTGCTGGGTGAATTGTTGTGTACACTTTCAGATTACTCTCATGCATGCTGTTTTCTTCTGCCGTGCAGTTTGTTGCACTCATTCAGATTGTAAAGGGGAACTTGTACCTAGATTCCTAGAACTTCTGCAAAGGAAGCATGTTAGACTCTCAGTAGAAATTTGCTGTTTGTCAGAAACACTGATACCAAAAACTGTTAGTGGAAATTGCCAACCTGTTCTTGGTTGGGTAATAGTCATCCAGAAAGGTAAATGTTGTCAAGCAGAAGCAGTTCCAGAAATTCCGGTACACAGCAAAGACGTATTAAAAAAGAATATTTTACATCCCCATCAACCCTTTGTAGTGGTTTTCTTCACAGATGTAAGACAAGAAATGGGGATAGTTGTCATACATAAAGTAACAAGTGGACTAGAAAAGTGAATGACAGATAAAACCAAGTGAAGTGGAGCTATTCCAACTGTATATATTTTGGTGTTTATCTTTCTACTTCATTTCACTTGTCTTAATTGCTTTATTTCTTGATGTAATGGTGCAGGGGTCATTTTCAGTTGTAACCCTGGCCATAGACATTAACAGGTAAAAAAAAAATTGTATATTGATAGAGATTCGCAAATAAGTCTCTCCAAGTAAGACTATATTCATAGTACAGTAAACTAGGATTGACCCCCAAAGCTGACATTCCACAATGCATACTGAGTGTAGCTGAATTGAACTTTGCGAGCACCGTCATAGATGAGAATGTAACTGTAAGATATCAATGTCTGATTTCTGTGTGCATGTATTAGTCTTTGTGTATCCATTGTTTGGACATGGCAACTTCTGTCACTTAGAATTCAGTATTGGGTCTTTATAAAACTGTTTACTTATGTGGCCTGAGTGGGCATGATGACATTTCAGCTTGGTTTTGGTAGGGCATTTAAAGAGTTACCTGTTAACTGATAGAAGTGTGTACTGTACTGTAAAGCAAAGAAACTGAAGGGATGTGAGCTGTGCCATGTTCGGTAATAGGTTCATAGGTTCATACTAGGCTATCTGCCCTAGGGCATTTATAAGCCTAGCCAGACAATGTTAATTCAGCCCTCTGTAGCTTCCAGGCCACTACGTGTTTTACTTTGGAATTTAATCAATTTGACAGTTAAATCTTCCTTGAATCCTGACCATATCTCTCAACTGTCCAAATTTTTGCCTCCTATTTTTTGTCTGTTCCTCATAACATTTGTGGTTTTCTGGCAAATACCTGGGATGATCTGAGGATTGAAGTCACTAAATAATGACATACATTTGAGTTTCAGACTTCAAATCATTCAGAAAATGTATGTTAACACAAACGCTGTTACTCTGTCAACTTTCTAAGTTTATAATAGCAATATTTAAAAATCTGTCCCTATTTTGGGGCCTTTGTCCCCCCATTTTGTCAGGCTTTGTCCAGATTTCTTGCACTAAGTCTGTACACCTTCATTGTCTGGAGGTTATGGGGGGATGATAAAAGGGGCTTAGCTTGTGATCACTGAAGGTGTTTGTACTCTCAGCCAGCCATACAGTGAACATTCAAAGATCATATCACAATTGTTTTATTTATTATTTTTTGTTAGGTTAGTTAGTCAGGGAGAGCAGGCAAGCATGTCAGCGGAGGAGTATGGCAAGCTGACAAGGAGCCAGTTGGCTGAAATGTGCCAGACTAAAGGACTTGTGTATGCTAACCTGACTAAAGCAGACATGATTGCAGCTTTAGGCACAGCTGTATCACAGAACAGCAACATCGAAGACAATCAGACTGGCTGTGGAGATGTAAAACTCTCAGAAAATGGACAGTTCAACCTTTCCACATAGGACTTAAAAATCCATCTGGAGCTAAAGAGACTTGAGTTGGAGGCCAAGGGTTTGGAAAGAGTGTGTGAGTGTGTGAGTTAGTTGGTAGTAACTTTTGAGCCAGAAAAACATCATCCTCATGGATAGAGTGAGTCCCATGCACACGTGTTTAACGTGGTTTACAGTGAAATTGGTATGTTGTCTTGAGATACAACAGAAAGGAACTGGGGTCTATATTCAGCAATGGAATAAGGATTGAATAACATGGCTTTGGATTTGTAGATATTCTGTAATGTAAAAGATTATGGCAAAATAACCATGCTTGCATTCAATTTATATCTCCTGCAGAACAAGATGAACTCAAAATGCCCCAGAAGCTACAGTTGGCAATGCGTAGTTATCATAGCACTTTCTAAGGCTGCATTGGTCTTGAAGTCTGTCTGTAAATGAAAAGTGCTCCTTATACTGAGAGTTCGAGCTAAGGTTCAAAACAATGAATTTTCTAGCTAGCGTGTGTAGTAAAATGGAAGCCTTCAAGGAAATGTGTGTGTTAATTTATCTTTGCTTATGGGAGGGGGTGCAATTGGTGCAGAAGGAGAGGGTGGTGACCCCTCTCATCTGTTCAGATGTTCGTAGAATGTCTGTTTGTCTAATTTTTAGTCTTTTCCCCTCTATATATTTGTCATTTTCTGGTAAATCGATGAGGATTAAGTCGCCGGCTAAAGCTAAATGGTGACGTACACTTGAGTTTTAGAGTTCATATCCTTCATATCCTTCAGAAAATGCATCCTAACTCAAATCCTGTTATTGCAACTTTCTAAGTTTATAAGAGCAATTTTTAAAATGTGTCCTTTTGGGGCTTTTTCCACTTCATTTATTAGGCTTTACCTGGTTTACCAGATTTCTTGCCCTGTCAGGTTTTGTGGTATGGAGTGGATGTTGGTGGGGGGGGGGGGGTCATGATTGCTGGACACAGCAACTGTATGTACAGTATAATAAACATGCTTCAGCTTTCTAGTCTCTGGGGAAAAAAAGATTGTTTATGATAGAATCTGCGACTGTGCTGTTACTAAACTTGTCAAATGCAATGTGGCAGAGAGAAGAGGGGAAAGAATTACAGGACTGATGGATTCAGGGAGCATGATTGTATTAGTTATAGTACACAGTATGTCTGTAAGCATAAAACAAGTAGTAAAAAGAAAATGTATCATTTCCTGCAAGTGTTGTGTGTTTTTTGGTTGTATGGTTTGCATTGTTTTTCGGCATAATTGATACAACTACATTGTAAAGCTGTGCACAGTTTTCAGAAAATATTTTTGGACTTGGGTCTGGGAAGGTAATGAGGAGTTGTTTGTAGTGAAAATTTAAAACACCTCGATAATCAAACTTTTTCATGCATTATAGTAGTTGTGTCTTAAAAAAAATAAAGGGCTGCTTTCTTTGTGTAAAACAGGATATTTAAGCAAACTTGTCCTTACTTAACTTGTGTGTGGCCAAAGCCAAAAAGTAAGCATCAGATTTCTCTTCTGTATGAATGTACTGTAACAGAAGGGGAGGGGGTGAAGAAATAAAAAGTAACCTCAAAGAAAAAGAAGAGTAGACAGTGGGAGACAGACACAAAACATTAATATTTTTTTCTAATACAGTGTTAACGGATAGATTTCTACTGTTTGTGGGAATTGTAAAGTTGGCTAAGCAATTTGAGTGTGATGTTTATGTTTCAGGTCGATATTGCAAACGTTTCTGATAGAGTACAAACAGTCTTTTTGGAGGGAAGGGGTTCTTGTCATTTGGACCACAACAATGTTCTGGGGATAGTTACTTTTATTTTATAACAAAATGTTTGTATTTGGCACGTAAATGTAGTTACACTAGGAAGAATTTTGGTACAGGACATAGAAAGTGGAGGTAACAGATGAGAGTAATCAATGTGTGTGTCTGAATGACAATAAGGAAATAGCTGCAGGATAAAACTGAATTGTGGATAAATACAGAATACACTGTTATTTGGACCAATTTTAATTCCTGTCTGATAGTGGAGTAGAAAAGGAAAATACACAATTAGGAGATGTGAATGTTGTTGTGTCACTAGTGTCTTTTGGCTTTTCCTGGTTAGGGGTCACCACAGCGGAACTCCAGTCTGCTAAAGATTGGTAGTTGATCTTACGTGCGAGTTACCAGCCCTGATGCACAACCTTCAACGAAGGTACGCCCATTCACGCATGTCTCCACACTGAAGATAGTATAGCTGAGAATTGAACCAGACAGCAACACACAACCGCAGCACCACCACCACGGTCTAATTAGGAGGTGTGAATATTAGTCATTAATAAATATAAGCATATTACACAAGTGAAACAGTCTCTGCCAAAGTGACCCCCTCCAGCATATTACTACCCCTCCTCCCATTCTGCCCTAACTGAGGTGGGTTCATAGGTTCATAACTAGGCTATCTGCCCTAGGGCATTTATAAACCTAGCCAGAATGTGTTTGGCTTTCACCACCCATTTTAAATTTATTTTGCTATGCCCTTTTTCGAGGTTAGTATACTGTGCCTCTGTCTAACAGTGACACAGAAATGATACCCGGGGTAAACCTACGATCGCCCATCCACTCATCAAGATTCCTCTTGAAGAGAGTCAATGAGGGACTCTGCCTAACCTGGACTGGGATTTTATTCCAGAGTGAAGGGAGCCTCTGGGTTATGAATTTGTCCCTCCAGCATGTCCTATTTATTTCAGTGCTGAGGTTCAAGTCTCTCGAGTGCGTAGCTCGATGGGATTTGGATTTTCTGAGGTGCAGCATGTCCATTAATTCCAGGTTGGACATGGCTTTATACGTCAGGCACAGATTGCCTCTGAACAGGCGGTATGCCACTGAGTAGCGCTGGAGTTTCTTTAACCGGGCAGCATATGGCATCTGTTTGAGCCCTTTGATCCTCTTGGTGAGGTACTTTTGGGGTCTTTCCAATTGCTGCAGGTGTCTGGTAAGGTCCATCCCAAAAGGGGCATTGTACTCAATTATGGGCCTGGTGAGGGTAAGATGCTACTCAAGGGCAGGGTCATACCGGCCTGGTCTACATGCTCAGAGAGCTCCTTTATGTCTCTTTTCATGTAGTCCAGGGAGGTACGTCTCAGGTCGTTCACACCAGCATGGACAATGACTGAGTCATATTTGTACTTGCCTTGCAGTGACCTGAGTGCTTGTGTTGTGGCGGATCCTAGCGCCCGACAGGCTGCTCACCGTGACCCTCTCCTTGTTCAGCCTGGTGAGCGGGACGTCAGTGTGCCTGACGATAGTCACCTATTACAAGTGTATCAGGTGTGTTGTTTAGTCTTAAGGGCTGTGACTGCTCGGTACACTGGCTTTGTGAGCTATGTGTTGAACGTGTTTTGTTTTGGGGTAGCGGTTGCTTGGGTGTCTGCTTTGGAGGTGTCTGCTGCTTAGGCAGATAAAATCTCAGGACATTTGCCATTTTTTTAAATTTTTGTCAGGACACAACTGCCCAAAGAGGGACTGTCCCTCGCAAAGTGGGACAGGTGGTAACCCTAATTGAACTATGCTGACTCATTTGTAAAATTACTTGGTAATTATACAGTCTGAATAATTCATTACAATATTTCAGTTTGTTATACTGTTCCATTGGTTATTCGTCAGTGCTGTCTATACTAGGCAAAATGACTCAAAAGAAAGGGGTGTTAAAATCTGTAGTCTAGTGAACGTCCATCAAACTAATATGAAACGGAGGTCAATATGTATATATAATTATTATATATTGAATTGATTGTGGCCTTTTCCAGTAGGTATCTGTCTGTTAACTGACTATGTAAGCTAGTCTGTGAACATCTCAATGCATTCGTGCTTGAAGTGTTTGAAGCATTCCTGAATTTCACAATTGCCTGTTGCAGTTACTGAAGTAAGCATCACGAGTTCAAATTACATACAAAACAAGGCATTATGACAAAAAATACTTTTTGTCTTAATTAAATAAACAAACCAGCCACAATTAAAAGGTTTTTAAATATATTTAATAATAAACAATAAAAAGAATAAGACAATATTCAATAACTCAATGAATAAAGTGACACAGTTCAGAATTGCAGGAAATACATTGCAGGACAATCTCAAAATACAGAAAACATCTACTAATCTTGCTATATTGCAATCTGTCCCTAAGAGAGGTTACTTATCTCTCAGAAATGTGCCTAAGGCCCCTGGCCTAAGCCCTGGAACTGGAAGTCATAAAACAGTAGTAAACAGTTTTACATTTGAAACCTGTCATTTTGTCTGTTTCCACACAAAAGATTAAAAGAACTTCTGGCTGCAGTGTAGACATCCTGTCTTGTTGATGAGATAACCCAGTCGTAAAACAATTCACTTCATTTGTTACCTAGCTGCTAGCATTTGGCAAAACTCCTTCTCTTTCAATACAGACAGTTATAAAACAATTCACTTCTGTTCTTACTGTTGTCAAATTTAACTCTTTATGTTCCAACTTCTACCTTACAGCACACATCTGCATGCCATAGGTATAGTTACAATACACACATCTCTGTTCTTTCCCAGCAGGGTACACTGGTTACATTCTTGAAGCTCAGTACAGAACATACAGTTCAACACACACTTCTGCACCAATAGTTTAACATACACATATGTATAGTGTTTTTTTTACATTTGTAAGACAAGCATAGGAAGCATATTAATATTCAAAAATGACACAGAATTATGTACATTGTACAAAATAACATCTAGCTGGGCTGGCAGCCTCACAACCGCTTTACCCAAAACTAAAGGGATGATGATGCATTTGTTGGCATTTGGCTTGCGGTCATGTGTATGGCACCAGTCATTTGTTTGGGTGAGACCCTCTTATTCAGAATTGTTTTATTAAGTCAGTGATGTGAATTCTTTACTTTATTCATTGCAAATTTGTTGGCTTAATGTTGTGGATTGTAATACTGTAGGGCTGCTAATGTTGACATTTTACCTACTTTGGATGGCTGGAGTGGTTTTCGCAGTGTGAATTGGTAGTACAGTAGTAGTGAATTAATGACAGTGTCAGTGTGTGCCAGTTTTTTTCATTGCAAGTGAATTACTTTTCTTGGGTAGCATGCAAAGTACACAGTATTTAACTTGAAACTTGATGGTACAGCTCTGATTGTCATTGAAAGCTGCCATTCTTGTAGCAGTAAGAAACTGTTGATTACATGCAGCTAACCATACATGTTCATAGCTCTATCGCAGTCCATCTGAATTTCATGAATTATGAAGAACTTTTCAAAATGCCCAGTATTACTGGCACAGAGTACAGACCAACAGTCACAGTAAATGTGATGTGCTTTATGCGTAATGGGTGTTTTGAAGACTAATGGCATTAGTACTACAAATGAAACAAAGTGCCTCACTGGCTCTCATATGTAATCTGCCCAACAGGATGGGTAACTGTAAATTCACCCCAGGGATATTTTTGTGTTATTTTGCAGATGTGAAATGATCCCTTGAACACCATTAACATATACTACTACAAGTATGGATAGTTTTAATTTTTATTTCCTTATTTTTTAATGTAAATTGTTAGCCATTGTTTTAAAAGTTATATAACTAGGAATAAAGTAGTTAAGTTACTCCTCTTTTACTTTTCAGATGGCTTCTACATCTGGTCAAACCAAAACCGTGAAACGCAAGATAGCGGACGAAAGAAGAGTATTTCAGGAAAAATGGACTGATGAGTACTTCTTTGTTGAATCTCATAACAAAGCGCTCTGTCTTGTGTGCAGAGAAGTGGTATCCGTTTTCAAGGACTACAATTTAAAAAGGCATTATATTCAAACGCACCCCAAATTAAGTGAATTGCAAGGCGTGTCCCGTCAACAGAAAATATCAGAATTAAAAAAAAGTCTTACATTTCAACAACAGCTGTTTCGAAAATCAGCTACTCAACCGGATTCTTTACTGAAGGCAAGTTATGTTGTAGCAAATTTAATTGCGAAAAAATCCAAGCCATTTGCCGATGGTGAATTTGTTAAAGAATGCCTTGAAAGTGTAGCAGACATAATTTGCCCTGAAAAAATCAGAATTTTCTAAAATCAGTTTATCACACCAGACAATCGCAAGGCGTGTGGAAGATATAGCCAAATCTATTGAAAATACGTTGGAATCTCGGTGTGCAACTTTCAAGTATTACTCCATAGCTTTGGATAACAGCACTGATATTACAGATACGGCACAACTTGCCATATTTATTCGTGGTGTTGACAACGATTTCAATATTACTGAAGAACTGGCCTGTATGGTTCCACTGAAAGACACAACGAAGTCTGCTGATCTGTACAAGGCAGTAAAAGAAACACTGGCAAGATTTTCCTTGACCATCACAAACCTGTCTGGCATGGTAACTGATGGTGCTCCAGCTATGGTTGGAAAGAGGGAAGGACTAACAACACTGATGGAAGAAGATGCAAAACAGATCAGTAATGTGCGTTTCATGAAGTACCACTGCATTATACATCAAGAAAATTTGTCTGCACAGACATTAAAAATGGAAAATGTTATGAATGTTGTTGTTAAAACAATAAATTTCATAAGATCCAGAGGATTAAATCACCGCCAGTTTCAGGAGTTTCTGACTACTTTGGAATCTACCTATGGAGACATCTTGTACTTTACTGCAGTGAGGTGGTTAAGTCGTGGAAAAATGCTGAAACGCTTCTATGACTTACGAGATGAAATAAAGTCCTTTATGGAGTTAAAAGGAAAGCCTGTACCTGAATTTGAAAGTGCAAGCTGGATGGCTGATTTAGCCTTCTTAGTAGACATCACTGCTCATTTAAACGACCTGAACTTGCGCCTCCAAGGGGAAAATCTATTAATAAATGACATGTTTCAAACAGTGACTGCATTTGAAATGAAACTTAAATTGTGGCACAGTCAGATTAAGAACAATAGCTTCATTCACTTTGCAACACTGTCTGAGCAAAGCCATGCAAATACTGAAAAATATGTGGCATTACTTAATAGTTTAGCACAGGAGTTTGAGAGCAGATTTCAAGATTTTAGAAAACACCAACAACAGTTCAGTATATTTGCTACTCCATTCTCAGTTGACATCGACATGTTGCCTGCAAACCTGCAACTGGAATGCATAGAATTGCAGTCAGATATGCAACTTAAAGAAAAATTTCTGCAAGCATCTTTATTTGACTTTTATAAGTTATACCTACCCAAAGAAAAATATCCATCACTTCACGAACACGCCCTGTTCATGACATCTCTTATGGGGAGTACATACATTTGCGAGCAGTTTTTTTCTCGTATGAAGCATACAAAAAATAAAATCAGAACAAAAATTTCAGATGAGCATCTTGAAAATACTCTTCGCATCGCCACTACATCTATCAAACCTGATATAGACGCACTGGTATCAAAAAGACAAGCTCAGTCTTCACATTAAAAAGGTTATGCTCATAATGTTTGTCTACTCTACTAAAAGAACAATCCTGACTTGACAGCCTGAACCTCCTGATATGGACACTTAAGTATAACAAGAACTAGGACCAATAAGTTTGAAATCTGCAAAGGTCTGTGCCTGGCTGCACCCTTGTGAACTGGTTTCACGAATAAACAGTGCCACTACTATTTTATTATAAAGTCACTTATTTGTTTAAATGTGAGAAATGCAGATTGGAGAGGCAACTGCAAAACAGCATGTGTGAGTTTACCTTGTGAAACTGGAGTGTGTTTTGGCATACTACCATGTTCTTTGTGTCTCCACAGTAAGTGGGTGAACCAAAGTTAAATGTGTTGTACCATCTGTTAGTGACAGTGAAACAAATGTAAAAATAAAAATTGTTCATTTTTAAGAAGTAAAAGTGTCATCATTCCTGATATTGCCAGTGCCATATTTCAGGGACAGATTGCAAAGCTAGAAACAGAAGAATACATGAGCGCTTTGGACAACATATGGCCATTAAGGACATGATGGAAGACATGGAAACCAGCAAAATCACAGGTATGATCTCATACAAATTGAAAGGTTTGTACCTGTTAATTTTTTTTACAAATAAACTTTACTAAGATGGTAGAATGGATTTAACTGTTTTCTAAATAATTATTAGAAAGCGATATTGAAGTTTAGGGGAAATATTATGCATTTATTAATTTATTTATATTATTTATTAATTTATTTATTGTTCAAATTAACCCACAATACAGCCACATTAGGCCACATAAAGCAGTGTTTTTTTTTGCTCTTCAGTTAATGTGAGACCTTTTTTTTTTTTTTTTTTTTTGGTCCTCACCTGCCGTTTGCCCCCAGACCATTTTTGTTAACCCAATGTGGCCCTTGCAACTGAAAAGGTTGGACACCCCTGAACTGAATTTTATCCAAGTAATTTCAATGGCACTTTTTTTTCTCAGTTTTTGTTTTTTACACTGAGAGCTGAAATTAAATAGGGGTGGGAGGATGGCCTAATGGTTAAGGTGTTTGCCTTACAAACACAAGGTGCAGGGTTCGAGTTTCACAAGGGATAATTGGGCTAGGCTTAAAATGGCTTGCAAGGGCAATTAACCTAGTAATAATCTATGAATCTATGATTAGTGTGCAGCCGTCTTGAGAGTAAATAACCTTATGCCTGTAATTAAAAGTGATTTTGTCACCTTTTAGTAAAAAGGTTATGAATGAATTTGCAACACAGAATTTCATGGAAGAGAAGCTTATTGAATGTTTAGTAAATAATATGATAAACTGAAGTGTGATCTGACAAAATCTGAATGGTATGCCTCACAACAGCTTAAGAAAGACTGTAGGATTGTTACTAAGCTGGGCGTTAAAGGCAGTCTTATTGTGGTTGTTATTCAAGCAATGTAAATAGGTTCATAGGTTCATACTAGGCTATCTGCCCAAGGGCATTTATAAGCCTAACGCATAGTTATGTGGCTTTCGCCACCTCTTTAGTGTGAATAAAAACTATGCCTATCATTTTGCTGTGCCTCTGTCAAGCAGTGACACTGAAGTAATCCCTGGGGTATATCTGCAATCTCCCATCCATTGGTCAAGATTCCTCTTGAACAAGGCCAGAGAGGTGCTCTGCCTCACATGTACCGGGATTTTGTTCCACAGCATAGGGAGTCTCTGGGTGATGAATCTGTCCCTCCAGCACGTTCTATTTATAACCGTGTCAAGGTTTAAGTCTCCCGCCCTTGTGGTTCTGAGGGATCTAGATTTTTTGAGGTGAAGCATATTCATCAAATCTGGGTTTGACATGACCTTATATGTCAGGCACAGGTCACCTCTGAGCAAGCGGTATGAGACTGAATAGAGCTGGAGTTCTTTCAGTCGGGCAGCATAAGACATATTTTGAGACCCTTTATCCTTTTGGTGAGGAACTTTTGGGGCCTTTCAAGCTGCAGCAGGTGTCTGGTCAGATACATTCCGAACGGGCATTGTACTCAATCATAGGTCTAATGAGTGATGAGTACAGGGGCGATGACCTCCCTTGATCTAGATGTGAATCCCTTCATGATCAGGTGGGCGATATAGAAGGTTTTCCTAACTACTTTAGCAACATGAGTGTCAAGCGAAGGCTACTGTCAACCTGGGTCCCCAGATCCCTGATGACTTTTTCTGTGCTCAGTGGATTGCCACCTATATGGTAGCTAGGGGTAACCTTGTTTTTCCCGAAGGGTATGACTATGCATTTTTGGCGTTTAACTTCAGGCCATGGCTCTGGCACCAGTTATCCGTTTCTGTGAGGCCCTTCTGGAGGATATCTGTGTCAGATGTGTTTTCGACTATGGCCCAGTTTGCAGTCATCTGCAAACTTTGTCAGCCATAACCCTCCTGTGTTTGCTTGTACTTCAGAAAAGTAGATGCCGAACAAGAGTGGACCCAGGACTGAGCCCTGTGGGACACCACTTGTGACAGGCTTTGAGTCTGACATGGCTCCAGCAACTCTGACCCTGTGGGTTCTGTCACTTAGCCAGTTTGCAACCCATCTTGTGATGTATGGGTTTACATTCAAGCTGATGAGTTTTTCGATGATACCTGAGTGGGGTATTGTGTCGAAGGCCTTTGCCAGGTCGAGGTAGGCTGTATGGACTGCCTTTCCCTCATCAATGGCCTTGGTGACTGTCTCGAAAAAGTCAACCAAGTTTAAGAGGCAGGATCTGCCTTTGACAAAGCCAGACTGGGTTGGATCCAAAGTCTGCAAGTTCCCTATGTCTTTATTTATGAGTTCCATTATGATCCTCTCCATGGCTTTGCAGATAAGTCTTGTCAAGCTAATGGGGCGGTAATTTCCAGGGTCTGTGGAGGCACCGCCCTTATGAAGTGGGACCACAGTCACCGTGCGCCACTCCTTGGGTACGTATCCTGAGGTGAGGCTAAGATTAAACAGCTGTCCTAACTGTGGGTTTAATTCCTCGTTGAGTTCGTGAAGCACACAGCCGGGGACACCATCCGGTCCCATGGATGCTGTGTTTTTTGCCTTAGTGAGGGCAGTTCTCACCTGGGCGTTGGAGATGTTTGGGGGCTACAATCCTCTGGAATAGATCTCTCCTTTTGGGGGGGTGGAATGATAGGAGTATGCTACATCTTAGTAATAGAAAATATTTGACATTTTCAGATTATCTGATGAGTTTTATTTCTTAGGGATATGACTGTTGCAGAAAATTCAGGAGGTTTTGAGACTGATGTAGGTGGGCCGTATTTTGTAACTGTTGAAGATGGAATCTGGTTTGTGACTGGTGCTGATGTGATGAGTGTATACATTGATAAAACATACAGGTAGTGTTATGACACTACAGTACTATTTGGATTTATTTATGATGGTAATGCATATTTTCAGCAGAGATGTACTGCTATGGGGCATGCTGTGCACCCTCATATGCAATTTTTTTTTGAGGAAAAATGCAACAGTTTGATTTTTTTTTAATGTACGCGCACACACGTGTGTAATAAATACACACATATATATATATATATATATATATATATATATATATATACAGAAGATTGAAATGAGTAAAATGTGTGTGTCTGTGTTTGTAAAATACATATACACACACACACACACACACACACATATATATATATATATATATATATATATATGTATGTATATATATGGGTCTACTTCTTAACATTGAATTTCATAACATTGAGACCTAAACATCTAAAACCCAAAACATTGAAAACTCAGAACATTGAAAGTGTGCTTCATAACATTGAAAACTATAATGTATATGTAAATAACATCCTCTCCACTTATAACAACACCTAACTAACAAACGCACTTTCTACTACGTTTCTGCAGAGGGGCAAGTCCCCCTGCATACACACCCCCTTAAATTAAATATACCAACTCCAAGATCGCACTACAGTGGAAAAGTTAATTTCCTAACCTCACTATAGGTTAGGAAATTAGCTTTTTCCACTGTAGTGAGATTTTGGTGTTGATATATTTAATTTACAGGGGTGTGGGGGGTGCAGGATGATTGCCCAACCCTGCAAAAACACAGTAAAAAGTGTTTAATTAGGTGGTGGTGTAGATGGAGGGGATCTTATTTACTTGTGCTATGTAGTTTTCAATGTTATGATGCACACTTTCAATGTTCTGAGTTTTCAATGTTTTGGGTTTTCAGTGTTTTGAATTTTCGATGTTATGGTCTCAATGTTATGAAATTTCAGTGTTATGAAGTAGACCCATATGTGTGTGTGTGTGTGTGTGTATATAATATATATATATATATATATATATGTATATATATGTGTATATATATATATATATATATATATATATATATATATATATACATATATGTGTGTGTGTATACTGTATATATGTGTGTGCATGTGTGTGTGTGTATATATATATATATATATATATATATATATAAATATATAAATTAGGTATAGCTGTATGCTTTATTACTTGTCAACTGGATCAGGATTTTGTTGCGCTCATATGTATAATATTAGACACGCTTGCATACAAATATATGTAATATGTTTATATGTATGCATGTATGTATTTGTGTGTCCATCTATAGACATATATGTAGAAATGCACGTATGTATAAGTGTGTGTGTATAGATATATGGATTTGCTATTTATATGCAGTGATGACATTAATTTTGGGTAGTTAGTTAATGAGCTATATATTCATTTTGGGTTGAAATTTACATATGAATGTTCAGGTTCTCAGATAAGTTATCTGGACATTTGTTTAAGTATGGGAATAAATTGGGAATAAAGCTGTACAAGAAAAATGTTTCTCCCCTTGAACTGTTTATATAGTATCATTTGCCTTACTTGGATATATTGTTAGGCCATTGCTGTTTATGGAATTGCAAGAAGGGCATTTCCTGAGTGACTGACTAAATTTTCAGAGGGAACTTAGTTCAATCATTAATTGCTTTTTGAGTCATGGCAGTAATATAAACTTTTGTAAAGCTTATTGGACAAGTTGTAATATTACCAGACAGTAATATCGTGAGATTGATTTAATTGAAGGAAATGGCTTGCGTTAGAAACATATCCATGTGATTAGGGAATATGATTTTTGTTTTGTTAGTTGGTATAGTAGTTTTAGAAAAATATTTGTCAATTTGGAATTTACATTTTGGAAGGTTCTTAAAATGAGCCATTTTTTGCAGTGATTTTAAAGGGGTAGACCTAAACATTTCCCTTTCTAGTAGGTTTAAATTTGAATGACCTTTTGGTGCATAGACACTTAAAAACACAGTTCATCTAGTTGGTCTGGAAGTGAGTAGTTTGAAAGTTGGTATGTTTTCTTATTATTATAATGTTTCTAAGTGCATAAAAATAATTAGTGTTTATAATTCACTTCTGATTAGCACGTTTTATTTTCTATTAAAATGTTTTAATTGTGATATAAAAGCAATAGCATATACCATATGGTAGTGTAATTTGCATTAATATTGGTGAAAAGATTAAATATTATAAGGTGCAAGAGCATTTAAGTAGTTGCTGATATTTTTTAAATACATAATATTAATGTGGCAAGTTTTAAATGTTCATTTCTTGAACAGGAGTGTTCTGATGAAAGGTAAGCAATTAGATTTTTTTCACTTAAGCACAAGGAAGCTATTTATATTTTTCAGTTTGGGACTTTAAAGCCACGTGGATTTAACCAGGAACTTGGAATGGAAGTTTCTCCTATTTTTTTAATAATTTTATGTGGTTTCATTTTGATTGGTTAATTATTCAGCTGAATGAACTATTATGTTTATTAGTGTTGCTGTTTTATATTCTGTGAAATGCTGTAGGTAGAGTCACTAGGAGTTTCAATGAAATACTTTTGAGTCCATTTTTGTTTATTATTTTGTTATATAGTATTTTGCTAATTTTAATTTAAATTCCATAATCAGACATCCAGTTGCAGATGTTCAGATTATTACATTTTAATTGATTATGTTAGAAGTTAATGCTTCCAGGTTTAAGCAGTTGTGTTGCATATAATGTTTTTGTCTTACTGGGCAGTTAACTTTTTTGTGATAAGAACTATATTTTCATTTGTGTGACATCCAGAACCTGTTCATTTTCCCATTAAAACACACTTTAAACAAATAAGTGGCTCAAGTTAAATACCATTTTTATATTTCAGTATTGTTCTTGTGTTGTGTGAAGGAAAAGCATTACAGTAGCAGTTTCTCAATATTTAACATTACATTTAAACACCAAGTTGTGAGCACTCTTATGAAATCAATTTGAAATAGGCGTTTGTGGAAAAAAAAAATTAAAAATATTAATAAAAATTATTATGAGTGCAGTATTATACAAAAATTCTGCCTTACCATGGTACAATAATAAAGTAAGCATTTAATAGTATAGGGGCTGCATTACGTCTTCAACAGATGAAAAAAATGAAAGTTATGTACTTACCGTAATGATAGATCAGTATTGTCTATTTCTGTCCTCTTCAATGTATGAGTTGTCTGATCTGACTTGACCCTGATACTGGCCTTTCTTCAGAGACTTTCAGCTCCAGTTCCCCACCTCTACTACCTATAATTCCCCGCTCTTTCAGAGTTGCTTCATATCGAGTTTGCACTTGAAACCACTCTTCATACACTCAGGGAGGAGCTAAACTAAGACCATTGGGCCGGGCCCCATTGGAAGGTGCTCAACAGCCAGTCACTCGCTGACTTGGTAGTTAAACCCCATTAGGCACAGGGGGGGGGGGTTGGCGGCAGGGATGGTTGAAAAGGCCAGAAACAGACAACAAAACTGTCATTATATTAAGTACATAACGTTTGTATATGACGTCATTTTTTTCTGTCATCTTCAACTAGTGAGACAGAGTCTCTAGCCGCATAACTCCCCAGGGAAGCCTTAGAGGAAGAACATTCCTGTGAATGGTGGAACCAAAGGAGGCCCTGGACCTCAACTGAACATCCAGTTTGTAATGGGATAGAAACATACAAGTATTAGCTCAAGTAGTGGCTGCACAAATATAATCAGTGGAGGCTCTGGAGAAAAAAGCAGTGAATGTTGCAACTGCCCTGGTGGAATGACCTTTAGGTTTTGCAGATAATGACATTCCCTTCAAATTATACCCAAAGTAAACACAGTCAGATAGTCTTTTGGATTTGATAGTTTTCAACACTGGCCACCCTAGCCTAGCCTTGGAAAAGGAAATGAACTGCTTTGTTTTTTAAAAACTTTGGTCCTTTCCATATAGCACCTCAGCTGTCTGCGAACATCTAAACAGTACAACAAATGTTCAACTCTATTAGCAAAGCGCAGAGAAAATACAGGCATGTGAATAAGCTGGTTTAGGATACATTCAGAAACCATCTTTGGCAAAAATGAGGGATTAATCCCAAGGATAACCCTGTCCTTGTGAAAAATCAAATGTGGAGGAAACAAAGCAGAGCCTCCAGCTCTGAAATTCACTTGGCTGATGTAGCAGTCACCAGGAAGATGTTTTTTCATGACCGCAACTTCAAGGAAATGGAAGCAGAATGCTCAAAAGGAGGAAAGGCTAAGACATGCAGCACAAAAGACAAATCCCAGGAGGCACAGGATCTGGAAATGGAGCAGGTAAGAAGAACATACCCTTAAAAAAAAGCATTGGAAGTTTTAAGAGGTGCCACTGGAATAAGTTCTTTCCAATGTGGAAGTTGGAGATAGTGGGCAGCTGTACCTTGATGGTGGAATAGCTCACCCCTTTATGAAATAATTCAATGAGAAAGTCAAGGATAGCCCTCCAAAGGAGCTGAAAAAAGGGTCTGGATCCCTAGAGGAAGCTCAAATTGCTAAGTGTTTCCATTCAGTAGCATAAATCTTCCATGTAGAAGGCTTCTGGGAAGAAGACAAAATGTTAACAACTCCTTATCAGCGAGTTTGGGATCCCTGGCTAATCATGGGAATTGGAGAAACCATGGGGTTAACTTGAGGGTATGAAGGTTGGGCAGAGCAGTTCCTGCCAGGGGGAAATTGACCCTAGAATAGTGTCAAGCACATAGGGTGGATGTCAAAGATGAGTTCAGAGGAAGGAGAACCAGACCTGCCAAGGCAAGAAGGGGACAAGAATCATAGTTGCTCTGCAGTGAGCTGCTTTCTGAATGAATTTCATTATGAAGGGAGTGGGAGGATATGCTTTAAGGAGACCCAGGGGGCAAGCGTACAGAAGCATCCCTTGGTGACTGCCCATCTGGGGACCTAGGGCATAAAAACTGCCACATTTCTTGTTCCACTGCATGGCCAGCAGATCACAGCAGGTGGTGCCCTAGCATCAGAAAATGTGAGCTACAGTTGTTGGATTTGGGGACCACATATAACGAAGAAAGGTGTTGCTGTTTATACTATCTGCCAAGATGGACTTTCTTGGGATGTGCATTGCTAAGGTAAATTGTTGAGAGGAGATTACCCACTACCATGCCCTCATACTGTCTGCCAGGATGGAGTATCTGGGGGTGTGCATTGCTAATAGAAATTGTTAAGAGTAGATTACCCACTACCACACCCTCTTGGCCTCCCAGCAAGAGGATATGGATGAGGTTCCCCTGCTAGTCCAGGTACCAGACCACTAACATATTGTCCAAGTGGACCAAAATCACACCCCTTGGGAAAAGATCCTGAAAGGTCTATAATTCAAGGAGGACCCCTCTTATCTCCAAGACATTGATGTGAAGTTTGCTCTTGACACAAGACCACATTCCCTGAGCCATCTTTCCTTCAAAATGCAACCCTCCATCCCAGAAGGGAGGTGTCTTTGGTGACCATGGCTTGTGGTTGGTGAAGAATAAAGGCTCATCTGGTGGCCACAAGAGGTGACTAACCTCCATTGTACTAGAGTCTGCCAACTGTTTGCAATGGACACTGCGAAATCCATATGATGAAATATATATTACCATTGAGCTGTTGCAATTCATTGCAGAATCTTCATGTGGTTCCTTGCCTGAGGCACCAGACAAACTGATTCTGCCATATGACCCAAGACCCTTAAGACTAGAGAGGGTGGGGGGTTGTGAGATCGGATTAAAAGAGAAGCTTCTGCTCAATGAGAATTTAGTTTCTGATTTGGAAGTTTTGCTGCCTGAGAGACCTTATCCAAATGTCATCCTATGAACTTCCAAGACCTGAACTTGGACGTTGGTTGGACAATTTTTGTAATTTACTGATGTCTAAGGACAAGCATAACTGAAGTAAGAAGTCCTGAACCCTGATTAAGCAATGCCCTTGTGGAGGCAATGAGGAGCCAATTGTCCAGCTATGGAAACACATGGAATCCTTGCAGCATTAGCCTGGCTGCCATGACTGTCATGCACTTGGTGAAAACCTGAAGGGCTGTGGTGAGACTGCTCAGAATTGATATTGATCAGTTTCCAGCCAAAAGTGCAGAATTCTCCTAGATAGCCTCACAATCTTGATGTGGTGGTAGGTATCCTTGAAATTGATCAAGTACATCCAGTCATCCTTCCTCAAAAGAGGTATAATAGACTGCACTGTGCCCATCAAAAACTTGGTCTTTTTGACATAATGGGTTAGTCTGCATAGATCCAAAACTGATCTGAGATCTCTGTTCTTCTTTAGCACCAAAAAGAATTTTGAATAGATCCAGATCCACTCTGGTCTGGTGGGAACTTTTAGATGAAACAGTTCCTCATTAGTTCCTGAATATCAACTGTTTTTTGATGAGGTGGCACTTTTGAGAGAGATTTCCTTCAACCTTTTGGAGAAAAATAAAAATGGTATCTTATCCCTGGATATGACTCTCCATAACCAAGTGACCCCCGATTGTCTCCAGAGACGGGCAGCTAGACAACTTTTTGGTATGCTGAAAAGGCCTCTTGGAGAAAACCCTGTAGAAGCCTTGTTGCTGTGGACTGCAGCTGCCACATGGGCAGCATCAGTTCTGGTTGCTTCCTCTGCTGTGAGGGAACCCTTCACTGAAGGGCCTTGAAAAGACTTTTGAAATTTGCAAAAAAAAGAGCTGCTTGGCCCATTTTTTGGATGCCTAAAAAAGGACCACTGCGGGGTGGCAAAGCAGATGACGACAGACAACCTCCTTCTGTTCTGCTCACTCTTAGAGTGATCCTGACCAGTGGGCTAAACAAGGAGGAGCAGTCAAAGGGGCATGGACAAATGACGCCTTAAAGCAGTCCACAGAATTGCATAATTGCATCCAGGTGTGCCAGCCAGTGCTGGTCCCTGCTGAGTGAGATGTGCCATCAGCTGCTTTGGAAATTGGACACACAGACGCACATTTTAATTGACTGCTTGGTTGACAGCTGCTCATCTAGCATTTTCTGGATCCCTGGTGTGTACCACTTTTCACACTTTGATGTAAGGTCATGTTGAAGTCTTGTAAAATGTGCCAAATAATTTAATGCTGTTGGTGCAAAGGTCATTGAAGCATAGGTACTCTTTCCTAGCCGGTCTAAAACCATAGACTCCTTGTTCGGGGGATGGCCCAAGGAACGCTTCTCTGAAATGTATTTTTTTTTTCTGGCCAACACCATCATGATGACATCAACTGTGGGCCTCTTTCTCCAGTTCATTTGGCCCTTAGGTGGGGCCAAGATTTGATGACACTTTTTGGGGATTGGTTCCACCAAATCTGGTTCTTTCCATTCCCACTGAGTTACTAAATCAGTCAGCATATTTGGAGGAGAAACAACCCAGGATGTGTTTGGGCCCATGCTAAAGGCCTCCAAAAATGCAGACTCCTCCAGAAAAGGTGCTTTGGTAGTTCAGCCCCTCCTCCCCGGTGTTGGTGATGAAGCTTCATAAGAGTGTCAAAAAAGGTATTCTCATAATTAGACTTGGAGAACCCTCTCCTTCCTTGAGGTCAGTATCCTATGGGAGGGTTTCCAAGTCCTTCCTCTTACAGTGACTCTTCCCATGACCCTCACTGATGGGAGAATCTGTGTGGGAGTTGGATAGGCAGTAGACCCTGGATGCAGAGGAAAATGGAGGTTTGGAGGTGTGGGTTGTCCAGGACCCACCCAGTGAGTTTCCGCAGGTCCAGACATAGATGAGGGAGGATGTCCAGGTGATGACAACCACATTGTTTCTGACTTGGAGAAAACTTTCTCCATGGCATTGAAGGCTGACTGGTTGCCAGGAGCCAACACTCCTCTGGTCTGAGGACCCCAAAGAAAAACAGGCCTCAGTGACTAAACAGATCAATCCCGACACTGAGACTGGAGTTGAACTGTTGATTGCCAAAGCCCATAGAGGTAGGATTAACTCTGTAAACCTGGAAAGACAAACCTGACCTCAGAACTCTGGCCCCAAACTCTCAGCTCCAGGGTACCTTTGGCTCTAATGTCGCTGGAGTCAAAACTGCTAAGGAAGAGGATGGTGCCTAAAGTGGCTAGGCCATCTGAGATGGCTGAGGTGGTGGCAAGAGTGTTGGATCTGTAGACCCCAGTGCTGAAGGACCCAGGGCAGGGAAACAAAAGGATGGAGTTGAAGACTCTGGCACCAGTGCTGAGGCGTCAGGGAGAAGCCCTAGATGCATCTGGGCTTGCAAAAAGAACAACATGACAATGCAAGACATAAGGCTGAAAACTGCTTGTGAAGCAAGCAGACTGAGCTGAGGAAGTGACTGATGCAGGTTTAGAGATCTTTTTGCCAGTGCTAGGATCTGTGCTTGAATTCATACTGGGGAGGCTTGTGTCTGAGGTGGGGATGGGGAGGAAGCTGAAAAAAACTCTCTCTAGGTGTCACTGGTGAAAAAGGGGGAGTGAAACTTACCTGAACTCTCTACCCCCTTTACTAAGAAGGAGCTGGGAATGCTCAGTCAGGGAATCTTTTCCCCCCAAAGCCAGCACTAATGGAGATCAGTGCTGAGAATTAGGAGCTAGCCTGGGTGATGAAGCAGCTGGAGGAGAAGAAAACTGGTGGGTCTTTGGGTCTGGCTGATCTGAGTAAGGGGAAGCTGCTGTTTTGGTGTCTCCCTGGGCCTTTGGGTCCTTAGAAGAATCCTTGCTACTTCTGTCACTCTTCTTAGGTTTCCTGGAGGAAGACAAGACTTGAGCTGACAAGTTAGTACTTGAGGGTAGCTACCCTTTCAACATCAAATTAGCCAGGTGCTTGTTTAGTGCCTGGGCCACAATGCCTTAACAAATGCTACAGTCCATGTCCAAATGAGAAGCTCCTAGGCAATAAATGCACTGGTCATGGCAGTCCTGTGTAGGAGCCTGTGGCCACAGGCCACACGTTTCCTAAACCTCTTCTTCCCTATCTATGGCAAATCTAATAAGGAAAAAAAGGATTAACAGGAGAGAGGAGGAAAACACAATATGAACTTTATGACCATAAACCATCTAGCTTGTCTATAAAACAGTCAAGAGCAAACACACAGAAAATACAATACTGTTAGTGTTTTTTATTTTATTTATTTTTGTTACACATCAAAGAAAACGTGAGAATACTACAGTAAAAAATAAAAAAAGTGACGCACTAACATGTAAACTTAATTTAAGAAAAACAAGAAAGCCAGAAAAAAGTTGAGAAAAGAGTATATAGTCTTCTGCTTGATGAAACTCATAGTTGCGCTTCTGTCACTTCAGGTGACAAATGAGATCCGAGGTAAAAGTGGGAGAGTGGAGAATTATGGATGGAGGTGGCATAACTATGGAGCTAAAAGTCTGTGAAGAAAGGCTGGCATTGGATTTGAGTCCGATCAAACAAACCCAACAGGTTGAAGATGGACAGAAGACAACATTGGATCATACCATGTGTTGGACCCTACATTTTGCACCATTATAATCTTCATGTTCATACCAAAGTTCCCAGCTTTAAACTGGAACATACCCATTTCTGTCCTATTTAATGTTATATTCTTTTATGTTCAGTTTGTTCTGCCTGCTGAGCATGTTTATCTAATGTATTTTACTTGCAGGCTGTCACAGTATCCAAAAATTATCAACTATCTTATTGAAGTTTTTTTTTCTGAATAGATGAAAGAAAATGAGTGGGCCCTCACTGTATTAATTAATGTTCACTTCCAATAATTGTAGTAAGAAGCCCACTTTCTTCCTTCCATGAAGATATTATCTCTTTGCAGTGGTGCAACTTACTTTAATAATACTTAGACATGTTTGTTCAAATTGGTTTACAGTCATACAGCAGTATGTTGTTGCTTTATGTTGAAACACTCGCTTTTTTCAGTTTACCTCCTGTTGCGCTTCCCATTCCTCTTCCACTGAACTTGCAGAATCACAAGTTTGCATTTTCATTTTTCATTTCTTCTCAAAATGACTTATCTCAAATTATACCCCTCTCCCCTCCGTTTGTCCCTCAAGATGTACCTGAAACTGACTCACCTCCAGCTATCTAGGGTTGCCACCTTTTCTAATGGCCAAAGTGGGTCATTTTCGGGACAAACATAATTTTTTACAGGCCGAGACATACCCACGGCCAGTACAAAGGATAGAACTTAACTTTTTTGCCTAAAAAAATAGCTTATTCTTGTAGCATTTTAGTTGCTTATTCTGTTTCTTATAACATTCAAGTATTTTAGATACAGAATAAGTGTGTTATGCAACTATTACATAAAATATTGGACATAATTATGTCCTACAATCTCAGGACATTTGCCATTTTTAATATTTGTTGTCAGGACACAACTGCCCAAAGAGGGACTGTCCCTCGCAAAGTGGGACAGGTGGTAACCCTACAGCTATCACACAAGAACAAGCCCTAAAAGTGCTCTTAAAAGCTAAAAATACTGCATCTATGGGTCCTCCAATATCCTTGGATGCATCTTAAATAGCATAAAGCCCAATGTAGCCACACCCTTTAACAGCACTATACAATCTCAGTCTATGTACAGGTTTTGTACTAAGTGAATGGAGCCATGGAAAGACTTCTCATGGAATTAATTAGTCAGGACATAGGGAAACTCCAAACGATAGACCCATTTCAGTTTGGATTTGTCAAAGTCTACTCATGCTTACTCATCCGGGGGTGGATTTTTTGAAATGGTCACCAAAGCAATGGATGAAGGCAAAATGGTACATATCGCATATCTTGACCTGGCTAAAGCTATTGACACATCTCCCCAGTGACACATAGTAGAAAAGCTAAATAAACTGGGAGTAAACCTTGTGTAACCCACTGGACTGCTGCCTGGCTCACCGATAAAATGCAGATAATCAAAATAAGGGAATTTGCCTCCACAAATAAACCAGTTACCAGTGGAGTCCCCAGGGTTGTGTCCTGAGATGTCTCCTGTTTGGCATCTACTTTTATTAAGTAAAAGGTAGTACCTAAGGGCTGTCTGACTAAGCTTGCAGATGACTGAGAGCTAGGAGCAGTCATTAAATCCCCACATGACTTAGCCATCCTGCAAGAATGCTAGTCTCAAATAAGTAACTGGTGGCAAAATCATGGTCTGAAACTAAATACTAAAAATTGCATTACTGTATCCTCTGGGAACTACCACATTGACAGTACACATCCAAGAGTTGACCCAGTTCTTCAGGATTTGGGAACTTATAAGGACAGTGACTTAACTTTTAAACCAACATGCTTCAGCTGTAAGAAAATCCTTCTGTATTGCAAAACTTATAAACACAATGATTGTGTTTAGATCTAGGAATGTCATAGTCCCCTTTACTTAGTCCTCGCTAGGCCAGTCATTGAATATAATACCCCTCTTGGCATGTACCTGTCCAGACAGGTGCAGGAACTGGAATGCCCACAGAGATACCTTATTAAAAGTTTACAAGGCTTAATGAACATGTTCTACATGGACCAAAGCCCTATCATTGTACTCTCTATCCTATAGACTGCTAAGGGATGACCTGTGTCAGGCATACAGGGCATCCTCCAACTTGTTACTTATGGATTTACAAATGGCATTGTAAGTACTCTGTATATGGATCTACATCTCTTCTGCAACATCAACAGAATGATTTGGAGGGGCAGGTATATTTTGCAGAGGATACCGCTGCTGTGGAATAGACTTTCCATTTATGTAAAGCATAGTTCATCCATGTCAATTTTCAAATGAAACTTAGATCTAGGGATGAGAAACTGAAAATTTACCCTAGGACTGTCCCTTGTACTGCTAATGGACACCTGCAGCTCCTAAATGCATTATCCCATGCATGGATCCTCTCAAATGATCTATGGTGTGATCCCACTTATTCTCACTAGGATTAATATATAATGACCATGGGATGGGTAAGGAATCCATAATCAAATGGGGATGGATTATTTTGAGTACAAAAAGGGAAACTGGCTAGGCTTAAAATGGCCTGCAAGGGCAGCTTGCCTAGTATTTACCCATGAACTTGTGAATGCAGTAACAACTCTATCTTGGCCATTGCTTCCTCAGCATTAGTAAAAGTCAGCAGTCCTCCCATAAAAAAATGAGATGTCAGCCTGTATTTCAGTTTATAACTCTTAATCCATTTCATATAATCTGTAAATCAGTCTTGTTGAAAACATTGCTTATGAGTAATTATCAACATACTATTTGGCCCTTTACAGCAATAATTTTCTCCAGCTGCCATAATTGCTGTAGCACCTACTCTTGTAAGTGATAATAAATTACATCAAAAATTACTTTGGATTTGTGCCTTTTTTAATTTCTCCAAGTCTTTTGGGTTTCTAATACCATGACCAGAATGGACCCCTTTCCTAAGTGAAAGTACAATTAAAGTTCATGAAGTCAGCATTGTTTCAATCCTTGATGTCCGCCAAAAGTATTCTTCACAGCACCTGCAATTTGTATGGGGTTACATGTATTGGTAACAGCTAAATATGATTGTAGATTGTTTTTTAGAAGACTCGTTGCTCCTTCTGCTATTGGAACTGTCTGGGTATCTTTCTACATTGCTCTCATTTCTGCCTGTAGAACCTGATAATTTATGACTCTGTGTCTCTCCATACACAAGACAGTGTAGTCACTGGGTGTAGCGATTTCAGTGATCAATGCTACTTTTGCCTTCTTTTCATGGACCACTATATCCGGTTTTCTAGCATCTGTCTTTTGAACTGTTGGCAATGGGCGATCCCATGTGATGTAAACTTCATCATTTTCTGTGATGTTTTATGGCTCATGTTTCCAGTGTTTTTCAGCCACTTCAGTACCATAATGTTTGCACAATCCCCAGTTCAACAGTCTTGGCACATTATTATGCCTTTCACTATACAGTCCTTCTGCCATTAGTATGTCACAACCAGCAATGAAATGTGCGACTGTTTCCAGTTCGGATTTACAAAACCTACATTTGTCTGTTTCTCCCACATGTTCAATGGATTTTGTAAACCAGCATGTACATAGCCCACTATCTTGGGCCACCAATATTAACCTTTCATCTCTTGGTTTGAATTTACGTCTCCTTAAACATTCCTGCATTTGTTCTTGATCAACATAAGGTTCTTCCAGTTTTCTATACTTAGCAACTATATTTATGCATTTTCCACATTTCTTGCCTTCTCATCTGGTCTTTCACCTTATATTCTTTTGTTTTTTTGGCACATTCAGCTGCTACCTGATTTTTATCTACTTCTGGTTTGATTTTCATTCCTGCTTGACGCTGATATGCTTCTGTTCGAGTAAGCAGAGAAGTCCTCTTAAGATTTATTCTCCTCATGTTGCAAAACTTTCACTACGTTTGGGTCTTGAGTTCAGCAGATGTGTGGAGTCCCATGATTGTTATACATGTAATTAACTTCAAGGAGGCCCATCCCACCTTTGGAACAGGGAATATATAATCTAGGTATACACTGATTTGTATAAATCATTTGGTGAGCATGAAGCATCCTTCTTGTTTTCCTATCTAATCTATCCAACACATTTTAGGGCCAGTCAGTCACTCCAAAACTGTAAGTTAGGGCAGGAAGAGCAAATTGGTTTATAGCTTAGATTTTGTTCCTAGACATCAACACTGTTTTCAGGTTTAATTTGTCTTCTAAAGTATTCTTTACCAAGTTTTATTCACATCTGTGCATGTTTTATTGTTGATCCTTCATCAGTTCCCAAATATTTATACACTCCTTCTTGCTCAAGTGTTTTTTATATCACATTCTTGTCCCAAACTGATGTTTTCCTGGTGCTGCTGTTTTCCTGCTTTAAAGGTTGCTTTTGCACATTTATCAAGACCAAATGACATTCTTATATCATCGGAAAAAGATTTGACAGCTTGCAGTTGTACTTTCAGTTCCTCATCTGATGAGCTATACAGTTTTAAATCATCAACAAAGAGAAAGTAAGTCATTTACACTTTGTTTTCTAGGAGCCAAATTATAGCCATTGTCTAAGCTGTTAAGTAAACAGCTTAATGGGTTAAGGGCAAGGCAAAATAGCAGCGGTGACAGAGTCATCCTGTAGCATCCCCATTTGAATTTTTATCCCTGGGATAATAATTTGTCCTTTATCATGGCTTAATTGCAAAGTGGTCTGCCACTGTTTCATGGTCACTCTAATGCAGTCGATCAGTGTAGGGTGTATGTTATACATTTTTTAAACACACTTTTATCCATGAATGTGGGTTACTATCAGATGCTTTTTTGTAGTCAATCCATCCCATACTTAGATTCTTCCCTTTATTACATTTCTCCATTATAACTTTATTTAACAGCAAATGATCCTTTGTCCATATGACTTTCTTTTATTGCCCTTTTTTCTTTTGCCATAATTGAGTTGTTTTTCTAAATGACTATAAAATCTGTCTGCATCAATTCCCCTGTATAGTTTATACATCATGGGAAGGCAAGTTATTGGTCTATAATTTTTAGGGTAGCTTGCAGGTTCACTCTTAAGTAGGAGCATTGTTTTTCCTGTTAGGCAGGTTGGTGTCTGTTTGGGGTGTGCATATAAATAGTTTGCTTTAAGGCCTGTGTGTGTCAGTCAGTGGCAATCAGCTTAACCTTTCATTTTGCAGTAATGATTTTGTAAACCTGTATTCATATGCAACCCATGTAACTGTTACTTTAAGTCAAAATGGATGTAAATGATGTAACCGATTATGAATATAAGGCTGAAATTAATTCTGTTGTAAATATGCTGAAAGAAAAAGCTTGCTTAAATGCAGAAACAGAGTTTAGTAATATGTGATCAGCAGTCATACTAAATGACCATGGCTTGGAAAATAAGAAACCTGCTGAATGGACATTTTTCCCTTACAGACTTAAAAACAGGATGTATGCAAGAGCAAAAATGCAAAATCTGCTTTTAAAGAACACTGACATGTTTTTCTGCATATAAAAAATGGACACAATATGTTTCCTAAAATAACAGGATGGACACAATATGTTTCCTAAAACAACAGGATATGTTTATGACACTGTGACAATGTGTTTTCTCAAAAATATGTTTTTCTGCATGGAAAACAGGATATGCTTATCAGCATTGGCACAAGAACAGATGTTCTTATACAAATATCCAAATAGAATACAGGATGTTCACACTGTCAGAAAAGCTGGTCTCTTACAAGACATTCTTAAACAAGGAAGCTTAGTATTGTTTCTAAAGGATGAGCAATTCTCCAAAATAGAATATCAAGAGGAAATGTATATGTTTATGCATGACTAAAAAGTTTATATAAAGATCTGTATAAATCCAGTTATGTTAGAGGTATGGTAGGGACTCATTTGTCCTAAGGTAAATGTTATATCTCTCACATCATCTGTACTATATGAGAAGTAAAGTTGGAACAGTACTTTTAAGCTGCAACGTTGTTCCGTTTGGTTTATTATAAAAAATTATTTGTTACTGCTCTCTAAAGTTGATGCTGCAAAGTATATTCTCTCATCAGTGTATATTCTTCAAGTTTCTGTATGCAACAGACTGTGAATGCAAATATAACCAGACTTTGAATTTTAGCAGAATCCAGCCAGCAAGACTGAGTGTCTTAAGAACACTTCATATCCATCCCACAGCAAGCAGCAAGTAAGAGCCATATATTTTTTTCAATGGCAAGCTAGCCTGCATTTGAACCTACAATCTGCATTCAAACACAGGGGGGAGTGATGGTAAGCCCTGCAGAGGGTCACTTCAGTCAAATTGCAGTAACTAACTTTTGTACGTATGTGTAAATCCTAAACAGAAGTATTCCAGTTTATGCAGCTTGCAGTAGTAAAGTTTTTTAGACGTCTAAAATCCGGAGTGAGACTAGTTCAAGAAATTCGCAGTGCCAAAAATTCTTCAAGAAAAGGTGAATGTCCACTAGCACAGTAGTCCGCTGCCTGTTGTGCTTCACCAGCTTCTCAAGTGACTCTGAAAAAATTTCTAGCCATCTACAATAACAGCTTGATCACCTGTTTTCTTGCTAACTGGTAAGACTTTTTTCTGTGTCACATATTTAGTGTGGATGATGTTAAACAGTTTGTATATTCTTAAGACAGTTTGTATATTCATACATAGTTTGTGTATTCCTAGACAGTTTGTATATTACTAGACAGTATGGATATTATTTATAATTCATGCAGGAGTAAACCAAACTTTAGTAAATTGCTATGTTGGTATACACAGCACATTAGTACATGTAAAACCTTATTAGGGCAGGTTGATAGTAAGGCATTATGCAAATGTATTACAATATTTGACTGGTATCTCAAAGAAAACCATGTGAAAAATGACAAATGTTTAGTGTGTGCTTCAACAAAAACTGCATTTCGTGTATTATGTCATAAAATAATATTGCATCATATTGCTAAAAAAATAGACTGTAAAGACAGATTTGTTCATGATAAAGAATTAACTAAGGGTAAAGTGTTTCCATTACATTCTGATGTTGAACAGTTATGTCCTGTCACCACATGCGAGTCAAATCAGTTACTGATAGAACCCCTAGTACATTTTGTTACAAAGGAATGTAGTAAACTTCTAAAAGACAGACACAATGAGTTCAGGAAGCTTAGACAAGTTATACATGCATCTTTTCAAAAGTGCATAGGAGTTTCAAATTCAGCAGAACAGCTTACTAAAGAATGTCAGAAAGACCATGCAACATTACTGGAAATTCAACAGCAGTTGCAGGATAAAGGAAATAAATTAGCTGAACTGACAAAGACTGGGAACTTCCTGCATACACAGTTAATCTGTGCAAAAGAAATATATTTTATAATATGTTTATGTTTTGAAAATGGTTAAACATACATGGTAGGATCTGATGTCTGGACAAATCATTCTTAAATGTTTTACTTTCATTCAGTTAAAGCAAGACATCTATCAGTACTACAGTAAAGTAAAGCATATGAATGCCATTCATTAGCATAGTCAAAAGGTAAACAAAACTGTTCTAGTGTATAAAATTAAATAAAAATAGATGAGTAAAATTTAAAGTCACAAGACATGACATGCTTGTATAAAGATATACATATACAAGACAGACATGCATGTGTGTTCTTTTCATCTAGAGTACATCTGTTACAATACACAAGAATAACAGGCAGACAACAGCAAATATAAATAATATAAATATAAATGTGTTGGTTAAACTAATATCTATTATAATTATATAGTAACACCAAACAGTTAAAGTTCTGAATTTTAAAAAGAAAATCACAGATGGTATTATTCAAACAGTTTTTGTAAAATTAATGGCAGGACAGTTAAATAGTTAAATAAATAAAAAAAAAATACTGAAATCCATGTAAGCTAATTGTAATGTAGTATAAATGCATAGTTATGCAAATCACAATCACATTAAAGGAAAAATGCCAAAAAATTAACTATAGTTTATAGAATATAAAATGTGAGCTCAGACCTTCCTAGACTGAATGAATAGTTACAGGAAATGCTGGAAAGATAAGATAAACAACAAGACTGATTGCCAGGCAAGTAGCTTGAGTTTTTCTAAAGCATCATTGTTATTAAAACATAATTGTTAAAATGTTTACAGGCAACACTATTTGGTAATTGTAATAAAATGTCACAATTGTGCATAGATGTCACTTATAATCTGTTTGCAAGTAAATGTTAAAAGGACAAAAAAAACCCTCAGTTGCATCAAGTACAGCCAGCAAATGGGCTATAGTATACATACAGTTCAAATCAATTGTGCAGGAGGGTGTAAATACCTACTAATGATCAAATCAGATAAAAGTCCATAGTTTATTAGTAACCTAATAAAATAAATGTATAACCAAAGTGTTGGGCTGACATACATTCTATTCTCACAGCATAGGGCAGGTAAATAGTGCTGAAGTACTACAGGGGGAGGGGCACTTTCTCAGTTTTACACTGACTGTATAAGCAGTACTGCACACGGGTCTGAAATAAAGCTACAGAAAAAATAAACAACAAGGGTCTGAAATAAAGCTACAGAAAAAATAAACAACAAGGGTCTGAAATAAAGCTACAGAAAAAATAAACAACAAGGGTCTAAAATAAAGCTAGAGGAAAAAATATCTCATTCCTTCTTGACAATACTCTTTTATGGGGGGGAAACGGGTATTAGTGTACTAGAAATACTGGTAAACTGGATTAAACCTGACAGGATAAGATATTTTACAAGTTGTTAATAGCTATCATAATGGTTATTATTGTATTGTTTAGAATTAAATTGTATTTACAACCTGTTAAATTGATAAAGCTATACAAGACAGAATAAAGATATGCAGAATGCATACATGTTTCTAATAGCAAGAATGGTCACTATTTTTAATATGTTTTTGGCAAAACAATGTTGGTATAAAAAAGCATCAATGTTTCTAATTGCTGAGTATGTAGTTTAAAATAACAGGACATATGGATTTGGTATCAATTCCACTAGATATTTCTAAAGAGACATAAAAATTTTCCAAGATTTTGCTTAATATTAATGTTATTAAATTTGTAAGATTAGACTAAATGTACTTTACAGTCTTTGTATGTACAAATGTAGAAAATTTCAGTACAAATGATAGTCTTTGTGTGTACAAATGCAGAAAATTTCAGTACAAATGAAATTAATGTCTAGTAATGAATATGTGTGAAAAAAACATATTTAAAGAAAACAATGGGTCCAGGGTACCTACTAGATTAAAATGCATAAATAGCAAATAGTCTGTGTAAATACATACTGTACAGGATACATCGTAATAAGTTCAAAAGTAATTTGTCAAGTTGTAATATCACTGGTTTTACCCCAGTAAAATAATTGCTTTCAAATATTTATTATCTAAGCCCAGTTCAGTACTTTACCAAGATAGAAATCCAGAACACACCCGTGGAGACAATAATTCAACTGCAGCGATGTAATGGTAACAAGCAGGTTTAATACCAACACGAATCCTTCACAGAACAACTTGATGACAAGCGCTTTCGCCTGGGCAATTCCAGGCTTTTTCAAGTCAGAGCAAACTTGAAAAACTGGAATTGCCCAGGCGAAAGCGCTTGTCATCAAGTTGTTCTGTGAAGGATTCGTGTTGGTGTTAAACCTGCTTGTTACCATTACATCGCTGCAGTTGAATTATTGTCTCCACAGGTGTGTTCTGGATTTCTTTCTTGGTTGGTCTACATTTGTTCGTGAAGTTTTTCTACTTTACCAAGATGTTAATGGGCAGTTCAAAGACATGACCACAATGTTATGGTTAAAATGACATTGAAATTGTGTGTTTTCAGTAGTGTATAAATGCTTGCAGTATCACATGGTTACTGTCTCTTATAGTTAATTCAACAGTTGCAAAGAGTTAATTTAACAGTTCTAAGTCATAAATTAAATTCTGTGATTGCAAAAGAATAAATTGATCATGTTAAAAAAAATAACATTAAAGGAGACACAGCTCATAATTGATAAAATATTTTCACAGAATGGTCTGCAAAAGAAAAAGTTTGAAATACATTCAGTTTTTGTAGTAATACTTAATATCATTGTATTAACTACGTAAAATTGCATTTTGACTTGTATCAAAAGAAGACTATAGGTTTGCTTCTTAATGTGTTTTCTATATAAAATGTTTTGAGTATGTTTAAAAACAGAGAGAATTGTTAGATATTATGAATATAAGGCTGAAATTACTTCTGTTGTAAATATGCTGAAAGAAAAAGCTTGCTTAAATGCAGAAACAGAGTTTAGTAATATGTGATCAGCAGTCGTACTAAATGACCATGGCTTGGAAAATAAGAAACCTGCTGAATGGACATTTTTCCCTACAGACTTAAAAACAGGATGTATGCAAGAGTAAAAATGCAAAATCTGCTTTTAAAGAACACTGACATGTTTTTCTGCATATAAAAAAATGGACACAATATGTTTCCTAAAATAACAGGATGGACACAATATGTTTCCTAAAACAAAAGGATATGTTTATGACACTGTGACAATGTGTTTTCTCAAAAATATGTTTTTCTGCATGGAAAACAGGATATGCTTATCAGCATTGGCACAAGAACAGATGTTCTTATACAAAGATCCAAATAGAATACAGGATGTTCACACTGTCAGAAAAGCTGGTCTCTTACAAGACATTCTTAAACAAGGAAGCTTAGTATTGTTTCTACAGGATGAGCAATTCTCCAAAATAGAATATCAAGAGGAAATGTATATGTTTATGCATGACTAAAAAGTGTATATAAAGAGCTGTATAAATCCAGTTATTTTAGAGGTATGGTAGGGAGGTAGGGACTCATTTGTCCTAAGGTAAATGTTATATCTCTCACATCATCTGTACTATATGAGAAGTAAAGTTGGAACAGTACTTTTAAGCTGCAATGTTGTTCCGTTTGGTTTATTATAAAAAGTTATTGGTTACTGCTCTCTAAAGTTGATGCTGCAAAGTATATTCTCTCATCAGTGTATATTCTGCAAGTTTCTGTATGCAACAGACTGTGAATGCAAATATAACCAGACTTTGAATTTTAGCAGAATCCAGCCAGCAAGACTGAGTGTCTTAAGAACACTTCAAATCCATCACACCAAGCAGTAAGCAGCTCCATGTAATTTTTTCAGTTAGGCAGGTTGGTGTCTGTTCGGGGTGTGCATATAAATAGTTTGCTTTAAGGCCTGTGTGTCAGTCAGTGGCAATCAGCTTAACCTTTCATTTTGCAGTAATGATTTTGTAAACCTGTATTCATATGCAACCCATGTAACTGTTACTTTAAGTCAAAATGGATGTAAATGATGTAACCGATGTCGAGAATGTTTGAATAAATGGAACTGTTGATCATGAATTAAACCGATTTTAAATACTGAAACAATGCAAATGATGTCCATGATGTCCGCATAATAGTGCTTTTCTCACCTGGCCTCCTCTGAAAAAGGGCAATGCTCAGTTGGACTTCCTGGTAAATAAATGTTGGTTGATAGTGGGGTCACTGATAGACTTGTATGACTGCTATTTAGGGAAGTTGTTTGCATAATTTACATGTTTGTATTATGAGCATTTTGTGACTCTAGTATTATGTGCTGTGGGGTTTGTGTTGGGGCATTATAATATGGTATGCTTATTTTGGAGGGTCTGGCTGTTTGCCTCATGACTTTTATTTATATTTTTTCTTTGTTTTTTGTTTTGTTTTGTTCTTATGGAGGTTTAGTGTATTTTGTGTGCTGCTGCTGGTTTGAGATTTGATTAATAGGAAGTATTTGTGGTTTCTACAAAAGGGCACTGTATACTCAAATCAAGGGGTGGCGTAAGCCATACAGAATCGGGCTAGGCTTATAATTGCCCCAGGGCAGATAGCCTAGTATGAACCTATGAACCTATTTCTTTGTATTCTGAATAGATCCTTGCAGTTGACAGACATAGTGAAGTATATTTTTAAAGGTACGCACAGAGTTTAAATAAATGCCTTATCTTTTTCCATAATATGGATAATTTAGTAACAGCTTGCTCACACATACATTGCTATCAGAAAGTGGAACAATTGCAGAGTTGTCATTACCCTTATGTACTGGAACACTAGTATTTAGTAAAGTGTGCTTTCTATTTGTAAAGGATCTTGAATGTAGGTAAGCTCTGGTTGTTAGTAGGGTGTATTATGATATATGATGTGTTTGCCTTGTATAAATGGCTTGGTTGGGCAGATGTTCATCGTGCATACAGCTGCAGTCATAACAGATGGGTTTTCCTGCTGTCAGGCGGGTCCTCGGTCGGCCGAATTCCAAAGTCTAGGTCCGGTGTCGGATGTCGTCGCTTCTTCCCTGACGTCAGTGTGACAGGGGTATAAAAGAACCAGCCGACGCCATTTTCTTCAGTCTTTCTTGCAGCGCGGTGCCCGAAGCAGAAGCAGTTCGCAAGTGCCGGTCGGCCAGCTCCTGAGATTACGAATATTTTTCAACCGAAGTGTTCTTGAAAGCTAAGTACCCCGTTGGGGAAACTTTTCTTGCCTTAGACCGATGTCAGACAAAGTTAATAATTGCATTTCATGTGGGAAGCAAATACCACATAAGGATTTCCATTCCCTCTGCATTCCTTGCTTAGGCCCAGACCACGACGTCTCGGCCTGTCGTTTTTGTGCTACATTCAACAGACGCACTATTAAGCGTCGGGCGGAGTTCACCCAACACTATTTTGGCAAAAAGTTTAATTTCATTATGTCGTCGGATAATCCGACTCCAGTTTTGAGTAAAAGACACAAAGATAAGGACCGATATATGAGGTCCGCGACTTCTACCGACACCACGCTAAAGCCAACTACTGGTGCTCCGGTTCTCAGCGAGGCGCCTACGCAGCCCCTGACTACCGATGACACTTCATTAGCGGTGTCTTCTGTGCCCGAGGTCGCAGGCTCTTCGGCCCACACCCAGACTACAGATGCCGAAGCCACTCTTGGCGGGGAAACTCAGACAGGCCTGCCACCTCTCAAGGTGTCTTCAGGCCTTCTTCTTTTTTCATTAAGGCTTTCACTAAATCTAAAGCAGCCATGCATTCTAAGAGACAAGCTCCACAGGGCCCCTCTCAAGGCCCCATGCCTAAAAAGCAGATGCTCAAAATGGCTGAGGATTTGATTTCTCTTATCAGGGGTTCTCAACCCCCCTCGGATAAAAGGCCCAGAGTGGAGGAAGAATACCCTTCCTCGGACCAGGCCTCCATTACTTCAGAACATTCTGAAGACCAGGAACATTCATACTCCCCCTTTGAAGATTCTGATGCAGAGGAGTCCATTCCCTCTGTCTCTCCCCCCCTGAGGACTACTCTTTTGGGGAAACCTTGCATACCTTGAGGGAACACTTCCCCTGGGAAGGCCAAGATTACTCAGACTCCAAGAAAAGGCTCAGGGATTTCCTCTTGCTCCCTCAGCACAGGCCTCTGGCTATCCCTCCTGTCTTAGACATACTAGATGATGTGTATTCAGAGGCCAGCCTTAACCCAGATTCTTTACCTCCAGCTCCAGTCAAGCCTGACCGGTATTACCGGGTTCCTGATTCACACCAATTCCTATACAAAAGCCATGCGGCTGACCCAGAAACTATTTCACAGGGTCTCAAGGGAATTAAGGCCTCCACTGCCAAAAATCCATTACCTTCAGAGAGAGATTCCAGAGCTTTAGAAAGGTGGGGGGAAAAGTTATACACCTCGGCCACCTTAACCATGAGGGCATTAAACTGTCAGTTCCATATGTTAAAGTATCAACAGTTTTTGTTATCTCAGTTGAAAAGCAAAATGTCACAACCTGAACAACCAGACTTGAAGGAGTTGCAGGATTTGTTGCATAGTGCAGAGCAAGTGGGTAAACATACCTTGCAATGTGGTTTTGATGCTTTAGAGGCCTCATGTAGAGCTGCTGTTACAGGATCAGTCATACGTAGACATGCTTGGCTCAAAGAGCAAACCTTACCAGATCATGTCAAAGCTAAACTACTAGATGCACCTCTTCAAAAAGATGTATTGTCTGGTGTTAAAGCTGAGGCGGTATTAAAGAAAATGGAGGAAAAGGCAAAATCAATGCAAACAGTGAAAGATTTCCTACAGGTACAACATCCATGTTTCAGTAGAAATTAGCCTTCAAAAAATTGGTCTTTTCCAGCCACGGACAGACCTCAAAGAGGTAGATACAGGCGCCCGAGGGGTAGAGGGCAATCTCAAGGATCATTTAGAGGCAGACAATGGCAAGCACCTACACCAAGAGGTGGTGAGGATAGTTCACAGCCATTCAGAAAGCAGAACCAATGACTTTCCCCTTTGCATGCCAAGAAAGGCTCAATTGGCAGCACCTTTAGGCGGAAAACTGGCGTTATTTTCGAAAAATTGGCATATTGTCACAAAAGACAAATGGATCCTGGATATTATAGACAGAGGCTACAGATTCCACTTTCACACCCTTCCAAAAATGAGAGGCATGCCAAACCTGCCACACAATCAAAGGGCAGAGGCACAAAAACAAATTTCAGATCTCATGGACATGAAAGCTATTCAAGAGGTACCTGCACAAGAACAGGGTCAAGGTTTTTATTCCAGACTATTCCTGGTACCTTTTTATTCCAGACTATTCCTGGTACCAAGGAAGGGCAAAGATTGGAGACCTATTTTGGACCTATCCATCCTAAACACATATTTACTCGTACCAAAATTCAAGATGCTCACATTACAGCAGCTTCTTCCCATGCTGGGCAAGGATTCTTGGCTGGTAACATTGGACCTCAAGGAGGCATACCTGCATGTCGCAATCAGACAAGATTGCAGAAGATACCTCAGATTTCTTGCAGGTTCAACCCATTATCAATTCTCTGAATTGCCCTTTGGCTTATCTACTGCGCCCAGAGTGTTCACGAAATGCCTGGCATCAGTAATTGCCTTCTGCAGACTTCAAGGGATACAAATATACCCATATTTGGACGACTGCCTGATCCAAGCGGACAGCAAACACATACTTCTGAAACACCTGGTGTTTGTAATAATGTTGTTGAATTCTCTGGGATACACAGTCAACAAAAAGAAATCAAGACTAATACCCTCTCGAACAATAATTTTCCTGGGTGCCAGCTTGAATACAAACACCCAGACGGCCTACCTCACGCCAGAGAAACAAGGGCAACTAACTCATTACTTCAGAAAACTGGCATCCTTCACCAGGCTGACTGCAAGAAAAATCCTGCAGGCTCTGAGATTCATGGCATCTTGCATCCTGCTAATCCCATGTGCAAAGCTGCATATGAGGAAACTTCAATGGTACCTAAAAAACTTATGGTCTCAACACAGCCACAGTTTGGAAACAATTATACCACTGATTCCATGTCTTCAAAAGGAATTTCTGTGGTGGGTTCAAGCATGCCAAAGAAATATAGGTCTCCCATTCTACAAGCCTCAAGCAAATCAAGTCATCACAACAGACGCCTCGGACTACGCTTGGGGGGGCGCACATGACAGATCGGTGCATTCGGGGCAAATGGTCCCAAAAAGAAAAGCACCTACACATCAAACAAAAGGAAATGCTTGCAGTAATAAATGCTATTATGGCTTTCAAAGACCTACTGCATCCAGGCCAGCTATTGATAAGGACAGACAACACCACAGTGATGTGGTACATAAACAGGGAGGAACCCATTCATACCCCTATGCAGGCTAGCCATGTCTCTTTGGAACATGGCTCTGGAATTACAAATCCAACTTCAAGCACAGTTCCTGCCAGGCAAGGAAAACACGCTGGCAGACCACCTAAGCAGAAATATGACAGATCCACACAAATGGAAGTTGCATCCTCAAGTTTTTACAAAGATAATTCAAGCATGGGGAAGGCCAGACATAGATCTCTTTGCCACCCACAGAAATTACCAATTGACAAAATTCTGCTCAAGGACCTTTCATCCACAGGCCTGGAAAGTGGACGCACTCTCATTTGGACAACAATGACAGTTTATGCCTTTCCACCACTTCCTCTGCTGCCCAAAGTTCTATTAAAAGCCAGAGCAGACAGACCAAAGATGATTCTCATTGCTCCAGACTGGCCAAGACAACACTGGTACCCACTGCTGAGGAGCCTGATGCATTCCCCACCATGGATCCTGCCTCTAATGCCACTTCTACTGACTCAGCACAACTTCAAAACTATTCACAGTCAGCTGAAAACACTCAATCTAGCTGCATGGAGGATTCCTTAAATTCACAACAGACCCTACTCTCCAAGGAGGTGCAGGATGTCATTTTGGAGGCCAGAAGGCCTTCTACTAGAAAAGCCTACTCTGCAAAATGGAAACGGTTTTGTGCCTGGAATCAGAAAAAGGGTCAGAATCCTGAAATACTGAATTTACCTCAAATATTACAGTACCTAGCTGAGATGCTATGCAGTGGACTTTCATTCTCCTCCATCAAAATCCATGCCTCAGCCATTTCTGCAGAGTACAACACTGATCCTCCTCTATTCTCTCACCCTCTCTTAAGACAGTTCCTCAGAGGGGCTAAGAATATAAAACCCCCAAGGAAGCAACCAGTACCTGCTTGGGACCTCAATTTCATTCTAGAAAAACTGACCCTGCCTCCTTTTGAGCCAGATGCTTCAACAGAACTGCAATATTTGTCATGGAAAACAGCCTTCCTTCTGGCTATCACCTCAGCACGCAGGGTTTCGGAACTACAAGCCCTCATGGCTGTGCAGCCTTTCATCATTTTCCATCAGGACAGAGTTTCCTTACGAACCAATCCTTCTTTTATGCCAAAGGTAGTATCCAGGGTAGCCTTGAATCAGGCTATCCACTTACCTACCTTTTACCCTAATCCACAAAACAAAGGGGAGAGACTACTACATTCCTTGGACATTCACAGACAGCTCCATTATTATTTGGACAGAACAAAGCCTTACAGAAAATCAGAGCAACTCTTTGTGTCTTATGCTACAGGTGCTCAAGGGAAGCCTATTTCCAAACAGACAATCTCAAAATGGATAGCCCACTGCATTCACTTTTGTTACTCTTTTCATGGTAAAACTGTACCTACAGGCATCAGATCTCACTCCACAAGGGCCACAGCTACCTCTGCAGCTTTCCTCAGGGGGGTTCCTACCAAAGACATTTTGGAAGCAGCCACTTGGAGTTCTGTACATACTTTCTCCAAGCACGATCACCTACCATTATACTCCAAATCTAGAGCGGGCTTTGCCACTGCAGTCTTGCAGGGCATCCTGGCTCCTCCTAGTTCCACTTAGTGCCTACCACCCCTTCTTTAGCTTTGGGATTCTACCCATCTGTTATGACTGCAGCTGTATGCACGATGAACATAGTACAGTTTTGTACCTACCATAAATGTAGATGTTCGAGTGCTAATACAGCTGCAGTCCAGGTTTCCCTCCCTCCTTCCCCTCTTGGGACAGGCCTAATTGCTAACACCTCCTCATACAACATGATTGGGGTATTCTTTTATGGTGTATTTGCTTGCAACTACTGTTTTTTGATTTTATTGCATTGCATTATTACATAAATTTATGTTTTGCCTTCCTTCTGGGGGCACCTGACATCTGGGGCAAGAAAATGGTGTCGGCTGGTTCTTTTATACCCTTGTCGCACTGACATCAGGGAAGAAGCGATGACATCCGACGCCGGACCTAGACTTTGGAATTCGGTCGACCGAGGACCCACCTGATGGCAGGAAAACCCATCTGTTATGACTTCAGCTGTATTAGCACTCGAACATCTACATTTATGGTAGGTACAAAACTGTACTTTTAATTTCATATAGTTAAAATTATCTTAATGTTCTCCTGTGCTGTACAAAGTTTGGTTTTAGTAACCGCTGTTTTTGTTTGTTTTTTATTTTTGTTTCCCAGAACATCATTAAAAAGGTCAGTGGACAGAAGTTTGTGTACAAATTTGTCTCATTTCCTGAAACTGCTGCAGCAGAGACCCCAAAGGATGATTACAAAAAGCCAGACCAAGCCGCTGATACTGTCAGTACCACAAAGACCCTTGATGGTGTATCTTGCTTACCAAAGACTCTACGTAACACTGCCAAGAGCAGCAGGAACGAGTACATGCTTTCTGGACTGTATTCCACATTCACCATCCAGTCACTGCAGAGTAAACCTAAAAGTGAGAAAGTTAAGATGTTTCCACAGCATATGGAAGTGGTGTCACATCCAGCCAGCGTCCAGAGTCCGGAGAGTTTGACCACTGAGGTGACTGTGCAGAGTGTAGACTTGGCCTCAGATGACAGTAAATCTAATTTAGAAGAACCAGTTAGCTTTCAGGTAAGATGCATAATATTTTCTGGTAAAGCATGTAATAATAAGCCTTCCTGTATAAGTGTATGTAAAATGTATTTAAAAGGATGCCATTGGCCATTACAGCAGAAGTGATCCACAGCCTCCTGCAAGTGCAGCTATCATTTTATCTGCTACTACTCCCACTCTTAATCATCTTCCACACATACCAAGAGCTACCATTTGATATGCATCTTGTTTTGCTGTTGGTAGATTGTTCCTATATTCCACATTGTTTTGTATGAAGCAGAACTCCCGTTGCATTACACACAAAACTAGAATTCATATATTTGTCACCTGTGTGCTATTCTTCACCATCATTCTTTGACTTCATTCCTGTTAAAGTTTTATGCATTTGAAATGTATATAATCTTTCTTTCATTTTCTCTGACCCACTTAGTCCATACCTTTTAAGCATTGTGCCGTATTTATCCCCACTACCACCATTCTATGGGATACTTTCCTTTTTCTGCCAGTAAAATTTCTGTCTCCATAGTACATAGGGAAATGTACATTATGTGAGTCTAGCTTCAATGCTGTTTGAGCCAGCAACTACTTGGCTTTGGCTATCGACTTCTCTTAGTTTTGGTGGTTCTTACAGACTTTAGGGTAATAATCGCAGTTGGGATCTGATGTCCTTTTCATTCTTCCTCACTGGTTGGTTACAGGTCCGATTCGGCTGCATTCAGAAGAGTTAGGATTGGAATTTTGAGCTCCTCCCTCTACCCATGATGTTGTGCTATATCCCCAACTACTGAGATCTCATTTGCTGCCATTGTGTCAAGTCAGATCTGCAGAATTGTCTGTCTTGCTTTTACTGGTGACAGGATTATTCTGAGTTATCAGTGTCGCTCTTTATTTATTTATTTTTTTTCTCTCTCCATGTGCCCAGTTTGCATTTTTTTTGCTATATATATAGATTTTTTTTAAAAGGTGTGTGTGTGTGTGTGTGTGTGTGTGTGTGTGTGTGTGTGTGTGTGTGTAAAAGCTACCGATGTAGTGGTTCTAGTTTTAAGGTTGGGGTGTGTGCTAAAAGTTTCACCTGTTGACAGACATCAGTGTGACTTGTATACTGCTTGCTATTCTTTTTTTTTTTCTGGGCGTACTTTGGGTACAGCTACTATAGGTGTTTTTTGGTGTTTGGTCTTACGTAGACTGGAAAGATGTCTGACAAACCTGGCTTTAAGAAATGCACTTTTTGTGAGTATAAGATCCCAAACTCTGATGCCCACAAGAAGTGCATCTGTTTAGGGCCGGAGCATCTTAATTTGGATTGTGGCATATGCTCCTTGCTCAATCCTAGGGTCCTATAGACTGTAGAAATAAATTTAGTAATTAAAGGATTGCTATCATCATCATCATCTTCTCCTGGGACTCAAACCCTCTCCAAATCTCTCCATGGCTCCCCAGAATCTAAGAAACAATTCCTCGAAAAGACAGAGGAATTCGTCTGAGCCCCCAGAGAAACTTAGGCCTGTGATGCGACTTCTTTGGATTTGAAGACCATCAAGCCTTTCTTGGGTCCACAAGTCTTTTTGGACCTGACCAGTGTCATTACCGTCTCCTGCTCACCCATGCCATCCACTTCATACTCTGATCCCAGGCCATCAGATCCGACAGACGCCAATCCCCAGAACTTGTCTTGGAGCCCATTTCTCAGGCTGTACCGGCCCAGTTGTTCCATACCCCAAAGCAACGGTCCAAATTACCATTTGTAGCATCATCCAGATCTTCTAGGAGCTTGACAGGCAGACATGGACAGGATGATGCAGGGATTCCTTAGGGCTCAGATCCAGATTGGGGGGTCCTGCTGGCTCCATCCCCTCTTGGATCCGTGAGTACATCTGCACAACAAATTCAGCCTCCTTCTCCAATCCGACCTGTGGGTTCAGAGTCCAATGATCCTGGATCGCTGAGAGGTGTGGCATTGGATCCAAAAAAACTTCCTTCCTCGACTCTGATGGCATCCCTGACCGGTCCTGCTCTGATTTCTTCTAATCAGGGCCGTTCTCAGATCTGAGAGGTCGGCGCTGGGTCCTAGGGGCTGGTTCGACTCCTACTGTGGATTAATCCCTTCTCCATGGTGCCTCAGCCCTGGACAGCTTGGGTCTGATTCTTTAATGAGGGCTCATATCACGGGTTAACCCTGACCTTCCTTCTTTGGCTGCTTTGGCACCAAGGAGGGGAGAAGTGGTTTTCCCAGGTCTATCAGGTTTCCAAGCTGCGGGAAGGGTAGTCTATTTGCATAGAGAGCCCTCCTCTCTAGTCTGTGATCCTACCCCATATCCCTCATCGGATCCGATCTCTGAGCCCATCTCTGATACTCAGGGTCAGCCAGCTCAGGGAAGCCTCCTCCCATGTTCTCCAGAGAGTTTTCCCCTCTCTTCTGACACCTCTCCTGAGCATTCTGTGGAATAAGTCCCTAGGAAGAGAATATGTAAGAGTAGGCACTTAGTCTCCTCTTTGGAGTCTCTCACAGAAGACATAGATTTCAATGAGGGAAGAGGTCACCCCGATTGCCACCTGATGATGTCTGCTTTGGGGAGAGCCCGGAAATCCTTAAGCAGAAAAGTGGCTGGTCTTCCTAAACTTCTCCTCTGAGGAATTGGTGTTCCTGGAGGCTTTCGAAGCTGGCCCATCTACGTCATGGGTGACCCCTCCTCAACAGACTAACTTATTGACCTGGTTTCTTGCCAGGCTTGGAAGGAACCTGACACTGTTGAGCCCATCCCCAAATGCCCAGATAAATTTCTAGTTCCCCCAGCAGACAGAACCCATTGGAGTAAAGGTGTTCCCACTGATGCCATAGTTGTGGTGGCAGCTTCTAAAAATGAGCTAACTAAGCAGAGCTTCTCTGTCCATCCATGGAAAAGGGAGTCCAGATTGATGGACAGATTTGGAAAGTGCATCTACACCTCAGCCATGTTTGCACTGAGGTTGTTAAATTACCTGGCATATTTTACTCAGAGAGAGATATGATAAAGGAGCATTCAGACTTTCTCACTGAGTCCATGTCTGCATTGAATCTCAAGAAAGGTTCTCCTCAGCTGGATACTCTGTTATCCATTGCCAATTCTTCGATGAGGCGGATTTCCCATATTGCATAGAGCGCCTCACGAGCAGCCGGTTCAGGCATAGCCATTAAGAGGCATGCCTGGATGAGACTGTGCGACTTTGCGGAGCCGTTTAAGGTGTCTTTTGTTAATGCCTCCTTTGGTGGCTCCTCCTTGTTCAGGCCATCAATGAAAGATACACTTACCCACAGCAAGCAGGAAGGAAAGACCCTGTTTGCCATCGGAATCAAGTTTTCTACTTCTTAATGAACTTTCTGTAAAAACCAGCAAGGTGGGAAAAAATGTGGCTCTGAAAGTCCTCAGGGGTGTTTTCAAGACTTGCGTAGGGACACTTCTCCAGAGGCAGAGGAAGAGGTTTCAATGGAAGACGTTGCCCCAGAAGCAGAGAGGGTCCACAGAACCAGGGCTTCAGAGACTCCTTTCTCTTTTAGGCCCTATCAGTGCTTCTGAAGCGCTGCCTGACTGTTCATCTCTGAAGGCAATCGGGGGTCATGTTTCCCTGCACATGGATGCCTGGACATATCTTACAAACAATGCATGGGTGCTAAGCATAATATCCAGAGGTTACTACATTCCCTTCTCCCTTCCACTGCCTGTCCCAAGGGGAACCTCCCGGACGTTCCATCCAGTCAAAGGGAGAGTACACAGCTTAAGAGGTTCAAAAGCTGCTACAGAAAGAGTCATCCAGGAGGTCCTGCCCGAACAAATAGGATTTGGAACTTACTCCTGCTTCTTTTTGGTGGCATAGGAAACGGGAACAAAGACCAATTTTGGATCTAAGCAGTCTGAATCAATATGTAAAGAAGTTAAAGTTTTGAATGGTTATGGTTCAGTCCAGCCTGCGTCTTTTGCACAAGGATGATTGGAGGTGCTCTATAGATCTCCAGGATGTGTACTAGCCTGTCAAAATAGACAGGTGCTCCAGGAGACATGTATGCTTTCAGCTGGGGAAGCCAGTCACTACCAGTTGAGTGGTACTCTCCACAGCCCCCTGGGTGTTTGTGGCAGCTCACCTGTGGCTCAAACAATTCCAGGTGGTTTCCTATCTTGACGATTGGCTTCTCACCGCCCCAACCAGACATCACCTTCTACAAGCCAGGGATTACTTGCTTCAGATCTCAAACTCCGTAGGCATCATGATAAATTTTGCCAAATCGAACTGGACTCCTGTACAGACTCTAGAATTTATAGGAACTCAGCTGGATACTACAACTCAAGCAGCTTCATTACCTCTTCACCGCATCACATCTCTGAGAAATCAGGTGTGGAACTTACTGTCTCATCCATCCCTTTCAGCGAAATTAGTGATCTGAAGTAGTTTACTTCATTTGGTCTTCAACCTGTGGGTTTTGGATCCACATCGGATCTGACACAGCCTCATTTTCCAGCTGTAGATCTGAGCTCCAAGCTCCTCCTCTTACCCATAATGCACCCCTGTCTCCCTTCTCCCTTTAGATTTCATTTGCTGCCAGCGTTGGTACAAGCGTGGTTCTGAGCTCCAGTTTAGTGGCTCACGTAAGTGTGTGAAAACTTTTATATTTATATCCTATTCTCTACTTTATATCTTCCCTTTCCTCTCTGCGTCAGACAAAAAAACAAAGGTTTCTTTCTATTTTACTTTACCTTTCTCTATTGAGTGTGTGTGTGGGTCTGGGCCTGGTATGGGGATGGCAAAAGCCCCGAAAGCATGCTTCAGAAAATGCACAGAGTGTGGTCATAAGCTCTCGCCAGCAGATGGCCACACACTGTGTGTGATATGCTTGGGTGCAGACCACCTCAAGTCCCCTCGTCCTGTTTACGCTGGGTTCAACCCCAGAGCACTTAAGGACAGGCGGGACAAGCTTATCCTTAAAGGTCTGCTTCCCTCTTCAGAGACTACAGTTCTTTCTTCCCCCATGAGGGGAGCAGCGGCTGCTGCGTCTTCTTCCTCTTCCCCGGCCTCTGGGACTCGTACTTCCGCCAAGAGGTCTGGGGAAGGGGACAAGTCCAACAAAGACCAGTCTTGCAAGTGGTCCACCACCCAAAGTGAGGCCTCTTACTAGGCCTGGGTCTTCTCTGCTATGTTCGCCTAGATTTTCCCCCGAGGAAACCCGTAGCCAGTCCCCTGCTAGGCCCCCCACCAGCTTTCTCGACCAGTTTCAGTGGCATCATCCCACTGCACCCAGAGCCTCGGTGAAGTGGAGATGGATAAGGTGATTTATCCATGCACAGATTCAGATGGGGGGTCTTGCTGGCACCCTCTCTCTCTTCCAACCAATAACTCCTTCTCCGATTTGACTGACAGTTTTGGAGTTTTTGGATCCGAGGACCCTTTGGGTCGAGGGGGTTGACGCCGACGGTACCATGTACCTCAGTGCTGGCTGTCTCCTTGAGCTTGTCTGATCTGAGTAGATCTGATCCGAGCTCACAGAGCCATAGCCTCAGGGTCAGATCTGAGGGGGTGCTCTCTACTCCAAGCACTTCGGAGCGGAGCATCCCATTTGGCATCTCTGCTCCTGGAGGCTCAGCTCTGACTGCACTGTCAGGTTAGGGGGGAATGGCCCCCATTAGTACTTCCCAGGAGGTTCATTCCCCCTCAGCATTCGATGTGGTGGAGAGGGTTCTCGCGGTGTTGAGACCTCTGACCAGACCCCCTTGGCTGTGTGCAGTTCTGACCGTCTTGCCGTCTCAAGGACAGCCCATGGTTGCAATGCCCCAGGAAGTTCCGGTGACTGAACAGCAAGAGGTTTGTGAGTCCTCCCCAAAGAGTCCCCCTGAGGAGGTGCCTCGCTAATGAACATGTAAGAGGAGGCACTTTTGGACTCTCCACCAGAGTCCCTCACCGAAGGCACAGACTTGGAGGAAGGGGCAGGTTTCCCATGGTCACCCCTTGAGGATGTCTCATTTGGAAACATCATGGAGCTCTTCCACCAGGGAGGGTGGTCTCCCCAAAACCGACCTCAGACTAGTCTGTTTTCCTGGAGGTATTCAGCTTGGGTCCATCTACCTCTTGGGTGTCCCCTCCTGCGTATCCATTAGTGGATCTTATAACATCTAGGGCATGGAAGGAGCCAGGCACCATAGAGCCCATTCTCAAGCGCCCTGACAAAGTTTTAATCCCCCCATCGGATAGGATGCATTGGAACAAGGAGTCCCCAGTAGATGCGATGATGGTGGTGGCTGCCACCATAAAGGAGCTCGCGCAGGAAAGCTCCACAGTTAATCCCCCTGATTGAGAATCGAGGGCGATGGACTGTTTTGGGAAGTGAGTATATGCTTCAGCAACCTTTTCAGTGAGTGCGCTGAACTATATGGCATACGTCGTTTGACTTCAGGGAGATCTTGTGAAAGAAACCACGGAGTCTATCCCAGAGTCCATGTTGGCGGGGGACAAGAAGATGTTCTCCACCTGAATGGCCACTCTCAAAGCAGTTGCCAGTATGTCCATGCGACTGCTCTCTCATGCCACAGAGGGAGCCGCAAGGGCGGCCAGGACAGGGGTTGCCATCAGGCGTCACGCCTGGCTCTGGTTGTGTCAATTTTCGAAGCCCTTCAAGGCGTCTTTCAACAATGCCCCGTACGATGGTTCTTCCCTTTTCGGGAAATCAGTGAAAGAGACACTGATCCAGAGCGAAAAGGATGGGAAGACACTGTCTGCCATCAGGATCTGCTTCTCGTCTCCTCAAAGATCCTTTTCCAGGAATCATCGAGGAGCGAAGAAGATGTGGTTCCGGAAGTCTCGGGTGTTTTCCTGGGACTCTTAGGATTCTCCTTCCCTCAGAGGCAGAGGGGGTTATGACAGATGCTGCCCTAAAGGCAGAGGGGGTCCTTGGAATTTCGGGTCCCGAGAACCCTTCTTGGAGAAATCCAGGCAACAGCCCTGAAGGGGTTGACCGACTGCTCATCTCTGGAGGCAGTTGGGGGTCATCTGTTGCTACACCCAAAAGCATGAGAGTCCATTACAACAGATTTTGGGTGTTGCAGATCATATCTAGAGGTTATTTCTTTCCATTCAAGGAACCTCCCCATCCGAACAAGCTCCTCCCAGACATCCCACCCACGCAACGGGAGGCAGCAGTGCTAGAAATAAGAAAGCTGCTGAAGAAACAAGTCATCCATCCCCAAGACCAGTCCGGATCTGGCATTTATTCTAGGTTTTTTTTTTAGTGCCAAAGAAAACGAGGGACCTCAGACCAATTTTGGATCTGTCCACATTGAACCTGTCAGTAGCTAAGGCGAAGTTCTAGGTGGTCACTCTTCAATCTGTCTTGCCCTTTCTGCAGGCCAAAGACTGGATGTGCTTGATCAATCTCCAGGATGCATACTATCGCATCAAGATGGACAGGTGCTCCCAGAGGCTTCTTCGCTTCCAGCTGGGAGCCAATCATCAGTTCAGAGCCCTTCCCTTTGGTATCACCACTGCCCCCAGGGTGTTTACCAAGGTGATGGTGGTTGTAGCGGCTCACCTGTGGCTTCAGAGTATTTAGGTCTTTCCTTACCTGGGTGATTGGCTCTTTGCTGCCCCTTCAGAACATCTACTCTGCCAAGCCAGGGATTACTTCATTTGGCTAGCAAACAAACTGAGGCATCGCCATCAATCTGAAGAAATCTTCACTGGCCCTGGTCCAGATTCTGGACTTTATCGGGGGTCGACTGGACACTATTCAAACAAGGGTATTCCTCACTTCAGACAGAATACGCAGTCTAAGATTACATGTGTTGCACATTCTTCATTCACAAGTATCAACAGCCGAAGTGGTCCTAAGGGTGTTTGGCTCTATGGCAGCCATGATTAGTCTCCTGCTGATGGCTTGTCTTCATATGAGAGTTCTTCAGTGGATGCGTGCAGTGGACGCTTGCAGTCCAGTGGTCCCCGTTAGGTCTTCCTGTGTCCTTTCCTGTGAGAATCTCAAGAATATGCAAGGGACTCCCTTTGGTGGATTCAATCCCTGGATCTCCTCAAGGGATGCTCCTTTCATCCTGCCTTTCTCAAAACCACGGTGACCACGGACACCTCTCAGTTGTGGTGGGGTGGCAGTGCTTGGGAAGGACAGTCCAAGGCACGTGGTCCCTTTCTGAGACCAGTTTGCATATCAACGTACTAGAGATGAGAGTGGTCCTTCTAGCATTGCAGGCCTTTCATGCTCATCTTCCTCAAGTGACAATTGCTATTCAGACAGACAATATGTCGGTGGCCTGGTACATCAACAAACAGGGGGGAACCATATCTTATCCCTTTTGTTGAGAAGCCATGAGAGTGTGGGAATGCGCACTCTCTACCGGCCGCTTTCTAGTAGCAATGCACATTTTAGGGTGGTCCAACATTCTAGCAGACAGGCTCAGCAGGTCTATCCTGATGCCTTACAAGTGGTCTCTGAATCTTTCAGTAGTGGAACAGATCTTTCTAAGGTGGGGTCATCCTTGCTGCAATCTCTTTGCATCTCCTTCCAATACAAAATGCAGTGAGTTTTTTGCTCTGAACCCCCTGCAGGGGGAAGCCGCTAGAGATGCACCGGTTCATGCTTGGCCTCCCAGTCTCCTTTATGCTTATCCTCCACCTCCTCTCATGTTGAAGTTTCTTCAGGAAGCTCGAAGGCTGGGGAGCACTGTGATCCTCATCGCCCCATTCTGGCCTTGCCATGTTTGGTTTCCCTTATGGTGCTCATCTAGTAGTTCTACCATGGACATTGGATCCAGTTCCAGATCTTCTTTCTCATCCCTCAGGGATCCCTTACCCAGATCTGGACAGACTAAAGCTCACTGCAAGGCTGCTCCAGTTCCCATGATTATTAGGACTCCCAGATTGTCATCCTGTTAAGTCCATTTTGGTAGCGGCTCACAAATCTTCTACCAGAAAGGTGCATCATAGTAAATGGAAATGTTTCTCCATATGGGCCACTCAGCAGGCCTTGGATCCCTTTACTCCACCTCTTTCAGCAGTCTTAGATTTTCTGGCAAGTATTTTTCATCAGGGTGCCAGTTCCTCTACAGTTAAAGTTGAACTGGCAGCTACTTCTAATTTCCATGTGGGGGTGAATGTCTTCCTAGGCTTCTTCCAAACTTTGTAAGACTTTCCTTAAAAGGTGCCTTTCTTCTTAGACCCCCGGTTAAGGACCCTACGCCTCCGTGGGATCTTATCTTCGTGTTTCAGGCATTAGTCTCTGCACCTTTTGAACCTGCAGCTTCAGTTGAGTTGCAATTTTTAACCTGGAAAACTGCCTTCTTGGTGGCCATTACCTCAGCCTAGCCCTCTGTATCAAAATGCCTTACATGATCTTTCACAAAGGCAGACTGTCGCTGCACACTAATCCATCTTTCCTTCCTAAGGTAGTCTCAGAAGCAAATATTAATCAGACTATCAAGTTACCAGTTTTTTCCCCTAACTTCCAAAACAAAGTGGAATGCAAGCTGCATCTGCTTGATGTTCATAGGCAATTGAGATTTTACTTACTTTTGTGTAAATCATGTTTTATGCTAAACCCTTCTTAGGCAAGCCAATTTCCAAGGTAACTATTGCTCGCTAGAGTTCCCAATGCATTTTTCGAGCATATGCTGTGAAAGGCATGTCTCTGCTGGGGCAAGTGAAGGCACATTCTACTCAATCTGTAGCTATGTCACCTGCTTTTTGGTCTAGGGTGTCTCTGGATATCTGATGTTCTTCATCTCACATTGCTGCAGTCCTTACACTTGGGTATAGCGCTGTCCTCAGTCGGCCCGAATACCAAAGTATATGGCTGACGTCGGTCATGGCGCATTAAACTGACGCCAGACCGTCAGGGTATAAATGCGCATGACCGACGTCATATCCTCAGTCTTTTTTGCCGCGTGGTCCGATGCAGAAGCAAAATTGCGAGTGCAGGTTGGCGTCCTGAGATTTTCCGAAACCGGAGTTTCAGACCGAATCCAAGTTGGCTAAGTACCCCGTTGGGGAATATTTTGGTTTTTTCTTGCCTCAGTATTTTACCGGATGTCAGAAAAAGTAAATAACTGTATTTCTTGTGGGAAACAGATACCACACAGGGATTACCATAGCTTGTGTATACCTTGTTTAGGGCCTGAGCACGACGTTGTCGGGTGTCCTTCTTGTGCTAGATTTAACAAACGTACTATAAAGAGGAGATTAGACTGTGCCAGGTTAGTCTTCGGGAAGCGGTGCAATTACAATATGCCGTCGGATGCTCCGACGCCCGCTACTACGAAGAAACGCAAGGACAAAGCACCTAGGCCTAGGCTAGAAGAACCGTCCGTCCCGGACGTCGGTTCTTTAGAGGGCTCGGCCGAGCCAGAGGCACAAACAGAAGTTTCCTTAGAGTCCCAGGGGGAGACTTTATTGTTGCAGGATGTGTCTTCGCAGGAGGTAGGCCAGGCTGAAGGGGCTTCTCAGGTAGCTGTCCTCCCCTCTCTCCCTAAGGCGGTTAGGCCTTCCCCTACTGTTACAAAGGCTTCTTCCAAGGGCAGGCCAGGTTTAGCAGTTACAGGGGCCTCTCCCAGTACTTCAGGCCCTGTGTCCAAGAGGCATATGCTTAAGATGGCTGAAGATTTAATGACTATGATTAGGGGTTCTATGCCTCCTCCTGGCAAAAGGCCTAGGGTGGATCCTGAATTTGGGAATTTTGAACAGGATTCTGATGATTCGGAGTCTTCGGCTGAAGACTTACAGGAGTTTTCTCATTATTCTGATTCTGACGTGGATGACTCCACTCCTTCTGCTTCCCCTCCTGAGGATTTTTCATTCTCAGAGACTCTCCATTCCATGAGGGAGCATTTTAAATGGGAAGGTCAGGATTTCTCTGATTCCAGGAAAAGACTTAGGGAATTTTTGTTTTTACCCCAGCACAGGCCTTTAGCTATACCTCCTGTTCTTTCTGTGGTGGAAGATGTTTTTACAGAGGCTTCTCTTAACCCTGATTCTTTACCTCCCGCTCCTGTTAAGCCGGACAGATACTATAGGGTACCTGAAGCTCACAAGTATCTTTTTAAAAGCCCTAGGGCAGATCCAGAGACTGTTACTCAGGGACCTAAAGGGGTTAAGGCTTCTGTTGTTAAAAATCCAGTTCCACAGGATAAAGAGGCAAGGGCTTTAGATAGATGGGGTAAGAAAGTTTATACCTCTTCAACTTTAGCCATGAGGGCTTTGAATTGTCAATTCCACATGCTCAGATATCAGATCTATCTTCTTTCACAGTTAAAGTCTAAGGTGGATGCTCTGGCAGAAGGTATTGAATGTAAGGAGTTACAAGATCTGGTGCATGTGTCTGAACAGGTGGGTAAACATTCTTTGCAATGTGGTTTTGATGCTGTACAGGCCTCTTCCAGGGTTGCTGCCACTGGTACTGTTTTACGCAGGCACGCCTGGCTAAGGGATCAAAATTTAGCTGAGCATGTTAAGTCAAGGATCTTGGATGCCCCTTTACAATCTGATGTGTTGTTTGGTTCGCTTGTTGAAGAAGTTTTAAAGAAAATGGAAGACAAGGCTAAATCTATGCACACTGTTAAAGATTTTTTACAGGTTCAGCCTCCCAAGTTTAGCAGAAATTGGCCAAGCAAGGCATGGACATATCCTTCTTATGATTCCCAGTCTAGGGGTAGATCTAGGCGGGCTAGGGGCAGAGCTCAGGGTTCTTTTAGACCCAGGACAGGGGGCTCACCTGCACAGTCTTCAGGTGAGGGTAGGGGTCAGCCCTTTCGTAGACAGACCCAATGACCTACCTTTTCAACTGCCAGACCCTTCCCGTCTGACAGCACCTTTGGGAGGAAGACTGACACTTTTCAAGGAGAACTGGAGTTTAATTACCCAAGACAGATGGGTATTGGATATCATTCACCACGGTTACAGATTTTATTTCCATACCTTACCACCATTCAAGGGCATGCCAGACATTCCTCCTCAGCACAAAATAGAAGCTTACAGACAAATTTCGCTATTAATACAGATAGGCGCCATACAACCGGTGCCTATGGCAGAAAGGGGCCTAGGATTTTACTCTCGCCTATTCCTAGTACCAAAAAAGGGGAACACGTGGAGACCAATTCTGGATTTATCTATCCTCAACACCTTTCTGGACATTCCAAAATTCAAGATGCTGACATTACAACAGCTTTTACCTCTCCTGGGCAAAGATCACTGGATGGTAACTTTGGATCTCAAAGAGGCTTACCTTCATATTCCTATCACTCTAGGCTGCAGGAAGTATCTGCGTTTTCGAGCTGGAAATTCACACTATCAATTCTCTGCATTACCCTTTGGCTTATCTACTGCACCCAGAGTATTCACAAAAGTTTTGGCTCCAGTGATAGCATTCTTCAGACTGAGAGGAATACAGATCTATCCTTATTTGGACGATTGCCTGATTCTGGCTCAAGGCAAGGACGAGCTTCTACAGCATTTAAAATATGTGATAGCAGTGCTAAGATGCCTGGGGTATTCTGTGAACGAAACAAAGTCCAGTCTAGTACCCTCTCAGGACATGTGCTTTCTGGGTGTGAGACTGAATACAGCAACCCAGATGGCCTTCTTAACCCCGGACAAACAAAAGAATCTTTCCCTTTACTTCCAACAACTATCACATCAGTCCGGGCTGACTGCAAGGACAGTCCTTCAAGCCTTAGGGTTCATGGCATCTTGTATTCTGGTGCTTCCCAATGCCAACCTGCATATGAGGAAGCTACAATGGTATCTAAAGAATCTATGGACACAGCACTGCCAGGATCTGGACACTGTCATTCCAATAATACCTTGCATCCAGAAGGAATTCTTGTGGTGGGCTCAGCAATGTCACCTAAACAAGGGACTTTCTGTGACCCGGCCGGAGGCGAGTCAGATTCTAACAACAGATGCCTCGGACAAAGCTTGGGGAGCTCATCTCAATGGAAAATGGATACAGGACAAGTGGCCTGCCAGACTACAACATCTACATATCAACCTAAAGGAGATGTTAGCAGTCCAGTTTGCATTAACAGCTTTCAAGGAATTACTTCTTCCAGGGCAGGTGTTGATTCTAACAGACAACACAACTGTCATGTGGTACATCAACAAGCAAGGGGGTACACATTCTTACCCTCTATGCAGACAAGCAATGATTTTGTGGGACACAGCCCTCAGTTTACAACTACATCTTCAGGCAAGGTTTCTGCCGGGAGTACAAAACTCCTTAGCAGATGTGTTAAGCAGACAAATCATGGATCCCCACGAGTGGAAACTGGATCCGCATGTATTTCAACAATTAACAGTGTCATGGGGAACTCCAGACATAGATCTGTTCGCTTCTCCTCTAAACCACCAGCTGCCAAAGTTTTGCACAAAAAGGATACATCAGGCAGCTTGGAAAGTGGATGCTCTTTCTTTCAGTTGGAAAAATCTTCATGTATATGCCTTCCCACCTCTTCCTCTACTTCTAAAGGTACTGCTGAAGGTAAGACTGGACAAACCAAGAATGATCCTGATAGCTCCAGATTGGCCCCGACAGCATTGGTACCCACTTCTGAGAAATCTGATAAAGGAACCACCGTGGCCCTTGCCTTTGATTCCACATCTGTTGTCCCAAAAGGACGGTCATCTACTCAATGTCAAGCTTCACTCTCTTCATCTCACAGCATGGCATATCCTGTTTTAGCACATAGCAGGGCTCAACTTCCTCAACAAGTTCTGAATGTGATTATGGAAGCTAGGAGACCTAGTACAAGGAAAGTGTATGCAGACAAGTGGAAGAGATTTTTGTTTTGGAGTGCAGCAAAGGATTTGGATGTTTCTGAGCCTAGTTTGAGTGTGGCTCTTCAATACCTTACTGAGTTATTGGACAAGAGTTTGTCCTTCTCTTCCATTAAGATTCATGCTGCAGCAATTTCAGCTCACTATGACTGTGATCCACCTTTATTTTCTCATTCTTTGTTCAAGCAATTTCTCAGAGGGGCAAAGAACATAAGACCTCCACGAAGAGCTCCTACTCCTGCTTGGGACCTCAATTATGTGTTGGAAAAGCTCACTCTGCCACCTTTTGAACCCGCAGCTACGGCTGAGTTAAAATATTTGTCATGGAAGACGGCTTTTTTGTTGGCCATTACCTCTGCAAGAAGGGTTTCTGAATTGCAGGCCCTTATGGCTGTTGAGCCTTTCCTGATTTTCCATAAGGATAGGGTATCTTTACGCACTAACCCTTCCTTTATGCCTAAGGTGGTTTCAAGTGTGTCTCTAAACCAAACTATTCATTTACCTACCTTTTATGCAAACCCCCAAAACAAGGGGGAAAAGATTTTGCACACTTTGGATGTACACAGGCAGTTACGCTACTACTTAGATAGGACTAAGACTTTCAGGCAGTCTCAACAGTTGTTTGTTTCTTTTGCTTTAGGTTCTCAGGGCAAGCCTGTGTCAAAACAAACTCTTTCCAAATGGATTGGGTTTTGCATTGCATTTTGTTATTCCCATCATGGCAAGCAGATTCCAACAGGGATTAGACCTCATTCCACTAGGGCTACTGCCACTTCTACAGCCTTTCTAAGGGGAGTGGCAACTAAGGACATTTTGGAGGCAGCTACTTGGAGTTCAGTACATACTTTCTCTAAGCACTACCACCTTCCTCTCTACTCTAAATCTAGGGCTGGTTTTGCCATTGCTATTCTACAGGGCATTTTAACAGCTCCTGCTTCTCTTTGATTTGCCATCCTCCCTCACCTCTGCTTTGGGAATCTACCCAAGTGTAAGGACTGCAGCAATGTGAGATGAAGAACATAGTACAGTTTTGTACCTACCATAAATGTAGATGTTCGAAGATCCACATTGCTGCAGTCCAATACCTCCCTCCTTCCCTCTGTGTTTGGGGTGTTTGTGTGGTTAGGTTAGTACTTTATTATATAATTGTTAGAAGTTGTACTTAGTTTGGAGTGTAGGGGTGTTTAGTGTTTGGTGGTGTTTGGATTTTATCCTTTTTAGGGTCTTCTGACATCTGGGGCAAGAAAAGACTGAGGATATGACGTCGGTCATGCGCATTTATACCCTGACGGTCTGGCGTCAGTTTAATGCGCCATGACCGACGTCAGCCATATACTTTGGTATTCGGGCCGACTGAGGACAGCGCTATACCCAAGTGTAAGGACTGCAGCAATGTGGATCTTCGAACATCTACATTTATGGTAGGTACAAAACTGTACTTTCGGCAGCGACTTGGTCCTCATCTCATACCTTTAATGTGAAGTTGTTAAATCTCGCCGTTTATTCTCGGCTCCGACACGGCTGATAGCAAAGCTCAAGGTTTGCCAGTAGCTCAAGACCAAGCCCCTTATCCCATGATGCACTGCTGGAATTACCTCAGATTTAGTTTGCCGCAGCACAGATCTCAGCGTTCCAGATAGCTCGGACCAATTTTATTGGATAGATTCGTCTATTTGCAAGTTTTAAAAACTTTTAGATAAGTGCCCTGTGTTGGCTTGTTTTTTTCTGTAGAGTTGGCCTAGTAGATGGCGTGGTATTTAACCAATTTCTTAGTAGTAGTTTGTTAGTTTCCTGGGTGTGTTTTTTCTATTGTTTAAATTTGTCTAATCCTAAAAAAGAGATGTCTGATGAGAAAGAGAAGCCACATCCTAAATCTGGCTACAAAAAATGTCAGTCACTGACGGGCATGTTCAGTGTGTTTATTGTCTGGGGGCATTACACCTCCGCTTTACCAGAAAGGCTCATCCAGACTCTGCTACACTTTGCTGTGAAGGAAAGGTTAGTTTGCTGTTATTTTTTGTATTTCTGTATTGCCTTTCTATATTTTGAATACTGTAGTTTGTTTTCTTTATCTTGTGTTTTGCTTGCATTCTGTTCTAACAGCATATTAAAACTTCAAAAGAGACCACAGCTTTCTCTGTTCTGAGTCAGGCAGAATTTTTCCCTCCCTCCCACCCATTTAAGTTGTCTTGTTAAATACCACTGTCTTTCTAGTTGCCCGCCTCTTATGTTAATCTGACCATATATCTCATTTCTCTCTACTTTCACTGGCTTATGTGAGTAATCACAAAACCATCACTTTTGAAATCCCCTTCAATTATTTAAATTTATTGGCCATCCTACAGTATTTCATAGCACCAAAATACAAAAGTAACCACCCCTTTCAGTCCATCTTACTGTTTTAAAATAGTAACTCTCCACTAAACCTTAACTTTTTAAACAGGTAAAACTCAAGTTACCTACTTTCATATCTAACTTCTCTAGTGCACACTGCAGAGTGCATTCTTTTCAATCTTACCTTTAAGCATCCCTGTTACTAGCACTTTCTCTAATACCTAAAAGATCATCTCTACTTGACTCCAAGTAGACTTTTCTCTATCTGTTAAACCTAGCACTTGCTCCTACAGTACTTATTACCTTGATACGGCACTCTTATAGATAGCACCCCAAAAGGCAAACCCCATTTCTCGGTCACCCACGTCCCCGGAATCTCTTTTAAAGTTTTTGTCCAGTCCTTCTAGCATGTCGAGGATCAGTTGCTAGTGTCCTCTCCTGCTCAGCTGGTGAACCTGGGAATATTGAGGCAATGTTACAATTGCCTCATGTACCTGAACAACCCTCTCCTCCTCCCACAAAACACAAATACATGCGAGAGATGCAACTATCACGGCCAAACTGGAGGCTGAGCTCTCTCAACATAGGACTGGCAAGACCAGTCAGGAGGAGAAGGTTACCACACACACTATAGACCCAGTCTCACATAGTACCATCACAACCTCAAATCATACACATAAACACACAACGACATACTCGGCTCTGATCAAAAATCTACCAAAACAGCAGAGGCCACCAAAGCAGACACCCAAACAACCACCACCTCAGAACACAACACCTGCAACACATAGACCTCACAGTCAGAGTGTCAAACAGTCACAGCCCTTAAGGCCAAACACAATGCCAGACACACTAGTCATTGGTGACTCCATAGTCAGACACACTGGCGTCCGCTCACCAGACTGAGTAAGGAGAAGGTCACAGTAAGCTGCCTGTCGGGCGCTAGAATCCGCCACATAGCATAAGCACTCAGGTCTCTCAACAGCAGGTACAAATACGACTCAGTCATTGTCCACGCTGGTGTAAGCGACCTGAGGCGTACCTCCTTGGACTACATGAAAAGAGACATTGAGGAGCTCTCTGATTATGTAGCCCAGGCAGGTATGACCCTGACCTTGAGCAGTATCCTACCTTCACCAAGAATGATGCCACAATACAGAGATAAGATGATCAGCTTTAACAATTGGCTTAAACTCTGGTGTCATTCAAAGGGGATCCAATGTCTGTCTGCCTGGGATGACATGCTGGACAAGCCACGCTGCTTAAGGGCGGCTTGCACCTGTCACCCTGGGATTCGGATATTGGCAAAGGCTCTTGCCACCCCCATAGTGCCTTTTTAGGCAAGGCTCAAATTCTAAACCTACCATCCTAGAACACAAAAAAGGAAAAAAACTAAGGGTAATGCTGCTCAATGCCAGAAGTCTAAATCTCAAAATGCACGCACTCGAGGCCCTTCTCAGTATGGAGAACATCGATGTCTGTGCAGTGACAGAAACCTGGTTCAAGGCTCCTGAGAGCACCCCAGCACTATCAGGTTTTACCTCTTATCATGCGTTCCGGCACCAAAATCCGGACAATACCAAGAAAGGAGGTGGGGTATCCATATTCATCAAAGACACCCACACCTCAAGACTGGTGGCAACGCACGATGCATCGGAGACCATCCAGGTGCAATTAACCATAGGCAAGACTGCTCTACAAATTGTAGCATGTTACAGGCCACCCTCACAAACTCAGGAACCTCACATGGCCTTCCTGAAAACACTAGAGGGATAAATGTATCACCAAACACCATCATACTAGGTGACTTCAATTACCCTAATATAGACTGGGAACACTACTCAAGCCCAAACACCCTAGCCCAAAAGTTCCTGGAATTCATAAACTCAAATGCCATGGAACAACTAGTCACCATCCCACAAGAGGAGAAAACATACTTGATCTCATTATCACGAACATGGGAGCACAATGTTCAACACCGAGTATACCCCTCACTGGTGAGATCAGATCACAAACTAATCTCGCTGGAGGTCCTCATCCCACCCCACCTGAAATAAAAGACCACAGTAAAGAACTTCTCGAAGCCGACTTCACACTTCTAAAGACTAGTGTGGTCTCCTTTAAGGCCCCGAGCGGCAGAAAACAGTACTCAAGCCGCTGAATCACTTACAAATGCCTTCTACCAGCACCTGCAGGACTGCATGGATAAGGCAATCCCAAGCAAAACAAAGACTCTTTGTACAAAAGGCAAGCGTCCAGTCTGGTGGACCCCAGCCATAAACAAACTCTACAACAAAAGGAGGAAGCTACTACAAGATAGAGCAAAATCCTTAAAAGGTAAGACACCCTTGATCACTATAAGTAAAAACTAAGAGCTCTCATAAAATCATCCAAAGCAAATTTTGAGAGAAAAATAGCTAAAGACTCAAAAGACAATCATAAGGCCTTCTTTAGCTATGTTAGAAACCTGGGAGGAAACTCCCAGATATGCTCAGAACTAGTTCAAAATGATGTGAAGATTACTGATCCTACAGACATTGCCAACATACTGGCTGACAGGTTCAGTGCAAACTCCCCTCCCCCAAAGGAGAGATATCTATATCAAGCGATTGCAGCCCCCAAACATCTCCAAGCCCAAGTGAGAACTGCTCTCTCCAAAGCAAAAACACAGCATCCATGGGACCTGATGGTGTCCCGGCTGTGTGCTCCACGAACTCAACGAGGAATTAAACCCACAGCTAGGACAGCTGTTTAATCATAGTCTTACCTCTGGATACGTACCCAGGGGTGGCACTGCAACTGTGGTCCCACTTCACAAAGGCGGTGCCTCCACCGACCCTGGAAATTACCGGCCCATTAGCTTGACGAGCCTTATCTGCAAAGCCATGGAGAGGATCATAATGGACCTCATAAATAAAGACATAGGGAATTTGCAGACTTTGGATCCATCCCAGTTTGGCTTTGTCAAAGGCAGATCATGCCTTCTAAACTTGGTTGACTTTTTGAAACAGTCACCAAAGCCATTGATGAGGAAAGGCAGTCCATACAGCCTACCTCGATCTGGCGAAGGCCTTGATACAATACCCCACTCGGGTATCATTGAAAAACTCATCAGCTTAAATGTTAACCCATACATCACAAGATGGGTTGCAAACTGGCTGAGTGACAGAACCCACAGGGTCAGAGTTGCTGGCACCATGTCAGACTCAAAGCCTGTCACAAGTGGTGTACCACAGGGCTCAGTCCTGGGCCCACTCTTGTTTCGCATCTACTTTTCGAAGTACAAGCAAACACAGGAGGGTTATGGCTGACAAAGTTTGCAGATGACTGCAAACTCGGCGCCATAGTAGAAAACACATCTGACACAGATATCCTTCAGAAGGGTCTCACAGAACCGGATAACTGGTGCCAGGGCCATGGCCTAAAGTTAAATGCCAAAAATGCATAGTCATACCCTTGGAAAAACAAGGTTACCCTAGCTACCAAATAGGTGGCAATCCACTGAGCACAGAAGAAGTTATCAGGGACCTGGGGACCCAGGTTGATAGTAGTCTGTCATTCGACACCCATGTAGCTAAAGTAGTTAGGAAGACCTTCTACATTGCCCACCTTATCGTGAAGGGATTCTCATCTAGATCAAGGGAGGTCATAGTCTCCCTATACTCATCACTCATCAGACCAATGATTGAGTACAATGCCCCATTCGAATGTATCTGACCCGACACTTGCAGCAGCTGGAGAGGCCACAAAGTTCCTCACCAAAAGGATAAAGGGTCTCAAACATCTGTCCTATGCTGCCCGACTGAAAGAACTCCAGCTCTGTTCAGTCGCTTACGCTGCTCAGAGGTGACCTTTGCCTAACATACAAGGCCATGTCAAACCCATATTTGATGAATATGCTTCACCTCAAAAATCTAGATCCGTCAGAGTCACAAGGCGGAGACTTAAACCTCGACACGGCTATTAATAGGACGTGCTGGAGGGATAGATTCATCACCCAAAGACTCCCTATGCTGTGGAATAAAATCCCGGTATATGTGAGGCAGAGCACCTCGCTGGCCTTGTTCAAGAGAAATCTTGACCAATGGATGGGAGATCGCAGATATACCCCAGGGATTACCTCAGTGTCACTGCTCAACAGAGGCACAGCAAAATAATGGGTATAGTTCCCCATACTAAAGGGGTGGCGTAAGCCACAAAACTATGGGCTAGGCTTGTAAATGCCCTCGGGCAGATAGCCTAGTATGAACCTATGAACCTATGAACCTAAGACTCTTGTAGCATCTGTCTCTCCTCTTCCAGGGAACATTTAGAGAAGAGGAGGAAATTGGTAGATAGGGATTTACTTCAGCACCCTTTCTCGGAAGCACTGGGTGGCCAAGATGGTGCTAATAAATCCTCAAAGTCATCCAAGTCTTCAGGTGACTCCAAAGTATCGAAAAATGCTAAAAAAAAATGGGGGGTGCAGGGTCATCGGTTCCACTGCCCTCGGAACAGAGTGTCCCTTCTGTTTGGAGCCAGCTCACAGCTTTGGAACCGATTTCTGAGATTCCCTCATCTCCTCTGCTCCAATCAGCACCCTCGGTGCACTCCTCGAAGTCTTCTGTCAGCCTCTCAGATCTGGATATGGACCGGTTGGTGCAGAAGCTTTTACGGGCACCAGCCTTTGCCAAATTGTTGTCTGCTCCAATGCCTTCGTCGGAACCGAAGACCATTAACCCGGACTTGACTGCTCCTCCTCCGAGCCGTACTGGACTTTCGGAGCCGGAGGAGCCCGACCGAATGGTTGTTGAGCCTGTGAAGCCGAGACCTGCTCCGGTGTTATCGGTTCCATCTATTCGGATGTCCTTGGTGCCGACTGGGGACTCTAGGAGCCAACACTCTCCTGTCTGGTCCGGAGAGGATAGTCATACCGATTTGTCAGTGCCAACTCTTCCTCTCAGGGCTTTGGGCTCAGATGAGCTTGGCTCCTACCTTGGGCTCTGAGCCCTTGGCCTCGGTGCGGCAGGATCGGACGGTCCCTTCAGATCAGTCTACCCATTCTCGTTGAAGCCATGGCACATTTCATGCCATGAGGAGAGTCCTGTCTCCAAAGACATCAGCATCTGGTCTGGCTTCTTCCTCCCAAGTGCCTGTGTCCGCTCCCGCTTCTACCGGTCAACCCAAGCGTAGAGACCCTGAGCCTCAAGTAGCTCCACAGGGCACCCCCTGCTCTTCTGAGACCTCCCCAGATGCCCCCAATGAGGAGGTACCCAAGAAGAGACTGTGCAAGAGGAGGCCCTTGGACTCCCCACAGGAGTCTTTGACATCTGACACTGACTTGGATGAGTCAGAAGGGTCCCCTCGATCCCCCCTCTGAGGATATCTCCTTTGCGGAGATATTAGAGATTCTTAATCAGAGTGGTGGTTGGCAGTCCAAAAGCCGTACTGAAGACAAGTCAGTGCTCTTGAAGGCTTTCAGGTCTCAACCTTCCACCTCTTGGGTGTCTCCACCTTACGATGAGCTCATGGACCTGATCTCTCGTAAGGCGTGTGAGTTTCCAGAGGCCATGGAACCTGTCCCTCGGAAGCCAAATAAGTTAATCTCTACCCCAGTGTACAAAGCTTTTTTGACTAAGGGAGTGCCTGTTGATGCCATGGTGGTGGTGGCAGCCACCAAAAAGGAAACGTCTGAGACGTCCTCCTTTATCCATCCTCCTAACAGAGATTCCAAGATCATGGATAGATATGGGAAACGCAGATCACTGTACTCTTTAACCCATTTTACAAGACTACAAAGAGATCTCCTGAAAGAGCTAGGAGATGCTCTCCAGGGTACAGTAGCTGTAGGGGTTGCCGACAAAGTTAACACCCAGCTCGCTACCCTAAACTTGATTGTGAACTCGTCCATGCGTCTCAAATCTTGCGCAGCTGATGGCTCGAGTAGAGCCGTTAGTTCAGGCATTGCCCTGCGTAGACGAGCCTGGATGCATCTCTGTTCCTTTGTGGAGCCTTTCAAATCTTCCTTTGTCAACACCCCATTTGATGGCTCATCCCTGTTTGGACCCAAGGTAAAGGAAACTCTAACCAGGTGTGAACAGGAAGACAAGACTCTATCTGCCATTGGAGTCTGTTTTTCTACCCCTACTCGGCCCTATCCCAAGGGCCCTAAGGGCAGAAAGATGTGGTTCTGAAAAGCACAGGGTCCTTTCAGGACACACGTGGAGAAACCCCCTCTAGAGGCAGAGGAGGGGGTTATAATGGAAGACACCACCCGCACGGCAGGGGGGTCTACAACAGCAGGGTGACAGAGGCCAGTTCTCTGGTCAGCCCTACCAGCGCTCCTGAAAGGAGACCTGGCTGTCCTGCTCTGGAGGCAGTCTGGGATCGCTTATCTTTGTACCCAGAAGCCTGGCTAAGCATAACATCCGATACCTGGGTACAAAGCATCATTTTCAGAGGGTATTTCATACCGTTCTCTTCCCCTCCCACTCCTGTCAACAGAATCCCGCATGTTCCACCCAGTCTCCAGGAACAAGCAACTATAGAGGTCCGCAAGTTGCTAGAAAGAGTCATCCAGCCAGTCCCAGCAGACCAAACAGGATTCAGAACTTACTCAAGTTTCTTTTTGGTTCCAAAAAAAATGGGGACTGGAGACCTGTCTTGGACCTCAGCAGACTTAACCAATTTGTAAAAAAAGAGAAGTTCCGAATGGTCACGCTTCAGGCCATTCTTCCCTTTCTAGGGAAAGGCAATTGGATGTGCTCCATCGATCTCAAGGAAGCGTACTACCACATAAAGATGGACAGACTCCAGAGATCACCTGCATTTCTGGCTGGGAGCCAGTCATTACCAGTTTTGAGCCCTGCACTTTGGTCTCACTACAGCCCCCAGAGTGTTCACCAAATGAATGGCAGTGGTCACGGCTCACCTGGGGCATCTAGGTTTCCAGGTGTTTCCATATCTAGACTATTGGCTCCTCATCGCTACCACCAGGCATCAATTGATTCAGGCAATACAATCTACTCTGACACTCTGCCACCACTTAGGCATTACAGTCAACTTCGAAAAGTCTGCCTTGTCGCCATCGTAGCATACCATCTTTATAGGAGCAGAGTTAGATACCTCAAACACCACTCTACATCTTCCAGTCAAAAGGGTCTCACTTCTTCGCCAACACGTCAATTCATTGGTGTCGAAGAACAGCGCTGCAGCCGCAGAGGTCTTGAAGGTACTAGGTTTGATGGCGGCAGCAATTCTAGCCATTCCACTCACAAGGATGCATATGTGAATTCTTCAATGGCTCCTGTTCACTCAATGGTCTTACCAGAAATTGCCAATGAACCGTATGATTCTCATCACAAACTCTTGCAAGAGGGACCTTTGGTGGTGGTTGACGTCTCTTCATGTCACAATAGGAAGACTCTTTGTCTCCCCCCCCCACCCAGTAGCCACTGTGACCACGGATGCTTCCCTGATGGGGTGGGGGTGGGGGGTATTTTCGGGGAAAGACTGCCCAAGGCACATGGATTGATAGAGTCACATCTGCATATCAGTGTTCTGGAGTTGAGAGTAGTACTTCTGGCATTGCAGTATTTTCCAGACTCTCTTCCTCTAGGGACAATTGCAATTCAGACAGACAACATGTCAGTGGTCTGATACTTGAACAAACAGGGCGGAACCAAGTCTTATCCCCTTTGTCGAGAAGCCCTCAGGGTATGGCAATGGGCTGTGTCATCTCAGCGTTTTCTGTTAGCAATGCACATCCCAGGAAATCCAACGTGATAGCGGACAAACTGAGCAGGACAATCCTGTTGCCTCATGAGTGGTCTCTCAACCAACACATTGCGGACATGATTTTCTGCAAATGGGGCCAGCCTTGCTGCGACCTCTTTGCCAGTCAGATCAATACCAAATGCAGAAGCTACTTTGCCCTAATACCACCTCCAGGATATCCCCCGAGAGACGCAGTCATACACGATTGGCCTCTGGGTCTCCTATATGCATTCCCTCCAATTCCATTGATACCTAGGTTTTTACAGAAAGCAAAGTTGCTGGAAAGGACTGTTATCCTTATAGCTCCCCATTGGCCTCGACAGATTTGGTTTCCTTTTCTTCACCATCATCTGCTGGAGGATCCATGGATCCTGGACCCACGTCCAGACCTCCTGACACACCCATCAGGTGACCTCCATCCTTCACTGCAGTCTCTAAAGCTGACTGCTTGGCTGATCCACTTCCCCAAATAGCCAGGCTTCATTCACTCTCAGATGACACAAGACAAATTCTATTGTCTTCTCATAAGCCATCCACCAGAAAACTATATCGCAGTAAGTGGAAAAAGGTTCTCTATTTGGGCCAGTGTACAAAAAATTTACCCTTTCCGTGCTCCTTTGACGTCCATTTTAGAGTTTTTGACAGTGATTTTTAAGGAAGGAGCAGCAGCTGCCACAGTTCGGGTTCAGCTAGCCGCCATATCTAATTTCCACCTTGGATTGGATGGGTTAAATATTGTGGCCCATAAGTTATCTAAGGTTTTTCTCAAAGGTGTTTTTCACATGAGGCCTCCTGTCACAACCCCTTATTTTCCATGGAATTTGAATTTTATGCTATCTCAGATAATTCTTCCCCCCTTCGAACCAGCATCATCTTGTGATCTCAAATTTTTGTCCTGGAAAACTATTTTTCTAGTGGCCATTACTTCTGCCCGCAGAGTGTCAGAACTTCAATCATTATCTATCAGACCTCCTTATATGATTTTCCATGCTGATAGAGTATCTCTCAGAACAAACCCCCTCCTTTTTGCCTAAAGTCTGTTCTGAGTCTTAATATCAATCAGGTCATTGAGTTGCCAGTCTTTTTTCCCAACCATTCCAACAAATTAGAATACATGCTGCACAAACTTGACATGCACAGACAGCTCAGATTTTATCTTGATAGAACTAAGGATATTAGAAAATCAGATCAACTTTTTGTATCCTTTTCAGAGGCCAGAAAAGGTAGACCAGTGGCTAAAACAACCCTTTCAAAATGGTTATCGGATTGTATCTCATTTGTTCATGCAACTACTAACATACCTTTGCCACGCAAAGTAAAGGCTCATTCAACCAGAGCTGTTTCTACGTCTTCTGCTTTTCAAGCTAAATTGCCCCTTGATAACATTTGTGCTGCAGCCACTTGGTCTAAGCCTCATACTTTTATCACTCATTACAAAGTGGAAAAGGCTTCCAGGGACAGGTCTTCTTTTGGTTCTACGGTCCTGAAAAATATATTCCCGTGAGCCACCCAGGTTTGAGGGTGCTAGTGACACTACTCATCAGTGAGAATAAAAGTCGAGATTTAACAACTTCACATAAAGAAGTTATGTACTCACCATAACGTTCCATGTGAGTTGTTTATCTCGCCCTTGTTCTCACGTCCCTCCCTCCATCCCCCTCCTGGCTGACAGTTGACCTAGAGGCTATTATCATCCTGGTTGTTCAGTACTTCTTCTTCCTTCTTGGGGAGTGCTCCCCTTACAGGGGTATATATACACGCAGCAAACAAGATCTGAGGTAATTCCAGCAGTGCATCATGGGATAAGGGGCTTGGTCTCGAGCTACTGGCAAACCTTGAGCATTGCTATCGGCCGTGTCGGAGCCGAGGATTGGCTCCGAACCCATCAGTGAGCATAAAGGTGAGATAAACAACTCACATGAAATGTTATGGTGAGTACATAACTTCTTTTTTCATATTGCAAGTTGGATATTGTGTCTAGGAACAGAGCATCCTTTGGCTCTGCGGTGTTTTGGAACATCCATCCATGAGGGCTACCCGGGAGTTTTTGGTAGCTGGGGGACTCTGTCCCACAGGTTGAAGGACCAAATGAAGTAAACTACTTCAGATAAAGAAGTTGTGTACTCACCATAATGTTCCATATGAGTAGTTGTACTTAATTTGTAACCCATTAGTGAGGAAGAATGAAAATGGACAACATAGATGCCAAGTTATGGTAGGTACATAACTTTTAATTTTCTTGACACCCTGTATGATACATGACTTTTTTTATACTGGAACAAATCCGGCCCATACTACAAGGATGATTTGAAATTGAGAATGCGGGCAGTTTTTCTTTTGTATTGTTGTTATAAGATGTATTTCAGATGGTACAACTGCTCTTCTTTTTCTGTTTGCGTCACATACTTGGAAAGAAATGTCTTACTCTTTCTTTGCACATCCCTACTCTCACATATGTGACTCTTCTATCTTAACCATTTTTCAGTTGATTGGGAACTACTATTTTGCTATGAAAATCATCCCTGGACATAATTTTATTTTATTTTCAAAGAAAAAATAAGCCGTTTCTTTACTTACGGTTTATTTTAGCTCAAGTAGTCCTTTAATTGTAAATGTGTTTCAGTAGCTACATCTCTGAGCCATTGTTAGTCTACATACCTCTGAAATGTTTACATTTTTCTGTCTTTAGTAGTATTGGTGTTATCCACAGAGCAAAGATAATCTTTGTTTCTGATATTTGGTAAATAGCAGATATGCTGAATAGTGCATATGTGTAATTCCTTCCTTGGTTAACTGCTGTAGACCAAGTAGTATCTGCTGTGAAAAGATAGCCATTTAAAGACTTTTTGACTATGCTTTTTGTTGTTTATGGTCTGTTTCTGCCTGAGCTCTTCTACTGTAGACACATTTGTGGAATTTCCCATTTCCCTACATTATAGCTAAAATCTCCTTTTTCTTTCTAAACATATCTGTTTTAAACATCCATGAATAATGTTGATTCCCAGGCAACTGGTCTTTTTTTCTGTATAATCACAACTTTTGTACCTTTCTGATTGGCTTTTACTTGCAACAAAACTGGCTCATTTACTTAAACTGTAATGTCAGAACATCTGTAACAAGTTTCTTGAGCATTTCAAAGCCATTTCTCTATTTATAATGCAAAATATAACCTGGGTGTGCGGGTAACAACTTTCTTAACAGTCATTGTTATTTCAGGCATGCTGGGTACAGTGCAACATAGTACATAATTCCTGAAAATCTCTGTAATTCCTCTTTGTCTTCTAATCTTGGTATCTGCACAGTTGTTTAGATCTCTTTTTTTCTGTCAAGTTTCAGACCCACGGATGTTAGAATATGACTTGTTTTACGTCTCCTGTTGAACTTGAAATTAAGCTGTTTTAGTCTGTTTAGCAGCTTTAGCCATCCCCTTTCATGCATTTCTTGTATCAGACCTAATATTGATAGCCAATCAGTTATCTTTACAAAACCTTCCAGGTGTTCAGTTACTTGGGTGTCTGCAGTTTAGAGCACCACCGATACTGATGAAATGTAGCCGTGTGTTGGAATCTACACCTTCTTAATGGTATGTTAAACTACAGTTTGGAGATTTGTTCATCTAGCTTTATCTGTCAGCCTGGTACCCCCCACCTAGTATCAAGAAATAATTAGCACTTTAAATTCTTGAGACAAATTCTTCAACAGTAAGAGGCTGTTTTTATTTTAATTTCTGTATGTAGTTCTTGCAGCTCAGTGCACATGTAAGTCTCATCTTTCTTCACAACAGAAATCTTAATTTTTATCAGTTTTGTTGTCTGCCATTACTCGTTAATGACATCCAGGATTCCATTTTGTTCAGTTCCTGTTCAGCTTTATTTTTCAGTGCCACAGTTACTTTGCTGAGGAGCACATCACTGGTACTACACCATTTTTATTTGTGTTTGATAATGTCCTGGTAAGCTTTCCAATAAACCAGGGAATGACATGGCATTAATCATTGCTGTGGAGGTGTAGTGCATTTGAAACATTTCTGCAACTTATTATTTTAGTATACACACTTTTAGGTTTGAAGTTTGAAATAAGTTTACCATTCATAGGCTTCTCATATGCCACAGCTCAAAATATTAGAAGAATTAACTTTAAAGGATGCTGTTAGAAAAAAACAAGTCTGTACATCAGCTGTTTCAACTGTCAGCTATTTTTGATCTAGTGGTGCCACCTGGTGGCCAGAATAGGGTTACATTGTGCACAGAGCTGTCTTTTCAGATCCATTTAGTCCCAGCTGTATAAATGTGTGCTTACGTTACTATACTCTGGACTTGTTTCTAGCTAAAATTCAAGATTGCATCTATTAATTATCAGTAGTTTCACTTGTTTTTCTGTCATATGCTTCAGAGGCATTTTTAAATTTCATAGCAACTTATCTTTTGACTGACACAGTGGCAGTCAGATCTGTTTGTTCATTTTCATATTTCTATTCAGCAGTAATCAAATTCTTTTCAGCTAACTTGTTTCAACACTTACATGCTTTAGAGAGGGAAATGTATTTCTGGTACACAAAGATTTATGCAGGCTTATTTGGGAGATGTACATACATACTCCCATTGTCTCTTTGTGAATTGCTTATCCAATCTCTCTTTCCAAAGTCTAGAAGGTTTAGGATCTTTGCCTGGAAGTGTTTATACAGATATTTTATACCACAAATAGTCGCCAAAGAATTTTTGCTCAGGTGGATAGCAAATGTTGGAGGTGTGATGGGCAAGAAAGAGCTGGCTAGGAACATATTTTTTGGGAGTGTAATGAGCTGGCCAACTTTAGGGATTCCCTGCAGAGACAGGTCTGTCAGAGATACTATGCGAGACGATTGGATTGACTGGGGAGATGATTTTTTTTGTGTTATGATACAGAATCGAAATTGCCTAGACATAGTAAAGCCTTGCTGAGTCTAATTATGCTGGCCGCCAAAACAATTACTAGAAAATGGAAATCAAAGTCTAGACCAACTTTAACTAGAAGTAGTGAATATAGTAACAGAGATAAAACAACTGGAACTAGGATCTCTAGAAAAGGGAGGGAACAAACTACATAGGAAAAAATGGGTATAAATGTAAGATTGCCTATGTCATATTTGAAAATGTAAAGATGTTTGTTGGCAAAAAAAACTATGCAGGCTTGATTAAATGCAGGGCATTTCTTCCTACAAAGTTATAGCCATGCCTGCTGTGGACTTGCACTTCATTTGCATAAGCAGCTGTTTTCTGGACTCCATATTTATTACAGTACATTGCCACATGTGTTTCTTTTTCAAACCCATCACTTTTACAACACAATCATAATTTTTTTTCTCATTTTGCCTTATTGACTCTCATTTTATTTTACACTTTTATCAATTAACTTTTGAAACTATATTATACCACTAATTTCAGTTGCTGTTAACCCAAGCACAGAATTTGAGAAGGTCAAGTCAGTTTCTCTTTCCTCATATCCTGTATCGCAAATTATTAGAAGGTTATTCAGCTCACCAAATTCAGTCTTTTGCTCTGTTCTATTGGTAACATATACTTGTATAGTCTCTTTATATGGCTTTTTGCTGTTATAAAGGAAAATGTCGAATATAGTGTCTTACTTTTATGTCTTCTGTAAGTAATAATATTGTGTAATTTGTTTCAACGGTTTGTTTTTCCTCTTAATTTGACAAGTGTTGCTTGTTTTTATTTACATAAATTGTACTTGTATAATACAGTGGCTTGTTTCCCTGGGCCTCTGAAAAGGGACCTTCCATGGCCCGTCCAGACCTTCCTGGTAAATAAATAAAATAAATGGTGCTGGTTTTCTCCCAGTTTTGTTAATTTGTTTTCATCCTCATCATGAAAAGTGGAACAATTATATAGCTTTATGACCTTGTTCTCCTGATCATGCAACAGTGTAGCAAACTGCAGCTCTTCAAACTGTTCAGCTAATCATCTTGATGTGAAAAATGAAAAACATTATGGATCCAAAACGTTCAGCTTTATGCAAGGTTTTTTCTTTCCAGTGAAAAATTCCATCAGGTTCAGCTAAGTCATATATCTACTCAGAAATATGCTTGTCTGCCTAAGTACAGAGACTTTTAAACTATGTAGACTTTTCTTCTGCCAGATGTTGTTTTCTTCAGTTCTGGCAAAATGTTTTGCTATTATCTGACACCATGTCATATGGGACATTACTGTAAATGTGGCTTCATGTTCATCGCAGTCAGTGTTGCAGTACTGATTCTTGAGACTTCCTGCAGTACAAAAGTCTGTGGCTGACCCATGTACCATGGTCTTTCTCTGCTCCCTACTGGGAGTCGTATCCAGATGTCAGGACATCAGAGGTGTAAGTGATACATCAGCTGGTGCCATCTTCAGTACTTTTTTGCCATGCAGTCTGATGCAAGGCAGTGATACACATTGTTGTTTGCCTGTTCTACCAGAGCTTCAAGAGATAAATAACCCATTGGTAATCTATATTGTTTGTTTTTTGTCAATGTTTAAAAAGTTAATAATTGCTTTTCTTGTTGAAAGCAAATACTCCACAAAGATTCCCTCTCTTATTATCTTTTTTTGCTGTGGGCCACAGCACAATGTCCTTAACTGTCTGTTTTGTGCAAAGTTTAATAATAAAATTAAGCTTAGAGCTGACTCTGCTGAAGCACCTCGAATCAGGTAAGGTTAGGCCTTCACTTGTGATGGCATCTTTTGGATCCCAGGCCATAATTTCCAAACAGGGCAAAGATAAATGCCTGAAGGATAAGAATGTAAGGGAACCCAGTGACACCTTGGTGTCTGATTCCTCACCAAAACAAGTGGGGTGCCTTGCCAGCTCTCTTTTCTGATGCTTCTTAAGCCAAGTCCTGTGGTGCAACTCCATGGGAGGCCACCGTGACTTCAAGTTCCATCTTCTCTCGCTGACACTAGGCTGATGTCGATTGGATCAGAGACAGCTGTGCAGGATTCAGCTTTTGACACCTAAGCCCTGGTTTACAGAGGGCAAGTGTGGTATCCCCATGGTGATTGTAAGTGAAGAATTGCTTGGGGACCAGACCAAGATCATGACCACCCATCTGTGACCTGAGGCCTATTCCAAATTGAGAACACCCAAGCTTAAGAAATGGGTAGGTTTGCCCCAGCCTAAGTTGGTAGAATCCTGGCCTTTCAACCCAGGTTCCATCACAGGACATAGGCTGACTCAGAACTTCATGGAGTTTATGGAGTTAAGTCTACCTTGAAAGGATCATGTTCCAAGAGCTTCACATGGAAAAAGAAAAAGGGACACCTCCCTCCCCTGGAAAATTAGGATTACTCTGAGTCATAAGACAATGTTGATCTGGCTTATGTGCATCACCTTCCTCTTCAACAGTATATGGAATTGTATTGTGAAGAAATGTTATCCTCAGCCTTGCCACCTGACTATTTATCCTTTGGAAACACCTTTCACAAAAAGAGAGGCTTTCAACTGTGAATTTAAGGAATTTACAAGGCTTAAGCTAATTTCAACAAGCTCTTGAGCCTTCCTATTTTGGCGATTCCTCCAGTTCATGGGATCTTGGATGATGTGTTTAATGACATATCTCTGCAAACCACCTTCCTCTCCCTGCCTCAAGAAAGCCAACCTGCTTTTATAGACTTCTTTATTCCCACAAGCACCTCTGTAAAAAAACAGTGGCAGATTTAGCAGTGGTGTCCACTTAATCCTCCAAATGAGCAAATGGGAAAGCAGCCAAGAACCCTTTGCCAAATGATAGAGAGCAGACTGACAGATTTGGCAAGAAGACTTGCACCTTAGCCACCATGGCCATAAGTGCTCTTAACTGCCCATTCTATATGTTCACAAACCTTGAGACATTATAGGAGCAAATCAGATCTTAAGCAAAGGGGTTACAGGACAAGAGCCTTCACAGGGGCATTTGGATATGTGCAATGAAACCCACTAAGTACCCAGACCAGTATTAAAATATGGCTGTGATACTCTTGATGTACTGTGCGTGGATACAGCCAAAGGGTCAGTCACATGAAGACGTGCCTGGCTGAGGATTCAGCTCATTTCAGATCAAGTAAAAGCAGAGCTCCTTGATGTTCCTTTAGTTAAGGAGCCTCTGTTTGGAACCCCCAGCTGAGCAGGTATTTGAAAAACTGGACACACATGAGGAAGCGACGAAATCTGTCAAGGATTTTTCTTTTACTCCTACCCCTGGATACAGTATAATTTACCACAGAAAACTCTGGCCAGTTCCTCCAGAGAGAGAAAACCAAGCAGCCAAGAGGTAAAACAGCCAGGTATCAAAGTAGCAAACCAGACAGTATACAGGACCCGGGTTATTCAAGGACCCTGCTGTCCTACTTGTGACTTCAAGCATCACCTTCTTCCCCTGCCCCAAAATCCCACCCAACCCTCCTCATGCATCTGATGTTTTTTGTGTTTCACTGTTGCAGTCATCACACTTGGGTTATCTGCCTGCAGGTAGCCCACAGTCGGACGGAATACCATATACTTAGTATTTCTGCATCGGATGCTGTCACTTCTTCCTTGGCGTCAGGTCGTCAGGGGTATAAAAACAGGAAGCCGACGCCATTACATCAGTCTTTCTTGACAAGGAGGAGCCCGAAGCAGAAGCAGTTCGCAAGTGCTGGTCAGCCGCTACCTGAGTTTTTCATTTTAGAATTGAATAATCCTGAAGTCTTCTAAAGCTAAGTACCCCATTGGGGATCCTTTTTTCTTGCTCTAACCGATGTCAGAAAAAGTTAACCATTGTCTTGCCTGTGGAAAGCAAATACCTCACAGAGATTTTCATTCATACTCCGTCACCTGTTTAGGCCCAGACCACGACATCCCTCGCTGTCGGTTTTGTACCTTGTTTAACGCCCAAACAATTCATCATTGGGCTCTCTCTCTCGCTAAATTCTTTCACTCTCAATCTCTGTATTCTGAAATGGCTTTGGAAAGCCATCCGGCTTCCGATTTTTCCAAAAAAAGCTTAAGGATAAAGACAGAGACAGACCACTTGGGTCCAAAACTGCCGACGATCCTTCCGTTAAGCTAGTCACCAGTCCGCCGGTATTCAGTGAGGCGCCTTTGCAGCCCCTGATGCCTGCTTCAGTGGATTCGCAGGCCTCTGCAGAGACCCTTTCAGAGTCCAGAATGCCGTGAGATGCTTCTTGGTCTGTGGAATCAGCGGATGTCTCTGCCTTGGATGGGTCCGGAGTTGCTATGCAGGCACTGGCTTCTGAGGCAGTTTTTCACTCTATCGATGTTCAAAACAAACCGACAACGTAATTTCTAACCAAAACTACAGAGTTTCTTAGGCCCAGAGTACACACTGTGCCTAGAAAACTGATGACCAAAGCGCATGCTCAGGCACCCATGCCACAAAAACAAATGCTTAGAATGGCTGAAGACCTTATTACGCTGATTGCCTTCTTTTGCAAAGAGACAAAGAATCCAGTCCTCTTCAGGTTCTACCAACCAGGAGTCCAATGACTCTGACCTTTCTGATTATGAATACATGCCCTTATCAGCCTATGAGGATTCGGATGCAGAGAAATCCATTCCCTCTGCCTTCCCTCTAGAGGATTTTTTTTTTTTGGTGTTACCTTGCATACTCTGAGAGCATTTCCATTGGGAATGCCAAGACTATCCTCAGTCCAAAAAGAGACTCGGAGAATTTTTAGAGTTGCCTCAGCACAGGCCTTTAGCTATACCCCCTGTCCTGGATGTTGTGGATGATTTTTTCATGGAATCCAGTCTTACTCCTGGCAATTTACCTCATGCCCCTAGGAAACCAGACAGGTACTACAGAGTACCTGATACTCACAAGTTTCTTTTCAAGAATCCTACTGCTGACCCAGATATAATTTCCCAGGGGCCTAAAGGTATTAAGGCTACTGCAGCCAATAATCCCACCCCTTCGGACAGGGATTCCAGAGCCTTGGACAAATGGGGTAAGAAGGTCTATACCTCTGCAATTCTTGCTAGCAGGGCATTGAATTGCCAGTTTCACATGCTGAAATACCAGCAACATATTATGGAACTTACTAAACAAAAAGTGGTAACTTTTCCAGATTGTGCAGAAAATAAAGAATTGCAGGAGCTTATGCACTTTGCAAACCAAATCAGTAAGCATACTTTGCAGTGTTTCTTTGATGCCCTAGAAGCATCTTGCAGGGCAGCAGTCACTGTCTCTGTACTGAGAAGACATGCTTGGCTGAAGGAGCAGACCTTGCCAGATCATGTCAAATCTAAATTATTAGACACTCCTTTGAATAAGGACTGTTTGTTTGGCACCAAAGCAGAATAGGTTCTTAAAACGATGGAAGAAAAAGCTAAATCTATGCATACTGTTAAAGAATTCCTACAAGTGCAACCCCCTAGATTCAGTAGGCATTGCCCTTCAAAACACTGGTCCTTTCCAGCCCCCTCCAGGCCTTCCCAAATAAGACCCAGGGGAAATGGACCACTCAGACTACAGTCTCAGGGAATGCAGAGATCTAGGCAATGGAGTGCCCCCACCCCTAAAGCAGGGCGTGGTAAGCCACCTCCTTATGGAAAAAGTTCACAATGACTTATTCACTCGGCTTCCCAGCCCTGCCCAATTACTTGTGTCCCTAGGAGGAAAACTTGCCCATCATGCAAAAAACCAGGTGTCCATCACTCAGGACCGATGGGTCCTCAGCATTGTATCCCAGGGGTACAAAATTTATTTCCATTCACTGCCAACCCCAAGCGGGTTTCCAGACCTTCCTCCAAACCAGTGGGCAGAGGCTCAAAACCAAGTACTTTCCCTGCTCCATATCAGAGCTATTCAGCCTGTTCCAGTAGTACAGAGGGGTCAAGGATTCTACTCCAGACTCTTCCTGGTACCCAGGAAAGAGGGCTCTTGGCACCTAATCCTGGATCTTTCAATTCTCAACACCTTCCTGGTTGTACCAAAATTCAAGATGCTTACCCTGCAACAGCTTCTCCCTATGTTAGCCAAGGATGCCTGGTTAGTCACCCTAGACTTAAAAGAAGCCTGTCTGCACATCTCCATAAGGGAGTCATGCAGGAAGTATGTACATTTCAGGTTAGGGTGTATGCATTATCAGTTATCTGCACTTCCCTTTGGCTTATCTACTAGGCCCAGGGTATTCACAAAATGCCTGGCTCCAGCCATTGCGTACTGCAGGCAGAGAAATATCCAAATTTACCCGTACTTGGACGACTGCCTGATTCAGGCGGACAGTCAGGAATTGCTGCTTCAGCACCTGGCATTTGTAAAAAGCCTTCTCACTTCATTGGGTTACACCCTCAATGAAAAATCACAACTGGTACCCAGTCAAAAGATTGTATTCCTGGGAGCAAGCTTGGGCACAACTTCCCAGATGGCATTCCTCACTTCAGAAAAACAAGTCTGTCTGATAGACTACTTCAAACAAATGGCCACCAGAACCCAGCTATCTGCAAGAAAAATACCGCAAGCCCTAGGGTTCATGGCCTCATGTATACTGCTAATTCCATATGCAAGACTGCATATGAGGAAACTTCAATGGTACTTGAAAAGTCTTTGGTGCCAACATTCTCAGGACCTGGACAGTCATTCCTATCATACCTTGTCTAAGGACAGAGTTCCTTTCCTGGGCAGAAGCATGCAACCACAACAAGGGACTGCCTTTTACTCAACCCCATGCGGCCCAGACCCTGACCACAGATGCATCAGACTATGCATGGGGAGCTCACATGGCAGGCAAGTGTATACAGGGCCACTGGAGCCCAAGTCAATTTAATCTGCACATCAACCAAAAAGAGATGCTAGCTGTACAGAATGCCCTGACAGCTTTCAGATCCCTACTCTTTCCAGGACAACAGCTGATAAAAACAGACAACACCACAATTATGGGGTACATCAACTAGCAGGGGGGGGGGACCCATTCTTGCCCCCTTTGCAGGCTAGCCATAGCCCTGTGCAAAACTGCCTTGGACATCCAAGTCCATCTACAAGCTCAGTTCCTGCCAGGTAAACAAAACTCACTGGCAGATGACCTAAGCAGAAATCTCCTAGACCCACATGAGCTGAAATTAGAGCCCAGCACCTTCAACCCTCTGATTCTGAAATGGGGGACCCCAGAGGTGGATCTCTTTGCCCCTTCCCTTACAACAACCAGCTAAGCAAATTCTGCACCAGGAACCCTGACAGCAGGGCCTGGAAAGTTGATGCCCTATCCTTTCAATGGGAAAATACCTCAATCTATGCCTTTCCCCCTCTGCCCCTTCTCTCAAGAGTATTACTCCAGATAAAACAAGACAGGCCAAGGACAATTCTGATTGCCCCGGACTGGCCATGCCAACACTGGTACCCACTCCTGCGCAGCCTGACAACGGTGCCACCCTGGCACCTACACCAGACCCCAACCCTGCTCTCTCAGCAGGAGGGACAGATTTTGCATCCACAATTGCAAACCCTAAATCTTGCAGCCTGACTTATTCCTTGAATACTTCACCAGCAACCCTAAGCAAACAGGTGCTGGACGTCATCCTTGAAGCCAGAAGACCCAGTACAAGGAAATCCTATGCTGATAAGTGGAAAAGGTATTGTTCTTGGATTCAGTCCAAAGGAAAGGACACAGCACTGCCCTCCTTGCCTCTAATCCTGGATTACCTATCAGAACTACTCCACAGAGGCCTAGCCGTCTCCTCCATTAAGATCCATGCCTCTGCCATCTCAGCTCATTACAATACTGAGCCACTTCTATTCTCTCACCCTCTCATCAAACAGTTCCTGAGAGGCAAACAACTTAAAGCCACCAAGGAGAGCACCCACCCCTGCTTGGGACCTAAACTTTGTACTGGAAAAGCTCACGCTTCCCCCTTTTGAACCTGCTGCTTCAGCAGAGTTAAAATTATTCTCTTTGAAAACAGCCTTGCTTCTAGCCATCACTTCAGCTAGAAGAGTGTCTGATTTACAAGCACTGAGAGCTGTGGAACCTTCATTATTTTTCATGCTGACAGGGTTTACCTCAGGACTAACCCTTCCTTTATACCTAAAGTGGTGTCCAGTGTGGCTGTCAACCAATCCATCCATTTGCCAACCTTCTTCCCTAATCCTCAAAATAAAGGGGAAAGGATCCTGTACTCTTTGGACATGCACAGACAGCTCAGATTCTACTTTGATAGGACTAAGCCTTTCAGAAATTCTGACCAGTTGCTAGTCAGCTTTGCAACAGGGGCAGAGGGCAAGGCCATTTCAAAACAAACCATTTCCAAATGGATAGCACACTGCATACATTTCTGCTACAAGCACAATGGAAAACCAACCCCTCAAGGGGTCAAAACACTTTCACATTTTGATGACTTGTACTTTTTCAGGCCCCCCCCCCCCCACACACACACACAGCAAGAAAAAAATACCTTCTCTCTTATAGGACCAATTACTTCAAGGGCCCGTTCAAACTGTACCCAGAGAAAACATAGGAAAAAAGGCGTCTACTTCCATCTCTTCCTAGTCCTCCGGAAGGAAAGCACCTGGAGACTTGCATTAGATGTAGCAAAGCTAAAGAAGTTTGTGATAGTACCAAAGTTCAGAATGTTGACCCTTCAAAAGTTGTTACCACTCATTCTCCAGCGACATGGATGGTAATTCTGGCTCTGAAGGATGCCTACCTTCATGTTCCTATTCTACAGGAACACAGGAAGTTCTTGCATTTCTGGGTAAGGAGCTCCCATTACCACTTTTACAGTTGATGTGTGGCACCAATTATTGCCTGCTGACTTGGTCCACATCTGTCCTTACCTGGACATTTGTCTCATTCAGGTCTAGTACCTAGCAAAATTCTTGTCAGCTATGCAGATATCATGGATTACTTCCAAAATGTTGGTCTAACCGTCAATGTTCAAAAGTCACATATCTCCTTCAGTACCAGGGCTACTTTCCTGTGGGCAGTCTTGGATTCTTTTCATCTGTGGCCTTCCTTCCGGAAGACGAGTTTTTCTTGCTCTGCCAGCACCTCAGGGATCTATCAAACAAACCATTGCAGCAAGGGAGTTCCTGAGGAACCTAGGTTACATGACTTCTTGCATCTTAATGATTCCTCTAGCAAAACTCCATGTGAGGAAACTGCAGTGGTTTTTAAACAACTATTGGTCTTGGCACCAACACTCCATGGAGACTCCCAAACTACTGCTTTTATGCTTAAAAATGGAGCTGCATTGATAGAAAATAGCATCATGGAAAACCCCTGGGAACGCCTTCCCTTCCACCACAGGCAACACAGACCTTGACAGACTGCTCAAATCTGGTCTTGGAAACTCACCTGGGTGAATTAAAGTTGCAAGGGACCTGGGATAGTCATAAGGTAAGTCAGTATAGCTAGGCTTAAAATGGCTAACAAGGGCAGTTAGCTTAGTACTAACCTATGAAACTGTCCGTCCCAATTTCACTCATTACATCTGAGTGACACCTCCAGGTGCATCTGCAGTTAACTCCTACGGATGCCTCCATGTGTCAAATATTGCTTGTTCATATTTGCATAAATAATTCCAAAACCATGCTTTGTACAAGGTTTTAAAATATTTCATCTTAAAGCTTACACAATGACAAACTGAACTGCATTCATATTTGACCTTTGTCTAGTACAGGTAAATGGATATTAACTGTTGTTTTTATGATATTAATTTAATTTATATAGATATAATGTTTACATTTTAACAGCTAGCTCAATAACCAGGTAACACAGGCAGAACACCGCAGCCTCAAATGAAAGCTGTTAGCTAGATGAATAAAATGCTGCTGACAAGTGTGTGTGTAACTTGAGTGGTTGCTGAGATGTTGTAAGTTGTTTGCAAAATATTACAAATGTAAAGTCACTGTGTTTACTGTGATTTATAAAATTAGGTTTAAGACCTAGAACCTAAAGAATACTACCACTATAAAAATAGTTTGTGCTGAAGAGTTTGCCATTTATACTTTCATAATCCCTATGGTTCCAGAGATATGAACTTTTGTTTGAAATATGAGGACATAATTTGATTGTGTCAAAAAGCTTAGGCTCCACCCATTGGAAGTTACATTGCAAACTTCCTGAGCTCCATTGGAGTGAATGAGTTAAGAGATGATGACCTTAATCTGAGCATTTTGGGCCTGTCAAGGGAACTCAAGTCCCTGAACCCGCTAAATACTGACAGGACAACACCACAATGATATATATAAACAAGTAGTGGGGTATGCACTCTTACTGTCCGCACAGACTAGCTTTTTAACTTTGAAATGTGGCCAGTGAAGTGGGCGACATCCCAATAGTCTGTTACGTACCACATTAGGACAACCAGTTACCAGACACTGTGAGCAGGACTGTTAAAGACCTTTATGAATGGATGTTGAAAAGGTTTTCTTGACCTGACGCACACATGATGTGTGCCTGAAGTGGACCTTTTTGTTTCCCAAGAAAATGGGCAACTAAGCAAACTCTAAAGTAGCAAAACGGGACATTGAGAGAGGATGCCTTTTCCGTCTAATAGACAGATGTCTTCCTTTGTCTTTCCACCCATATTGCAAAAGGTAAGATTGGACATTTCAATAATGGTCCTTATAACGCCTTACTGCTCCGGCAGCACTGGGAGGCTAACACCACCATAACCTTGTATGATTTCTATAATCAATCCTCCATTTTTTAGGATACCATAAGAATGAAATAAACATTTTTTTTCCTTTTTCTTTAAAAGTATTTTTTGTTGGGTATTAAAACTATTGAATGCTATATATATATATATATATATATATATATATATATATATATATATAATAACTAATGCAAATAGAGGGGACAAGGGGGACTTTTGCTTTTGTTAAAAGTGCATCATTGAGAAATGTAAGAACCAGTTTTATCATATACTTTGTAGTATCTATACAGTTTTTTTTTTAAACTCCAGTAATTTTTTTCTTGAAATTAAAATGCTTCTAAAGTTTTTAAACAAGTAATTCCAGTCTACAGAATCAAACGCTCTCTCAGTACCTAAGCTAATTAAGGCCAATTTCTTGTACGTTCCGTTTGCTAAATCTAAGATAGTTACTACCCTTATTATATTATTATACCTTAATTTATTGACTATAAATCCTGTTTGATCTTTATTAATTAATTTACTATATCTCTTAATCTTGCAATGAAGATGGAAGTAAATATGTTGTAGTCTACATTTAATAATGAAATAGATGTATATGACGAAGTTAACATATTACACTTTCCTTGTTAAAGTATAGATGAGATTACAGAAAATTTCATGGGGAAGAATTATTTGGTCACTCTGAATTATTCTGAAAATATCACTCAGTAATTCCAAAATATATAATTCCATATTTATACCATCTCACTCTTGAGCTTTAACACCCCCTTTTAAAGCTTCTTTAACATCCATTAGGGTAATAGACTTATTCAACACACAAATTTCTTGTTCATTAAGTTTATTTAGTAACATTTTTTTTAAGTACTTGTCAATTTTGTAATCATTAAGATTATTATTTTTATCTTAACATCCTCGTGGGATTTTTTAAACATTAAGCATTTCCTCCCTGTCTGAATTGAGTTTATTAACGTGAGGATTTTAGATATTGTTTGTGTCTTTTTTTGCTTAACATCTTACTATTAGCTAATCTATGTAGATTTTTTAAAGTTATCCCATAACTGTGCAGTTTTGTTTTTTCTAAAGCTATCTCCACTGTATGCATTAAAACAATGTGATATTTTGTCATTAATTTTTAACAACTTCAGTATTATTTAATTTCTTTTGTTGTTCAGACCTCGCTTTGTGTATTTCATCTTGTATTTCTAACAACTATTTACCCCACTGTTTCATTTTATAACTTGCCCAGCTTCCCATTGTACCTTTAATATGCATTGTTAAGGAGCCTCATAGTATGACTTTACTAACCTGACCATTATCATTCAGAGGTAAAAACAATTCTCAGTATGTTCCTTAAGATAACTCTTAAATTTTTTTAGTTTTGTAATATGTAATGGGATCCTGTAAATAATCTGAATTCTCCTTGTAGCCATTAGTATATTAATAGTTTTTGCATATTATGATCAGATAAAGGGCAGGGAATAGTTTTGAAATAATTTACTTTAAGTAAATCTGTAGAGGCATAAATCCTAGCAATTCTAGCTTGTATCCTATACGCATAAGAATAATGAGTAAAGAACAATGGCTTATAGATTGCTTTTACTATTAAATCAACTAAATTATTGTTACTAATACATCTATTTAATGCTTTAGCTGATGCCAGAATGTTATCTTTCTTCTGTTCACTTGTATTTTCTGTACTAGATATGCACTTAAAATCCCCTGCTAAAATTAAACTACCCTTCCAATGAGTTTATAGTAAGTTTAAATGATCTTTAGACACTCTTGCACCTATTCCAGGGATACAGGAAAAAAAATAGCTAGTGTACAGAGTTTGCCATTAGATTGAAGTATTTAAAATGTATACATTCTTTGGGGATCATTAATGGATTCCATGACCTTTTGCATTACAGTAGATTTTCTCCAAAGTATAACATGTCCTCTCTTCTTTTTGTTAAAAGAAGCATATGATAACTTTTCATAACCTACTTTATTTAATTATTGTATATCTTTATCAAGTGAATCTCTTGCAAGAATATAATGATGTTCATCGTGTTACCCTGCTGCAGTCATCACACTTGGGGTTATCCTGCCATCAGGCGGTCCTGCAGTTGGCCCGAATTCCAAAGTCTTGGTCCGGCATCGGTTGCTGTCGCTTCTTCCCTGACGTCAGTGCGCCAGGGGTATATGAGAGGCATCTGACGCCATTTTCTTCAGTCTTTCTTGTCGCGCGGTGCGTGAAGCAGAAGCAGTTCGCAAGCGTCGGTCGGCCACTGAGATTTTCGAATCGAGTTTCAGTCCGAAGTCTTCAAAGCTAAGTACCCTGTTGGGGAACCTTTTCTTGCCTCATTCCGATGTCAGAAAAAGTTAACAATTGCATTTCTTGTGGGAAGCAAATACTTCATAAAGACTTTCATTCTTTTTGTATACCTTGCCTAGGCCCAGACCACGACGTCACTGGTTGTCGGTTTTGTGCTAGGTTGAATAAGTGAACTATAAAGCGACACTTTGATTTTGCACAACACTACTTCAGTAGAAAATTTAATTACACTATGCCGTCGGAGCAACCGACTACCGGCGTGCATAAAAAATGCAAAGATAAAGACGGGCAGCCTAGATCCAAGCCAGACTCCGAGGCCTCAGCTGGGCAGGTCGCCGGTTCTCCGGTTTCCAGTGAGGCGCCTACGCAGCCCCTGGCTACCGCTGAATTGGATCCCCAGACCGCTTCGGATCCCCCAGCAGAGAGTTCTAGGCCAACACAGCCATTTTCTTTAGGCCCTACCAACGACATTGCAGAAGGAGAAGCCGGTGCTGTAGAAACACCTTCGGTTTCTGAAGGTGTCTTCAGACCGACTACTCTCACCATAAAATCTTATGCTAAGCTTAAGACTCCTCTAAAACCAAAAAAAACTACTCTTCAGTCTCCAGGTCAAGGCCCTATGCTTGAGAAACAGATGCTTAAAATGGCTGAAGATTTGATTTCTTTGATCAGGGGTTCCCAACCCCCCCCCCGACAAAAGGCCTAGACAAGAGGAGGATTATGCCTCCTCTGATCAAGTGTCTGTTTCCTCAGGCTCCTCTGAGGAACAGGATTACTCCTTTCCCCCTTATGAAGATTCTGATGCTGAAGACTCCATTCCCTCAGCTTCTCCCCCTAAAGATTATTCCTTTGGGGAAACCTTACATACCATGAGGGAACATTTCCACTGGGAAGGTCAGGACTACTCCGACTCAAAGAAAAGGCTCCGAGAGTTTCTTTTACTCCCCCAGCACAGACCACTTGCTATCCCCCCAGTTTTAGACATTGTGGATGATGTTTTCTTAGAATCTAGTCTAAATCCAGATTCTCTGCCTCCTGCTCCAGCCAAACCAGATAGATACTATGGAGTGCCTGACTCTCACAAATTCCTATATGAAAGCCCTGTTGCTGATCCAGAGACAATCTCCCAGGGTCCCAAAGGGGCTAAGGCGTCTATGGCTAAAAATCCTGTACTCTCTGAAAGGGACTCCAGAGCACTAGATAGGTGGGGGAAGAAAGTTTTACACCTCAGCTACTCTAGCTATGAGAGCACTAAATTGTCAATTTCACATGCTTAAATACCAGCAATTCCTAATGTCTCATGTAAAACAAAAGATGGGCACGCACCCTCAACAGTCTAAATTCAAGGAAATGCAGGATCTGTTGCATGCAGCTGAACAGGTGGGCAAACATACTTTACAATGTGGTTTTGATGCCTTGGAAGCTTCCTGTAGAGCAGCTGTTACTGGGTCTGTAATACGTAGGCATGCTTGGTTAAAGGAACAATCTCTGCCTGATCATGTTAAAGCAAAGTTACTAGATGCACCCTTACAGCAGGATGTCTTATTTGGGGTTAAAGCAGAGGAGGCTTTAAAGAAAATGGAGGATAAGGCAAAATCTATGCAGACGGTCAAAGATTTCGTACAGGTATAGCCCCCACGCTTCAGCAGAAATTGGCCAACAAAAAAATGGTCCTTTCCAGCTTCTGACAGACCACAGAGGGGTAAATACAGGCGTCTAAGGGGCAGAGGACAAGCACAAATCCCTTACAAACCTCGCCAATGGGGCATTGCAACACAGAAGGGAGGAGAAGACAGGTCCCAAACTACTAGAAGGCAAACACAATGACTTAAACCTTAAACTGCCAAGCAAAACTCTCTTGGCAGCTCCCTTGGGAGGAAAATTAGAATTTTTTGCAGACAACTGGCGCATCATCACAAAGGACAAATGGGTCCTAGGCATTGTCTCACAAGGATACAGATTCCATTTCCACACCTTGCCAAGGATAAAAAGAATGCCAAACCTGCCACAAAATCAATGGGCAGAGGCACAAAAACAAATTATCTGACGCCAGACAAACAACTACGATTAACTCAATACTTCAGAACAATGGCAACAAAGACCCAACTCCCTGCAAGAAAAATTCTGCAGGCCTTGGGCTTCATGGCATCTTGCATACTACTGATACCATTTGTAAAACTGCATATGAGGAAATTACAGTGGTACCTAAAAAGTGTATGGACTCAACACAGCCACAGCTTGGAAACAATGATACCTCTCATTCCCTGCTTTCAACAGGAGTTTCTATGGTGGTCACAGGCATGTCACCTCAACAATGGTCAGCCTTTCACCCTTCCCCCAGCCAGGCAAACTATGACAACAGATGCATCGGACTATGCCTGGGGGGCACACATGGCAGGACGGTGTGTTCAAGGCATATGGACTGCAGATCAAAGGAATCTGCACGTCAATCAAAAAAATGCTAGCTGTACAAAATGCTCTGACAGCCTTCAAGGACCTCTTACATCCAGGACAGCTTATCATAAGGACAGACAACACCACAGTAATGTAGTACATAAACAAACAAGGGGGTACGCACTCCTACCGTCTATGCAGGCAAGCAATGACCTTGTGGAACACAGCACTGGCTTACCAAGTTCAATTACAAGCTCAATTCCTGCCAGGAAAAAAGAACACATTGGCAGACGACCTAAGCAGAAACACCATGGATCCCCACGAGTGGAAACTGGATCCACAAGTATTTGCAATGATAACTCAAAAATGGGGGCTCCCAGACATAGACCTGTTTGCCAGCCCTCAAAACTATCAGCTAACAAAATTTTGCACAAGGACTTTTCACCATCAAGCTTGGAAAGTGAACGCACTCTCATTCAGTTGGAAAATGCTGACAGTATATGCCTTTCCTCCATTACCCGTTCTCACAAAGGTGCTGCTGAAAGTCAGGATGGAGAGACCCCGAATGATGCTCATTGCCCCAGACTGGCCACGCCAGCACTGGTACCCACTATTAAGGAATATGGCCCAGGGCCCACCATGGATTCTACCACAAATTACCCATCTGCTCACACAGCAAGACAATCAGATTCTACACAGCCAGCTCAAAACCTTAAACTTGGCTTCATGGCAAATCACCTAAGCAATCAGCCAGCTCCTCTCTCACAAGCTGTTATGGATGTTATTCTGGAGGCCAGGAGGCCTAGCACCAGGAAAGCCTACTCGGACAAATGGAAAAGATTTTGCACCTGGAACCAAGCTAAAGGCCACAATACCCTTCAGCCTGACATACCTCAGATTGTGCAATATTTAACTGAGATGTTACACAAAGGGCTTTCTTTTTCATCTATTAAAATCCACGCCTCAGCTATTTCTGCTCACTACAACACGGATCCTCCCTTATTTTCACATCCGCCCCTAAGGCAGTTTCTCAGAGGGGCCAAAAACATTAGGCCTCCCAGGAGAGCACCAACACCTACTTGGGACCTCAACTTTGTTCTGGAAAAACTTACGCTACCTCCTTTTGAGCCAGCTTTCTCAGCTGACTTAAAGTTTGTATCATGGAAGACTGCCCTGCTGCTAGCAATTACTTCAGCTAGAAGAGTTTCAGAGCTTCAGGCACTAATGGCAGTAGAGCCTTTCCTCATTTTTCATCAAGACAGAGTTTCTCTATGAACTAACCCCTCCTTTATGCCTAAGGTGGTATCCAGTGTGGCTCTAAATCAAACCATCCATTTACCCACCTTCTTTCCAAATCCACAGAACAAAGGAGAAAGACTCCTGCATTCCTTGGACATTCACAGGCAGCTACGTTACTACTTGGATAAAACTAAGGTTTTCAGAAAATCTGACCAGCTTTTTGTATCCTATGCTACAGCATCACAAGGAAAGGCTATCTCAAAGCAGACCATTTCCAAATGGATAGGACATTGCATACGTTTTTGCTACACCCACCATGGAAAACCAGTTCCTGCTAGCATAAGGCCCCACTCTACCAGGGCAGCAGCTACATCTACAGCCTTCCTCAGGGTGGTGCCAACCAAGGATATTCTGGAAGCTGCAACTTGGAGTTCAGTACACACCTTCACCAAACATTACCATTTACCACTTTACTTTAAGACTAGAGCTGGCATCGCCACTGCAGTTTTACAGGGCCTTCTAGCCTCCTCTAACCCTGTTTGACTCCACCTCCCATCCTTAGCTTTGGGATTTTACCCAAGTGTGATGACTGCAGCAGGGTAACATGATGAACATAGTACAGTTTTGTACCTACCATAAATGTAGATGTTCGAGTGTATACCCTGCTGCAGTCCAGGTTACCCTCCCTCCATCCCCTCTCTAAAACCTTTCTGTACCTTAAAATCTGTTACAACCTTTGTGGTGTATTTGCTTGCAGATGGAGGGATATTTTGTTTATGCTACACTTTTTATTATTGGTACTATCTGCTGACCACCATTTGGGGGGGGGGGGGGGCACCTGACATCTGGGGTAAGAAAAACTGAAGAAAATGGCATTGGATGCCTCTCATGTACCCCTGGCGCACTGACGTCAGGGAGGAAGCGACAGCAAGCGACGCCAGACCAAGACTTTGGAATTCGGGCCGACTGCGGGACTGCCTGACGGCAGGATAACCCCAAGTGTGATTACTGCAGCAGGGTATACACTCGAACATCTACATTTATGGTAGGTACAAAACTGTACTTTACCTGTATTTAATTTTAGATGTCTCATTAATGATTTCCTTTTGTTGACATTATTTAATCCATTCACAGGAATAGATAATATATTAAAACTATCCATACTGTGTATTCAAAAAGATTTCTTTTAAAAGATATGACACATGTATCCATCATAATTTAATTATATATATATATATATATATATATATATATATATATATATATATATATATATATATATATATATATATAAATTTAATGCATTCCTCCATCACCAACTTAACATTCCACATTTTTAATGATTCTTTTATACAAATTAAACTACTAAATCTCATAGATAATAAAAACAAGTCTACAACTGTAACTGTATATGTTAATAATAAAATACAACCTTCCATGAATACCAAAGTTCATACTTTGCTTATCAAATAGACAAACTACTATACTACTTGTCTAGCTACCAATACCTAAAAATTCATCAAAAGCAAACCAAAAGCTACTGCGGCTTAAAATAATATATATAAGTTAAAAATAATAGACCATTAATTCAGTTATGTATTGTGCCATTTAAAACTATTCCCCCATTATTACATAAAGTTTAATAATCCTCTTATGTTAATCACAAATGTTAAGTAATCCAATATGTTGGGTTTTCATACCTGTCTACTGTCCAGATTTTCACAGAAGGTCTAGATTTTTCCTCATATATTTGGTTTATTCGTAATAAAATTTCTAGTTTTCTGACAGATCTCTGGGATGAACCGAGGACTGAAATCACTAAATAATGATGTACATTTGAGTTTCGGACTTCAAATCTTTTAGAAAATTATGTTAATACAAACCCTGTTACTCCAGCAACTCTTTAAGTTTATAAGAGCAGTATTTAAAATCTGTCCCTATTTTTGGGCTGTTGTCCCCCAGTTTTGTCAGGCTTTTTCCAGATTTCTTGCACTAAGAGGTTGAGAGGTATGTGCATTATATATCTATTTATGTAGTAGTAGTTGTAGTAGTAGTAGTAGTAGTATAAATTATGCAGTAAATATTCTTAAATTATTCGCTCAGTCAACATTATTGTGACTAAATCTCTAAATAAGTAGAACAAAGTGAGACCTGACTAGATAAAGGTATCAGTAAACTTACAGGTGACCGTTAATCTTATCATACTAAACTTTTATACAAAAAAGGAAAATCAATATATATTTGTCATGCTGAAAGATGCAACTAAACCAAAAAAGTAAAAAATGCATAGAGACAAAACCAGTTAGTAAAAACTACAAAAAAAAACCCCATAGTCGAGCTAGATTTTTTACTTTGTGATGCTTTAAACCTCCTGTTATGGAAGCCCATGGGATAGAGGCAGATAACCCCTTAAGGCCATAGTGTTTCAGCTGTATGGTTTCTGTATGTCCATGACTGCAACCAAACTAAAAAGTAAAAAGGTCACACACACAAACAATAGCTGAAACACTTGATGTCCTTAAGGGGTTAATTTGCATATATCCCACGGGCCTCTATTAAAGGAGGTTTAAGGTATCAAAAAGTGAAAACTCTAGCTTGGCTAGTATAACAAACATAATAAGGTGCCGGAGCGAACAAAGGCTGCAGATATGTAAAAACATCCAATATTACGTCAGAACGATATCATCCACAGCAAATAGGTTTATTCAAAAGCAGGAACAGTGGTAAGCACTTTCACCCTGATAGGGCTCCCTCAGACCATATACAAATATTCACAGCTGTTCATCATTATAAAAGAAAAAAGGCGCCAAGGTAAAAACAAGTAATACATTCTAACAATTAAAGTAACAGCTTCCTTTAAAAACAAAATATAAAATACAAATAAATAAATATGAAATAATATATGGAGATGTATAAAAATATATTTCTAGAATTCTTAAAAGTATTTTATATGCCTATGAGGACATAACATACTATACACATAAATATAATCTCATAGCAATAATATATAAACATGACCACATATGTGTAACAATAGATAGGGATGCTAAAACATATCTATAAGGGACATGTGCTGAAAACTAGTATCTACATGTAACCCACAAAATAGTCCACAGGACCCAAGTATACTGTTATGGATGTATAACCGTGACCTACAGGACTACTGTCTGAGCCCTCTGGACTTAAGAAAGGGCTTCAGTGGTGTCTTGTCATTTAAACCTGGGAGGGCATCCACCCTCAACCTAATGATCCACTTCACTTCTTGTGTCTCAGTCCGATTCCTTATATCCCCACCAATAGAATGGATGGGTACCACTTCAATAACCCTAAAGCTAAACCCATGTGCATCATCAGTGCAATGAACATGTTTGGATAGGGCACTGACTATGGATCCAATCCTAATCTGATAAAGATGTTCCCTTATTTTGTCCCTGAGCTTCCTATCCGTTTTGCCAATGTAGAATGCCCTGCATCCAGAACAGGATGCAAGATAGACTACATGTTCTGACATACAATTGGTAGAGACCATGAATTAAGTTTTTTCTTATAAACAAACTGCGGAACATCCTCTAAAACTTCTTTAATATCAGGATCTACTGTCAATACCTCCCAATGCAGTCTAGTCACATCCTTGATGTTCCCCACATCCTGGGTAGGGTATCCTGATCTTACTAGCTCGATGAAGTTTAGCTGATTTAAAGACGTTATTGTGTCATCCTAGGTAAAGGAAATGGTGACTATGACCAGACCCTTCTCTGTAAGCAATGCAACTTTTGTAGATGCATTGACTCCACCTCCGTTTTTATATACCCTGCCAGTGGCATTAGGAATGAATTCAAGTCTCTGCCAATTGTATGTCAGAACATGTAGTCTATCTTGCATCCTGTTCTGGATGCAGGGCATTCTACATTGGCAAAACGGATAGGAAGCTCAGGGACAAAATAAGGGAACATCTTTATCAGATTAGGATTGGATCCATGGTCAGTGCCCTATCCAAACATGTTCATTGCACTGATGATACACATGGGTTTAGCTTTAGGGTTATTGAAGTGGTACCCATCCATTCTAGAGGTGGTGATATAAGGAATCGGACTGAAACACAAGAAGCGAAGTGGATCATTAGGTTGAGGGCTGATTCCCTCCCAGGTTTGAATGACACAACACCACTGAAGCCCTTTCTGATGTCCAAAGGGCTCAGACAGTAGTCCTGTAGGTAATTGTTATACATCCATAATAGTATACTTAGGTCCAATGGACTGTTTTGTGGGTTAGATGTAGATACTAGTTTACAGCACATGTCCCTTATAGATATGTTTTAGCATCCCTGTCTATTGTTACACATATGTGGTCATGTTTATATATTGTTGTTATGAGATTATATTTATGTGTATAGTATGTTACCATGTTCTCATAGGCATAGAAAATACTTTTAAGAATTATAGAAATATATTTTTATACATCTACATATATTAATATTTCATATTCATGTATTTTATATTTTGTTTTTAAAGAAAGCTGTTACTTTAATAGTTAGAATGTATTATTTGTTTTTAACTTGGTGCCTTTTTTCTTTTGTAATGATGAACAGCTGTGAATATTTGTATATGGTCTGAGGAGGCCCTGTCAGGGTGAAAGTGCTTACCACTGTTCCTGCTTTTGAATAAACCTATTTGCTGTGGATGACATCGTTCTGACTTAATATTGTGTTTACATATCTGCCACCTTTGTTCGCTACAGCACCTTATTATTTTTGTTATACTATTTACTGGATTGTGTGTGGTGCACGGGGTGTTTACTCCCTGGGTGACAACATTTTTTTGTATCTAGCTTGGCTAGGGTTTTCTTGTAGTTTTTACTAATTGGGTTGTCTGTGTAACCTTTCTACTTTTTGGTTTAGTTGTTAGTTGGGATAATTTGCAGACACCTTAATGTTTATGGACATCATCTGGGTTTAAAGACCCTGTGTTTCGAGAGTGTAGGCAAACAGTCCACTTATGTAGTGCTGACAAGGTTATGTGAAGGCTGAAATGTGCATGTCATTTGGCTTTGTTGACCTGAATTTATACAATAGACTTGAAAAGGAAAAAGTCATGGACATTCAGAAGCCGTATAGCTGAAACATTTTATATCATTCAGGGGTTATTTGCATCCCATGGGCCTCTATTACAGGATCCCTAAGGTATCACAAAGTGAAAACTCTAGTTTGGCTAGGTTTTTCCTTATTGTTTTTATGCTTAAAGATATACACATTTTCTAACAGAAGCTCTGAATTAATTGTAAAAGTAAAGTGCCTATATCTCAAAATCGTGCACCACCCTTGATATGATAAATATTTAAAAATCCTTTAGCTTATTAAACTAATTCGTAATATATGTGCATTACTGAGGTCAAACAGAATGTCTTGCTCTTTTCTATGGAGTAAAAAAAAACACATTTGTGTTCTGTATTGTATCTAAAAGTTGCAATGTGCTTAATTCAAGTCCCATTCTCCCCTCCTAGGTTCAAACATTTTGAAAAATCGACTTTACTTTCTATCAAAATGGATGTACCGATTCAGCAATATAACACTCAAATTTCAGCTCTGACTTATGAAATGAGTTGTTTCAGGTAGTAGTATTGAATCAAATAATATTCAATATATGTTTTCAAATATTTTGTATGATTTTCTGTTTAAATTATACGAGATCTTGTACATTAACATTTCCGCCATATGCAGGTATATATAATGCATATATTTCTTATAAGCAGTTTATTTAAATATGTTTCTGCCTTATTTGCCCACTAGTAATTATACCTTATTGTATATAACTTGCATTTCTAAAATCTCCCATCAAAGAACTATTTAATCATCAGCTGTCTTTTAAATATTACACTGTGTATATATTTCCTAACTTAGTGATACTGCTGTTTTATTACTCTTACACAGTAAATATTTCGTTCCTTGTCATATCCATATTATTCATAAGATGTTTACTGTTATTAATTCTGGTATTGTAAGTAATTCTGACTAAAAGAATTTCTGTTTGCTTAATTTAAATGTGTGTTTTTATCCATTGTTCTCATCTAAACTTCATATCCTGACATTAAAATGTAATTGCAGCATGTAAAAATGGCAACTGATAGCAAGCAGTAGCTGCTAATTTCCTCTGAAAGTTTCTCATTTTCCTGAATTATTTTAATGTGTTCTAAACAGTAACAAACATGCAACTTATTTCCATTAATATGTACAGTTAGACTTTGGTCTGTGAACTGCTTTGCTAAACATTATAAACCGGATATTGCTTCCTGACATTGCTACAGTGATCACAGCTATGTTTCAGTAGACCGTACTTCTAGGAGGATGAGCTAAGGACTCACCATCAACGTTAATGAAGACTGAATATATTTTGCTGATATGAAAGCTTTGTGCTTAACTGTAACATTAAATGTGCTTGGAGAATTCTGACTTCTTTAACCATCCCACCTTCCATCCCCTGTGTCTCTTGGGAAGCTTTGTTTATTTCATTTTTTTTTGCCCTTTGCTTAATCAGAAATTGTTAATGGTGGTAAGAAATGCACATGCAATGGAATGAGGAGCTGCAAAAGCAGCTTGGGAGAATTTATCCACAAAGCTGGGAATGTGCGGAACACCTGAATCTTGAAAGCTTACAAAACTGAATTTTCCATGGAGATCTAATGTTCTGCTAAGTTCAGAATTTTCATGGAGCTGGATGAAATACCAAGAAATCTAATTTGTGCAGTCAGAAACAGCTTGGCTTTTTTATCTCCTTACACAAGATTTTAGTAGAGCATTAAATACTGGCTATGTCCCTGGTATCTATAACCATGCTGCTGTAGCCCCAAACAAACAAGGGAAGCTCTTCAGCAGGCACCTGTAATTACAGACCAGTCAACCTAATGAACGTATTGCACAAGGTGATGGAGAGAGTTATTATGGAACTTGTTTAAGCAGACAAAGAAAACAGCCTTCTCCATGATTTAAAACGTTATAATTTTGTAAAAGCCAGATCTTGTGTGTTTAATTTCATAAAGTTATTTGAATGTGACTGAAACTTTGAATGAAGTTTATGTGGACATACAACTTACCTTGATCTGGCTAAAACATGTAGCAGTTTAAGCCACGACAGAGTGATACGTTTAACTCAATGGCCTAAAGGTAAATGAAGCTGGAGTAACTTGTATGCACACTTGATTAAATGGTCATACACATTAGTTAAAAGCAGGGAGGTTCCTGTCATCACCATCCTGTTGTTGATGAAGTCCTTCAGGGTTCTGTTTCCTTTGAGTGAGCATTAAAAGCACTACCTTAACTCACCTGCTAAAGTGGAACAAGCCTTCAAGTCCCCTAGTTAAGATTCAGTGGTCAGAGGTCAGAATCAGGACGAGAGCATTCATGGAGAGATCCACAATTTCATCCATTCTGTAAGTGGTTTGCCAACCTGTATCCCTGCAAGGTTTTTCTCTGCCTGCAGTGTTGGTCTTGTAGGACCTAACTTCACAGATGCCAGAGTGTACCTTTTGGGATGACAGTTTGACATATGCATAAAGACCTGTGGAAGGTAATTACGCCCCTTTGCCTTCTCTCCACAGTCACTGGGAGGCATGATTCCACAGCATTTGCCTTTTGTTACTATATTTTTCCTGCCAAGTGGTCATAGACCTCTTTGCTGGATCTAATTGTAGGGTGTTGTCCTCTTTTCCTTCATTCATCCATTGATGCGATTGTCAACACATGGTTTAAAGCGACTTCCAAGATGGCTGCACATTGAGTAACAGCTTAACTCTAGCTCTCCCAGTTTGAAAAGAGAAACTCATCAGAGAAGGCCAGAAGACTTGTGTGTTTTTGGGTGAATTTCAGTAAGTGGCTAGTAAGTGTACTGCCTGGATGGCAGGAAAAAAAATACAGAACACCTGGAAAAAAATCTGCTACAAAAAGTGAGGAAGAAACACTGACTGGGAAAAGTTCCGCAGATGTTCAGCAAAAAAAAAAAAAATGCAACCTCTAGACATGACTTCCAGTAACCTACAGGAAGATATAAGACAACTGCACACAGACCTGGTTAAAATAAATGAAACACTGCTTGAATATGTCAATACAAACAACAAAAGGCTAGAAAAAAATGGAAGAAGCTTTAAACATATATTCAGATGAGATCCTAAAGCTGCAAAAATTGGAGGTTGAAATGAAGAAAAGGCTGGCTGAATAAGAGACTGCTCAGGAAGAGATTCTTCAAAAAATAATAGAAGTAGAGGACAGAGCACGTTGTGAAAACCTGATATTTTCAGCTGTACCAGAGAAGCTGGAAGGAAAAGACTGCATTGTTTTTATGAAAGCATGAGTAAGCAACTGGACTGATATTCCACAGCAGGAGTTGTTAGTTGAAGGTCACATTGGGTGTATGCTCCAAACCTGGCTATGAGAAAGCAGCCTAGACCTTTAATAGTAAAGATGCAATCCTACCAGCAGAAGGAGTTGATTCTGACACAACTGTGGCAGAAGGACAAAATACACTAGACAGAAGAGGGGTAGATTCATTCCACTATTCTAGGAATGTTGAGATGCAGATATGAGATTTAGACTTCTGTACCCAGCTGTCTCCAATGTATTCCTCCCTGGAGGGACAAAATCATTTTTGAAGTACATGCTAAGGAGGAAATACAAACGTTTGTCCAACAAAATGTGAGTTGTGAAACAGGTTGAGACTCTACTTGTTCTGATAATAAAGACCACAGAGAAGTCTGTACCTTTGAAACCTTTTCCACTGTTCCAGTGGAAAATGTTGGAGAGAAGGAAGGGAGCATGAGAATTGACTAGACTACTCGAGAGTACATTGGAAATGACGCAGAAACAGGATTTGGGAGCTGGAGATGAGCAGTAATAAAGCCAATAACTTATGAGATTACAATGCAATAGTTATATTTGTGATATATGACGGAACAAGAAAATCTGGAAATATTTGACTTTTTCAGAATTTGTTGGATTTGTAGGGGACTCTAAAGAGTATGCCTAATGTTGTAATTAATGTTTGGAAAAATACTTTAGGGAGTGAAAGAGAGGGGGAAAAGTTAACTGCAAGTAAAGAAGACATTGTTTTTCTTAATAGTAGTATTTTTGTGGTTTATGGTTTACTTTGCATGCTATAAAGTAAAGTTTTATCAATTATTTTTAGATGTAATGGGGATTGTAAATAGGTGCTGCTGCTCTTTTTGTCCCCATTTTTCTCCCTTCTCTTTCTTATTGTTCAGATTTAATAAATGTAGGCACTGCAATGTAAAAAACTGGGTAAAAGACCATGACAAAAGTAAAATTAATGTGCTTTTTCCCATTCTTGATTGGGGGAATGACTGGATTAAGGACCTTCGATTTGATTTAGTAACATGTTTTAAGAGAAAGCAAATAAATGAAAAAGAATATTGAATATTATGAGGCTTTTTTCTAGCAAATTAAAGTATGCTTAGTAGCAGTTCTGTATGTGGCCCTCATTTCTCCATGGAAACAATCTCATAGTGAGAAATTGTCTGTCTGGTTTTCATGTCTCCGTGGAGAGATTGCTTAGGGGAAAAAAGAAAAGAAAAACTGGCTAGGAGATAATGTTCTCTAAAAACATTTATGAGTTTCCCCAGCTGGCAGAGCTATAAAAATAAGACAAAACCAGTCAGCACTTAGTAGAAGCACAGGCTGCACCATGCATCTTAGCATGACTAACATTTCTTTTAGGTTAAATCAAGTCTATGAGTGTGGCTGTCAGTTTGGGGCATTTGTTTCTGTTAGGAGGGTAAAACTTCAATATTTGAAGCTGTACATAGTTTTGTGTGTTAGTATTAAGTAGGTGTTAGTTGGGTATTGGGGGTTTGTTTTTCGTTTGAAGCTTTCAATAAAACAAAAGGGGTTTGTAAGATGTGACATATGCTCAAATGGATATGACAAGAAACAGCTATATAAAAGTTCAACCCGCCAGACAGTATATGCATATAACACAAAAACTGGAACTAGACATTTAACAAAAAAGGTGGTATACATAAAAGGTGGGAATAATAACTTTTAAATACAATTATGCTTTCTGTAATGTCTTTAAATGTCAATGATATCACAGATAAATACAAAAAAAGAAAAAATAATGAACTATATTAACTCAGCCACTCCACTGGAGCTCAGGAAGTTTGCACTTTAACTTCCATTGGGTAGAGTCCAAGCCTTTTGACAGAATCAAATTATGTCCTCACATTTCAAACAAATATTTATGTCTCTGGAACCATAGGGGTTATGAAAGAAGTATAAATAAACTTTTCAGCACAAACTATTTTTATAGTGGTAGTACTGTTTAGGTTCTAGGTCTTAAACTGGATTTTATAAGTCACAGTAAACACAGTAACTATTACATTTGTAATATTTTATAACTAACTTACAATATCTCAGCAGCCACTCAAACTACATACTGTTAGCTGCATTTTTTCATCTAGCTGAAAACTTTCTTAAGAAGCTAAGGAGTTCTTTCTGTGTTGGTTGAGATATTTAGAAAAATGTGAAAATGATATCTGTATAAATTAATATAAAAACAGTTGATATCTATTTACCTGTACTAGACAGAGGTAAACTTTTAATGCAGTTGAGTTTGGCATTGTGTAAGCTTTAACATAAATCTTTTACAATGTTGTACATAACATGGTTTTGGAATTGTATATGCAAATATGAATGAGCAATATTTGACACTTAGAGGCATCAGTAGGAGCTAATTGCAGATGCACCGGGAGGCTTCACTCAGATGTATTGAGTTAAAAAATCTAGAGTGCAAATAGCTATGTTACAGGAGATACACTTGAAAAGAACAGAACATGTGAATTTGCTAAAGAAAGGTTTTCTGGGTGGTTATTCAGTGGAATATCTGGGACAAAGGAAAAGAGGAGTACTTATATTAATTGCAAGAGGAGCTCCAATAGTGATAGAAAAGGATAAAAAAGATAATGGCAGATTTGCAGTGCTGAGGGCTACTGGCAAGGGAGGAAGATTACACTGGCATGTAGTGTATATTCCATTTAAAACTGCTGTAATGGAGCTTAAGAAAATTATGGGAGAAATGATCAGTTTTCAGCAAGGAATATTACTTGTAGGTGGGGACAAGAATTTGATTTGAAACAGTGAAGATGTCTAGGGGCCCCAGAAGGGAAAGTATAACAAAGGAGAGTAGATTTTTGAAGATATTTATAAAATTGTTTGGCATGGAAGATGTGGATTCAGTAATAGGAGTTCAGAGTGAATTTACATATTATTCTCCAAGATATAAAAACTGGGCTAGGTTAGACAATTTCCATTTCACTGGAATATGTGTATTTAATTAAAGGCCTTGATATGCACCCAATTACTATTTTAGATTATGCGCCAGTAACAGCTAAAATAAAAACACAGGGTAGTGAAATAAAAATGAGACACTGGTGCTTTCCCACCTATCTGTTGAAAAAGAGGAATTTAAGGAATGAGTAGTGGAGATTACACAGGAGCTATTTGAGAGGATAGAAATTACTTCTGAAAATATAGCTAGGGAGTGGGATGAATTAAGGTGGAGTTTAAAAATAGGTGTAAACAAAAGAAAGGGAGCTCTGATTAAGAAGTAACAATAATTATTAAGAGGGACTGATAAATGTTAAAATATTGAACAGGTGGAATCTCACAGAACAAGAAGAGGACCAACTGCAGATTGCTAATCAGAAAATATGGGATTACCTCAATAATATACATGAGTTTAGAAAGATTACTGTTAAGTAACCGTTTTTTGATAATGGCACTAGAGCACAAAAACTTTCAGCACAACGACTCGGGCAACAGAAAGTAGAAAGGGTTGTCGCCAAGGTTAGGGAGCGTATAACAAGGAAGGTAATAAGAGATCCTGTAGAGGTATTGGAAATATTTTGGAAATTCTTTGACAGCCTGTATAAAGCAGAGACATATGAAAATCAAGTAAGTTGTGATTGTTATACCAGAATTGGACTCCAGAGAATTTTTCTTCAGGTAGACAGCAAATATTGGAGGTGTGGCGGGGAAGAAAGAGGTGATTGGAAAAATATTTTCTGGGAGTGCGGTAAGTTGGCGGATTTTAAGGATTCCCTGTGGAATGTACTGTCAGATGCTGGGTGGGCAGATTGGTGTGACAAGGGAGATGATTTTTGTGAGCTATGATACAGAATCTGAATTGCCTAGACATGGTAAGTCCTTGCTGTCTCTAAATATGGTGGCTGCCAAAAAAGTAATTACTAGAAAATGGAAATCAAAATCTAAACCAATTATACTAGCAGTAGTAAATATAATAACAGAGATAAAACTGGAATTGAGATCTTTAAAAAAGGGTAGGTGCAAACTACATGGAAAAAGTGGGAATTGTGGGAACAATACATACAGGGGAAGGAATGAGGTTTAAAATAAGACAGGACTTAAATGAGCTATGTAATGTTTGACTCAAAATGATTGGGTAGCTTATAAGTGATGTATAATGTTTGCAACTGGGAGTGTCAGTATGGTTTGTGATGTAAAATGCTTGCAACTAGGATAGTGTCGATGTTTGTTTTCATTTATATAAATGTATGGTTGCCTATGTCATAAGTGATGGTTTAATAGATTTTTCTTGTTTTAAAAAAAAAAGACATGGTTTGAAGTGGCAGAGAGTACTCTGGCAGTGCAAGATTTTAGTCCCTTCCATACTTTTAGACCAGTAGCTGCACAAACAAGGGCTAAAGGTAGAGATTTCTCAATATACATCAATAACAAGCATTATTATCTAGGGTGGTCAAACAGGATGATGTGCTGGAGTTTCTCCATGTGCAGATCAGCACAGACAAACTCCCATATCATATCCTAGCCAGCTGTAGGTCTCCTTCCATGTCCCAAGAAGCACATAGTGCATACTTGGACCTACTGTGGTGACACTTGCCATTCAACCTAATGCCCTGGGCATAGGAGACTTTAATTGCACCTTAGAGCTTGGGAATCCTACATGGCTTCAGATCTACAGGCTTAAAGATTCCTGGACTTCGTAAATACAAACACAGTTGACCAAATTTCAAATATGTCCACTAGAAGCTGTAACATACTGGATCCCATGCTCACAAATATGGGAGAATGCTGCACACCCCCGCAAATGTCTTGTCCTCCATGGTAAGATCCGACCATGAAGCGGTCTCCTTGAAAATCAACTCTGTAATCCCATTAAAACCATTAACAGTTAGGAATTATTCCAATGCAAATTACCTTTTATTAAGTGAGGGTTTGCCAAAATTCACTGCCTTTCCAAACCCCGAGAACACACCAGTCTATGCCGATGCAAGTGTTGCCAGTAGGTTCAAGTATGCTGTATGTGCTTTTGGACATGGTGGGTTACCTGCAATTGACTAGGATATGGTAAGGGATTGTCAATGACTGCATACAGTCTGCTTTACCTACCAGAAGTAAGACTAGGAACAAAATGCTCTGGTGACATCCCAAATTAAATAGAATATGCAAAAAAAGGAAAATAAAAAATAGCAAAAATTTGGAAGGGTAATTCCCCACAATGATAAAAACTCTGTCATCAAAGTAAGTAGGCAACCGATAAGACTGATTGATTGGGTGAAGAAAAGCCAACTTTAAGGTTAAGATGCTTTTCTACTTGAAAGATAACCATAAGGCCTTCTACAGTTATGTCAGAAACCTCAAGGGCAGCACACATTATGTTGCTGAACTAGTGGTTAATGGTACCACATTCAGTGAGTCTGGCGATTATAGTAAACAAATTCAGTTCCAACTTTAATCCCTCTCACCCCCAACCAACCCCCAATAATACCCTCAAACATAACCTCATCCAACTATAACTAGAGTGCATGTACTTGCTGCACTCACAAAAGCCACAAAGAATACGGCCTCATTGGGCCCTGATAAAATCCCAGGATGCTTCCTGAATAGTCTAAAATATGACTTGAGGACCCCTGGAGCCTTTATTTAACTGTAGTCTTAAAACAGGCTTTGTGCCACATGAATGGAGGACTCTGACGGTCATCCTTCTTCATAAGGGAGGTCCTTCAGCAGAGTCTGGAAACTACAGACCCATTTGTTTTACTTATCTTTTTTGCAAAGCCATGTTAATAATTATCTAGGACATGGATCTCTAGACACTGGAACCATCCCAGTTTTGCTTTGTGAAAGGAATGTCATGCTTGTTGAATCTGGTGTACTACTTTGAAAAGGTCACTAAAGCAATGGATGAAGGGAAAAACTGTGCATAGTGCTTACGTAGATCTGGCTAAGGCATTTGATACAATGCCCCACTCTGGCATTGCCAACATACTTACAGAACTTGGTATAAACTCCTTTATAACATGCTGGATGGCTAGATGGCTCACTGGTAGGACCAAGGAGGTTAGAATCGGTGAGGCTACCTTTACAAAGAGGCCGTTTAGTAGTGGAGTCTCCAAGGACTCTGTGCTAGGCCCTCTCCTCTTTGACATCCACTTCTCGGGTGTCAAAGCCATTGGCAAAGGCCTCTGGCTAACTAAGTTCGCAGATGATTGGAAACTGAGAGTAGTCATTGATCCCCCCCCCCCCCAGACGAGAACACTCTTCCTAAAGGGCCAAAGCCTTGGCTTAAAACTCAGTACCAAGAAGTACATATGGTACCCATTTTGGAAGGCTCCCACCCCAAGTATGGTCATCAGTAAAACACCCTTAAAAGTTGATTTACTAGTCAGGGATGTTGGGAACCTGTGTAAATTGTAACCTAGCCTTATACCAACATGTATGTAAGATAATAAGAGAATCCTTCTAAGTTGCTCAACTTAAGCGAGAGCATGGCATCTAAGTCCAGAGAGGTCATCAAACCAATGCACTCTGCCCTCTTTATGCCCATCATAAAGTATAATGCCCCTTTTTGGTATGTACTTCAGCTGTCTTATTCAGTATGACTGACATCTCCAGATGGTGTCTCTGTAGGGGATGCTGTGTCTGCTGCACCAAGGTACATTGGTGATGTGGCTGGACATTGTGGATACTTTTTGGCACATTGTCAGGAATCCTCAGTAGAGCTTCCTTCAGTTTGTTGTAGTTGACTTCACTTACACTATTGATCTGAAGTAGTTAACTTCATTCTTTCTGCACATATGGGTATTAGGATCCGAGCCGGCAAAACTTTTCAAGCATCAGCTCCGAGCTCCAAGCTCCTCCCCTACCTATATTGCATCACTTCCTCCTATCTAGCCCCAGATCTCGTTTGCCGCTCCGAGTCAGCATCGTGGTCTCTGAGCTCTAAGCAAGGTGTTAAGGTTTTTTGGTCTTAGTAGTGTAGTTGGGTGCGAGTACCTTTCCCTTTTTTTCCTCCCTTCTTCACGTTTGGTCATCGTGTTAGTTTAAAAAAAAAAGTGTTTGTGTAGTACTGTTTTGTAGTCTCGTTTCCCACCTAGGCCCAATCCCTTAAGTGTGTGTGTGTGGGTGTGGGCGTTAGGGCTTTTACTGTTCTCCACTATGGCTGAACAGCCTAAGGTTCTTTTTAAGAAATGCACAGAGTGTGGTCATAAGCTGTCACCAGCCGATGGCCACACTCTCTGTGTTCTATGTTTAAGGGTCACCCATCTGTCTGTATCCTGCGACATTTGTTTAGGCTTTAACCTTGGGGCACTGAAGGATCGTCGGGCTAAGCTTGTGGCTAAGGATCTGCTACCAGCTTCTGCCCTGGAGTCTGCCTCGGTTTCCTCCCCAGCCAGTGACACTGCGCAGGCAGGGACTCAACCTCCCGCCAGGCCTGCTTCATCGGATTCGTCCCAGAGAGGTAGGGACAGAAGAGAGAAGGAGAAGCTCCACAAAGAGAGGGACAGGCCCAGAAAGAGATCACCAGACAGGGAGTCTTTCTCCAGCCCCTCTTCAAGGACACCCAGGTCTCGTTCTCCTCTGATCAGCTCTCCCCATTTCTTGCTGGAGCCGAGGGAGCCGAGGCACTCCCCTCAGATCTGGCCCAGACCCGAGTCGGTCGCTTCCTCCAGGTCGACTTGAAGTGTCTCCGAAATTGATATGGACAGGCTGATGAGGAGGTTCATCCAGAACCAGATTCAGATGGGGGTCTTACCAGGGCCCTCTCCCATGGGAGAGGGTCCTTCTACAACTCTGTTCTCCTTCCCCGATCCGACCCGACGATTCGGGGTTCTTGGGTCAGAGACCTTTCGGAGCTGTTGGGTCGGCGCCGATTGTTCTCTTTTCCTCAAAGCTGGCCGTAACCCGGATCCAGGAGACTCTCTGAGCCGTAGTCTGGGAGTCGGGCCCTAGGGTCGAGATCTTGCTATTTCGGATCCCATCCTTGGTGCCCAGACTACCCTGCTGTCGGCTCTGATCCCTGCTTCGGATCTGGGGAGAGTCCCTGCTTCGGATCCAGGGAGAGCCTCATCCTTACGAGCTACGGAGGTGTGCTCTCCATCGGCATTCAGGGCAGTGGAAAGGGTCCTCTCCCAGAGGTTGAGGCCACAGCTCACCTACTCGGATCCTACTCAGACCCCTCTGATTTTGGATTCTGCTCCCATTACCCTGTCTCAGGGACAGCCCGTGCCAAAGCAACCCCAGGTTGTTCCCCTCAGGGAATCCCTGGAGGCTTACGAATCCTTTTCAGAGAGTCCCACTGGAGAGGAACCTCATAAGCGCAAGTGTAAGAGGAGGCACTTGGACTCCCCTGGGTCCATTACCACCGATACGGACTTGGATGAAGGAGGGGGTTCCCCCAGATCACCTACCGAGGACGTCTCATTCGGAGACATTATGGAGATCCTCCACCAAAGAGGAGGTTGGTCAGCCCCCAAACCCTCTGCAGTTGAGTCTGTATTCCTGGAGGCCTTTGTTGTGGGCCCATCTACTTCTTGGGTCTCCCCTCCAGCTGACCCTTTGGTGGACCTCATCACCACTAGGGCATGGAAGGATCCTGACACCGTAGAGCCTATACCCAAAAAGCCAGACAAAATTCTTTCCCCGCCGTCAGACAGGCAAGCATGGTCCAAGGGAGCCCCGGTAGACGCTTTGGTGGTTGCAGCAGCCACAAAGAAGCAACTGGTTCAGGAGAGTTCCTCGGTTCATCCACCAGACAAGGAGTCCAGATCGATCGTTTCGGGAAGCGCATGTACTTATCAGCGACATTTTCTATCCGTGCACTGAATTACTTGGCACATGTCATCCGACTGCAGTGAGACCTTATCTCGGAACTAACTGAGTCACCCCCAGAGTCTCTGTAGCAGCAGGACAAGCAGTCCTTTACTGCAAAGATGACTACATTGAAATCAGTGACTAATACCTCTATGCGCATCCTCTCTCATGCTACGGAGGGAGCCACTAGAGCTGGTGGTACAGGCATTGCCTTGAGGCGACACGCCTGGATCAGGCTGTGTCAATTTGAGGACCTCTTTAAGGCGTCTTTCATCAATGCCCCTTTTAATGGATCATCCTTCTTTGGGAAGACTGTAAGTGACACACTAACCCAGAGTGAGAAGGATGGAAAGACTTTGTCAGCCGTTGGAATCTTCTTCTCTAACCCCCAGAGGTCGTACTCTAGGAACCAAATGGGGCAAAAGAAGATGTGGTTCCGAAAATCACAGTCCTTTCGTGACACTCAGGAATATTCGTCCCCCAGAGGCAGAGGGAACAATACTGACGCCGTCCCAGAGGCAGAAGGGGGTCCCAGAAACTTTGGGTCTAGGGAACCTTTTTCCAACAGACCCGCACAGCAACCCTGAGGGGTTGCCCGGCTGTTCTACTCTGGAGGCAGTTGGGGGAAGATTTTCCTTACATCCAGCGGCATGGGAGTCCATTACTGCAGACCGCTGGGTGTTAAATGTCATATCCAGAGGATATTCTATCCCCTTCATTTCATGTCCCATTACTCCAGCACGCCTTCCAGATGTTCCACCCGCTCACAGGGAGGCTGCAGCATTAGAAGTTTTGAAGCTGCTACAAAAACGAGCCATCGAGCTGGTCCCCCTAGATCAATCCGCATCAGGCATCTACTCTAGGTTCTTTTTAGTGCCAAAGAGGACGGGGGATCTCAGGCCCATTCTGGACCTGTCTATCCTCAACCCTGTCGGTAGAGAAACAAAAATTTTGGATGGTCACTCTACAGTGCATTCTACCGTTTCTGAGAGATTGCGACTGGATACGCTCGTTAGACCTCCAGGACGCTTACCATCACATCAAAGGTCCACAGGAGTTCCAGGAGGTTTCTACGCTTTCGGCTAGGGGCCAGTCACTTTCAATTCAGAGCCCTACCCTTCGGTCTCACCACAGCCCCCAGGGTGTTCACCAAGGTTATGGCGGTCGTAACGGTTCACCTGAGACTTCAGGGCATTCAGGTATTCCCCTACCTAGACGACTGGCTCTTCGCTGCATCCACCAAACGTCTCTTGTGTCAGGCCCTACACTACTTCCTCAGTCTGACTCACAAGTTAGGCATCACAATCAACCTCAACAAGTCCCACCTGACTCCGATCCAGATCATAGACTTCATTGGGACACTGTTGGATTCAATTCAGTCAAAGATTTTTCTCACCCCGGAAAGGATAAAAAATCTCAGACTCCATGTATCGGCGATCTTGGATCACTCTGTAGTCACAGCAGCCGATGTTCTCAGGGCCCTGGGTTTGATGGCAACCTCTGTCTCTATCCTCCCTCTTGCACGTCTTCACATGAGAGTCCTTCAATGGAATCTAGCAATTCAATGGTCCTGGCTAGACCTACCGATGAGTTTCCACATCCGAATCAACTGGACATGCAGATCATCACTCTAGTGGTGGCTTCAATCAGTGGACATTTTTGCGGGGCGCAGCTTTCTACCCCTTCCGGCTCAGGCCACGTTGACCACGGACGCCTCCCAGCTCGGGTAGGGGGAGGCACTTCCTGGGAAGAACGGTCCGAGGTACGTGGTCCCTTCCAGAGACCAAGCTACACATCAACATCCTGGAGATGAGGGCAGTGCTTTTAGTGTTGAAAGCCTTCCACCCTGTAATACCTCTGGGGAACGGTAGCCATTCAATCAGACAACATGTCTGTAGTCTGGTATATAAACAAACAGGGAGGGACCCGATCCTACCCCCTTTGTCGCGAGGCCATGAGGGTTTGGGAGTGGGCCATATCTACCAGCCGGTTTCTCATAGCAATGCATATCCCGGGACGCTCCAACATTCTAGCGGACAGTCTCAGCAGGGCAATCCTTCTGCCTTACGAGTGGTCTCTAATACAATCAGTGGCGGAGAAAATCTTCCTTGTTTGGGGTCAACCTTGCTGCGATCTCTTTGCATCTCCTTCCAACATGAAGTGCAGCAACTTCTTCGCTCTGATCCCCCCTCTGGGGGATGTCCTGAGGGACGCTCTAGTCCATGCTTGGCCTCCCGAGCTACTGTATGCTTATCCCCAGTTACCTCTTATTCGAAAGTTCCTTCAGAGAGATTGCCGGCTGCAGTGCAAAGTCATTCTCATAGCTCCCTTCTGGCCTCGCCAAGTGTGGTTTTCCTTCCTATGGTCTCACCTGTTGGCTCCTCCATCGGCTCTAGATCCCTGTACGGATCTAATTTCTCACCCCTCAGGCATGCCACTGCCCAACCTGGACAATCTCAAGCTGATGGCATGGCTGTTCCAGTTCCCATGATCATCAGGACTCCCGGACTTTCGTCCCCTGTTAACATTCTGGTAGCTTCCCTTAAAGCCTTCACTAGGAAACTCTACAATAGCAAGTGGAGACGTTTTTGCATTTGGGCCTCTCAATGCAATCAGAACCCGTTTACAGCCCCCGTTCCGGTCATACTGGATTTTTTGGCCGATCTTTTTCTATCAGGTACAAGTGCTTCCACCATCAAAGTTCAACTGGCTGCCATCTCTAATTTTCATGTAGGTGAAAATAAGGTTGCTTCTGGCTTCTGCCAAATTGTGTAAAGCTTTCCTGAAGGGCACTTTTTTATTGCGACCACCAGTTAAAGAAACAGTGCCCCCCCTGGGATCTGACTTTAGTCCTTCAAGCCTTAACCTCTCCCCCTTTCGAGCCAGCCGGCTCAGTTCAGATGAAGTTTTTGTCATGGAAGACAGCATTCTTGGTTGCCATCACTTCAGCTAAAAAAGTTTCAGAGTTGCAGGCCTTATCCTCCTTGCCCCCCCATTTGGTTTTCCACAAGGATAGGGTTTTGCTGCGTATGAACCCTTCTTTTCTTCCCAAGGTGGCCTCAGCAGCCAATATTAATCAATCTATAAATTTGCCAGTCTTCTTCCCAAATTTCCAAAATAGAGGTGAACGTAAGCTTCATATATTGGATGTCCATAGACAGCTTCGTTTTTACCTCCATAGGACTAAACCCTTCCGGAAGTCGGATCAATTGTTTGTCTCTTTTTCAAAACCATTTTTGGGCAAAGCAGTTTCGAAAGTGTCCTTAGCAAGGTGGATCACTCTTTGTATTGCACAAGTTTATAAGGACAAAGGTTTATCTCCTTCTGGGGGTATTGAAGGCTCATTCCACTAGGGCAATGGCCACTTCTGCAGCTTTTTGGTCAAGAGTTGCGTTAGACAATATCTGTGCGGCAGCGACTTGGGCCAATTCACACACATTCATCTCTCATTATAAATTGGATCTTATTTCTAGAGGGAGAGCATCCTTTGGCTCTGTGGTGCTCAGAAATATCCTTCCATAAGGGCCTCCCAGGAGTACTAGTAGCTGGGGACTCTGTCCCATAGGTGCAGAAAGAATGAAGTTAACTACTTCAGATAAAGAAGTTATGTCCTTACCATAACGTTCCATCTGAGTAGTTAGACTTCATTCTTCTGCACCTTCCCTCCCTCCATCCCCCTCACTCTTCAGGTTTTTTTTGTTTAGGATTGTGGTTATGTTGCCATTTAGTGCCAGCAAACTCGATCTGGGGCTAGATAGGAGGAAGTGATATAATATAGGTAGGGTAGGAGCTTGGAGCTCGGAGCTGATGCTTGAAAAGTTTTGCCTGCTATGATCCGAATCGGATCCGAATACCCATATGTGCAGAAGAATGAAGTCTAACTACTCAGATGGAACTTTATGGTGAGGACATAACTTCTTTTTTTTAGTTTGATCTGCCTTTGTATGGCCAAAGTGTGTACTGAGTTGCGTGACATGATGGCAGTGGCCTTGCAGGGTAAAAGGTCTCCTGACGTTTCCTCTGTTTAGATGTCTGGCTGCATGTGGCCCTGTCTTGGGTGCTTCTCTGACTGTATTTGGTTGAGGTAATCATAAGGTAGGAGAAATCTTCACTAGTTCCTTCTAAAGAAATTTTCCTTATTGGGTGTCTTGTGTACCGTCTAAAGTTGATTTTTTGTTTAACAGAGTGGGTACAGAAAGTAGTACCTTTTCAGCTTGGGTGATGTAGAAGTGGATGAAGGCTACATGCTTTTACACCTTCTAGACCTCATGGTAGGCACTAATCTTTCCTGTCCTCTTTGCCTGCCTGTGAATGAGTGTGCTTCATTTGTCAGTGAATGGATCAGGTCCAATGACTTCATGCTTGTATCAGATCTTAAGCCCACAGTCTGTTGAATGATGAGCATTGTTAACAAACCAGGACATTGTTCTGTACCCTGCAGTCCCTCAAATGGGAGTTGACATCATTGCTGCGTCTTCTGAGATCTAATGCATTTAGGCTGTGATGTGGTATGTGAACAGGCAAAATGGCACTCACTGGTAAACCTTGTGTTGAGATGTATGGAAGTCTGTCAGTGTGCCAGAGGGGGGAGCTGTTGCCTCTTAGAGCTGTATGGTACATCTGTGGTGAAAGTATGGGTGGTCAGTTTCAGTTAGCTGCATTTTCTGTCTCTGTCCGGAACATGAGGATGAGAGAGACTTGTTTTAAGGTCTTCTGGAAATGTGTTGTGTCTCAGGTTGAACTCTTCCAGTCTGGAGAGTACAGACATGTTCATTTCTGTGTCTTTCAACAGGGTGTAGTTTAGATAATTGTGGGCATGTTCTCCCCTTGATAAATTTGAAGATTCATGTGTTCCTTTCCTTATCTGATTTTGTAACTGATAGCAAAATTGAAAGTTGCGTCTTTGTGGGTGAGATGGGTGCTTTTGCAGGGTATGTAGTACCTGGTAGTATTAGAACCTGTCCCAGTACAGGCCAAGGAAATTCCCCTATAGTTGTGTGAAAAGTCTTCACGTTTACATTGTTCATTAAATCCTTTCTCCCATTGGGCTTTTATGCAGAGGTGTCAGAGATTGAAGCACCACGCCAAAAGATCACTTTAATTTGTCAGACTTAACTCTGCCTGGTGAAAGTTGTTTTCTGTCTGGGATGGTAATGCAGGATGCAGGTGCTTCCCTGGTACTTCAGAAGCATCTGTTTGACTTGGAGCCGAGTTAATCTATAGTTGTGGTGTATTTTTCTACTTCTTTGGTGTATCATGACCTTTTGTAAGGCAGAGCTTTTACACAGCACCATTTTTTTTTTCAGTTCAAGAATGATTGCATTCTGCACCTTTTCCTGTCTTAAACGAACCCTTTTTTAGAATCTGAACTTCAAGATTTACAGAGTTGACTTCTCCCATCGCACACTCAGTTGGTGGGCTTGAATATTACCACTCAGAAGACACTTCTCTTGGTGGCCATTTCATCTCCTACAGGATCTCAAAGATGCAGGGTGCCACTTGTATGGAAACCTGTTTTGGTGTATCATGAGGATCTAGTTTCTTTAGGATTAACTGATGTTTTTCCCTGAAAGCAGTGTCAGATCTGACCTTGAACTAACGTTAGTCAGTTCATTGCCTCATTTTCTTTCTAAGGAGAAAGAGCCCGTTTCATATTCTATACACTGTCAATTTTACCTGAGAAGGGTGCACTACATTATGAGGACAGACCAGTGTGTTTCATTTCCTTTGCTTTGGGTAAGGAGTGCCTCACTGTGCTTAAGAGAACATTATCCTAAATGGTTTGCTAATTACTTTGACAGCTAATGGTGCTTTGAACTACTACTTTCATAGTCCATTCCACAAGGGAGTGACTGCTTCCTTTTTTTATCGAGTGGTAGCTACTTGTTTCTTGCATTCAAACCTTTGCCAAACATTATTAATTGGACCCTGCTTTAGGAGTTGGACCTCTTTCAACAAATTGATTCCTCTGGACTCTGCCTTCTGAGTGATTGCTTTTAGGTCTTCATCCTGCTTCCACCACATGGAGGTTTAATTTCTTCTGCTTGAGTTTCTTCCCAGCAGTTATTGCAGAGGGCTTTCGAAATTTGCTTTTAATAGATGGCAGGTGTCCATATCATATGATGCCAGGGAAGGGTTTCTGCAGTGGGTGCTTATTACCTCTTTGCCATTATTTTGTAGATGATTTTCCATCTTTTAGAGTGGAGGCACTCTCTTGTATTTTATGAGTTCGGGTAAGTATTTAATTTACATATTTTATTTTGTCTTTCAGGAGTCAACCTCCATGCTGGGAAGGAGTTTGTACTGGTAAAGTGCAGTGGCCTGATATTCCTGCACTGCTTGGTTATTGCTAGCTCCACAAGGAGGATTCATGCATACTCTTGAGTGCAGGAGTTTGAGATTTAAAATAAATGTGCCAAGCTGAGATAGTGTAAGTGGAAATCTGACCAGTTACTTACTACATACCATCTTGCAGATCAACTGACCATTATTCCAATATGAGAAATTAGTCACTTGCATCAAAAGTGCTCACTCATTCAAGCTGGCAAGCTGCCAGTTATATTCAAAGTAATAGGACAGCTTAGAATTAGTCCTGCTCCCCCTACAACGGAAGTGGTGTGGTGGGCAAGCCCTCAACAAACTTGCATCTCCAAGTTTCAGTCACGTAACATTGGGGGAGGAAAACAAAAGCTCTGAAGTAGTGCAGAATGTATTGGGTAATTACTTGTTTCACTTACAGCAATGGACACGATTTCTGAAATTTCTCACACTGAGGACACATGAGAAAGCTGCACAGGGCATGACTTTTGCAAATCATTGGTGTTCAGAGCCTTTGATGATGTGCAGCACATCAAGAGCCATTTGAAGGCTAGTAATTTTTTTTTTTGTTGACTTATCAGTTTCCCTGGTACTTTCTAGTTCTGTTGAGTTGCATCAGTACCTGTACATATATTACTTTGCCTACATTTTTCCTCCCTACAAAAAAAACCTGAAAATGTGTATTTTATCTTTTCTGGAGGTAAAGCCTGTTTCTTGGGACAGTCTTCTTTCCCGGGTTACTGACCTGCTTGATTTTTCTCATTTTTAAAAAGGTACACTTGTTGAATGAAAATAAACACACGTTCCAGATTTACTTGCTAGAGTTCGTAACATTCCTTCAGGTTTTAAACAACTTCTTTCTACTCTGTACAGTGCAGGTGTCTGATATGATTGTTTCCTGTAACATTACTAAGTTTGTAATACAACTGTTTATATTTTATTTTTACTGTGTTTTAATTGCAGTTGGATAACTTTGTTTTAATTTCATTGTTTTTTTTCTCAAAGACTGCTGGTTTAACTACTTTATGTTTGTGCCATTATATGTTTGTCTTGTAGGCAATGTGGGCAGAGTAGTGGCTGAAAAAGGTCCTTTACCATCCCACTAACATAGTTAACAAACTACAAGTAAATAATTCTTGTAATTAGTAGACAATATTTATTGCAAATGGCTTTAAATACATTTCATCCTGTAAAAATATGAAAAGAAAGGATTACTGTAATGAATCTTGTATACTGTACTGTATTCATTTCTCCAGTTTATGCCGCTACATATAATGGCACACAGTTGTTGCTCTTGAGGGCATTTGTAACTGCTTAGGTTTAGTCTACTCATCTCACAGCATGAATCACAAGATATAATGGTGTTCAAGGGTAACACTATAGAATGGTGTGATACAATATCTTGTCTGTTAATGTTTTTCTTATTTAGGTGATTGTTTCTTCTCCTGCTCAGCATCCAGCCAGTGTGATGGAAGTTAAAAGTGAGACCACTGAAGTGCGACCTCCTTCATTCACAATTACCACCTGTGATGAGCTTCCTAGTCAGCCTGTCTTGCTTAAAAATGTACCTGAGGTCAAAGTTGAAAGCCCAGAGGAGGAAGTAATTGTGGTTATTGAACCTTCTCCCAAAGAACTGCCCTCAGATGAAGAAATCATGCATATGGTTTCCATGGAAACATGCACTGAGCCTGTCACTTCAGAAGTTGAGCTCAGAATTCCAGAAGAAGAGTCACCACCTTCTACTTTGAGAGTCAAGGATGAAAGAAAGGAAAAGGAGCCAGGGGCACCAAATGAGAGTCAACCACAGAAGGGCAAGAAACCAAAGGACCTTGAACTTCCTTTTGCCCCATGTCTTCTATCTAACCCCAACTTTGATAAAGTTAATGCAGCTGTGAATAACCTTCTTGCTCCTGGAAGCAGCACCAACACATTGACTCCAACAGTTATAACTTCCCATTCTTTGGTAAGGTACCCACTTTCTGAAGTTTTTTAAAATGTAATGTAGACCAAAATTACATAGCCAAATTGTAGAGGTGCTTGACTGTGACTGAATTAGCATTTCCATCACTATTTCTGGCTTGATACCAGACGTGTACCTATTGGCAGGAAGTCATATTTCTTTAAATTCTTATGAAAGCTTCTTACCTTTGTTTACAAAATGGTGACTTGTCATTTTACTTCATTTTGTGGAGCATGTCAGAGTTCTTTTTATCATGTAGTTAAGACTGTAGGTTATGGCACATTTCTGTGAAGCCTTGCTTTTTCAGTGAAAAGATAGGAATAAGGAAATACAGTGCAATACTAATGGATCGATTTTTTTGAGTATTTTAATGTTCGTGAATGCATGCATTTTTACTTGCATATAATTCCTGCTAAGAAATTGAGTTGTATCCCCGAAGATAAATTTGGTACAGTTTTAAATATGTAATTTATCACGTAGTGTATGTGATGATGCGGATGAAAGGAGAGTCACTGACTTTCATCTTTGAGTTGCAACTAGGCACCTTGCTGTAGCTGCAGCTGTGTAAGTGTATTCAGTTCTTTACTTTCCAGACTGTGAACCCCTCTGATCGTTTACACTGTGCCATTACCATAGCCCTGTTTCTGAATGTAACTGTTGTAACAATGCAGTGACATTGTTACTAGAGTAGAGGAGATTTTGTTTGTAGTGATTAAAACTAAAAAGCTGTGAACTTTAAGTACACCACATTTCCATTTTGTAATTGTAATACCTGTAAATAGGCCAGAGTATATAGTTTTATCACATTGGTGGTGGAAGTCCGTACATGGGATGGAATGTAAGTTGTATGAGAGAGCTGCAGATAGAGTTGGAGTTTTCATTTTAATGCATGTAAAATTTAAAATGGCAGGATTGCAAAAAATGGAACTAAAGAATGACATGGAAAAAGAACACTTACGGGAAGATAGAAAGAAATGGTAATATGAGAGTTAGAGTTGAAAGGCTTTGCAAAAGCAAGGAAGGACGGTATATATGGGTAATTTGGGGTTGGAGGATGCTTCATTTTAGATTTATTGAAACTCACTTTTTGAAATTAACATTCAAAAAGTAGTCTTTTGTAAAACTGCATTGAAAAACTGTCATGTAATGGCAATCCCAACACACGCACGCGCGCACACACACTTTATGTAACCAGTTTAGAGATTTTTTTGTAGATTTTAAAGTGATGCATCACTAGAATACAAGATGTTCTTCGTGTTTCACTGTTGCAGTCATCACACTTGTTAATCTGCCTGCAGGTAGCCCTCAGTCGGCCCGAATGCCAGAGTCTTGGGATTTCTGCATCGGATGCTGTCGCCTCATCCATGACGTCAGGGGTATAAAACATGCAGCCGACGCCATTACATCAGCTTTTCTTGCCATGCGGCAGCCCGAAGCAGAAGCAGTTCGCAAGTGCCAGTTGTTTTCGAGTTGAATAATCCTTAAGTCTTTTAAAGCTAAGTACCCAGTTGGGGATTCTTTTTTCTTGCTGTAATTGATGTCAGATAAAGTTAACAATTGTCTTGACTGTCGAAAGCAAATACCTCACAGAGATTTTCATTCTTACTGCATCACCTGTTTAGGCCCAGACCACGACGTCCCTCACTTTCGGTTTTGTTCCTTGTTCAATGCCCGAACTATTCGTCGTTGGGCTATTTTTGTCTCTAAATTATTTCGCCCTCGTTCTCCATATTCCAAAATGGCTTTGGTAAGCCATCCGACTACCGATCTTCCGAAAAAACGCAAAGATAAAGACAAAGACTGCATAGGTCCAAAACGGCCGACGACGCTTCCGTTAAGCTAGTCGCCGGTACTCAGGTGCTTTCGCAGCCCCTGTTACCCACTTCTACAGATTCTCATGCCTCTACCGTGACCCATTCGGAGCCGCAAGATCCTTCTTCGACTATGGAACCTGCGGATGTCTCTACCTTGGATGGGTCCAGAGCCACTGTGCAGGCACCAGATTCTGAGGGTGTATTCAGACTTTCCGATGTTCGTATCAAACGGACTACTTCGTTAATGACTAAATCTACCGAATTTCTCAGGCCCAGAGTTCGCACTATGCATAGGAAACCAACGACCAAAGCACATTCTCAAGCTCCCATGCCACAGAAACAAATGCTTAGAATGGCTGAAGACCTTATTACTTTAATTAGGGGAAGCCAGCCTTCCCCCTCTAAAAGACAAAAGAATTGATTTTCCTTCTGATTCTTCAGACCATTAGTGTGATGACTCTGACCCCTGTGATTACCAGGGCATACCCTTTTCTACCTATGAGGACTTAGATGCAGAGGATTCAGTTCCCTCAGTCCCCCCCCCCCCCCCCAGAGGACCTTTCTTTCGGTGAAACCTTTTATACCCTAAGAGAGCATTACCGCTGGGAATGCCAGGACTACCCACAGTCCAAAAAGAGACTCGGGGAATTTTTAGACTTGCCTCAGCATAGGCCTCTAGCTATTTCCCCTGTCCTGGATATTGTAGATGATGTCTTCATGGAATCCAGCCTTACCCCTGATACTTTACCACCTGCTCCTAGAAAGCCTGACAGATACTACAGAGTACCAGACTCTCACAAATTTCTCTTTAAAAATCCCACTGTGGATCCACAGACCATTTTCCAGGGACCTAAAGGTGTTAAGGCTTCTACAGCCAAAAACCCTACCCCTTCGGACAGGGATTCTAGGGCTCTAGACAGATGGGGTAAGACGGTTTATACCTCTGCAACTCTTGCCATCAGGACTTTAAATTGCCAGTTTCACATGTTGAAGTACCAGCAGCATATTATTGATCTAATTAAACAAAAAAAAATGTTATTCCTGATTGTGCAGAAAATAAGGACTTACAAGACAATGCATTCTGCAAACCAAGTTGGTAAACATACTTTGCACTGTGGTTTTGATGCGTTAGAAGCATCTTGCAGGGCTGCTGTCACTGGTTCTGTTCTGAGAAGACATGCTTGGCTGAAGGAACAAATCTTGCCAGACCATGTCAAGGCAAAATTACTTGATGCTCCATTAAACCAAGAATGTTTGTTTGTTTGGCTCTAAAGCAGACGAAGTTCTTAAAAAGATGGAGGAAAAAGGTAAATCCATGCAGACTGTTAAAGATTTCTTACAGGTACAGCCAGCTAGATTTAGTAGGCATTGGCCTTCAACAAACTGGTCCTTTCCAGTCCCCTCCAGACGTTCTCAGCCCAAACCCGGGGGCAACAGACTACAAAGACTACAGTCTCAGGGTATGCACAGATCTGAACAATGGAGTGCTCGGTCCTCAAAAACTGGGAGTGATAAGCCACCCCCCTATGGAAAAAGTTCACAATGACTTGTCCTTAATCCTTCCCAGCCATGCCCAAGTACTTGCACCCCTAGGAGGAAAACTCGCCCTGCATGCAAAAAACTTGGGAGTATATTACCCAGGACCGATGGGTCTTAAACATTGTATCCCAGGGATACAGTTTCTATTTCTAGTCTGTGCCAACCCCAAGCGGATTGCCAGGCCTTCCTCCAAACCAGTGGACAGAGGCCCAAAAGCAGGTACTTTCTCTTCTCAGTATCAGGGCTATTCAGCCTGTGCCAACAGAGCAAAGGGGACAGGGTTTCTACTCCAGGCTGTTCCTGGTGCCCAGGAAAGAGAACTCTCTGTACCCTATTCTGGATCTGTCATCCCTGAACACTTTCCTGGTGGTAACAAAATTCAAAATGCTTACACTCCAACAGCTTCTTCCTATGCTAGCCAAGGACTCCTGGCTATTCACCCTAGACTTAAAAAAAAAACATATCTGCACATCCCCATAAGGGAATCCTGCAGGAAATATCTACGTTTCTCTGCACTTCTCTTTGGCTTATCTACTGCGCCCAGGGAATTCACAAAGTCCTGGCTCCAGCCACTGCTTACTGCAGGCTGAGAAATATTCAAATTCACCCATACTTGGACGATTCCCTGATTCAGGCGGACGGTTAGGAATTGCTACTTCAGCACCTGACGTTTGTAGAGAGACTCGTAACTTCTCTGGGGTATACCATCAATGAAAAGGAATCACATCTGTTACCCATACAAAAGATTGTATTCCTCAGAGCAAGCTTGAACACAACTTCCCAAATGGCATTCCTCACTCCAGAAAAGCAGGTTTATTTGACAACTTATTTCAATCTACTGGCCACCCAAACCCAGCTACCTGCAAGAAAAGTACTGCAAGCCCTAGGGTTCATGGCCTCATGTATTCTACTGATTCCATATGCAAGACTGCATATGAGGAAACTTCAATGGTACTTAAAAAGTCTTTGGTGTCAACATTCCTAGGACCTGGAAACAGTGATTCCTATCATTCCTTGCCTAAGGACAGAGTTCCTTTGGTGGGCAGATGCTTGCAACCACAACAAGGGACTCCATTTCTCACAACCCCCCGCCGTCCAAACTCTGAGAACAGATGCAAAAGACTATGCATGGGGGGCTCACATGGCAGGCAAATGCATTCAAGGTAAATGAAGCCCAGGACAAATTCACCTGCATATTAATCAAAACAAAATGTTAGCTGTACAGAATGCACTGACAGCCTTCAAATACCTTATCCTGCCAGGACAACTCCTGATAAAGACAAACAACACCACATTTATATGGTACATAAACAAGCAGAGGGGAACTCACTCCTACCCACTCTGCAGGTTAGCTATGGCCCTGTGGAAGACGGCCTTAAGCAACCAAGTGCACATGCAAGCTCAATTCCTGCCAGGCGAACAAAATTCACTGGCAGACTTGAGCAGAAATCTAATGGACCCACACGCGTGGAAACTGGATCCAAACTCATTCAAACTTCTAATACACAAGTGGGGGGGACACCAGAAGTGGACCTCTTTGTGTCCCCCAAAACCATCAACTAAACGAATTTTGCACCAGAATTCCCCACAGCCAAGCCTGGAAAGTGGATGCCCTATCCTTCACATGGGAAAACCTCTCAATCTATGCCTTTCCCCCTTCTGCCCCTCCTTCCAAAAGTTCTCCTCAAGATCAAACAGGGCAGGCCAAGGCCAATCCTTATTGCACCAGACTGGCCACGCCAGCACTAGTACCCACTCCTACACAGTCTGACAGCAGTGCTACCCTGGCACCTACATCAGACCCCCTTTCTGCTGTCCCAGCAGGAGGGACAGATTTTGCATCCTCAGCTGCAAACCCTGATCCTGGCAGCCTGGTTTATTCCCTGAATACATCACCAGCAACCCTCAGCAAACAGGTGCCGGATGTTATCCTTGAGGCCAGGAGGCCCAGTACTAGGGAATCCTATTCACAAAAGTGTAATAGATACTGTTCTTGGAGTCGGTCACAAGGGAAGGACACAGCCATGCCCTCCTTGCCTCAAATCCTAGATTACCTAGCAGAGCTGCTCTGCAAATGCCTATCCTTCTCATCAATTAATATTCATGCCTCTGCCATCTCAGCTCATTACAGTACTGAGCCCACCCCTCTTCTCTCACCCTCTGATCGAACAGTTCCTTATTGGAGCTAACAATTTAAGACCCCCAAGGAGAGCTCCCACTCCTGGCTGGGACTTTAACTTTGTACTAGAGAAGCTCACAGTTCCCCCTTTTGAGCCTGCTGCTACAGCAGAGTTAAAATTCCTCTCTTGGAAAACAGCCTTACTGCTAGCCATCACTTCAGCAAGAAGAGTGTCTGAGTTACAGGCCTTTATGGCTGTGGAACCCTTCATTATCTTCCATGCGGACAGCATTTCCCTCAGGACCAACCCATCTTTTATGCCCAAGGTGGTATCCAGTGTGGCTTTAAACCAATCCATCCATTTGCCAACCTTTTTTTCCTAATCCTCAGAATAAAGGGGAAGGGATCCTGCACTCCTTGGACATGCACAGGCAGCTCAGGTTCTACCTTGACAGGACTAAACCTTTCAGAAAATCTGACCAGCTGCTAGTCAGCTTTGATACAGGGGCAGAGGGCAAGGCCATTTTGAAACAAACCATTTCTACATGGATAGCACACTGCATCCATTTCTGCTACAAACACCATGGAAAACCTACCCCACAGGGGATCAGGCCTCATTCCACTAGGGCTACCGCAACCTCTACAGCTTTTCTCAGAGGAGTCCCTACCAGGGACATCTTGCTGCAACCTGGAGTTCTGTACACACCTTCACCAAGCATTACCACTTACTTATCTTTTCTAAATCCAGAGCTGGATTTGCCACAGCAGTCTTACAAGGCCTGCTAGTCAGCCCTACTACTTCTTGACTGCCTCCACCCTTCCTCAGCTTTGGGAATCAATCCAAGTGTGATGACTGAAAACAGTGTAACATGAAGAACATAGTACAGTTGTGTACACTTACCATAAATGTAGATGTTCGAGTGTATTCACTGTTGCAGTCATGGTTACCCTCCCTCCAGCCCCCCGTCTTTCTATACTTTCTACCAATCCTCTTTTTTGCCCATATCTTATGGAAATGGTATTTACCTTTTACTGGAGGTGCTCCACATCATTTGATTGCTTACTATTTTGGGGGCTCCTGACATCTAGGGCAAGAAAAACTGATCTAATGGCGTTGGCTGCATGTTTTACACCCCTGATGACCTGACGTCATGGATGAGGCGACAGCATCTGACGCAGAAATCCCAAGACTCTGGTATTTGGGCTGACTGAGCTCTACCTGCAGGTAGATAAACCAAGTGTGATGACTGCAACAATGAATACACTCAAACATCTACATTTGTGGTAAGTGTACACACCTGTACTTTTTAAAAGGACATCTTTTCCTAGGTGAATACATTTAAGAGTAACTTGTTTTCAGTTTCTGCATCACTTTATTTCTTTAATATTCTGTGCAGTGGCATAGTGCCAAATTACAAGTGTCCGACATTACTTCCACTCTGCTTTTTGTAGCAAACCATAGTATTTGACGTGTTCTGTCATAGTTGGGCAATTCTCTGTGCTGATGAGGATGGTATCACAGTGGTTGGCCATAGCCAGATATGTAAAGACAGGATGAAGATTTTTTAACCTAGCTCCCCTGTTGTTCATAGTTGCATGTTATGGAAGCACTAAAGGAACTAAGTTCAACTCAGTTAAAGCAAAAACTGCAATGTTCTCTCAACCAGTTTAAAAAAAGGCTTTGTGCAGGAATCAAAGTTGTTAACTCTTTTATGCATCCCAAATAAAATCATTCAGCATGGGTGGTAAGCATCCCACTTTTAATAATTTTTTACTTTGTCAATAGACATCAGGATCCATCTGTGATAATTTTCTGTTGGTACCAAGCATAGTGTGTATTACTTTGTTGTATCAGTAAGGCAAAGCATGCCTCGCGAGGAAGCTAAATGTAGAAAAAAAGAAGTTATGTACTCACCATAACGTTCCATCTGAGTAGCTGTACTTCATTTTTCTGCAACCTGTGGGTATTCGGATCCGTATCGGATCGAGCCCGCAAATTTTTTTCTAGTATCTGCTCCAAGCTCCGAACTCCTCCCCCTACCTATAATGCACTGCTATCTCCTACCTTCCCTCAGATCGAGTTTGCTGCAACCAGTTACATAAGCAACTCAGCCCAATGAACCAAAACCTGTAAAAACAAGACAAGTTCCAGGGGACGGAGGGAGGGAAGGTTGCAGAAAAAAGAAGTATAACTACTCAGATGGAATGTTATGGTGAGTACATAACTTCTTTATGTGAAGTAGTTAACTTCATTTTATCTGCACCCTGTGGGACAGAGTCCCTAGCTACTCCAATCCTGGGAGGCCCTTATGGAAGGATATTCCTGAGCACCGCAGAGCCAAAGGATGCTCTACCCCTAGAAATCGGATCTAATTTGTAATGGGAAATGAAGGTATGTGAATTGGCCCAGGTCGCTGCTGCACAGATGTCGTCCAAAAGAACCCTAGACCAAAAAGCAGCAGAAGTTGCCATGGACCTGGTAGAGTGAGCTTTAAAAATACCAGGAGGAGATAAACCTTTTGCTTTGTAGTTATGCGAAATGCAAAGAGTGATCCATCTGGCCAAAGAAACTTTAGAAATAGCTTTTCCCAGAAAAGCTTTGGAAAAGGAAACAAACAAATTCTTGCGGAATGGTTTTGTTCTATGAAGATAGAAGTGACGTTGTCTGTGAACATCTAACAAATGAAGTTTGTATTCACCTTTATTTTGGAAGTTAGGGAAGAAAACAGGCAGATTAATGGACTGGTTTATGTTTGCTTCAGATGCCACTTTGGGTAAGAAGGAAGGATTAGTACGGAGAGAGACCCAATCCTTATGGAAGACCAAATAAGGATGCACAGCAGACAAGAGCTTGAAGCTCAGAAACCCTCCAAGCAGATGTAATGTCGACTAGGAAAGCTGTCTTCTAGGATAAAAATTTTAAATCCACCGAAGCTGCAGGTTCGAATGGAGGACCCACCAATGCCTGTAAGACAAAGTTAAGGTCCCAAGGAGGTACTGAATCCTTGACCGGAGGGCGCAACAGAAAAGTGCATTTAAGAAGAGCCTTACACAGCCTAGAGGAGGCTAAGGCAATATTGTCATCACCAATATGAAAATTAGAAATGGCTGCCAGTTGTACTTTCACTGTGGAGGAGATAGCTCCTTGCTGAAAATGCCAGACAAGAAATCCAACACCACTGGAACAGGGGCAGTAAAGGGATCTAGTTTTCTCTGTGAGGCCCAAATGGAAAAACGTTTCCATTTACTGCGATAAAGTTTCCTAGTGGAATCTTTGAGAAGCCACCAGAATGGCTTTTACCGGGGATGAAAGACCGGGAGTCCTGGCAATCAACGGAACTGGAGCAACCAAGCTGTCAGCTTGAGGCTGCCCAGGTCGGGCAGACGGGCACCCGACGGATGGGAGATTAGATCTGGGCAGGGATCCAGAACCCACGGAGGAGCTAAGAGATGAGACCAAGGAATGGGAACCAAACCTGACGAGGCCAGAACGGGACAATGAGGATAACTTTGCACCGCAGTCAGCAAGCTTTCTGAAGAAACTTCGGAATGAGTGGCAATGGTGGATAAGCATACAGAAGTCCAGTGGGCCAAGCATGGACTAGAGCATTTCTGGGGACTTCCCCTGGTGAGGGAATCTGAGCGAAGAACTCGCTGCACTTCATGTTGGAAGGAGATGCGAAGAGATCACAGCAAGGCTGACACCATGCAAGGAAGATCATCTGCGCTACTGACTGATGTTCATCGTGTTACCCTGCTGCAGTCATCACACTTGGGTTATCTTGTCGTCAGGCGGTCTCGCAATCGGCCGGAATTCCAAAGTCTTGGTCCGGCGTCGGTTGCTGTCGCCTCTTCCCTGACGTCAGTGCGCCAGGGGTATATATAATGAAACCGACACCATTTTCTTCAGTCTTTCTTGCCGCGCGGTGCCCTAAGCAGAAGCAGTTCGCAAGTGCCGGTCGGCCGACTCCTGAGATTTTCGAATTCGAATTTCAGACCGAAATCTTCTATAAAGCCAAGTACCCCATTGGGGAAACTTTTCTTGCCTCAGACCGATGTCAGAAAAAGTTAACAATTGTATTTCTTGTGGGAAGCAAATACCTCATAAGGATTTTCATTCTTTTTGCATACCTTGCCTAGGCCCAGACCATGACGTCACTTCTTGTCTGTTTTGTGCTAGGTTTAATAAGCGTACTATTAAGACGCTTTGATTTCGCACGACACTACTTCGGTAGGAAATTTAACTACACCATGCCATTGGAGCAAACTACTACCGGCGTGCACAAAAAATGCAGGGATAAGGACAGACAGCCCAGGCCTAAGACAGATTCCGAGGCCTCGGCCGATCCGGTCTCCGGTCCTCAGTGAGGCTCCTACGCAGCCCCTGACTACCGCAGTTCTGGAACCCGAGACCGCTACGAAAATTTTGACGGAATGTACCAGGCCGACGCAGCCTTTTACTTCAGGCCCTTCCAACGACTTTGCTACAAAAGACGTCGGTACTACAGAAACTCCATCGGTTTCTGAAGGCATTTTCAGACCGATGACTCTCACCATTAAAACGTTTTCTAAGTCGAAGACTCCTTCTAAATCTAAAAGGACTACACTTCAGTCTCCTGTTCAAGGCCCCATGCCTAAGAAACAGATGCTCAAAATGGCTGAAGATTTGATTTCTTTAATCAGGGGTTCCCAGCCCCCTCCTGACAAAAGACCTAGACAAGAGGAAGATTATGTATCCTCTGAGCAAATGTCCATTTCTTCAGACTCCTCTGAGGACCAAGAGTACTACTCCTCTCCTTATGAAGATTCTGATGCTGAGGACTCTATTCCCTCAGCTTCTCCTCCTGAAGACTACTCCTTTAGAGAAACTTTACACACTATGAGGGAACATTTTCACTGGGAAGGTCAGGACTACTCTGATTCAAAGATAAGGCTCAGAGAGTTTCTTTTACTCCCCCAACACAGACCACTTGCCATCCCACCAGTTTTGGACATTGTGGATGATGTCTATTTAGAATCTAGTTTCAACCCAGACTCTCTACCTCCTGCTCCAGCTAAGCCTGACAGATACTATAGAGTGCCCGATTCCCACAAATTTCTTTACAAAAGCCCTGTAGCTGACCCAGAGACTATCTCACAGGGTCCCAAGGGGGCTAAGGCTTCTATGGCTAAAAACCCAGTACCTTCTGAGAGGGATTCCAGAGCACTAGACAGGTGGGGGAAAAAGGTTTACACCTCAGCCACATTAACTATGAGGGCACTGAATTGTCAATCTCACATGCTTAAGTATCAGCAATTCCTAATCTCTCAGTTAAAGCAAAGAATAACCTCTCTCCCTCAACAATCTGAATTGAAAGAAGTACAGGATCTGTTGCATGCCACTGAGCAGGTGGGCAAACATACCTTACAATGTGGGTTTGATTCTTTGGAGGCCTCCTGCAGAGCAGCTGTCACTGGGTCTGTTATACGTAGGCATGCTTGGTTAAAGGAACAAACTCTGCCTGATTATGTTAAAGCAAAACTACTAGATGCTCCCTTACAGCAAGATGTTCTTTTTGGAGTTAAAGCAGAAGAAGTTTTAAAGAAAATGGAAGATAAGGCAAAATCTATGCAGTCAAAGATTTCCTACAAGTACAACCCCCTCGCTTCAGCAGAAACTGGCCAACAAAAAATTGGTCCTTTCCAGCCCACTGACAGACCACAGAGGGGTAAATACAGACGCCCAAGAGGCAAAGGACAACCACAAGCCCAGTATAAACCTCACCAATGGGGCTCTACAACACAGAAGGGAGGAGAAGACAGGTCTCAAACCACCAGAAGGCAAACTCAATGACTTACACCTCATCTGGCCAAGCAATACTCTCTTGGCAGCCCCCTTGGGGGGAAAACTCGCACTTTTTTCAGACAACTGGCACATTGTCACAAAGGACAAATGGGACCTAGACATAATTTTACGAGGATACAGATTCCACTTTCACACCTTGCCAATGAAAAGAGGAATGCCAAACCTGCCACAAAATCAATGGGCAGAGGCACAAAAACAAATTACAGCTCTCATGGCCATGAGAGCCATTCAGCGGGTACCTACTCGAGAGCAAGGTCAAGGATTTTATTCAAGACTCTTTCTAGTGCCCAGAAAGGACAATGCCTGGAGACCAATTCTAGACCTTTCAATTCTAAACATTTACTTACAAGTACCCAAATTCAAGATGCTAACACTACAGCAGCTACTTCCCATGTTGGGCAAGGAAGCATGGCTAGTAACGTTGGACCTCAAGGAGGCATACCTGCATGTCCCTATCAGACAAAGTTGCAGAAGATACCTCCGTTTCATTGCAGGTTCAATCCATTACCAGTTCTCTGCACTGCCCTTTGGCTTATCTTCTGCGCCCAGAGTTTTCACAAAATGCCTGGCACCAGTAATTGCATACTGCAGACAGAGGAATTCAAATATACCCATACCTGGACGACTGCCTCATCCAAGCAGAAAGCAAAGACATTCTCTTACATCATCTGGCCTTTGTAAAGCATCTACTAAACTGCCTGGGGTACACAGTAAACAAAAAGAAGTCAAAACTAGTACCCTCACAAAAAATGACATTCCTGGGTGCCAGCTTGAATACAACGACCCAGAAGGCTTATCTTACGCCAGACAAGCAACTACAACTGACTCAATATTTCAAGACAATGGCAACAAAGACCCAATTAACTGCAAGAAAAATTCTGCAGGCTTTGGGCGTCATGGCATCTTGCATACTAATAATACCATTTGCAAAGCTGCATATGAGGAAATTACACTGGTACCTAAAAAACGTATGATCTCAACATAGCCACAGCTTGGACACAGTGATATCTCTCATTCCCTGCCTACAACAGGAATTTCTGTGGTGGTCACAGGCATGTCACCTCAACAAGGGTCAGCCTTTCACCTTGCCCCCAGCCAGGCAAACTGTCACAACAGATGCTTCAGACTACGCCTGGGGGGCACACATGGCAGGATAATGCATTCAAGGCTTATGGACTGCAGATCAAAGAAATCTGCACATAAATCAAAAAGAGATGCTAGCTGTACAGAAAGCTCTGACAGCCTTCAAGGATCTATTACATCCAGGACAACTTGCAATAAAGACGGACAACACCACAGTAATGTGGTACATAAACAAACAAGGGGGTACACATTCTTATCCTCTATGCAGGCAAACAATGACCTTATGGAACACAGCTCTGGCCTACCAAGTCCAGTTACAAGCTCAATTCCTGCCAGGACAGAAGAACACATTGGCAGACGACCTCAGCAGAAACATCAAGGATCCCCACGAGTGGAAACTAGATCCACAAATATTTGCAATGATAACTCAAAAATGGGGCCTTCCAGACATAGACCTGTTTGCCAGTCCTCAAAACTATCAACTGACAAGATTTTGTACAAGGACATTTCACCATCAAGCTTGGAAAGTGAAGGCTCTCTCTTTCAGTTGGAAAAACCTGACAGTATATGCCTTCCCTCCATTGCCTCTCCTCACAAAGGTTCTTTCGAAAGTCAAAAAGGAGAGACCACGACTGAGTCTCATAGCCCCAGACTGGCCACGTCAGCACTGGTATCCGCTATTGAAAAATATAGCCCACAGCCCACCATGGATATTGCCTCAAATCTCCCATTTGCTCACACAATAAACCAATCGGATTCTTCAGAGCCAGCTCAAAACTTTAAATCTGGCTGCATGGCAAATCATCTAAACATCCAACCAGCACCTCTTTCACAAGCAGTTCTGGATGTTATTCTGGAAGCCAGGAGGCCAAGCACCAGGAAGGCTTATTAGGACAAATGGAAATGGTTTTGTGCCTGGAACCAAGCTAAAGGCCAAGACACAATTCAGCCTCACATGCCTCACAGTCTACAGTATTTATCTGAGATGTTGCACAAAGGACTTTCCTTTTCCTCAATTAAAATCCATGCTTCGGCTATTTCAGCTCACTACAACACGGCTCCACCTTTATTTTCACATCCTTTTCTAAGGCAGTTCCTTAGAGGGGAAAAAAACATTAGACCACCCAGGAGAGCTCCTACACCAACATGGGACCTCAATTTTGTTGTGGAAAAACTAACGCTACCTCCCTTTGAACCAGCTTTCTCTGCAGATCTACAGTTCCTATCATGGAAGACTGCCCTGCTCCTAGCAATAACTTCAGCTAGAAGAGTCTCAGAGCTACAGGCACTAATGGCAGTGGAACCTTTCCTCATTTTTCATCAAGACAGAGTTTCTCTAAAAACAAATCCTTCCTTTATGCTTAAGGTGGTTTCTAGTGTAGCTTTAAATCAAACCATCCACTTACCCACCTTCTTCCCCAATCCACAGAACAAAGTTGAGAGACTCCTGCATTCCTTGGACATTCACAGGCAGCTTTGTTACTATTTGGACAAAACTAAAGCTTTCAGAAAATCTGACCAGCTCTTTGTATCCTATGCTACAGCTTCTCAAGGGAGGGATATCAAAGCAAACCATTTCTAAATGGATAGGTCATTGCATACGTTTTTGCTATACCCATCATGGGAAACCAGTTCCTGCTACCATTAGACCCCACTCTACCAGGGCAACAGCTACCTCTACAGCCTTTCCAGCCAAGGAAATTTTAGAAGCTGCAACTTGGAGTTCAGTACACACCTTTACCAAACACTATCACTTACCTCTTTACTCAAAGTCCAGGGCGGGCTTCGCCACTGCAGTTCTGCAGGGCCTTACAGCCTCCACTAACCCTCTATGATACCTCCCCCCTACCTTAGCTTTGGGATTCAACCCAAGTGTGATGACTGCAGCAGGGTAACATGATGAACATAGTACAGTTTTGTACCTACCATAAATTTAGATGTTCGAGTGTTCACCCTGCTGCAGTCCAGGTTACCCCCCCCTCCATCCCCTCTGATCTACTGGCTAAATCTCTTCTAAGCCTTGCTGATGTATTTGCTTATAGCTGAAGGGATTTTGTGTTTGTGCTGTGGTTACTCCTTTTGGTACTAATTTCTGACCACCTTTTTGGGGGCACCTGACATCTGGGGCAAGAAAAACTGAAGAAAATGGCGTTGGTCGCATTATATATACCCCTGGCGCACTGACGTCAGGGAAGAGGTGACAGCAAGCGACGCCGGACCAAGACTTTGGTATTCCGGCCGACTGCGGGATCGCCTGATGACAGGATAACCCAAGTGTGATGACTGCAGCAGGGTGAACACTCGAACATCTACATTTATGGTAGGTACAAAACTGTACTTTTCAGAGACCACTCGTACGGCATCAGAATAGCCTGACTCAAACTGTCTGCTAAAATGCTGGAGCATCCCGGGATGTGTGTTGCTATCAGAAACCGACCGGTGTAGATCGTCCATTCCTACACTCTCATGGCCTCGCGACATAGGGGGTAGGATCTGGTTTGGAGTTGAGAATACCTTCATCTGCAAAGTGTCTAGCCATGCCTCAATGATGTCTAGAATCTGTACTGGTTGCAATTGGGATTTCTGAACATTGATTGTAATTCCCAGTAGATCTGCCAACCGAATGAAGTAATCTTGGGCCAGACAAAGGTGATGCTTGTTGGGCACAGCGAAGAGCCAGTTGTCCAGGTAAGGAAACGCCTGAATACCCTGCAGCCTCAGGTGAGCTGCTACAACTGCCATTACCTTGGTGAACACCCTGGGGGCTGTGGTGAGACTGAAGGGGTGGGGTCTGAACTGAAAATGACTGGCTCCCAGCCGGAAGCGCAGAAACCTGCTGGAGCTTCTGTGGATCTTGATGTGTTAGTAAGCATCCTGAAGGTCTAATGAGCACATCCAGTCACACTCTCAGAGATCAGGTAAAATGGACTGTAGGGTGACCATCCGGAATTTCTGTTTGGCTACAGACAGGTTCAAAGTTGACAGGTCTAGAATGGGCCTGAGGTCCCCTGTATGTTTTGGCACTAAAAAGAACCTTGAGTAGACGCCTGATCCGGACTGATCGGGGGGAACCTGTTCGATGGCTCATTTGAGAAGCAGCTTTGAAACTTCTAGAGCTGCAGCCTCCCTGTGAACGGGTGGAACATCCGGGAGGTGTTTTGGAATATTTGGAGGGGCAACAAATGGGATAGTGTAACCTCTGGATATAATCTGTAACACTCAGCAATCTGTCGTAATGGACTCCCATGCCGCTGGGTGTAAGGACAATCTTCCCCTGACTGCCTCAGAGTAGGACAGCCGGGCAACCCCTCAGGGCTGCTGACTGGGTCTATCAGAAAAAGGTTCCCTAGCCCCAAAATTCCTGGGACCCCCCTCTACCTCTGGGTTGGCGTCGATCCTGTCCCCCTCTGCCTCTGGGGTAATAGTTGTCCTGAGAATCTTGGGAAAACTGAGATTTTTGGAACCACATCTTCTTCTGCCCCCTTTGATTCCTAGAGAAGGACCGCTGAGGGTTAGAGAAGCAGATCCCGATGGCAGACAGTCTTCCCATCCTTTTCGCTCTGGACAAGTATGTCACATAATGTCTTCCCAAAAAGGGAAGAACCATTGTAGGGAGCGTAAATAAATGACGCCTTGAAAGGGTCCGCGAACTGACACAACCTGAGCCAGGCATGGCGCCTCATGGCTATGCCTGTCCCAGCTGCCCTAGCTGCTCCTTCCATGGCATGGGAAAGGAGCCGCATAGACATGTTTGAGACTGACTTCAGAGTAGACATTTTCGCAGAGAACAACTGTTTGTCCTGTGGTGATAAAGACTCTGGGGGTGACTCAGTGAATTCCGATGCAAAGTCTCGCTGAAGCCGGATCACATGTGCCAAATAGTTCAGCGCATGGATTGAAAAGGTCACTGAGGAATAGACGTGCTTTCCAAACATATCCACCGACCTGGATTCCTTGTCTGCAGGGTGGACTGAGGAACTCTCCTGTGCTAGTTCCTTCTTGGTGGCTGCTGTGACCAACATAGCATCAACTGGGGCTCCTTTTGACCAAGGTTGTCTGTCTGATGGGGGAGATAAAATTTTGTCAGGGCATTTGGGGATGGGCTCTACGGTGTCAGGCTCCTTCCATGCCTGTGTGGTGATAAGGTCCACCAAGGGGTCCGCTGGAGGGGCACCCAGGAAGTAGATGGGCCCGTGCCAAAGGCCTCCAGGAATACTGACTCATCCCCAGAAGGTTTTGGGGCTGACCAACCTCCCCTCTGGCAGAGGATCTCTATGATTTCTCCAAAGGAGATGTCTTCTGGAGGTGACCTGGGGGAACCTTCTCCTTCATCTAAGTCAGTGTCCGTAGTGAGGGACTCTGGGGAGTCCAAGTGCCTCCTTTTGCACTTGTACTTACAGTGACCTTCTTCAGTGGGACTCTCAGAAAAGGATTCATGAGCCACAGGGGGTTCCTCAGGGAAACTAACCTGGGGATCTTCTGGCATGGGCTGTATGTTGTATGCTAAATTTATATGCATTTACAACCTCTTATCTCTATATGTTGCAAAACATCTGAATTGCTCTTATAAATTTCAACTATTTGTTTGATTTGTAATAAAATGTTATTGAGTGGCATAGAGGATAGCATTTACATACATCTTTTTAACAATAGGTATTACATACTTTTTATTTTTGTTTAATTTTATAGAAGATGTCTTTTAAAATTGCTTCACACACACTTTTTCATAGGAGCAACATTTCCCCTTTTAAAAGAATGACAAAGTGTTTTTATTGATTTAATTGATTAATTAGTTTTATTTGTTTGACTATATAAGGTTGATTAATTGGTTTATATTTTGTCTGAAGAAGGAGAGGCACCGACCGCTCCAAAAGCGCTAATAAAACTGTATTTTATTTGATCTTAATCCTTGGATACCACTCAGTTTGTTTCTCGCTACATTTGTTTTAGCTAGTTTTTTGTCTTTGGTTCGTGATGGGCTGTCACTGAGACAGGATGAAGGTTGTCAACACCAAATCCAGGGGTGTCTGGGTGGAATCCGAGGGGATGGGCTGGGGTCTCAATCCCTGGGAGAGAACACTCTCCACCACTTTGAAGGAGAGCGGACCTCCTTGGTACCCAGCAAGGAAGACGGTCTCCCCGGATTCGAAGCGGGGACCGGAGCCGAAGCAAGGGTAGCCTGAGGTCCGAAGAAACTGGTAGGATCCGAAAAGGGTGGAGCCGATGAATCTATTCCCTCTGGTCCGACTCCCTGTCCACGGCTCCGAGAGTCACTCTGATCTGAACTATTCATATCCAAGGAACTCAAGGTAACACCCGGAGTCGAGGTTGGAGGAACCGTCGGCACCGAGCTACCAGCTCTGAAAATCCTCTGATCCAAGAACCCCGAAGCTGAAGCACAGATCGGGGAAGGAGAGATGGGGTGGAAAAAGGGCATGGCGGTCCCCCCTCCAGAGAGAGAGGGGCCTGGCAAGACTCCCATCTGTATTTGGGTCTGAATGAATCTCCGCATCATCCTGTCCATGTCCAAGTCTGATGAGCTCTGGGTCGATCGCGAAGAGGCCACCGACTCTGATCTGGCTGTTCTGCGCAATGATGGGGAGGAAGGCCTCTGATCCGAATGTTCCAGTGGCTCTGGTGAGAAACAAGGAGACCGAAGCCACGGAGAAACTGTTCTCATGGCCTTAGAAGGGGGACTAAAAGTGTTCCCTGTCCGGGGATCTCTTCGAGGTCTGTCCTTTCTCTTGTCCCTATCCTCTTTGCACCTTTCTCTGTCCTTTTCCTTGTCAGCCACACTGACTGGAGATTTGTCTTTACTTGACCCAGCACCAGAAGAAGAGGGAGTTTGAGTCCCTGTCTGGGTGGGAGGTTGAGCACTAGGTACCGAGGCCATGGCAGACTCCAGCATGGATGCGGGGAGAAGGCCTTTAGCTACTAACTTGGCCTTCCGACCCCTGAGGGCCCTAGGATTGAACCTGGTGCAGATATCACATTGTGTGGACAAATGTGCTACTCCCAAGCAAATAACACACAAGAGTGTGACCATCAGCCGGGGAGAGCTTATGGCCACACTCTGTGCATTTCTTGAACACAGATTTTGACTGATCAGCCATGGTCCTGCACCAAAAAAAAACACTACCTACTAGAAAACACCACACACAAACACAGGTAGGGGAAGGGCAGGCCTACAACTACTCTACCGAGTTTAACAAAACCTTTTTTTTTTTGGACTAACCGAGGAACATGCGTTATACTAAAGGGGAGGAAGGCAAATAATCAACTCAGACACACAAAGAGACTCATTATTAATAAAACTTACTATCCCTGAGCTCAGAGCGAAGGAGACCATGATGCACACTACTGGCGCGGCAAACGAGATCTGAGGGAAGGTAGGAGATGGTAGTGCATTATGGGTAGAGGAGGAGCTCGGAGCTTGGAGCAGATGCTAGAAAAAAAGTTGCCGGCTCTGATCCAGTACGGATCCAAATACCCACAGGTTGCAGATAAAATGAAGTTAACTACTTCAGATCAAAAGCTTGTTCTGTTCTCTGTACAAAGGCTAACTTAGTATCCATGGAATGTGATTTTCACCTTTTTGACAGTATTCTGAGACAGTTTTAATAACTTGGAGAGAGCATACAGGGGAGTCTTTAGGGAATTCAAATGTGCAGTTTCTTAAAGCCTGTAGATTTGGACAAAATATCTGTAAGTCTGTTGTGATATGTAACCCCACACCTCCACACACACACACACACACACACACACACACACACACACACACACACACACACACAAAAAAACATCTTTTTGCCTACACCTGTACCATCTTCATTGACACTTTTCTTCCATTTGCTTAGTTACTTTTGTTTTCTGTCATTGAAAGAGATGTTCTCCACTTCCAGTAGTAGTTCTTGTGTTGCTAGTTTATTTCCAGCAACCCACTGGTTCATTGCAGAAATTTTTGGCTATCGCCAAATCAACTGATCTTATGGTCTCTGCCATTTCCACTGGTTTGGCCTACTGCAAATTATATAAGTTTTGGTGTTTACCATTTGCCTTTCCAGCACATCTAAGGATTTCTGCTTTGTGTGAATGTCACTTTCCTAGCCACATTTGTCAGTTTGTCCTGACCTCAGACAAAAAGGCATTTATGCTTTTTGCAGAGGAATACTTCATACCTCCTTTTGCTTCAGTGATGCAGTCTGTATCACTATTTGTTTTCTGTTTCACACTGAGTAATCTGTATGACCTCCGGGTGAAGGTCTGTATATGCAATATTCGTACCTCCATTAGGGGGCACTGCCTTTTAGAGTGCTTGCCACTGTGTTGTGTACTTTTCTGCTACCTTCAAATGGTATATACGCATACACCTCACCATGACGCATACTGATACCTCCAGAATCCTTTCACTGCTTATGTGAGGCCCTTGAGCATTGGTCGGGAATATTGTGCTACCCAAGCACTCACAGCACTCTGAAGTACATGTGGGGTTATCAGTTAATCCTGACAGAAAATTTGTATTTCATCCACATACCAGCTTTTACCAAGTGCGTTTAGCCTAGAGTACTTCACAAGAGCCTAGAGTAGTTCCCTAATCTTGCCGTAAACAAAATTTCCTTGAACATTTGGTTAAATCATTTAAGTCCATTGTTCCATGGGCTGTAAAGTATTTGCTGTTACTAACATCATTTCAGTTCTCAGTCTTTCATTGTTAAGTTCTCCGTTATTGCTAGTCAGCTTTTAGGGTGACCTATGATTAAATATACTTTTCTTGACAGTTCCAGTGGATTTCTTTGTGGTCACACCTAAAATGGTCAGCTTTGTAAAGGTACAGTTCATTTGGTTGGAACTAACTTAAGTCTATAGCAGCAGTTTAATTTTATCTTGAGGATTGATGGTCTCACTGCTGGCCTAGACTTAGTTTTGCAGTCTTTTATGCTCATTTCCGAACTGTTCACAATCTTTTCCAATATATGAAATGCAAGAGTTCTCTGTCAGCATTTTTCTCCAGTAGTTGCATTCAGTAATGATTTCTTTGCATTTGTTTGACTGCAAAAAACTTAATTCAGTGTTGTAATTTGATGTTGAAGACTGAGTGAATGTTTAAGCATTTCTTTGTCATCCCAATCTCTTTTCAAAGACATTTTGCCAAGTAACAGGGGAATATCTACTGACCAGTTTGGTTTTAGTGTGATATTTTGTATGACCAGTCTTAACAAGAACGATTACTCCTTATGGACTTTACAACTCTTCTGTCCTCAAACAGAAGTACACCACATATTGGTTTGAGGTGGTGTTATGTTGCATTCTTCTTTTTTTAATTTAATTAATATAACCATCTGTCCATTTTTTTTCACACAAAGTTATGTATGTAGTGTCAGTAACCAAGGATTCTGTAAGAAAAATGTCTATACCTATAGGAGGCACTTATGAGAATAGCATAGTGTGTTACCCAGTCTTCCTCTGTTAACTTCATTTGTTCAGGTCTTGTGTGGATACCTTTTGTCTAGTACAGTGTATTTTGTTGTAAAACGTACCTGAAATCTTATGCCAGAGTGGTCCGGGGAATTTTAACAGCAGCAACTATCTTGGATTTTTATTGTGAAAATGTACTGTACCTTTTTCTGGGTACTAAGTAGTTAGATGTGGAATGTAGTTCAAGCTGTTTCTTTTGGACCTACTTTCAAAAGCACTGTCCAGCAAGTTAAAGGGAAGTACTGCATTGGGAACAGTCATGCTAAACTTTGACATACAATTGGATTTTTTTGTTCAAACTCCCCACTATAATGTGCCACAGGAACAGCGCAGTCGTTAGTAATACTGACAGGCATTGAGTACATCTTGTAGACTCTGTCTTTCTCTTCTGTAGGAGTACTTTGCCAGGTACTTCAGTCAGTTTATCCATACCTGTGCTTATTTCTAAAGCTGTAACCATAGATGTTCTTCATAGTCAGTGTTGCATTGCTGATTCTTGGGTCTTTCTGTCATGCAGAAGCCCATGAGTGGCCCGATTCCCAGAGTATTTCCATTACCTGAGCCGACGGACATATGAGGGCCAACATTCAGATGTCTGGGTGTAAGACTGGCAATCCAGCACCATCTTCAGTTCTTTCTAGCTGGGCATTCCAATGCACTACTCCATTTATCAAATGATCGCAGTTTGTTGGCTGTCTTGTTTTTCCAGAATTACTTCAGTCTACTTTTAGAAAAGTCCCCCATTGGGGAGGTTTTCTTCTAATTAATGTTTGAAAAGAGTAACTTCTTGATGTATGGGAAGCAAATCCCACATAAAGATTTCCATTCATATTGTTTGAGGCCTTAGCATGGTGTTTCTGGTTGTCAGAATTATACTAGGTTTTGTTCCAAAACTTTGAAGTGTAGGGCCGAAGTCCTTTCAACCTACATGGAGTGACCCAATGTCACATGCCTCATTGCATGCTTGGTGTCGGCTGGTTCCCTACCCAAGAAATAGAAAAATTAACCAAAGGAGAAGGACATTGCGGATGATGGCGAGCCTTCTGCTTCCACGGTCAGGTTTTCTGCTTAGAATTCAAGTGAGGTGTCTTTGCAGCCTCATGCTCCGATGACCACTAGACCCAAGTTGTCTGGCATGACCCGTCTGGAGGCCACCACAGCAGGAAACCACACAATTATGAGTACTATAGCAACATTGGTTGGGTCCAAAGCTGTTTCACAGACCTCAGCTTCTGACAGCAGTGTGATGGTAACTGAAGGAGAGGGAAGTACTCCTTTGGTAGCTGTACACAAGGAAATTCCAGGGAACCAGCTAGAGTCTGTGGCCACCCACCCACATGTTGAGGCCTTGATTTCAAAATCCTGGGTACCCAAACCCAAGAAACTGAATAGCTTTGCCAGAGCCCGTGCTGTCTCAAAAATCACCCTGTTCAACCCAGGTAGTACACAGGATCTGGTTAAGCTGGCGCAGGAGTTCATGAAGTCCCTGGGGCCCAGCCAGCTATAGATGTTTTTTCCAGGTGCTGCTTCTGCTAAAAGAAGGAGATATGTGTCTCCTCAGGAGGCATTTGACTCCTCAGAATCCAAAGATGAGGAAGTGCTGTCTTATGCTGAATCCCTCCTTCCTCAGTCTTTCCCTGACTGTGATTCAGATGACCCCTTTTCCATTGCCTCCCCCTGAGGACTTATTCTTTGGAGAAACCCTGCACAATATGAAGGAGACATTTAATTGAGAGAGCAGGGCGTTTTCTCAGGCCCAGACCCATTACAGAGAGCTTCTCAGACTGGCATCTTCTGGACTTTTAGCAATTTCCACCTGTGCATGTAGTTCTGGATGATGTCTTTGAGGACACATCTCTGCACTCCGACTCCCTTCCTTCTGCCCCAAGGAAGAACCATATCACTTTTATAAAGTGCTTGACACCCACAAGCACCCTTACAAGAACCCACAGGCAGATCCCTTTGTGGTCGTCACCGAATCTGCCAAGGTAAATCCTAAGGAAGGAGGACATTCTTCACCAAGTGACAGAACAGAGCGGTTGATTGATTTGATAAAAAGACTTGCACGTCAGCTGCCTTGGTTATGAGGACTATTAAATGCCAATTTCACATGGTAAAGTACATGGAATGTTTACAGGAAAGGATCTTTGCTAAGGCAGAGGGGATCTCAGACAAGAGCCTACAGAGGAATATACAGGAGACATATCAGCACTCAAGGTATCTAGACAGTCACTAAAATGTGGCTGTGATGCATTGGATGCATCATGTATAGCAGCAGCTACTAAGGGGTCTGTCACACGCAGCCACACCTAGTTGTGAGGATAGAACCTTTGTCTTTGACCAGGTGAAGGCAGAACTCCTTGAAGCCCTACTGGATAAGGAGATGTCCTATTCCTATGTTGCAGTATTCTTGTGGGATTTCCTGCTCTCAGGCGACTTGTACGTCAGCTCCTATACAAAAGCTTCAGCTTGGCTGTTGCAGCTGCATGGGACGTCACACGTAGGGCCATAAACCAGGGGCCTTAAATATGACATCTGCATGCACAATCCCCAGAACTTTTCAGCTGCAGATGATCGATGCATCATGTGTTTGCTCCTTCATATTGAACGTCTCAAAAAAGCTAAATAACCTTGTTGGGTTTTTTTTCCTTCATATCTTACTGTTATAGCTTAGGCTTGGTTTGTTGTAGCTATTTATAGCCGATATCGGGTAAAAAGGGTAAATGCCAATGCGGGTGCCAGATACCCCATAAAGACTCCCATGATCGGTGTGTTTTTTGCTTAGGGCAGGAGCACGACCATACCCCTTGCTTCATTTGCCAGTAGTTTGTGAAGAAGACCCAAGCAGCCATCTGGGTGCGCTTAACCTTTATCTAGAAAATCAACAGCATGAGCAGTTAGCCCTAAGGATGGACCCCGCCTTGGCAACGTCAGAACCTCCGTGTAAGAAGGCCTAGTTTCCCAGGCCCTCTTCTTCTGCCACTCCATTACCGGACACCTTGCCAGCTGCCGATTTAGGAGCTGAGGGACACCCAGCAGATCCGTTGACTTCAACAACTACCTTTGTGGAAGCTGTTGCTCAGCCAATGACAGACACAGTCCCTGGAGCCAACCCAGATCCCGCCTACCGTTGAGGGGGAATCAGAATCCGTAGAGCTTCCGACCGGGATCCCGCCTTTGGATACTGTTCCTATCAGACCGAATTCCAAGCCTGCTTCAACGTCTACCCCAGCAAAAAAGAAACAGAAAACCAAGCATACCTCTTCCACTGCAGAAGGCCTACCTGACTGTCAGTCCCTCACTTCTTCCCTGATGCAGGCCTTCATGACCCTTAGGCCTTCTGCCTCATCCTCCACTGCTCTACCTTTGCTCAGCCCTAGGCCTGCTACAGCCCTCCACCCCGACATCTCAGGATAGGTAAGAAGAGCATGATTGTTCATTCTCCTCCTCTGAGGATTCCATATCTTACACCTCCTAAAGTGCTTCACCCCAGGTGTATTATTCTCCAGATGAAGAATCTAGAGAGGGAGATTCACCCCCTGAGGATATCACTTTTGGTGAGACTATCACCAAAATGAAAGATTACTTCAAATGGGATACCTCACAAGTGTCTGTTACCCAAAATAGGTATTTTGAGCTTCTTCAAGTAGAGTCCGCCTCCCCTTCTGCTGTTTCACCAGTTCTACTTGCATACCTAGATGCCTTTAACTCGGCATCTAAGTCTCCAGATTCACAGCCACCCTGCCCCCAAGCGACCAGGTCGCTTTTACAAGGTGCCTGACTAGCAGAAATTCTTAATCAAACCTCACCTGGCAGACCCAGCAGTGATTGCCACCTACCCTGATAAGCAATCCAGAGTCCTTCCCTCTGCCTCACTCCTACCCACAGATAGACAGTAAATCTATGGATAGGATAGGTAAGAAGGTCTACACCTCCTCCACTTTGGCTTTTAGAGCCATTAACTTTCAGATGCATATGACCAAATATGCTCTTCCATGCTGGCCACTATTCCTGATTGCCCCACTAATGCTGACATCTCCTCCAAACTTTCTTTGGCTACACAAGTAGCAAGACACTCAATTAGAAGCAGCTATGATGCTGCAGAAGCATCTGTTCGCTCTGTAGCATCTGCTTCAGTTCTGAGATACTCCTGGCTGAGACTTCAGAATCTCCCGTAAGACTTTGTCAAAGATCTTGGATGCGCCCCTGGACCACAATTTCCTTATTGGAAAGCAATCTGCAGATCTTTTTAAGAATCTGCAATAAAAAAGTAAAGAATTGCAGGACATAAACATTTATTGGTGTTTCCTATTCCCAAGTACTACAGAAACTATCCAGCAAAAGCCACCTTTGTGAGGCGAAACCCAGCCCAGGTGGGTACTTCCTCTTCCAGATCTAGAAGAGGTGCAGGAAGACCTACCACTTCCAGACCTCCTGCCCCACATCCTCAGCCTAGACAGCCTTTTCAGGACAGAGGAGGCTCCAAGAATGCGTGACTGCCTTGCCCCCTACCACTCTCATCCGCCTCTCCCACTGCCTCCCCTTCTGGAAAACCATCACCTCGGACAAATGGGTACTGTCCATAATACAAAAAGGATACTTCCTCTCCTGGATAGTAAAACCAACCTGAGAGGCATCCCTTTTCTTCCCAGAAACCAACAGCATCCTCTTCCACAGGTTTTGACAGACCTTCTGAACCTGGGTACCATAGAATCCGTCCCTTTAGGACAGGAAGGAAAAAGTTTCTACTCCCGCCTCTTCCTAGTCCCCAAAAAAAGACGGTCCGTGGAGACCCATCTTAGACCGCTCCTTCTTAAATCTTTACCTAAACGTGCCCACCTTCAAAATGCTGTCACTTCAAACACTGCTTCCACTCATCCCAACCAAGGCCTTCATGGCCACCTTGGACCTAAAAAGAGGCCTTCTTACACATACCCATCAGACCTTCCCACAGAAGATTTCTGCATTTCTCTGGGCCCGCTTCTCATTTCCAATTTACTGCTTTGCCCTTTGGTTTGTCCCCTGCCCCCCCGAGTGTTCAAAAAATGCCTGGCCCCTATGTGGACGACATCCTAATCCCTGCAGAGTGCAAAGATACCCTTTCAACTCCTCTGCACTTCACCATGTCCCTTCTACAAAATGTATGGTTCACCCTCAACCTTCAAAAGTTTTCCCTGCACCCAGAACAGGACAAGATCTTCCTGGGTTGCAGAATCCGAACAGACAAAATGAAGACTTTTCTTCCACAAGACAAGGTCAACTCCCTGACCTCCCACTTCAAGAAGCTGCTACAGGTACAGATAATAACTGCAAGGCAATTCCTATGAATCCTGGGCTTAATGGCAGCCTCTATACCTATGCTCCCACTTGCCAGAATGTATATGCGCAAGCTACAGTGGTACCTAAAAAAAAAATTTGGTCCCAGTACCAGAATCACCTGGAGCAAGAAATCCCCCTCCTTCCCTGTCTAAAGAAAGAGATCAGCTGGCTTGATCCAACAAGCCCAGCTAAACCCGGGGCTTCCACTCCAGCCCACCACCCCAACCCAGGTAATGGCATACAGATGCCTCAGATTCAGAGTGGGGAGCCACAATGGCATCTTACATGGTTGAAGTAACCTGGCAGCCTTCCTTGAGGGCCAAATACATCAGTGTGAGGGAAATGACAGCAGTCTTCTTGGCTCTAAAAACCTTTATTCCTCTGCTTCTACCAGGGGTTCTCCAAATAGTAACAGACAACACCACTGTAATGTGGTACCTCAAACAGAGAGGGACAAAAGCATATCAGCTGTGCAGACTTAACCCTGCTGATATGGGATCTAGCCTCTCGCCACAACTTGTTCCTGCAGGCAACCTACATTCCCTCACATGACAAACAAGCAAGCAAATGATCTGAGCAGGGCGTCCTCTCCACAACCCGATTAGATGCTGGACAGGACTGTCTTCTTAGACATTGTCCACCAGTGGGGCACTCCTCAAATAGAGTTGTTCGCCTCCCCCCAGAACAGGCAGCTGCAGACCTTCTGCTCAAAGACCTACTCCCCTTTAGCCTGGTGGGTAGACGCTTTCAACCTCTCCTGGAAGGGGAAGATGTTCTTTGTGTTTCACTGTTGCAGTCATTACATTTGGGTTATCTGCCTGCAGGTAGCCCTCAACCGGCCTGAATATCAAAGTCTTGGATCCCTGCATCAGATGCTGTCTCCTTCCATGACGTCAGGTCATCAGGGGTATAAGCATGCAGCCAACGCCATTACACCAGTCTTTCTTGCCTCACGGTGCCCGAAGCAGAAGCAGTTTGCAAGTGCCAGTTGGCAGACTCCTGAAATTTTCGGTTTGGAGTTTGAGCCTAAGTCTTCAAAAAAGCTAAGTACCCCGTTGGGGATTCTTTTTCTTGCTCTTAACCGATGTCAGTAAAAGTTAACAATTGTATTACCTGTGGAAAGCAAATACCTCATAAAGATTTTAATTTGTACTGCATTCCTTGCTTAGGCCCAGACCACGATATCTCTCGCTGTCAGTTTTGTGCCTTATTCAATCCTCAAACTATTCATCATTGGCTCATTTTTGCATCAAACTATTTCGGTACTCAGTTTAATTATCCAGAAATGGCTTCGGTAAGCCAGCCATCTTACCAACATTCTGAAAAAATGGAAAGATAAAGACAGAGACAGACCGCATAGGTCCAAAGCTGTCGACGACGCTTCCGTTAAGCTAGTCGCCAGTTCGCCGGTACTCAGTGAGGCACTTTCACAGCCCCTGATACATGCTACTTCAGATTCGCAGGCCTCTACTGAGACCCATTCGGAGTCCAGTTTGCCGCAAGATGCTTCTTCGACCATAGAACCTGCGAATGTCTCTAAGCTGCTGTGCAGGCACCGGCTTCTGAGGATGTATTCAGGGAACTGACTTGAATTTCAAACCAATGCCATCTTCTTCTTCAAGGACTAAAACTCGACCCACGCCTAGAAAACCGACTTCCAAACTGCATGGTCAGGCCCATATGCCTAAAAAACAAATGATAAGAATGACTGAAGACCTTATTACTTTAATTAGGGGAAGCCAGCCTTCACCCTCTAGGAGACCTAGAACTGATTTTCCTTCTGGTTCTTCTGATCAGGATTATGAATTTTCTGTTTCTTCTGATTACCAGGATTTGCCCTCATCTACCTGTGAGGATTCTGATGCAGAGGACTCCATTCCCTCTGCTTCCCCTCCAGAAGATTTTTCTTTTGCTGAAACCTTGCACACTCTTAGGGAGCATTTCTGCTGGGAAAGCCAAGATTACTCTAACTCCAAAAAGAGGCTTAGGGAATTCTTACTCCTACCTCAACACAGGCCTTTAGCTATCCTTCCTGTCCTGGACATTGTAGATGATGCCTTCTTGGAATCTAGCCTGGCCACAGACACTTTACCTCCAGCTCCCAGGAAACCTGACCGGTATTACAGAGTACCTGACTCTCAAGTTCCTCTTCAAGAATCCTACTGTGGACCCAGAGGCTATTTCCCAGGGACCTAAAGGCATTAAGGCTACTACTGCTAAAAACCCTACCCCCTCTGATAGAGATTCCAGGGCCTTGGACAGATGGGGTAAGAAGGTATACACTTCTGCTACTTTGGCCATTAGGGCCTTAAACTGCCAGTTTCATATGTTAAAGTAGCAGCAGCATATTATGGGACTACTTAAAGAGAAAATGATGTTGATTCCTGACTGTGCTGAAACTAAAGAATTGCAGGATTTAATGCATTCTGCTGAACAAGTTGGTAAACATACTTTGCAATGTGGTTTTGACTCCTTAGACGCATCTTGCAGGGCTGCTGTCACTGGGACTGTTCTTAGAAGGCTTGCTTGGCTTAAGGAGCACAATTTGCCAGATGATGTTAAAGCTAAATTACTGGATGCTCCCTTAAACCAAGACCGCCTGTTTGGCAACAAAGCAGAAGTCGTCCTTAAAAAGATGGAGGAAAAAGCTAAATCTATGCAAACTGTTAAAGATTTTCTGCAAGTACAGCCTCACAGATTTAGTAGGCATTGGCCTTTTAAGAATTGGTCCTTTCCTGTCTCTTCCAGACCTTCAGTCCAAAGCCAGGGACAGCAAACCACCTAGGCTACAGTCTCAAGGTACTCACAGGCCTAAGCAGTGGGGGGCTCCCACTTCCAAAGCTGGAAGTAGTAAGAAACCCCATATGGAAAACTGTCACAATGACTTAACCTTAAACCTTCCAAGCCCTGCTCAACAGCCTGCTCCCTTAGGGGGAAAGCTTGCCCTGCATGCAGAAAACTGGGGACTCATTACCCAGGACAAATGGGTTTTAAATATAGTTTCCCAAGGATACAGATTCCACTTCCACACCTTACCAACCCCAAACGGTTGGCCAGACCTACCCCCAAATCAGTGGGCAGAGGCTCAACAGCAGGTTCTCTCTCTTCTAAGTACCAGGGCTAGTCAACCTGTACCAGCAGAAGAAAGGGGACAAGGTTTTTACTCAAGACTTTTCCTGGTACCTAGAACAGACTGCTCCTGACGTCCTATCCTGGACTTCTCTGTTCTGAACCCCTTTTTGGTAATCGCAAAATTCAGAATGCTAACACTTCATCAGCTGCTTCCTATGCTAGGCAAAGATGCCTGGTTGGCAACTTAGACTTAAAGGAAGCTTATCTGCCCATTTCAATAAGGGAATGTTGCAGGAAATACCTACGCTTCAGAGCAGGCTACATGCACTGTCAGTTCTCTGCACTTCCCTTTGGCTTATCTACTGCACCCAGGGTATTCACAAAGTGCCTAGCTCCAATCATTGCATTTTTGTGGCAAAGAAATATTCAACTATACCCATACCTGGATGGTTGTCTAATTCAGGCAGAAAGCCAGGGCATGTTACTAAGTCATCTGGCATTTGTAAAGAAACTTCTAACCTCACTGGGGTACACTATAAATGAAAAGAAATCTCATCTAGTACCCTGCCAACAAGTTGTATTCCTGGGAGCAAACTTCAACACAACTTCCCAGATGGCTTACCTCACGCCAGAGAAACAAGTTTGACAGCCTACTTCAAACTACTGGCCACAAAGACACAGCTATCTGCAAAGAAAATCCTGCAGGGTTCATGGCCTCTTGCATTCTACTAGTTCCATTTGCAAGACTGCATATGAGGAAACTATAATGGTATCTAAAAAGCCTATGGTGTCAACATTCTCAGGACCTGGAATCAATGCCTCCAATCATTCCTTGTATAAAGACAGAGTTCCTTTGGTGGGCAGAGGCCTGCTAACACATCAAGGGACTGCCTTTCACTCTAGCCCCTGCCACCCAAACCCTAACAACAGACTCATCAGACTATGCATGGGACGCTCACTTGGCAGGGCAGTGCATTCAGGGCAAATGGAACCAGAGTCAGATGCACCTGCATATCAATCAAAAGAAATGTTAGCTGTACAGGATTCCCTGACAGCCTTCAAGGACCACATTCTTCCAGGACAATTATTGGTAAAGACATACAACACCACTGTTATGTGGTACATAAACAAGCAGGGAGGAACCCACTTGTATCCTCTCTGCAGACTAGCCATGGCTCTGTGGAACACAGCCTTGAGCTTCCAAGTGCACCTACAAGCTCAATTCCTGCCAGGCAAGCTAAGTTCACTGGCAGATGACCTAAGCAGAAATATCACTGGAACCAAAGATATTTAACATTTTGAGAAACAAATGGGGGAACCCAGAGATAGACCTGTTTGCCTCCCCTCAGAACTACCAATTGGACAAATTCTCCACACGGACTTCCCACAGTCAAGCTTGGAAAGTGGTGGATGCCCTGTCCTTCACATGGTAAAGCCTCTCAGTTTATGCCTTCCCCCTCTGCCTCTCCTCTCGAAAGTTCTGCTAAAGATCAAACGGGACAAACCAAGGACCAGACTGGCCATGCCAGCACTGGTACCCCCTCTTGCACAGTGTGTCACTGCTGGAACCATGGCACCTGCCTAAGACCCCCTTCCCTGCTGTCCCAGTAGTAGGGCCAGATTCTGCACCCCCAGCTTCAAACCCTGAACCTTGCAGCCTGGCTAATTCCCTGAGCTCTCCAATAGCATCCCTCAGTAAGCAGGTGCTAGATGTCATTCCGGAGGCAAGGAGGCCTAGTACTAGAAAATCATATGCTGAAAAGTGGAAAATATACTGTTCCTGGAGCCAAACTCAGGGGATGGGCACAACAGTGCCCGGCTTACTGCATATTCTTCAATACTTAACAGAGATGCTCCACAAGGGCCTTTCCTTCTCATCAATTAAAATTCATGCCTCTGCCATTTCACCACATTATAATACTGAGCCCACCCCTCTTCTCACCCCCTGCTGAAACAGTTCCTCAGAGGGGCCAAAAATTTAAGACCACCCAGGAGAGCACGTACTCCAGCGTGGGACCTTAACTTTGTATTGGAAAAGCTCACTCTACCTCCTTTTGAGCCAGCTGCAACTGCAGAGTTGAAATTCCTTTCTAGGAAGACCGCCTTCCTTCTAGCCATCACTTCAGCAAGAAGAGTGTCTGAATTATGGCAGTGGAGCCCTTCATCATCTTCCATGCAGACAGGGTGTCCCTCAGGACCAATCCTTCCTTTATGCCCAAGGAGGTATCCAGTGTGGCCCTTAATCAGTCCATTAACTTGCCAACCTTTTTTCCTAATCCACAGAACAAAGGAGAATGAATACTGCACTCTTTGGATGTGCACAGACAACTTAGATTTTATTTGGACAGGACTAAGCCTTTCAGAAAAACTGAACAGCTGCTAGTTGCCTTTGCTGCAGGGGCAGAGGGGAAGGCCATTTCAAAGCAAACCATTTCTAAGTGGATTGTATTCATTTCTGCTATAAGCACCTTGGAAAACCTACCCCACAGTGGGTATGATCACATTCCTCCAGGGCTGCATCTTCCTCTACAGCCTTTCTCAGAGGTATCCCTACCAGGGACATCCTAGAAGCCGCTACCTGGAGCTCTGTACATACCTTCAGCAAGCATTACCACTTGCCTATTTTTTCTAACTCCAGAGCTGGTTTTGCCACTGCAGTCTTGCAGGGCTTAATAGCACGTCCTAATGCTCTCTAACTTCCTCCTCCCTTCCTTAGCTTTGGGAATCTTCCCAAATGTAATGACTGCAGCAGTGAAACACGAAGAACATAGTACAGTTGTGTACACTTACCATAAATGTAGATGTTAGAGTGTATTCACTGTTGCAGTCCTAGTTACCCTCCCTCCAGCCCCCTAACCTTCTCTTGGCTATACCTTTCTTCCTGTTTAGTGTATTTCAGCTTTCTGGCATATTTGCTTTTTTTTGGAGGTGTAACCTTGTATATAATTCCCATTTTGGGGGCACCTGACATCTGGGGTAAAAAAAACTGATGTAATGGCGTCAACTGCATGCTTTATACCCCTGACTACTTGAAGTCAGGTACTCTGTAATACCTGTTAGGTTTCCTGGGAACCAGACGTAAAGTGTCTGTGGCCAGGCTAGATTCCAAGAAGACATCATCTACAATGTCCAGGACAGGAGAGATAGCTAAAGGCCTGTGTTGAGGTAGGAGTAAGAATTCCCTAAGCCTCTTTTTGGAGTCAAAGTAATCCTGGCTTTACCAGCAGAAATGCTTTCTAAGCGTGTGCAAGGTTTCACCAAAAGAAAAATCTTCTGGAGGGGAAGCAGGGGGAATGGAGTCCTCTGCATCAGAATTCTGGTAGTGAGAGTAGGGAACAGGTGGAGGAGACCCTGGAGAGGTGGAGATATGCTGTAGAGAGAAGAGGAATGAAGGTCAGCAGGACTAAGACAAGAATATGTGTGTGTGAATGAGAGGAAAGATAGAGGAATGGTGAGGATGCAGGGAGTAGAAGTGGCGAAGGTGAATGAGTTTAAGTACTTGGGATCAACAGTTCAGAGTAATGGTGAGTGTGGAAGAGAGGTGAAGAAGAGAGTACAGGCAGGATGGAGTGGGTGGAGAAGAGTGCTGGAGTGATTTGTGACAGATGAGTACCAGTAAGGGTGAAAGCGAAGGTCTACAAGAGGGTAGTGCGACCAGCTATGTTATATGGGTTGGAGACAGTGGCATTGACAAAAAGGCAGGAGTCAGAGCTTGACGTGGCAGAGCTGACGATGTTAAGATTTGCACTGGGTGTAACGAGGATGGACAGGATTAGGAATAAGTATATTAGAGGGTCAGCCCAGGTTGGAAGGTTTGGAGACAAAGCCAGAGAGGCAAGATTACATTGGTTTGGACTTGTGCTGAGGAGGGATGCAGAGTATATTGGGAAAAAGATGCTAAGGATGAAGCTGCCAGGTAACAGGAAAAGAGGAAGGCCTAATATAAGGTTTATGGATGTGGTGAGAGAGAACATGCAGGTGGTTGATGTGACAGAGCAAGATGCAGAGTACAGGAAGAAATGGAAACAGTTGATCTGCTGTGGTGACCCCTAACGGGAGCAGCCAAAAGAAGAAGAAGAGGTAAGGGCAAATCCTGTTAATCAGAAGAAACAGAAAAATTCAGAATCCTGATCAGAAGAATCAGAAGGAAAATCAGTTCTAGGTCTCTTAGAGGGTGAAGGCTGGTTTCCCCTAATTAAAGTAATAATGTCTTCAGCCATTCTTACCATTTGTTTTTTAGGCATGTGGGCCTGACCATGTGGTTTGGATGTCTGTTTTCTAGGCGTGGGTCGAGTTTTAGGCCATGAAGAAGAAGATGGCGTCTGTTAAAAATGCAAGTCAGTAGGCCTGAATACACCCTCAGAAGCCGGTGCCTGCACAGCGGCTCCGGACCCATCCAAGGTAGAGACATCCGCAGGTTCCATGGTCGAAGAAGCATCTTGCGGCATGCTGGACCCCGAATGGGTCTCAGTAGAGGCCTGCGCATCTGAAATAGCTGGTATCAGGGGCTGCGAAAGCGCCTCACTGAGTACCGGCGAACTGTCGACTAGCTTAACGGAAGCGTCGTCAGCAGCTTTGGACCTATGCCGTCTGTCTCTGTCTTTACGTTTTTTCAGAATATTGGTAGATGGATGGCTTACCGAAGCCATTTCTGGATAATTAAACCGAGTACCAAAATAGTTTGATGCAAAAATGAACCGATGACGAATAGTTTGAGCATTTAATAAGGCACAAAACTGACAGCGAGGAACGTTGTGGTCTGGGCCTAAGCAAGGAATGCAGTACAGATGAAAATCTTTGAGGTATTTGCTTTCCACAGGTAATACAATTGTTAACTTTTACTGACATCGGTTTAGAGCAAGAAAAAGGATTCCCAATGGGGTACTTAGCTTTTTTGAAGACTTCGGCTCTGAAACTCGAAAATGAAATTTTCAGGAGTCGGCCGACTGGCACTTGTGAACTGCTTCTGCTTCGGGCACCGTGCAGCAAGAAAGACTGGTGTAATGGCATCGGCTGCATGCTTTATACCCCTGACGACCTGACGTCATGGAAGAAGAGACAGCATCCGATGCAGGGATCCAAGACTTTGATATTCAGGCCAGCTGAGGGCTACCTGCAGGCAGATAACCCAAATGTAATGACTGCAACAGTGAATGCTCTCGAACATCTACATCTATGGTAAGTGTACCCAACTGTTCTTTTCTTTCTACCTTCCCCCGCTTCCCATTGTTTCAGAAAGTCCTCCTGAAAATCAGGAGAGACGAACCAAAAATCTTGTTAGTGACTCCCTACTGGCCAAGGCAGCACTGGTTCCCCCTACTTCACAATCTAGCCAAGGGCAATCAGTACAAATTACCCTACAAGGTGGACCTTCTGACACAAGAAAAGGGAACTCTCATCCACCCATACTTGCAGATGTTGTCCCTGACACTGTGGGTGATGCACTTCTGATCCCATTCAGACTCCACTACTCAGAGGACGTGCTTTCAGTCCTGAGGGAGGCCAGGAAACATACAAGAAAGTCATACCTAGCTAAATGGGAACGATTTACTAAATGGTGTCTAGACAAGGGAAGGGACCCTTGCACTGCTGATCTCCCCTAGTTCTTACTTAGGTGTGCCAACTAATAAAAAGTGGACTTTTCCTATTCTTCAGTGAAAGTACACCTTTCCAGAATATTAGCCTGCTTGCCAATAGACCCTCCCTTGCTAGCCAGGCTTGATGTAAAAAAACTTCCTAAAAGGGGTGTTGCACATTAGACCTCCAAAAAAACCTATCCCTCTGCCCTGGGACCTTAACTTCATCCTGGAAAAGCTTACCCAAAACCCATTTGAACCTGCTGGGACACCTACCCTTTAGATGTGTACATGGAAAACAGTTCTACTAGTGGCTATAACCTCAGCCAGAAAGGTTTCAAAACTACAAGCCTTAATGGCTTGCCCAGCCATACTATATTCCACAAAGATAGGGTAACCCTGAGAACTAACCCCTCCTTCATGCCCAAGGTGGTCAACAATTTGTCATTAGACCAATCTATCCAAATTCCCACCTTCTTTTCCTCTCCCACCAATGAAGGTGAGAGGCTACTTCACTCCCTGGATATACACAGACAACTAAGATTTTACCTGGACAAAACAAAATCCATTAGGAAATCAAAACAACTCTTTGTTTCCTTTCATCGGGCAAGGCTGTCTCCAAACAAACCATCACATTTTGGATTAGGAAAGCCATCTGTCTTTGATATTCCCACCATGAAAAAAATCCTCCAGGGGGAGTAAAAGCCCATTCCACCAGGGCAATGGCCGCCTCCAAGGCTTTCTTAAAAGGTCTAGACACGTCTTCTATTATGGAAGCAGCCACATGGTCCACTATCCACATTTTCACCAAACACTACAAGTTAGACAAAGTCTCCAGAGCACATGCAGGATTTGCCTGGGCAATCCTACAGGGCTTTGTAGAGTTGTCTTCTGCATCCGCCACCCTTTCATCCAACTAAGCTGTGGTACTCTCCCACAGTAAGAATACTGCAACATAGGAATAAAAGGACATAGAATAGTTGTGTAAAATCTTACCATAACCATAGATGTCCTTCTCTTCCATGTTGCAGTATTTCTTCCCACCCACCAATAACCCCCTCATCATTCTCCTTTTCATCCCAGCATGTCCCTTGGTCCTAATCTCATACACCTGTCACTACTACAGAAGAACCCCAGGGTCCCTCACCTGACACCACTGGCACCTCCTCCTGCTGGGCCTTCTACTCTGCCTGCTGAGCTTCAGGTTCTGAGGATTGTGCGTGCAGACGTCACATTTAAGGCCCCTGGTTTATGGCCCTATATGTGATGTCCCACGTAGTTGCAACAGCCAAGCTGAAACTTTTGTATAGGAGCTGATGTACGAGTTGCCTGAGGGCAGGAAATCCCACAACAAAAATACTGCAACATGGAAAAGGACATCTATGGCTATGGTAAGATTTTATACAACTATTCTTTCCTCTTGGATACTTTTGCTGAGCAAGCTTTTTAAAAAATAGATAAGAAAGGGAAACAAATCAAAGTAGTTAAAGAATTTTATTTGTTTCCTACAGATAGATATAATAGGAATTATCTCTTGGAATCTTGACCACTGCTTCCAAGGCAAGAAAAAAGGCCTCCCCGAGGCAAGAGACCATCCTGTTAGACCTGTGGGATTCAAGGATCCAATGGCTCCCAGAGGGCAGCTGTGACTATCCCCCCCAACCCCCCCCCCCCAGCAGGAAGATTTTACTCCTGCTTACAACAGTGGAAAGTCACCACCAGGGACCACTGGGTCTTAAATATCGTAGAAAAAGGCTGTTTCATTCAGTTCGTAGAAAATGCACCGTGCCTAGGGATACCAAAGCCCCCAAAAGAACAAGAGAGACATGTTCCACTTATCCTAATAGTTGTACAGCAAGGGTCCATTCAGCCAGTTCTTGCAGGACTTACTCAAGGATATTCCTGGTCCCAAGAAAGGAAGGCACCCTGGAGGCCAGTTTTAGACTTATCGAGGTTAAACAGGTTTCTTTATGTAACCAAGTTCAGAATGCTAACCCTGCAAAAACTACTGCATTTGATCTTCAAGGTAGCCTATATGGTGCCCCTAAACCTGAAGGATGCCTACCTTCCCATTCCTATAGCCAAGAAACGTAGGAAATATCTTTAGTTTCTGGCAGTAGTAATTTACTCTAAGCACTTTTCTTTATCATTTGGCATATCTACTGCTCCCAGAATTTTCATAAAATGTCTAGCACTAGTTTTAGCCCATTGTAGAACTTTAGGAGTTTCCATTTGTCCTTACCTGGACGAATACCTGATCAAGGGGAAAACCACCCTGGAACTTCAGACAGTCATGCAAATCTCCATGGATTACCTCATCATCAACCTCTGCAAGTCTCGACTATCTCCAAAGACAAGAATTCTCTTTCTGGAAGCACTGATAGATTCAACACAACAAAATGCCTTCCTACCCAAAGCAGGGTTTCTTATTTGGCAAGCTATCTGCAGAGCATATTATAAAGGCAAAGGCTCTTGGGATAAACTGCATCTTGCATCTTAATGGTTCCACTTGCAAAGCGAGACATGAGAACACTCCAGTGGTTCCTAAATAAGTAAATAAATACATAAATAAACAAAAAAAAAAAACTTGGGAACAGCATTAGAAACCCTGGTGCCTCTTCAACGCTGCCTGTAAAAGAAACTAGTTTGGTGGAAAGACACCATTCTACAGAACCCAGGGGCAAACTTCTGCCTACCAGAGGCAGACAAAACCATTACTTCAGACAGCCCAGAAATAGCCTGGGCAGCACACGTAGGACAGTTGAAGGTGCAGGAAGTCTGGACTCTAGAACAAAGGAAGCTGCACATAAACCAAATAGAAATGCTGCACTGTTTCTAGCTGTAAAAGCCTTTCAAAGTCTGACCCCAGGAACAGTGCAGATTTAGACAGAACACCACAGTTGTGGTACATAAATGAGGGGAAACTCATTCTTGACCCCTATGCAGTCTAGCAGTAAAAGTATGGCTGTTGGCACAAGAATTTCAACTGACACAAATGGCATTCTATTTTCTGGGCCAGAAAAAGACAATAGCAGATTCCCTGAGCAGTGATCTTCTGGACCACAGCAAATGGTACTGAAGAGAGATTTTTCTGGACATAACCCGTCATTGGGGATAACCCAGTATAGCTGTTTTCCTGTCATCAGCACAGACAACAACAAAGGTTCTGCTTCAGAACCCAGCAAACAGGATTACGGAGAGCAGACACCTTCTTCAAATGCACAGATGTCTCCTTGTTTGCCTTTCCTCCCCAGGGTACTGCTAGAAGTGAGATCAGACATGCCGAGTATGATGCTCATAACCTCCTCCTGGCCAAGGCAACACTGGTCTTCCATTATGTAGACCCTCAGTGAGGGGAGATACTATACTCTTCCACCGATAATAGAGCTACTCACCCAACTAAAGGTGTCATTCACCCACCCTTAAGCACGCTCAAGCTAACAGCCTGGAAGATTGGATTGTAATACCAAACCATGCAAACTACTCTACTGAGCTATTGTTTATATTCAGAAAGGCAAGAAAACTAACTACCAGAAAATCATACTTATCAAAGTTGAAAAAGTTTTCTATTTGATGCCAGACCAAATGCATGATTCCACCTAATGCTATTCTGAATCTAGTGCTGGAATATTTTTCAGAAATATTTAACCAGGGTTTTTCATATTCGGGTATCGAAGTTCATGTGTATGTCATCTCTGCTTGCATACCTTACTCTCCCCTTAGCTATACTCTCCCCATTTGAGATAGTTTATAAAAGGGGTAATGTACCCAAGTCCACCCAGGAGAAACCCTGTTCCCTCTTGTGGCCTAAATTGTGTTTTAGAAAAAGTTACCCAACCACCTTTTGAGACGCTGCTTCTGCTCCTTTAAAGATGCTCACTTGGAAGACCACCTTGCTGATATCAGTCACCTCAGCCATATGGGTCTCAGAACTGCAAGCCCTGGTATGCAAACAATGTTTCACAGGGATAGAATTATCCTGAGAACTAACTATTTTCATTTCCAAGGTAGTGTCAGAGTTTTCTTTAAAACCAGGCTTTACACCTACGAGTGATCTATCTTATGTTCAAAATAAAGCTGCACAAATTGTGCATTCCTTGGATGTGCACCAACAGATCAGGTACTACTTGAACAGGACAGCCTCTAAATACATCAGAACAACTTTGTGGGCTTTGCAAAAGGAAAACAAGGCAGGCTTCTCTCCAAACAGGCAGTTTAAAAATGGATAGCTAATAGTATTCCCTTCTGTTGCTCTCATCATGGAGAGCAACTTCCATCTCCTGTCAGGGGCATACACGAGAAACTTGGTAGCCACCACTGTCTCCCTTAAGACGTCCCTACTCAGGCCATCTTGGAGGTTGCCACCTAGTTTTCTGTCCATAGCTTTATAAAACATCACCATTTAAGCACTGCATCCAGGGTTAGGCAGGTTTTCTACTGCTTTTGTACCGAATTACAACAACATTGTCTATGAAGAATATAGTACAGTTATGTCACACTTGCCATAATCATAGATGTTCAAGTCATTTAGTGTTGCAGTACCAGCTCCCGCTCACCCTCCCTCTCCTCTATCTGCTTGGCCTCCCATGGTTAGGGGGTGGGGTGGGTACCCTAATCTTATCACCCCCCCCCGCTAATTTCATCCTCTGCTTCTCAAAATTTTAGATAACTGGGAGGGTCGTGTTCTCCTCAGGAATGAGACTGACTACCACAGCCTAGAAGGACCTGAAGATGGTGTCTACGGATGACTGTCTTATACCCTGACATCCGTACATCAGTCCTCTCTGTGTCAGGTGGAGATGATGTAAAGATGCTGAGAATTGGGCTGGGCATGGACTTCTGCGTGGCAGGAAAACCCATGAATCAGTACTGAAACACTGATTTACTCGCACATCTGCAGTTATAGTAACACAACTGTACTGTCTGAGATTGTAGTTCCTCCCCGTTTGCCAGTAGGGCTAAGACTGGCAGGACTTATCCCTGCTTAAAAAACTTTCACAGCCTAACAAAGCTCCTCCCCTTTACCCACAAAGGTTTGCTACCAATGACACCTCTCCAGATCTCTACAGTCATGCTACTAGCCAGTCACAGAGAGAGAGAGAAAGAACTGCCCAAGCCTATGTTGTAGATTTTTTTCTACCTACCATTTAGGTCAGTTGATTAATTTTTATTCCTTTATAAATGCCTTTTACCATTTGTTAGCTAGTTTTCAATTGGTAGTTTTTTTGTCTCCACCCCTATAATTTGCTGTGCTGTCTTTTTCCTGAACACTTTTTTCTGTAGTTCAGAATTGTGGCAGAGTTGTTGCCTTTGTTGTATAGTGTTTATGGAGAGAATAGTCTGGCAGTGCCAGTTTAGTTTCCCTTTGTTGTGGTTTTCAGTGGCAGTTTTGTTGCCATAACAATCGAGTAGTGATGCAAAGGATTTGAAAGAGTCAGAAGAGTTTAAGAACTGGTAATGCGAAAATTTTGTTATAAGGCAGGCACATCATATGCTTAAAATGCCTTGGGGGAAGGCACATCTGTCAGAGGAATATGAAGTCTGTGCCTCCCTCAAACCTTCTGCATGGAATGACAAATTTAATTGCATTTAAAGTGGCTTCTGGCTTTGAAGCTCTAAGGGGGTTCCTTTCATATTGTACCAATTTATTCAAACCTACTAATGGCAAAAGAAAGATAGCTCCTGTAGAGTAAGAGTCTGTTAGTCCCAGTAGCAGATTGTGGGAGCATCATTTTCTTCATCTGATAAAACTAGTGAACCCAATACACAAAAAAAAAATGCATATTTGGAACCGGAAGCAAGAAAAGAAACAATAGCAAAAACAACCAGCTAATGCATCCATCAACACACTAAGGAATCTGTGTTCACTTCGGTGGATATAACAACAATCCCAGCACTCGAAAAAAGTAGAATTCTCTCTCTACTGCACTCTGTAAGATCTGTTAAGTCTTGGAGATTCTTCACCATTTATTTAGGCTTCAGTAAAATGTGGAAATGTTTGTTGATGCAGCAGATATGATCCTAAATCTCCTTCCCCACTAGCATCAGAGCAGATAGACCTCTTTTATTACAATATTCCTCATTTTTTCTTTTTTTTTTTCCTCAAGACCCTAGCTTTTCTGCCACTGACCCTGCCAGTTTGCTGTACCGATTTGCCAGATGGTCGACCCTCCAGTTCCAGGGTTGACATCATTGAACTTCCTCTGAGTCATCTGTGGCTCTGCCTTGGGGCTGCCACCCTCAATCTTCAGTGTCTGTGTCGAAGGATTACCTGTTGGGGTCAACACTGAACCTCATTGTCTTGGGCCTTTGATGCTGAGGTCTGTGGCTTGTATATCAATGCTGACTGAACTGCCAGCAGTTAAAATTAAGGCACTTTCTGTTTTTGATTTTTAAAGGCTGAAGTTAGCAGGACAGCAAGGCTTAATTTTTGTCCTGGTGCCAGCAGTGCAGGTTTTTCTGCATGCTTCTCTCTTTGGCTTTAACTACAACTGTCTGGGTACAGAGACTGCAGCTGTCTGCTTTCACAGCTATTCACCCACTGCCAGTACTGTACGTGTCTGGACTATGGGTTTCCCCTTGGATCCCAGTTAGCACCTGACCCTGCAGCTATCTCTGTTTCTAGCCCCCACCCAGTGAGCAGGAAACTGCATATCACCCCAGGCATGGATGAAGACAGAGGCAGACTTCCTTACCCTTCTGCCTGAGGATCCAGAATTTGGTGAGAAACTGAGCGATCAGGGCCAAGCTGGGATGAACAGTTGTACCTCATTCTCTGTCAGACCTCATCCTTGAAGAGGCCTTCCAGAAACCTGCTGGCAGACGCATTATGAAAGAGCCTAGTCTTTATGGCTTCAATTCTCAAGAGACCAATATTGTTCTTAGTCCATCCAAGGCATTGACCTAACAAAATGTTGCATGCTATGTGGGGAAAGCACATTTATTCATCCTTCCCATTAACCTTGTGAGGCATAAACTAGATGTCCCATATTGTCAGATTGCAGAGAAACTTTGCAAGAGACACACAAGACTCTGGAAGGATAAGCAGAAGGAGAAGACAAAAAGAAATTACACTCCCTGATGACTACCCATTCTTCTTTGTCCATCATATTTTGGTGGCTAATACACTGTGTAACAGATGAAGCATTGATATTCACAAGCATGTACATTATTACTGTCAAATGCCATGCCTGGCTGTGTCTTATGGGTTTTGATTATTTTACCAAAGACAAACCTTATTGATGCCTTACTTGATGGTAAACTACTTTTTGGTCAGGCCGATCTTGAGCAGCAAGAACAAGAGGGCAAAACTTTCACTGCTGTTGGGAGTCAAATTTCCAACCACCTCAGGGCTAGTTATGTTTTAGGCATGGCCAGCATCAGTTTGATAACAGAAGTTCTGGAAGGGGCAGTAAAGGCCACTGAAATTTCCAGAGTGGACGTCATCCCAAAGGTGGACAGCCTTAGCAGAATAAACAGGGATGTGGAGACCCTTTTCTCAGGGATCTCAGCCCCAGTCCCTATAGGCTTGTGTATTTGCTCCATTCTGGAGGCAGTCAGGAGGTCCCCCCCCCCACATGTCTTTGTGGGTGGCTGTCACACAGGACAAGCTCAGAGGCTGTTGTATTTGTTGTTATATCCACTCAATTCACAATCTGTGCTCCTCCTCAAAGTCCACCCTGTTAAGAAGCTGTAAGCCAGAAAAAAGTCTTTACTCTTCCTGCCAGATTGTCATGGGCCAGGCTTTTACTCTGTTCTTTTTAGCCACCAGAAAGACTGAGGACAAATGACCTCAGCCTGTTACCAGACTTTAGTAACCTAAACTGTCAACTTCCAGGAAATCACATTTGAGTGATCTCAGTGCAACCTATTTTGCCCAGTCTGTAAGAAGGGGTCCAGATGGTGCTGTTTGGCCTCTAAAATGCATATGTGAACTTAAAAATTCCAAAGTGTGTCTCAGAGTTTCCTGTGCCTTTGAATAGGAGCAAGTCGCTTCAAATTTCAGAAGCTTCCATTTCATCTCGCGTCTTCCCCTATGGTGCTAACTGAATGTGTGGTAATCATGACAGCTCATCTCTGTCAGTAACAGTGTCATTGATTTTACAAACTGCTACTTTTGTACTGTTTTTGTTCTTGTTGGATTGGGAACAGTGTCTTCCCATACCTAGATGATTGGTTTCTAACAGTTGAAACTATGGGGGATCTTCTAGTACCTAGAAACTGCCTTTTGTCTCTGTTCAAATTCTTGAGCATCACCCGTGAAGTTGTGGAGTCTCAGCTGGTGCTTCACAGACCATAGCTTTCATCTAGTGCATTGTGGGCACACTGTCTTGCTGAACCACACCCATATTAAACAAAAGCACTATGCCCATGAGGACCAATCCTTGTTTCATGTTGATACTGAATCTAACTTAAACCAGTTCATCGAATTGCCACTGTTCTTCCCGAACTCCTCCAGGAGAGGAGAATAACTGTCTTATTGCCTGGATGTCACAGGCAGGTCAGATTTTATTTCTACAGAGACAGATCTTTTCATAAAGATTCTCATTTGTTTCATAATCTAATACGTTTTCCAATTAAAAATGTCTCCGTTATCACTGTCAGAATGGTTATTTGCTTGTATAAAGTTTTTCTACTACAGTTACTGTAAAACCCTGGCAGTGATACCCAGGTCCCATTCAGAGAGACCTCTGGATACTCCAGGCTTTTTTCAAAAATGCATCTGTTGATATTTGCACAACAGCTTCTTGGGCATCATTTGAACATGCTTGCAAACGCTGCAGGTTGCTGAGATGTCTAGATGCAGGTATTATTTTGTTGCCAGTGTTCTTTGACCTTCTTTTGTGAGGATCCACATAAGGCTAGTTTGGGACTTGGTCCTACTGATGAAGAGAGTAGAGCCTCCAGTATCAGATGCAAAGGCTGTGTACTTACTGTAATGATTGATGTGGTTGGGACTTGATTTTCTTTACCATCTCCCCTCCTTCCCATTACCCAAAGGCCTAACGGATCCTATGGCTTCGAATGTTTGTGGAGTTTTTGCTTGGTCTGTTTCTGTTTTGTTTCGCACTGACTTCAGAGATCAGGAGAGAGGTCCTTTAGAGAACACGTTTTTAGGATAAAGGGAAGGGCTGAGCTAGCCTGTGCAAGTTTCTTCTGCTGGGCTGATCTTGGTCCTGCTTGTAAAGAGAATGGAGCTTTCCAATCCAGATCCATCATTGCAGTATATATGCAACTTTTGTTTGTGTGAAAGTGAAATTATGATACATACAGCTGGTTTTCTTCAAACCGGTAACATGTTTCAAATTGCCAACTTATTTTTCTAGCTTTCATAAGGCCTTATATCATTGGAAACCGGAGACACTTTATTAGAAACCATTCACTGCTGCCCTTTTGTTATACACTGTTAGGAATGAGCAGTGTAGAAGTACTTTTTGTGAGAGGAGGATTTAGTTTAAGAACTTCTCTGTAAACTACAAACTGTCAACCAGCAAATATAACCTAGACTGTAAACAGCAAAAATAGTTGTACTTAATTGCAGGCTTTGCAGTTGTTCTCCCTGCATAATTTTAATCAAGAAAAATAGTTTTTCTTGGTTTGAAAAAATAAATAGACTTGTGTCCATTCCACATTTATTTTTGTTATTCATAATAGCATTTTTTAACTTGAGCCCATTGTTCTTCGATTATGTTTGTTGGAAGGTTACAGAGTGTGTAAGAAAACCCCTGAGGAGTTGTCAGCTGGTATTGGGGCATAGACATAACTTCTTTTGGATTGTATGGCATTCACCGTTTAGGACGTAACTGATTTGATAGATCCATTAAATTATTTTTTTTTATCACAGTTAGGTAAGTGTTCCTTCTGGTATACCTGAAGTAGTGATGTCACTGTGCTACATACATTTCCAAAGTAGTCTATACTTTACTTTCTTGCAGGAGTTGAGACTTGTTTGGAAACTTGTATCAGTGGCTTGCTGTATGAATCCAATGTATTACTGTTTGTCAGATTTATCTGAATGCGTTTCTTTTCCTGAGTTTCCATTTTAAGGTTGGGGCCTCTAAGCATCTGGGGCACTTCTCGCAATTTGTTTTTGTAGCAAGTCCTGCATAACTGATTGGAGTGTATTACATTGTCACTCCATTGATATTGGAAGGCACTTCACCCCTTTTTTGTGAAGCAGATTTTTGTTTGGAGCCTGAAAATGTATTGTTTTTATTTCTCGCTCACCAGTTAAAAATGACTTCAGTCAGGAAAAAAAATGGGAAAGCATACACATTTAGGTCAAATAATTTGTTGGAGCTTAAGGTCTCGTTACATAGCAAGTTCCAGAAGGTTCAGCTATCCTTTGTGTTCTTCTATTGCATGCACAGAAGGCTGATGAAAATAGTGCTGAAGCATGACACCATATCCCCATGTGCAAAAATGGGAAAAGGGGGTTGTGGATGGATCGATGGATGAAACATCTTATGGTACAGACACAGTTTTTTTCCAGTAAAATGCACAAAGCTTGTAATTATATTGACATTTTGCCATGAGTAGGACCAAAGCTGAGTGTCTCTTACTACAGTTGTGGAAGCAAGCTGCAGTTTCATTTACTGCTAGTCTAAGTGGGCATATTAAAGACTGCCTTTTTTCATTAACTAGGTGAGTCAACTGGACTCTTGTTATCCCTGTTTCAGTAGTTGCTCAGTATTCAGATAGAGGCAGAGAGAATCACATCCTGGACTGCAGGAAGCAGCTGTTAATAGCTCATAGCCAAATCCTCTGCACTGTCAGCATCTTTGCAGATCTGCTATTGAGCATACTGTTCTACCTTTTGTACAGGTTGTTGTATCCAAATGGTATGAAAACTTCCCTCTGTATTTTGTAGGCTGTCAAGTTTAGCATACCTTTAATTTTGTCATCTTAGGCTGGATGTCTTAAATGAATATAATATTTGACTCATTCTTTGTTTACCCTCATTCATTGATAAGTGTTCTGTCAGGCTGGAAAAAAAATAGAATCTTTTGCATTGCAGAAATGTATAATAGTTTACTCTGGCTTACATTTATTTGTGCTTTATACATAAGACCATTATTTCAAGTTATTTCAAGATGATGCAGTGATTGCTTGAGCCCTGCTTTTGCTCTCGAAACATGAGTAGTAAGTCAGAAAAAGTCCTTTAATGCCTTTTGCTGACTTGTACTTCTACAGTTAGCTAACGTATGTATAAGTAATACAAAATCTAGGTATATGCTTATGTAAGAGGAGAGGAAAGCTTCCCCACTACATTCATGATTGTCTTTATTACATGACTTAGTACATCAGTAAATGTAGTGTCTATGGAATGCTAATGGTTTCAGGGTTTTCAATTATGTTTGGTTATATGCAGTCATATGCAGATGCTTAATTGTGAAAGAACATTCTGGGTTCATAGGTAAATACTAGGCAGTCGTCTTCAGACCATTACAAGCCAAGACAATAAGCCGTATGTAGAAATACCCCCAGCTTCAAGGAGGGTAATACAGGATAGACACTGGAAGAATTTGTGGCTGCATGTTCAGTTATCTTCTGCTTACCTTGAAGGTGACAAGGGTGTTACTTTGCTTGACATGTAGTGAGATGCAATGAGATATGAATCTATCATGCCAACTTCTAATTTGGTGATGAACATTTAGTTCCTTTAACTGGGTACTTGAGAAATCATCTACTCTGTGAAGGAACAGGAGGTCAAAGAGGGTCTGATCTTTTATGTTTAAAAGGCTCAACACAAATGTTCATGGGGAGAATTTTTTAAGAAAAGGGGAGGGCTGCCAATCTGGCCTGACAACCAAGATCTTTGAGACCACATTGGTCTTTTTAGTGAGGAATCATTGTGGTCTTTCAAATTGAGTGATATTTTTAGACAAATAATTGCTAAAGGGGCATTGTATTCAATAATGAGCCTGATGAGATATGATTAAAAGAGAATTAAGAGTTCTCTGGATGTAGAAGGAATGACCTTTGTCATTAGATGAGTGAGGTAGAAGGCTTTCCTAACACCTGTGAAGAGGTGATGGTCAGAAGCTAAGGAATTGCAACAACAATGCTAAGATTCCTTACAACAATGTGTGATTGGAGGGAAATATCACCAACATATGAGAAAATGTTTTGTTTATTTTTTCACATTTAATTTGAGACCACAGTCCATGCAACAATTTAACTCATGTTGGAACATTTTAGAGTCCATGGAAGATAGAGTAACAATGTCTAAGTTACAGAAGTCTGCAAGCTTGTGTAACCACAGGCCAGGAGTGTTGGCCTGAAGGTATAAGAAATAGATGCCAAATAGGAGAGGGCCCAACTCTGAGCCCAGTGGGTTGAGCACTGGTGACATTTTGCTCTCAGAAGTGGCAACTGCAACTCTAGCTACATAGCTCTATCAGACAACCAGTTAACCATCCATTGCACAACAAAAGGCTTTATATTTAGATTTACAAGTCTGTTAATAATGCTCGCTTGAGAAATTGTGTCAGAGGCCTTGTTTAGGTCCAGATATGCTGTATGTAGTGCATAGCCACGGTTTCTGGGACCTCTCAGTATTCATTCAACATGCCCTTTGTTTCATACCATGCAATGCATGCAAGGGGGCACAAGAGCATACCCTTGTTCAGAGATGCAGCACTGGTTTGGCATTGAGCTGCAGGCAGGGACATCATTCAGTTATCTGATCCAGAGGAGAATGAGCTTGCAGAATCCCTGAACCAGGACTTTTATCCTCTTCTTGAACGTCAGATTCAGATCCTGTGCTTGGTTGAATATTTCTGGAAGTGGTGCTTTTCAGAAGTCTGTCTCTTTTTGTCACTTGGAAGAATGAGGTTTTTCACTCATTCTGGTTGGTATAGCAGGAAAGAGAAGTAGTGGTGGGTGTTTTCTCTCTCATTGACTTAGAAGGTTCCTATACACATTTCCTCCATTTTCTCTGATGCCACTGTTTCACACCAAAAAAGGAAGGAAAGACCAAAACTCCTTGTCATTTCTTGTTCTCTGGAGGTGTTTGATTTCAGACATTAAAGTCTCTAGGAGTATATGATATTGTAATACCTTCCAGGTAATATCTGTGGTTGTCCCCAACAGCTGGGGAGAGACAAAGCTCCACTTCAGGGTTTGGCTTCTGATGTAAACATCCCTTTTCACTGGACTTAACAAATGGAGTTAAAGCTGCCAGGAAGTCCTCTGCATAGTAGCTGTATGCCTCTAGGAAGCAGTACTTAGTCTGATCTGTACAGCCCCTAGTTGTACTGCTGTGGTCAGTCAGTTTGTCGATGATCCTGAGGCATTTCAGTCACCTGTTTGAATTGGGCTTAATTTATTCCACAGTCAGTTGGATATATGAAACTGGTAATGAACTCTTGTGGAGGGCTAGATTGTGGACCAACACTGATTCGTCAAGTAGTTCCTGAAATAGTTTTATTTTGGTCACTAATTAGAAAGCCCATTCCTTTTGTGGAACCTGAACTTCAAGACAGGTAGATCCTGCTTCCTTAGCAGTGTTGAGTTCTGTTCCTTGGGAAGTAGTTTTCCTTGTAGCTGTCACATCTGCATGGTGCAGCTCGGAGCTTCAGGACCTTATTTGCAGGACTCACATCTGCTCTTTCACAGTGATTAGGTGTACTTCAATGTAAAGCTTCATTTCATAAAGATGAATTTTGGAGGTTTCCTTAAACAGACCATTGGCATCCTGTTCTACTGCCTTTTATTACTTGCCTTAGTTACCATCAAGCTTTGCTTTATACATAGACCCAGCCCATTCATGCCTTCAGAAATTTAGAGCCAAGGTGAGAGCATAGCCATCAACCATTTAAGGAAGGGAGGTTTTGTGGCTTTAAAGTCGTAAGTCCTCCACTGTTTCCCTGTGACCATTCCAGATTTTTTTTTTGTCAATAGGCCCTAGCAGGGATGCGTCATTTGCTTCCGTGTGTGGCATAAACCTTCAAGACTGCATTGCCCCCTTTGAAGGCACCCTTGCCATCGGATCTGAAGACTTCACTGGTGTTTCTGCAGCAGGAACAAGCACCTGAATGTGTGCATCTTGTCCCTCCCTCCTTAAAGACAGGCAAGCTGTCATGTCTCTCTTCCCTCAAGCCAGGTGCCAGAATCAATATTCAGACGCTGGTCACCTGGGTTGTAGTCCATGTGCTGTCCCTTTATGCAGCTAGCTGTTTTTTTTTTTTTTTTTTTTTTTTTTTTTTTTTGTGTTGGTTGAAACCAGAGTTGAGTGCCCCTCACACCCTGGACAATCTGTGTCATGTCAGGTGTATTACTTGAGCTGGATGCAAGAGTTTAGACAATGCTATTTATCATCTTTACTGCAGGTTGGGAAATAACATAGTAGCAGTCCCTTTCTAGTTTGTAGACAGTTTTAGTAAATTTTTATGTATTTACCACTTTTTTACATTTGGGCAGCGTCCAGTTAGTGTCTGAACATCTGGCTGGCAGGTAGAGTGCTTTGTGTTTTGTGAATTTATTGCTGCTGTTACTGATAACTAATTACAGGTGTTATTACTGTTTTTGGTGTGAATGTTTCAGCAGCATTTGCATTTGGAATTAAGTACACTTTAGAACAGCAAGAGAGTTTGTCGTCATGGATTTGTGGTCTACTACTCTGGTTCTTCTGCCATTTTAAGAGTTAACGTTTGCAGATCAGATTTGTTTGAGATCAGTATGGTATACCTGGCTTTCTGTTCTGCACAGCATCACTACTGAAATGTAGCCCTAAGGGGAAATGGTTGCAAGGAATTTTTTATACAGTAAGTGTTGTGCGGCAGCCACATGTGGAAATACGTCCTTGGCCTTAAGGTGTCTTTTTCTCTATTGAATAAGTTATTTTGGTTTTCTTGTTTTAATCATTAGTGTTTTTTACCACACTAACTTTTTGGTCCTGTTTGAACTTATTGGTGGTGATGAAGTCATTTTTTTTCCCATTCCTCTATAAGGGGTGTTAGTAATTTTGATCATATTTAAAATATTCTGCATAGTCTTTGATGTTTTACATGGCAGGGCTAGCCACCTGGTGGTATGAAGCAGTGAATGTAGATGATTGTCACTGTTGAAGTGATGTCCTGCCGTCATGTACAAAAATGGGAAAATGGGGTGATAAATGGATGGATGGAAAGGATGTTATTTGCGAAGATTACTGTTTGCTGTTATTAATGGAAGGAACTTCATTGCAGGCTGAGGTCCAATGTCCAGCCAGACGTTCAGAGCTGGGCACCTTTGTTCCACAGCCGGACTGACATCACCTTACTTTGGATGCCTTTTCTAAAGTTTGGATTGTGCTTTACTAAACCTCTAGTTGGATTTTGGATGTCAAGGTAGTGAATGCATAACAGAGGTGTAGGGCATATCTGCTTCCTAGAAAGTCAGTAGGTGCTGTCAGATTTCGTAGCAGTATTTTCATTGGAAGTCCATTTATTGCCTATTTTCAAGGCACAGTGGAAGTGCCAAGTCTGCCAAGGATTTAGGGCCAAATTTTTCATGTCATTAACCTGCCATATCCATATTTGGAAATATCAGGAACATATTCTCAATCAACTTTTCTGTCTGTGTGTGAAGGAATGCAGGATGAGAAACAGAAAGCTGTCATGCCCAGTAATGTACAAACGTCTGTACAATTAGGGAAGTATGCTGTCAAATGTGGTTATGATGCTATGAATACAGCATCCAGGGTTGCAGCAAAAGTAATTTATTAGACGGCATCCTTAGCTAAGGACTCTGCCCCGTCTGTGGAAGTGAAGATGCGCCTCCTGAAATCAGTTCAGGATAAGAGTTAGTTTTCAGACTCCGGGAATGTAATATACTTGGAAAACTGGGGAACTAAATGCAAGAACTTGAAATCAGTGAAACCTGTTTTCTACCCTCTTATTCCCAGATGTAACAGGAATTTTTCTTCCAAACAAGGGGCTTGCTACCTGATGCAAGGTAAATGCAAAACAGCTGAAAGGTAGAAAAGCCACACAAAAAAAATACAATAGCATAAAGACAGAGGGAGGGAGGGAATCAGGGCTCAACTCCCCCCACCCCCAAGTAGGGAGCAGTTGTGATTGCACCATCCCCTTGCCCCCTTCCCAAAAAAAAAAAATTCCGTTCACCTCATCACTGCATAACCACATTCATTTTCCAAGATTAGGGTTTAATTGGCCTCCTGTTGCAAGCATTGGCTTAGCCTGACCTTAGACATATGGGTTCTTCAGGTTATTGTCATTGGAAACAAATTCTAGTTAAAGGAGACATCTTGAAAAAGAGGTTAACTAAGCATCCGGTAAGTCCCGCTGTTGCAGAAATGCTGACTGTAGGCATAGTACAGACCATGACTACACCTCTTCCACCAGACAGGAGAACAACTCAAGGCTATTCCTTGTTCAAAGAAATGATGGCCGTGGAGCCCCATTTTTGAGTCTTTAATGACTAAGAAAATCCAAGATGTTGACACTACAAGCTCTACTTCCTTCCTTTCTTGTCACCTAGCACTCCTTGTTACTTTAGACTTCAAGAATGGCTGCCTCTACATTTCAGTATTTGAGGAGGGGGGTTGGTGCTGGTCACCATTATCAGTTTACTTCCCTGCCTTTTGGTTCTGCTAATGTGCATAGAGGTTCCACAGGATGCCTGGCCTCTTTGTGCACTCTCTGAAAGACTAAGGGCGTCCTTATCTACCTATACTTGGATGACTGCCTGATTCTTACCCAGTTCCAAGAGAAAATGCAGAGGTCTGTGGACTACACTAGATACTGCCAAAGCACTCTTGGGTTTCACCCTCCATGAACATAAATCTAATATGTTCCCAAGCCAAAAGACAGTCTACCTGGTGGCATTATTTTGGATACAAATACCAATAGAACCTGCTTTATTTGAGAGAAAAGTGGAGTCAGTAACTTTTTTTTTTCCTAACTGTGGTAGGGAAACCTGGAATAATGGCCCAACATTTTTTGGCTATTGTCTGCCATGCCATACTTATGGTTTCCTCTTGGCCAGATTGCATATGAATAAAATATAGTGGTTGCACAGGAACATGTAGATGCAACAGAAACTACCATTAAAAGCTTCCATAAATTTGATATTACTATGCATCAGAACAGAGCTAATGTGGTGGGTATATCAATTAAAAAGTAATGAGGGTAAGTCCTTCAGCTAATCCGTGACCAGTTTAGTGAACTCTGACCACAGATTCATCAGATGTAGGACCTCAAAGTAGAGGGAACCTGAAGCCTCTTGTGACCAGAAAGTAAACATGAATGTTAAGGTGATGATGGTGACTATTCATGCCCTAAAGGCAATCAAGGCTGTCTGGATGCCTGGGGTCTTGGATGTTATTACAGACAGTGCAATAATGATGCATTATGTAAATAAACAGGAGGACACACATTCTTATCACATTTGCAGACCAGCTTTGCAGTTAAACGTGTCCCTGGCAACTATGTCTGTGCAAAACATAGGATATTAGTCCAAAATGACAAAAAATACATCGAACCCACAGACATTGCCAACATCCTAGCTGACCGGTTCAGCGCAAACCCCCCCCCCCACCAAAAGGGCAAATATCTATCTATCTCAGCAGAGTACTGCCCCCCTGACATCTCAGATGCTCAGGTAAGAGCTGCATCAATGGGACCAGACGGTGTCTCGGGCTGCGTCCTACATGAACTCCAAGAAGAGCTAAACCCAAACATAAATCTACTGTTCAATCTCAGCCTTACTACAGGATATGTGCCCAAAGAGTGGCGTACAGCAACAGTGGTCCCTCTCCATAAAGGTGGTGCCTCAACGGATCCTGGAAACTATCGCCCCATATGCCTGACTAGCTTGGTCTGCAAAGCTATGGAAAGGATCATCATGGACCTCATAAAGATATTGGGGACCTACAGACACTGGATCCTACCCAGTTCGGCTTTAAGGGCAGATCCTGCTTCTTAAACCTGGTTGATTTCTTTGAAACTGTCACCAAGGCCATTGATGAGGGGAAGGTGGTCCACACAGCCTACCTGGACCTCGCAAAAGCCTTCGATACAATACCCCACTCTGGCATTATAGATAAGCTCACCAGCTTAAATATAAACCCCTATGTCACTAGATGGATTGCAAACTGGCTCAAGGACAGAACCCACATGGTTAGAATTGCTGGAGCCATGTCAGACTCCAAGCCAGTTACAAGTGGTGTCCCACAAGGCTCAGTCCTGGGACCTCTCTTGTTCGGTATATATTTCTCGGAGGTACAGGCCAACACGGAAGGACTGTGGCTGACCAAGATCGCAGATGACTGCAAACTGGGCCATAATCGACTCTCCAGCCGACACAAGCATCCTCCAAAAGGGCCTCATAGAAACAGACAACTGGTGCCAGAGCCATGGCCTCAAGCTAAATGCTAAAAGTGTATAGTCATCCCTTTGGCAAAAACAAAGTGCCCACAAATTACCACATAGGTGGTAATCCATTAAGTACAGAAGAAGTAATTAGGGACCTGGGGACCCAAGTTGATGGCAATCTCTCATTTGACAACCACATGGCCAAAGTGGTTAGAAAAACATTTTATGTAGCCCACCTAATCATGAAGGGATTCACATCTAGATCAGGGGAGGTCATCGTGCCTCTTTACTCATCCCTCATCAGGCCCATAATTGAGTACAATGCCCCTTTTGGGATGTACCTTACCAGACACCTGCAGAAACTGGAAAGACCCCAAAAATACCTCACCAAGAGGATCAAAGGGCTCAAACAGATGCCATATGCTGCCCGGTTAAAGAAACTCCAGCTCTACTCAGTGGTATACCGCCTGTTCAGAGGCGATATGTGCCTGACGTATAAAGCCATGTCCAACCCGGAATTAATGGACATGCTGCACCTCAGGAAATCCAAATCCCATCGAGCTACACGCTCGAGAGACTTGAACCTCAGCACTGAAATAAATAGGACATGCTGGAGGGACAGATTCATAACCCAGAGGCTCCCTTCACTCTGGAATAAAATCCCAGTCCAGATTAGGCAGAGTCCCTCATTGACTCTCTTCAAGAGGAATCTTGATGAGTGGATGGGAGATCATAGGTTTACCCCGGGTATCACTTCTGTGTCACTGTTAGACAGAGGCACAGTATACTAACCTCGAAAAAGGGCATACCAAAATAAATTTAAAATGGGTGCCGAAAGCCAAACACATTCTGGCAAGGCTTATAAATGCTCTAGGGCAGATAGCCTAGTATGAACCTATGAACCTATAAGTATTTCATGGATTATATGTCTAGCAGGATGTCTGAGATTCATGTAAGACTGATGCTGCAGTGGTAACCATCTCAGTCAGATGTGGTGTCCCAGAGATGAGCATTTTTACTTCTTCATACAGCAAACCGCTAAAACATTCTGCCTGTGATAACCTCACACTTTGTCTTGGGCACTGGATGCCTTCTGTTGGAACTGGGTGGATCTATATCAGCATAGTTAATCTGTAGTACCCTAGCCCCCCAGTGCATTCAGGTGCTCAAGGATAACATGCCAGAGGTCATAGTCATTGCACTATTCTGGCAGAGACAGCACCGGTTCTCTCACCCCATTCTAGTGGAAAAGGTTGAACATTTCCTGCTGCTTTAGCGTGTAATCCTGATGTACTGACCATTTTGAACCAAGCAGCGTGGAGTATATGACCTTTTCTTCTAAGGATATAGTGAAAATTGTGATGTAGGCTGAGACCGTGTATTAGGAAGTAATGTTTAGTAAAAAAAATAAATAAATAAATGAAGGTGGAATTTATAGAAACGGGAAGGAGCATATTGCTTAGAAATAAATGGAATTTGTGAGTAATACACTCCAAATAATGTTCAGGAGGAGGACTGAGGTTTAAAAGAAGGCAGGAACTGAGTAATTTATATAATGTTGGACTGCATGACAGTTGTTTTAAAAGAAAAATGAAATATATATGCATGTGTGTGTGTGTGTGTGTGTGTGGGTGTGTATATGTATGTATATATATATATATATATATATATATTACACACACGCATATATATATATATATATATATATATATATATATATATATATATATATATATATAACATTTATAGTGCATATACATAAAAATGTTAACATGGTTCAATTTCTCATCTGTTAATGTATGTGTACGTCTGTATTAAATAATTTGATTAATATGTTTAAAAGTAAATAATATATAACAAAATAGAAGTTTCCCTCAGGTGCCAAAGAAAGAACCAGCACCGTAAACTAGAGGATGTGTGTGTAGTTTTCCAGCATCTCTCCAGGAAGTTTGATACAGGTCTAACTTGCACCTCAGTGAAGAAACACTTATGATGTCCTTCAAGAATGCAACTGCAGTCATAACATATGGGTTGTCCTGCCTCAGGCAGCCCTCGGTCGGCCGAATTCCAAAGTCTGGGTCCGGCGTCGGCTGGTGTCGCCTCCTCTCCGACGTCAGAATGGCTGGAGTATAAAGGCATCGGCCAACGCCATCTTCTTCAGTCTTTCTTGCCGCGGTGCCCGAAGCAGAAGCAGTTCGCAAGTGCCGGTCGGTCTGCTCCTGTGTTTTCAGTACCTAAGTCATCTAAAAGCTAAGTACACCGTTGGGGAACATTTTTTCTTGCCTCAGCTGATGTCAGAACAAATTGAGAAAGTTAATAATTGTTTGTCTTGTGGTAAACAAATACCTCATAAGGACTTCCATTCTCTTTGCCTGCCTTGCCTGGGGCCAGACCACAACGTCTCGGCCTGTGCTGCCTGTGCTTGCTTTAATAAGCGCACTCTCAGGCGCCGGGCAGAATTTGCCGAAGACTTTTTTGGTGATTCTTTTGCGTATATCATTCCGTCGTATCTACCGACAACTCAATCTTCCAAAAAACGCAAGGACTGGGACCGACATCCTCGGCCCGCGTCTTCCACCGATACTCCTCCAAAACCCTCCATGAGTGCTTCGGCCCCTTCGGAAACGGTAATCCAACCACTCCAGGCCGACGACACAGTGATAACTCGTCCTTCGGTCTCGGAGTCCTCTCCGGTGCCGGTTGTTGACTTCCCTCCAGAAACCGAGGTTCTGGATCTACCCGACACCATTCCTGTGGACAAGGTTACTCCAGCACGTGGGGCAGCTAGGCCTCCTGTATCCATGTCCACCAAGGCCTTTGCACGTGCTAAGGCTGCCAGCCAGGCCAAGGCTCATCCTAAGCCTACTGCTCAGGCCCCTTCTTCTGATAAACAGATCATGTCTCTTGCTGCAGATCTAATTTCCCTTATTAGGGGGTCTCAGCCCCATCCTGACAGAGGTTCTCAGCCGCCTGCAGAGAAAAGGCCCAGAACTGAGCAGGCCGACAACCTCTCTTCAGATGAGGCCTCTGGGGATTCTGAGCATTCTGATACCCAAGAAGAATCCTTCCAGGCCTATGAGGACTCTGATGCTGAGGAATCAATTCCCTCTGCCTCTCCTCCAGAGGATTTTTCGTTCGGTGAAGTCCTACACTCCATGAGGGAGCATTTTAAATGGCAGAGTCAGGAATTTTCTGACTCCAGGAAAAGGCTACGTACCTTCCTCAAGCTTCCCCAGCACAGGCCTTTAGCTATCCCTCCAGTTATGGATGTCTTGGATGATGTTTTCTCCGACTCCAGTGCTAACCCTGATTCTCTCCCTCCTGCTCCTGTCAAGCCAGACAGATATTATAGGGTCCCTGACACGCACAAGCATCTCTTTAAGGCCCATTCTGTGGATCTAGAAACAATTTCACAGGGCCCCAAGGGAGTGGCTACTTCCTCTGCCAAGAATCCACTGCCAGCGGATAAAGAAGCTAGATCCCTGGAGAGATGGGGTAAAAAAGTTTATACCTCCACCACCCTGGCTATGAGGTCACTTAACTGCCTTTTTCATATGTTTCAGTACCAGGATTTTTTACTGGATGACTTACAGAAAAAGCTAGCCTCCCCTGAGTCTACTGATTTTAAGGCATTGCAGGATCTAGTACATAATACTCAGCAGGTTAACAATCATTTTCTTCAGTGTGGTTATGATGCATTGGAGGCTTCATGTAGGGCAGCTATGACGGGGGCTGTGATACGTAGACATGCTTGGTTAAAAGAACAGCCACTGCCAGACCATGTTAAAGTAAAGTTACTTGATGCACCTTTAGAAAAACAGAAGCTTTTTGGTGCTAATGCACAAGATGTGTTGAAGTCCATTGAGGAAAAAGCTAAATCAGTACAGACAGTCAAAGATTTCCTCCAGGTTCAGCCTCCCAGATTCAGCAGGAATTGGCCTTCAAAGAATTGGTCCTTTCCAGACACTGACAAGTTTCAAAGGGGAAAAAACAGGCGTGGCCGAGGTAGAGGGCAATACCGAGGCTCCTACAGGGGCCGCCAGTGGCAACCACCAAATCAAAGAAGTGGCACAGGCAGCCCAGCTGCACCTCAGCTACAACCACAATGACTTGACTTTCATTCCACCTACAAAGGCCCAAAGAGAAGCACACTTGGGCGGAAAATTATCCTTATTCTCAAAAAACTGGCAAATCTTAACCAAAGACAACTGGATTCTGGATTTAATAGACAAAGGTTACAGATTCCACTTCCATACTTTTCCAATAAGACAAGGCATGCCAAACCTGCCACATCATCAAAGGGCAGAGGCACTCATTCAAGTTTCAAAGCTGTTAAGCATAAACGCAATAGAAAAGGTTCCTCCACAGGAACAAGGCCAGGGATTTTATTCAAGACTGTTCCTTGTTCCAAGAAAGGAAAACAAATGGAGGCCTATACTGGACTTGTCTACTCTAAATACTTATCTCATTGTGCCAAAATTCAAAATGCTGACGTTGCAGCAACTCCTTCCCATGCTGGGCAAGGGGTCTTGGCTGGTCACTCTGGACCTCAAGGAGGCATACCTGCATGTCCCAATCAGACAAAGCTGCAGAAGATACCTCAGATTTCTTGCAGGGACAGAGCATTATCAATTCTCAGCATTGCCGTTTGGCTTATCTACTGCGCCCAGAGTGTTCACAAAATGCCTGGCATCAGTAGTGGCACACTGCAGACTCCAGGGGATTCAAATGTACCCTTACCTGGACAACTGCCTCATACAAGCAGACAACAAACAAGCCTTGATTGCAAACTTGGACTATGTCATTCAATTACTACAGGCCTTGGGATACACGGTCAACATTCAGAAATCAAGACTTCTGCCATCCCAACAAATTATTTTCCTAGGAGCCAAGCTGGACACAAACACACAAATGGCTTATCTCACAGAGGAAAAACAACAGCAGTTACCAGAATACTTCAAAGGCCTAGCAAAGTTCTCCCAGCTGACTGCAAGGAAAATCCTGCAGGCACTGGGGTTCATGGCATCTTGCATTCTACTGATACCTTTGGGCAAGACTTCATATGAGAAAGCTGCAATGGTACTTAAAAAAAACTTATGGTCCCAACACAGCCAAAGCCTAGAGGACGTAATCCCACTCATTCCATGTCTACAAAGAGAATTTTTGTGGTGGGCTCAAGCAAGTCAGTTAAACAAAGGCATGTCTTTCAACAAACCTCAAGCAGGTCAAATGATTACAACAGATGCCTCAGACCATGGATGGGGGGCGCACATGGAAGGCAGATGCATTCAAGGTCAATGGACACCAAGGGAAAAGCATCTGCACATAAACCAAAAAGAGATGTTGGCAGTGATACATGCAATCGAGAATTTCGAAAAATCACTTCAACAAGGGCATTTGTTAATAAGGACAGACAACACCACTGTGATGTGGTATATAAACAAGCAGGGAGGCACTCACTCTTATCCCCTCTGCAGACTAACAATGATTCTCTGGGAAAAATCCCTAAGTCTGAAGATACATTTACAATCCCAGTTTGTGCCAGGCAAGGACAATGTTCTGGCGGACAAGTTGAGCAGGAATTTCTTGGATCCACACAAATGGATGCTGCACCCTCACATTTTCTCACAAATAACAAGGACATGGGGAAGACCGGACATAGATCTCTTTGCTTCTCACATGAATCATCACCTGGAAAAGTTCTGTACGAGGACTCACCATCCTCTAGCCTGGAAAACGGATGCTCTCTCCTTCAGCTGGAATTCCCTAACAATTTATGCATTCCCTCCTCTACCACTGCTCACCAAGGTGATACTGAAGATCAAAGCAGAACAACCAACGGGCATTTTGATAGCTCCAGACTGGCCAAGGCAGCACTGGTACCCATTGCTGTTGAGCATAACTCGGACCAAGCCGTGGCCTCTGCCCCTATGGCCTCTGCTTCTAACACAGCACAATTACAGGACTGTTCATCAAAACCTGAAAACATTGCATCTGACAGCCTGGAGGTTACCATAACTCCTCCCGATATCTTTCTTTCCAAAAAAAGTTCAAGAGATCTTACAGGAAGCACGCAGACCTTCCACCAGAAAAACCTATTCAGCCAAGTGGAAGAGATTCATCATCTGGAATGCTAACAGGGGCCAGGATACAACAGTCTTGAGTATACCTCAGATATTGGAATACTTGGCAGAAATGTTTCATATACTGGTCTTTCATATTCTTCCATAAAGATTCATGCATCAGCAATCACAGCAAAATACAATTGTGATCCACCTGTGTTTTCACATCCTTTGCTAAGACAGTTCCTAAGAGGGATAAAGAATATCAAACCCCCCAGAAAACCACCAGTACCTGCATGGGATCTCAATTTCGTCTTGGAAAAAACTAACTCTTCCTCCCTTTGAACCAGCAGCAACTTCTGAGATGCAATTTCTCTCATGGAAAACGGTTTCCTTATTGGCTATCACATCAGCAAGAAGAGTCTCGGAGATACAGGCACTCATGGCAGTACCTCCTTTTCTCATTTTTCATCAGGACAGAGTCTCTCTAAGAACCAATCCTTCAGTCATGCCAAAAATAATTTCCAGGGTGTCTCTAAATCAAGCCATTCACCTGCCTACCTTCTTCCCCAATCCTCAAAATGGGGGAATCACTGCTGCATACTTTGGACATACACAGACAACTACACTACTACTTGGACAGAACTAGGGCCACCAGAAAGTCTGACCAACTGTTTGTAGCCTATGCTGCTGGAGTACAAGGAAAAGCAATCTCCAAACAAACAATTTCCAAATGGATTGGACACTGCATCAGATTTTGCTATTCTTTTCATGGAAAAGGTGTGCCAGCCAATATTAGGCCACACTCCACCAGAGCTATAGCCACATCCACAGCTTTCCTAAGAGGAGTGGCTACAAAGGACATTCTAGAGGCTGCTACATGGAGCTCCGTGCATACATTTACCAAGCACTACAACCTGCCTTTATACTCCAGATCCCGAGCAGGCTTTTCTTCGGCAGTCCTGCAGGACATTTTAGCTACACCATCACTTCCTTAGTTCCAACCACCCCCAGTTTGGCTATGGTATTCAACCCTTATGTTATGACTGCAGTTGCATTCTTGAAGGACATAGTACAGTTTTGTACCTACCATAAATGTAGATGTCCGATAGATATGCAATTGCAGTCGGATTTTCCCACCCTCCTACCCCTCTACAACCTTCTTTTTGGGTCCACTACCCTTATTCCTATTAGCTGGGGGTACCTCCTATGGTGTATCTGTTTATTACTGTTGTGCATGTCTGGAATTGTTTATCCATTCACCAAATTTAGCCTTCCTAGGAGGGAACCTGGCATCTGGGGCAAGAAGCACTGAAGAAGATGGCGTCGGCCGATGCCTTTATACTCCAGCCGTTCTGACGTCGGAGAGGAGGCGACACCAGCCGACGCCGGACCCAGACTTTGGAATTCAGCCGACCGAGGGCTGCCTGAGGCAGGACAACCCATATATTATGACTGCAGTTGCATATCTATCGGACATCTACATTTATGGTAGGTACAAAACTGTACTTTATTATCTGCCTGCCTCCCTGCTGGTAGACTCACACTGACATCCAGACCATCAGTGAGGTAATTTCTAAATGTCAATTGTTAACTTCAGTCTTCTCAAGCATGGTTTGGCCCTAACCTGGGACCTTCACTGTGTGTTAGAGAAACTAAACTTGCCACCCTTTGAATTGTCAGCATCTATAACCCTGATGTTCGTGTTTCACTGTTGCAGTCATTACATTTGGGTAATCTGCTGGCAGGTTGTCCTCAGTCGGCCTGAATTCAAAGGTCTTGGGTCCTGTGTCGGTTGCTGTCTTCTCTTCCATGACGTCAGGTCGTCGGGTATAAAACATGTAGCCAACGCCATTTTCTTTAGCCTTTCTTGCCGTGCGGTGCCCAAGCAGAAGCATTTCGCAAGTGCCAGTCGGCAGACTACTGAAATATTCGAGTTTGATTTTCAGAACCGAAGTCTTCACTAAAGGTAAGTACCCCGTTGGGGAAACTTTTTTCTTGCTTATACCTCATAAGGATTTCCATTTATACTGTATTCCTTGCCTAGGCCCTGATCACAACGTGCCTGGCTGTCTGTTTTATGCTAGATTTAACCAACGCACTATTAAGCGTCAGTATATTTTTTTAATCAAAGTATTTTGGAAACAGATTTAACTACCCAGAAATGTCGTCGGAAAGCAATCCGACTACCGGAGTACATAAAAAACACAAAGAAAAGGACAGACAAAGGCAGTCGAGATCCAAAACCGACGACGAAGCTTCTCCTAAGCCAGTCGCCAGTTCACCGGTACTCAGTGAGGTGCATTCGCAGCCCCTGATACCTGCTACCTTCGAGTCGCAGGCCTCTACCGACACCCATGTGGAGTCCGGCATGCCGCAAGATACTCAAGGTATTGGACCGACAGATGTATTTCCCTCGGATGGGTCCAGAGCCACTGAGCAGGCACCGGCTTCTGAGGGTGTATTCAGACCTGAACATTTGTATATCAAACTGACGACAGCTGCAAAACCAAAGACAAAAGCAACTTCTAAATATAAAAAACTGACGCATGAGCCACGTGCACATGCCTCTATGCCTGAAAAACAGATGATCAAAATGGCTGAAGACCTTATTACCTTGATCAGGGGTACCCATCCCCCTCCATATAAGAGGCCTAGGCAAGACACTGATTATGAATCTTCAGATCAGGTTTCTATTTCTTCTGATTCCTCTTCTGATCAGGAATTATCTATACCTCCCTATGAGGATTCTGATGCTGAGGAGTCTATTCCATCTGCATCTCCTCCTGAGGATTATTCATTTGTAGAAACCTTGCATACTTTGAGGGAGCATTTTCACTGGGAGAGTCAAGACTTCTCAGAATCAAAAAAGAGGCTCAGGGATTTCCTTCTTCTCCCTCAGCACAAGCCTTTAGCCATTCCCCCTGTTTTAGACATTGTGGATGATGTGTTTTCAGAGTCAAGCTTGGCTCCTGACTCCTTACCTCCGGCTCCCAGTAAGCCTGACCGATATTACAGGGTCCCTGACTCACATAAATTTTTATTTAGAAACCCTGCTGCTGATCCTGAAACTATTTCACAGGGTCCAAAGGGAGTTAAGGCCTCAACAGCAAAAAATCCTACCCCCTCTGACAGAGATTCAAGGGCACTAGACAGATGGGGAAAAAGGGTTTATACATCTGCAACTTTGGCAATCAGGGCCTTAAACTGTCAATTTCATATGCTTAAGTACCAACAACATGTTATGGGATTGCTGAAACAGAAAATGATGTTGATTTCAGAATGTGCAGAAAATAAAGAATTGCAGTAATTATTGCATGCAGCTGAACAAGTTGGAAAGCATACTTTGCAATGTCGTTTTGATTCCTTAGAGGCCTCCTGCAGGGCCGCAGTTACTGGATCTGTGATGAGGAGGCATGCCTGGTTAAAGGAACAAAATTTGCCTGATTATGTTGAAGCTAAATTGCTAGATGCACCTTTACAGCATGATTCTCTGTTTGGTATTAAGGCAGAAGAGGTTTTAAAGAAAATGGAAGACAAAGTTAAGTCTATGTAAACTGTTAAAGACTTCTTACAAGTGCAGCCACCAAGATTCAGTAGACACTGGCTTACAGAAAATTGGTCCTTTCCTGTGTCAGACAGAGCACAAAGGGGCAAATCCAGACACCCTAAGGGTTCCAGATACCAGGCGCAAGATTCATACAGGTCAAAGCAATGGGGTGCTTCCACCTCCAAATCTGGAGGAGATAAAGCACAAACCTACAGAAAGCAATCCCAATGAATTCCCTCTGCCTATACACCAAGCACTTATCTTTTGGCTGCACCCATAGGGGGAAAATTAGCACTTTTTGCTCCAAATTGGAAGTTAATAACCCAGGACAAGTGGGTACTAAACATCGTATCACAGGGATACATATTCCATTTCCACACTCTGCCAATGGCAAATGGTTGGTCAGATCTGCCAAAAAATCAGTGGGCAGAGGCACAGAAACAGGTTACGTCCCTCATGGATATGGGGGCCATTCAGACAGTACCAGAACAGGAAAAAGGACAAGGTTTTTACTCAAGACTATTCTTGGTACCCAGAAAGGACAAGACCTGGCGGCCAATACTGGATTTATCGATTTTGAACACATACCTGGACATTCCAAAATTCATAATGCTGACTTTACAGCAGCTTCTGCCCATGCTGGGCAAGAATGCTTGGCTGGTGGCTTTAGACCCTAAAAGAGGCATACCTGCATGTCCCAGTAAGACAATCGTGCAGAAAATATCTCGGATTCAAGGCTGGCTTAATGCATTACCAATTCTCTGCACTGCCCTTTGGCTTATCTACTGCGTCCAGAGTCTTTACAAAGTGCCTGGCACCAGTAATTGCTTTTTGCAGACAAAGAAGTATACAAATATATCCTTACTTGGACGACTGTCTCATTCATCCAGAGAACAAGGACACTCTTCTTCGACACCTGGCGTTTGTGAAAAGGCTTCTAACATGCCTCTAGGGTACACAATAAACGAAAAAAAATCACAACTGGTACCCTCTCAAAAGATAACATTCTGGGTGCAAGCTTGGATGCAACTTCCCAGATGGCTTACCTCACGCCAGACAAGCAAAGGCAACTGACTGCTTACTTCAAACTGATGGCAGTAAAACCCCAGTCTTCTGCAAGGCAAATTCTACAGGCTCTGGGCTTCATGGCATCCTGCATCCTACTAATTCCATATGTAAGACTGCATATGACTAAATTTCAATGGTAACTAAAAAGTTTATGGAGTCAGCATTCACACAGTCTAGAAACAATGATTCCTCTCATTCCCTGCCTGCAACAGGAGTTTCTATGGTGGGCAAAGGCATGTCACCAAAACATGGGACTGCCCTTCACTCTACCCCCTGCCAGCCAAACCTTAACAACAGATGCATCAGATTATGCCTGGGGGCCTACATGGCAGGAAGATGCATTCAGGGTTTATGGACACCAAAACAAATGCATCTGCATATCAACCAGAAAGAGATGCTAGCTGTTCAAAATGCCGTAACAGCCTTCAAGGACTTACTTCATCCAGGTCATCTACTGATAAAGACGGACAACACCACAGTCATGTGGCGTATAAACAAGCAAAGGGGCACACACTCGTACCCCCTTTGCAGATTAGCCATGGCACTGTGGGACACAGCCTTGACCTTCCAAATACATCTTCAAGCTCAATTCTTGCCAGGAAAACAAAACACTCTGGCAGACAATTTAAGCAGAAACCTTATGGATCCTCACGAGTGGAAACTAAATCCACAAGTCTTTAACATGATAACAGAGAAATGGGGGAGCCCAGACATAGATCTATTTGCCTCTCCTCAAAATTATCAATTGAAAAGATTCTGCACAAGGCCTTATCGCAGACAAGCATGGAAAGTGGACGCCCTATCCTTCAGTTGGAAAAAACTGTCAGTTTACACCTTTCCTCCTCTGCCTCTTCTACCCAAGGTCCTCCTAAAAGTCAGACAAGAGAAGCCAAAGATGATATTAATTGCCCCGAACTGGCCCTGCCAATACTGGTACCCAATCCTAAGGAACTTGGCTTAATACCCAGCTTGGATCTTGCCTCAAAGACCACAACTACTGTCCCAGCAAAACAATCAGATCCTGTACAATCGGCTACAGACTCTGAACCTGGCAGCATGGCTAATCATGTAGTCATACAAACAACACCTCTCAGTAAAGCTGTGATTTTGAAAGCCAGAAGGCCTAGTGCTAGAAAATCTTATGTTGACAAATTGAAGAGATTCTGTGCTTGGAATCAAGCACAAGGAACTGATACAGCAGAACCAAATATTCCTCAGATATTACAATACTTAACTGAGATGCTTGACAAAGGCCTATCTTTCTCATCAATCAAAATCCATGCCTCTGCCATTTCGACTTATTACAATACAGAGCCACCAATCATTTCTCATCCTTTACTAAAGCAGTATCTTAGAGGAGCCAAAAATGTAAGGCCGCCTAGAAGATCACCATTACTTGCATGGGACCTCAGTTATGTGTTGGAAAAGCTCACCCTGCCTCCATTTGAACCAGCTGCTACCGCTGAGCTAAAGTTCTTATCATGGAAAACAGCTCTGCTACTAGCAATTACTTCAGCAAGAAGAGTTTCACAGCTACAGCCCTCATGGCTGTAGAGCCTTTTATCATATTTTACCCAGACAGGGTGTCTCTGAGGGCAAATCCTTCTTTTATGCCTAAGGTGGTTTCCCGTGTGGCTCTTAACCAACAATTTATCTGCCAACTTTTTAAACAAATCCACAGAAGGTGGAGACAATTCTGCATTCCTTGGACGTACACAGACAGCTAAGATTCTACTTGAGCAGGACAAAAGCTCTAAGAAAACCTGAGCAATTACTAGTGTCATATGCTGCAGGATCAGAAGGAAAGGCTATTTCAAAGCAGACAATTTCAAAGTGGATAAGCCACTGCATCCATTTCCGCTACTTACACCATGGTAAACCTGTGCCCAAGGGCATTATGTCTCATTCCACCAGAGCTGCTGCTACTTCAGCAGCCTTTCTCAGAGGAGTACAAACCAAAGACATTCTAGAGGCTGCTACTTGGAGTTCTGTTCACACCTTTACAAAGCATTACCATTTGCCTCTCTACGCCAAGTCCAAGGCAGGCTTTGCCACTACAGTGCTGCAGGGCCTTATGGCCGCACCTAATGCTGTTTAGTTCCAGCCTCCCAACCATAGCTTTGGGATTCTACCCAAATGTAATGACTGCAACAGTGAAACACGAAGAACATAGTACAGTTGTGTACACTTACCATAAATGTAGATGTTCGAGTGTATTCACTGTTGCAGTCCAGGTTACCCTCCCGCCCATCCCCCTGTCATTCTGAAGTTTATCTTTCCTTCTCTATCTTCTAAAACCTATGTGGTGTATTTGCTTGTAGATGAAGGTAAAGTTTATATTGATACATGTGTGTTTGTGTGTAAATATATATATATATATATATATATATATATATATATATATATATATATATATATATAAAATTTTGCTACCTTTTTGTGGGCAAGAAAAACTAAAGAAAATGGCGTCGGCTGCATGTTTTATACCCTTGACGAGCTGACGTCATGGAAGAGAAGACAGCAACCGATGCAGGACCCAAGACTTTGGAAATAAGGCCAACTGAGGGCAACCTGTCAGCAGATTACCCAAATGTAATGACTGCAACAGTGAATACACTTGAACATCTACATTTATGGTAAGTGTACACAACTGTACTTTAACTCTTGACTTTGAAAACTGTGTTCCTCACAGCAGTCACCTCTGTCAAATGAGTGCTGGAATGTAAGGCATTACATGCAAACATGCAAAAAGCCTCATTTTATATTACATAAAGACAGGGTGACCCTGTGCACTAAATCCTCTGTCATTTTTAAGGTGGTTACAGAACTAGCCCTCAGTCAAGCTGTCCATCTGCATGTTCTGTTCTATACACCTCAGAACAAAGGGGAAATCTTGCACTCTTTGGACACTTTTAGACCACTGAAGTATCTTGACAGAACCAAGGCTATTAGGAGATCAGAATAATCAATTGGTCTTGTACTATTATTATTATTATTATTAATATTATTATTATTATTATTATCATTATTATTCCATGTGAAGTTGTTCAATCTCACCGTTCATTCTTCACTGATGGGTTCGGAGCCGATCCTTGGCTCCAACATGGCTGTTTAGCAAAGCTCACAGTTTACCAGTAGCTCGAGACCAAGTCAGTTATCCCATGATGCACTGCTGGAATTACCCCAGATCTAGTTTGCCGCGGCACTGATCTCTTGGTTTCCAGCATTGCTCTAGACTTTTTTTGAGATAATTCTGCATATTAGCAAGTCTTTTTCATTTCTTCTTATATTTATATTGTTAGAAATATTTAGACTGTTTAGAAGTATTACCCTTTCCCTTTCATAGCTTTTGCTTCTAGCCACGTTATTCATGACTTTTTTGCTTCTTGGCCCTTAGCGTGTAGTAGTGTAGACTAGTTTAGGAGTTTATATTAAAATTTAAAATTTCTATATTGTATTATTTATATTTTATATATATATATATATATATATAAATAAATATAAATATATATATATATATATATATATATATATATATATATATATATATATAAATATAAAACTAGAGTGGCCCTTTGGGCTTTTGTTTGTGATAGAGTGCGTGTGTTTTTTGGTAACAGCAGTTGTTGATAGTTCTCCATAGTTTATATATATATATATATATATATATATATATATATATATATATATTGTCTGAAGATAAAGAAAAACACCCGAAGTCTGGTTTTAGAAAATGTCTGTGACAGATGCACATGTTCAGTGTGTTTATTGTTTGTGTGAGATGCACCTTCAGGAGTCCTGCAGTATCTGCTACTCCTTTTCTACTAGGGTGCTTGCTGAGAGGTAGAGGAAACTTATTGATCGAGGTCTCCTTAAGCACCCTTTTGTAGAAGCTTTGTCTGACCAGGATGGGGCCAGCACATCTTAAAAATCTTCCTCTGGGTCTAAGGCAATAAAATAAAAAAAAGTGGAATATACTGTGACTTTGGCTCCACAGCCTTCGGAGCTGACTGTCTGTTTTTTTCGGAGCCGGGACTCCGGCTTGGAACCGGTCTCCGAGATTCCCACTTCTCCAGTCGGCACCTTCAGTGCTTTCTTCCAGGTCCTCTGTTAGCCTTTCAGATTCGCACCTGGATCGACTGGTACAGAAGCTGTTATCGGCACCAGGCCTAGCTAAATTGCTGTCTGTTCCGACCCAGGCGTCAGAACCGAAGACTACACTTCCGGAATTGACTACACTTCGGAGCCGGAGGAGGCCGACTTGATGATTGTAGGACCCTTGGAGCCAACGGCTGTTCCGGAGTCGTCGGCTTAATCTGCTCTGATCCCCTCTGCGCAGACTCTAGGAGCCGACACTCCCCTGTTGGGTCCTGGGAGGATAGTCGCACTGACTTGGTGCCATTTCTTCCTCTTGGGGCTTCAGCTCGGGTGAGGTCTGCTCCTTCCTCGGGCCCGGAGCCCACGGCATCAGTGCGGGAGGGGATCGTGGTCCCTTCGGGTCCGTTGACTCCTCCTCATCGGAGCTGTGATGCTTTCGAAGCCATGAGGCGGGTGTTGTCTCCAAAGACTTCCTCATCACCAGGTTTGGCCTCTTCTTCCCTTTAAGTGCTTGTGTCCGCTTTTGCTACCATCGGTCACCCCAAGTGAGACCCAGAGCCTCAGGTAGCCCCACTGGGCGCTCCCTGCTCTTCTGAGACTTCCCCAGAGGTTCCCACTGAGGAAGTCCCCAGAAAGAGACTGTGCAAAAGGAGGCAGTTGGACTCCCCACAGGAGTCATTGCCATCGGACACTGACTTGGATGAGTCAGAAGGGTACCCTCGATCCCCCTTTGAGGACATCTCCTTTGCGGAGATACTCGAGATCCTTGGGCAGAGAGGTGATTGGCAGTCCAAAAGCCCTACCGAGGGTGAGTCGGTTCTTCTGAAGGCTTTTGGTTCTCAGCCTTCCACGTCCTGGGTGTCTCCACCCTATGATGAGCTTATGCAATTGGTCTCTCGTAGGGTGTGGGAGTCACTGGAGTACATGCAGCCTGTCCCTCGGAGGCCTAACAAATTTATTTCTGCCCCTGTGGATAAACCCTTTCTGTCTAAAGGAGTTCCTGTTGATGCCATGGAGATTGCGGCAGCCACCAAGAAGGAATTGTCTGAAACTTCCGTGTCTATCCATCCTCCTAACACAGAGTCCAGGATTTTGGATAGATATGAGAAACACATGTTCAGTTCAGCGACTTTCACTCTTCAATCACTGGACTATCTGACCCATTTCACCAGACTGCAAAGGGATCTCCTTAAGGATATGGGAGATTATCTTCAGGATACTGTAGCTGCAGGCATCTCTGACAGTTTCTGCTCAGCTTACTACCCTTAATTCCATTGTGAACTTGTCCATGCATCTCGTACCATATCGTATACAGCGGATGGTTCGAGTAGGGCTGCAGGTACAGGGATTGCTCTTCGCAGGCATGCCTGGATGTGCCTCTGTTCCTTTGCGGTAAGGAGGGGGTAATAATGGAAGATGTCGCCCTCGCGGCAGAGGGGATCCGCAACACCAGGGTGACAGAGATCAGTTCTCTGGCCAGCCCTACCAACGATCCTGAGAGGAGGCCCGACTGTCCTGCTCTGGAGGCAGTCGGGGGTCACTTATCTTTGTACCCAGAAGCCTGTCTTGATATTGCAAATGACAGATGGGTGCAAAGCATCATTTCCAGGGGGTATTTCATATCGTTTTCCTCTCCACCCTTTCCCGTCAAGAGAATCCCGGACGTTCCACCCAATTACAGGGAACAAGCAACCACAGAGGTCCACAAGTTGCTAGAAAAAAAAGAGTCATCCAGCCAGTCCCAGCAGACCAAGCAGGATTCGGAACTTACTCAAGATTCTTTTTGGTTCCAAAGAAAACGGGACTGGTGACCCATTTTGGATCTCAGCAGACTAAACCAATTTGTGAAAAGAGATGTTTCGGATGGTCACGCTTCAGTCCATACTTCCCTTTTTAGGGAAGGACAATTGGATGTGCTCGATTGATCTCAAGGATGCATACTACCACATAAAAATGGCCAGACCATCCAGAGATCATCTGCATTTCCGGCTGGGAGCCAGTCACTACCAGTTTCGAGCCCTGCACTTTGGTCTCACTACAGCCCCCAGAGTGTTTACCAAATGTATGGCAGTGGTCACGGCTCACCTGAGGCGTCTAGGATTCCAGGTGTTTCCATACCTAGACAATTGGTTCCTTACATCCACCACCAGGCATCAACTGATTCAGGCAACAGAATCCACTCTGACATTCTGCAACCACTTAGGCATTATGATTAACTTCGGAAAGTCTGCCTTGTCCCCATCGCAGTATATCGTCTTTATAAGGGCAGAGTTAGACACTTCAACCACCACTCTACATCTTCCAGTCAAAAGGGTATTAATTCTTCGCCAACACATCACTTCATTGGTGTTAAAGAACAGAGCTCCAGCCGCAGAGGTCTTGAAAGTACTAGGGTTGGAGGCAGCAATTTTAGCCATTCCATTGGCGAGGATGCATATGCGGATTCTTCAGTGGCTCCTGTTCACTCAGTGGTCTTACCAGGAATTGCCAATGAACCATATGATTCAGATTACAAACTCTTGCAAGAGGGATCTTCAGTGGTGGTTGACGTCTCTATATGTCACAATAGGATGCCCCTTTGTACTCCCCCCCTCCAGTAGCCACTGTGACCACGGTCGCTTCCCTGATAGGGTGGGGTATTTTCAGGGAAAGACTGCCCAAGGCACATGGACGGCTCAAGAGTCACATTTGCATATCAGTGTTCTAGAGATGAGAGCGGTACTTCTGGCATTGCAGTACTTTCAGGACTCTCTTCCTCTAGGGACAATTGCCACACAGACAGACAACATGTCAGTGGTCTGATATTTGAACAAACAGGGCGGGACCAAGTCTTACCCCCTTTGCCAAGAAGACCTCAGAGTTTGGCAGTGGGCTGTGTCATCCCAGTGCTTTCTGTTGACAACGCACATCCCGGGGAGATACAACGTGATAGCGGACAAGCTGAACAGGGCAATTTTGTTGCCACATGAGTGGTCCCTCAAAAAAGAGATTGTAGACAGGATTTTCCACAAATGGTGCAAGCCTTGCTGCAGTCTTTTTGCCAGCCACATCAACAACAAATGCAGAAACTACTTTGCCCTGATACCCCCTCCGGGAGAACCCTCGAGAGATGCACTCGTACATGATTGGCCCCCAGGTCTCCTCTATGCATTTCCCCCAATTCCGCTGATACCCAGATTTTTACAGAAAGCAAAGTCGCCGGGAAGGACTGTCATTCTTATAGCCCCTCACTGGCCTCGGCAGATTTGGTTTCCATTTCTTTACCATCATCTCTTGGAGGATCCATGGATCCTGGACCCAGTTCCAGACCTTCTGACACACCCGTCAGGGGACCTCCATCCTTCCTTACAGTCACTGAAGCTAACCGCTTGGCTGCTCCAGTTCCCCGTATAGGCAGGCTTCATAATCTCTCATATGACACAAGTCAAATTTTGTTGGCCTCCCATAAACCTACCACCAGAAAATTGTATCGTAGTAAGTGGAATAGATTTTCCATTTGGGCTTCTAACAAGAACATTGATCCTTACCAAGCTCCATTGTCATCCATACTAGAATTCTTGACTAAGATTTTTCACGAAGGAGCGGCAGCTGCTACTGTTTGGGTCCAGTTAGCAGCTATATCTAATTTTCATCTAGTATTGATGGGCTCAATATTATGCAAAACCAGAAATCCAAGGCTTTTCTTAAAGGTATCTTTCACATGAGACCTCCAGTGAAGACTCCTTATTCTCCCTGGAGCTTGAATTTCATGCTATCCCGTATTGTTCTTCCTCCCTTTGAACCAGCATCGTCTAGTGAGCTCAAGTTTCTGTCATGGAAAACTATTTTTCTAGTGGCCATTACTTCTGCCCGCAGTGTGTCAGAGCTTCAGGCATCATCTATCAAGCCCCCCTACATGATTTTTCACCCTGACAGAGTATCCCTTAGGACTAACCCATCCTTTTTGCCTAAAGTATGTTCTGAGACAAGCATCAATCAAGTTAGTGAGTTGCCCGTTTTTTTCCCCAACCATACCAACAAATTAAAATACATGCTGCACAAACTTGATGTTCACAGACAGTTTAGATATTATCTGGACAGAACAAAAGATATCAGAAAGTCAGACCAGCTTTTTGTTTCATTCTCTGAAGCCAGAAAAGGTAGACCAGTGACTAAAACAACCCTTTCTAAGTGACTTTCAGATTGTATCACTTACACTTATTCATCTGCTAATAGGTCTTTGTTGCATAAAGTGAAGGCGCATTCAACCAGAACAGTTTCTACTACTTCGGCCTTTCAAGCCAAGTTACCCCTTGATAATATCTGTGCTGCAGCCACTTGCTCTAAGCCTCACACTTTTATCACTCATTGCAAAGTGGATAAGGCCTCCAGGGACAGGGCTTCCTTTGGTTCTACAGTCCTGAAAAATATACTCCTGTGAGCCACCCAGGATTTAGGGTGCTAGGGACGCTACCCATCAGTGAAGCATGAACGGCGAGATTGAATAACTTCACATAAAGAAGTTATGTATTCACCATAACGTTCCATGTGAGTTCTACCTCGCCTTCATTCTCACGTCCCTCCCGCCTTCATTCTCACGTCCCTCCCTCCTTCCCCCACCTGGCTGATAGTTGACCTGGAGACTGACTTCATCCTGGTTATTCAGTGTTTCTTCCTATCTGGGGCGATTAATACTCTTACTAGGATATGGTACACGCAGCAAACAAGATCTGTGGTAATTCCAGCAGTGCATCATGGTATAAGGGACTTGGTCTCGAGCTACTGGTAAACTTTTTTGCTTTGCTAAACGGCTGTGTCTGAGCCGAGGATCGGCTCAGAACCCATCAGTGAAGAATGAAGGCAAGATAGAACTCACATGGAACGTTATGGTTAGTACATAACTTCTTTTTTTTCCTCTTGTAGTTGACATTTATTCTCTTTTGGTAACAGTTTAGCCATCATTATTTGGCTGGCAGCTTTAGCTACTGATGAGATATTGCATAGATTAAAAAAGTTCATCATTCATTCATTGCAATATGATTAGACTTGATTCTTTTAGCCTTTAGCACAGTTATTTGCCTGTGTAGTGCTTTGACCCAGCAGTGCAATATATTTTTTGAATGTTTACAATAATCTTCAGTAGCTGGGCTGCTTTTACAGGATACAAAAAAAAGGATATCTCTTGAACCATTGCTGTTTTCGTGGATGTTAAGCATCTTCTCCTCACTGTCTGCCAGTTTAATATTTATTTATTTACATTTGTTTGCCGGGAAGTTCCACTGGGCTAAAAGTACCCATTTTCATTGGTGGCGCAGGGAGAAAAGCTCCACAAAAAAATACAACGCATACGTTTGAATAACAAACTAAATGGCTACAACACAAGTTTTAAACAGCTTACAAAGTTTTAACAAAGTTTTGAACAGAATACATAGATGTTAAGTTGTCCATCTCGCCTTCGTTCTTGCTGTTTGGGTTCGGAGACGATCCTCGGCTCCGACTCGGCCATCTTCTGTAGCTCGAGAGCTGTTTACTGGCTCGAGGCTACCCCTTATCCCAGAATGCCCAGCGTCTGCTACCCATATCTCGTTTGCCACTTCAGCTGTGAGGTTGCTTCGTTACTGGCTCAGGCTTAGTATAGTTTTTTCTATTATATTTGTTGTTTATTCTTAAAAAATTTGTCAAGTTTTTGTCTAGATATATTACTTTATCCCTTATCGCTTTCTTGTGTGTTGTAGCTTTGTTGGCCGTCGCTCCATAACTCGCAGGCCTTCTTTTTCCCCTGAACTCGTTTAAATTAGAGGCCCCCCCCCCACTTAAGATGACTGTTTAAATTAGAGGCTCTCCTTTCAAAAAAAAAAGAGACTTTGTTTCTTAGTTTTGTACTATAGCATTTTCTTATTGTTTTTGTTAGGAAAATGTCTAAAGATACCAAGGTATCTGGTTTCAAAAAGTGTGACTCATGCTGTCAGAAAATGTCTAGTATGCTAGTTGTGTATATTGTTTGGGCGCTGTTCACCTGCAGGACTCCTGTTCTATATGTCACGCATTTAGTCCAAGGGTCTTGCAGGAGCGCAAAAACAAATTAATATTTCAGGGATTATTGAAGCCCCAGGATTCTCTGGCTAAAAGTACTCAGCCAGCGAAATCCCCTAAGTCTGTCAAGCCGTTGGCTCCACCTTCGGAGCTGACTCCTTTACTTGACCAACCAAGTATGTCTGTGCCGGCTGGCACCGACAAGGCATCTCCTCCATCGGCTCCATTTGCTATTTCGGAGCCGTCTCGGAACCATAAGAGACTGAGGTCTCTGTCCTTGAAGTCTATCCACTCGGCACCTCAGTCACCCTTGTTACAGAGTGAATGTAGCCATCATTCTTCCCACTCCTCTCGAGCCTCTAGATTATTGGATCATGATGTGGAGAGAGTAGTAAGTAGGTTGCTTAAGTCACAGGCACTGGCAAAATTACTGTCCAGCCCACCTCAACAGGTATCGGCTCCAACCTCCTGTATTTCTGTTCCTCCTCTGACTACATTTAGCTCGGAGCCGGAGACCATGGATCCGCAGGTAGTAGAACAGTCGGCGCCGATCATCATCTCTCATTCGGTTCCGACATCGGCTCCAATTACCTCGATTGTACCTTCTATGGAGGGATATGGGTGCCGGGGCTCTCTTGTCTGCTCCGAGGGGGGGAGTGGCATCGGACCCTTGTCCGACCCCGTTCTCCCCCTCGGAGCTTTGGCGCAGGTTAGCTCGGCTCCAACATCAGCTTCGGAGCCGTCACCCTCGACGTGGCGAAGGACTCCTGTTTCTTTGGAGCTGGAGCTTTCTCTGCCTAGAGGTCAGGACGCCTTCGAGGTCTTGCGGAGTGTGCTGTCCCCGAAACAGCTCTACTGCCAGCTCCATCGGCTCCTCCCCCCGTGGTGTCTGTTCCAATCTCTGCTCCTCCTCCAGACCCCAAGCGTAGGGGACCTATGCCCCAGGACACCCCATTGGGTGATCCCTCTTCTTCCGAAGCCTCCCCTGATCACTCGGAAGAGCCTCCCTGGAAGAAGTGCAAGAAGAAGCACATAGACTCCCCTGAGTCTGTCACCTCAGATACAGACATGGATGGATCGGAAGGGTCCCCAAGGTCCCCCTCTGAAGAAGTTTCCTTTTCGGACATCCTTGAAATGCTTAGACAAAGGAGGGACTGGACTTCCCTAGCCCTTACCGAGGACGAGTCTGTATACCTGGACGCATTTGGTTCCCGACCTTCCACTTCCAGGGTATCTCCTCATTTCGATCCACTCATGTCTGTAGTGGCTTGAAAGGCTTGGTCAGCTACAAATTCTGTGAAACCTACTCCGAGGAGACCAAACAAATTTATTACAGCCCCCAGGACAAAAAATTCCTCTCCAAAGGTTTGCCCGTTGATGCCATGGTGGTAGCAGCAGCCACCAAGAAAGAGTTAGCAGAAACCTCTTCATCTGTTCATCCTCCAAACAAAGAGTCTCGGATGATGGACAGATATGGAAAACGAATGTTTGCTTCAGCGACATTTTCAATGAGGTCCCTGAACTATCTATGCCATTTTACACGTCTTCAATGGGATCTTCTGAAAGAGCTTGGAGATGCCCTTCAAGATTTTACAGCTGAGGGAGTACCAGCCAAAGTAGCTTCTCAGCTTGCGACTCTTAATTCCGTAGTCAACTCCTCCATGAGGCTGATTTTCTATACAGCCGATGGAGCGAGCAGAGCCGCAGGGACAGGTGTGGCTCTCAGGAGACATGCTTGGATGCGGCTGTGTCATTTTGTGGAACCCTTTCGAGCGTCCTTCACCAATACTCCCTTTGATGGCTCCTTTCTCTTTGGGCCTCAGGTGAAAGGCACGTTGACGAGGTGTGAGCAGGAAGATAAAGACCCTCTCTGCTATGGGAGTCCGTTTTTCCACCCCTTCCAGACCTTATCCTAAGGGTCAGAAGAGCAGAATGATGTGGTTCCAAAAATCCCAGGGACCCTTGCCTGACACACGTGGTGACTTTTCCCCCAGGGGCAGAGGGGGAAACAACAATAACAGGCGCCGCCCTCGTGGCAGAGGGGGACCGCAAAACCAGGGTGACAGAGAAACCTTCTCTGCCAAGCCCTTCCAGTATCCGTGAAGGGTTGCCTGACTGCTCACCTCTGGAGGCAGTCGGGGGAAGACTTTCGCTGTACCCAAAAGCCTGGCAAAATATAACAAGAGACAGATGGGTACTATCCATTATATCTGGAGGTTACAAAATTCCCTTCCATCAATCCTCCATAGAATTAAAAAACCCCATCCCAGATGTCCCACCCAGTCTAAGGGATCAAGCAGTCACAGAAGTTTCAAGACTGCTAGAAAAAAGAGCCATTCAAGAAGTCCCCGCAGACCAACTAGGATCCGGAACTTACTCAAGATTCTTTTTAGTACCAAAAAAGACAGGGGACTGGAGACCAATACTGGATCTCAGCAGATTGAACAAATCTGTACAAAAAGAAAAGTTCCAGATGGTGGCAGTGCAGTCCATTTTCCCGTGCTACCATATGAAGATGGACAGATGCTCCAGGAGATTTCTTCGCTTCCGGGTAGGGGCCAGTCATTACCAGTTCTGAGCTCTGCCCTTTGGTCTCACCTCAGCCCCCAGGGTGTTCACCAAGTGTATGGCAGTAGTCACGGCTCACCTGAGGCATCAAGGATTCCAGGTGTTTCCCTATCTAGACGACTGGCTCCTGACTGCTACCACCAGGCATCAACTCTTAGAGGCACGGGATTATACAATCACATCATGCACTCAGCTATGCATTACAGTAAGTTTCGAAAAATCTGCCTTGTTGCCCTGTCAGTCTATCACATACATAGGAGTAGAATTAAACACAAAAGAAATGTTTGCAAGATTACCACAGGAAAGAGTTTCCACTATTCGTCAACAAGTGTTAATTCTAATGCAGAGCAAAAGGATTCAAGTCAGACATGTCCTCCAAGCTCTAGGCTCCATGGCAGCTGCCATTCTTCTTGTTCCATTAGCGCGTTTCCACATGAGAATCCTTCAGTGGCTTCTTTTCATGCAGTGTTCTTTCCAGGAACTACCCATGTCTCACATGATCCTGATCGCAGAAACATGCAAAAGGCACCTTTCTTGGTGGATGGTCTCCCCACTAGTAATTCAGGGCAGACCTTTCATACAACCCCCTCCAGTAGCCACAGTGACCACGGACGCCTCCCTGATGGAGTGGGGGGGGGGGCAGTCCAAGGAACTTGGCAACTTCACAAGTACTATCTACATATCAATGTCCTAGAAATGAGAGCGGTGCTTCTAGCATTGCAAGCCCTTCAAGACTCACTTCTTCTGGGACCATTGCAATCCAAATGGACAAGGTCTTACCCCTTATGTCGAGAAGCAATCAGACTGTAGCAATGGGTGATTTCCTCCCAACATTTTCTGATAGAAACGCACATCCCTGGGAAATCCAATGTCATAGCGGACAGGCTTAGCAGAGCTATCCTCATGCCTCACGAGTGGTCTCTGAATCAGGAAATTGCGGATCTTATCTTCCGCAAATGGGGACAGCCTTGCTGCGACCTATTTGCCACTCCTCTCAACAACAAATGCAGCAGCTACTTCTCCCTACTTCCTCTTCCAGGTCATATACCCAGAGATGCCACGATTGGCCTCAGGGACTCCTTTACGTTTTTCCCCCTTTTCCCCTAATACCAAGACTCATGCAGAAAGCAAAATCGTTGGGTTGCAAAATGATCCTCATTGCCCCATATTGGCCTCCACAGATATGGTTCCTGTTCCTGCACCTCCACCTTCTGGATCAACCGTGGATTCTGGACCCGGTTCCAGATCTTCTGATTCATCAGTCAGGTGGGTTGCAGCAATCCCTTCAAACTCTCCAGCTCACAGCTTGGTTACTCCACATCCAATCTTAGCCAGGCTTTCTAATATCTCCCCAGCAGTCCGTGATGTTATAGTTTCCTCACATAAGTCTACTACGAGGAAAACGTATGCTAGTAAATGGAAATGGTTTTCTTACTGGGCAGAATCTAGAAATTTGGATCCTTTCTCAGCCCCAGTCCATGAAATTCTTGAATTTGGATCCTTTCTCAGCCCCAGTCCATGAAATTCTTGAATTTCTAGCACAACTCTTTCAGTCTGGTGTGGCTTCCGCTACCATTAGAGTACAACTAGCTGCCATTTCTAATTTTCATATCGGTATATTTAATTCTAGCATAGTGTCTCATAAGCTCTGCAAGGCCTTTATGAGAGGAACATCTCTTCTTAGACCCCCAGTTAGAGATCCTTCTCCTCCTTGGGATCTCAGTTTAGTTTTAGCTTCCTTAATTTTGCCTCCCTTTGAACCGGCAGCATCATGTTCCTTAAAATTTCTTTCTTGGAAGACACTTTTTCTGGTTGCTATCACTTCAGCTAGACGTGTCGCAGAACTTCAAGCACTATGTGTTCGTACTCCTTACCTGGTGTTTCACAAGGACATAGTTTCTCTGAGGACCAATCCATCCTTTATTCCTAAAGTCTGCTCAGAGAACAATTTAAATCAATCCATAGATCTCCCAGTTTTCTTTCCTAATCACAGCAACAAGGCAGAATATAAGCTCCACCAATTGGATGTGCACAGACAATTGTATTTTTACCTCCATAGAACTAAGGAACTAAGAAAGTCAGACCAGTTATTTCTTTCTTATGCTTTCAACAAACAAGGCCCTCCAGTTTCTAGGGTGACCTTATCCAGATGGTTATCTGATACTATTGCCTTTATTTATCAGTTATGAAATAAAGAGCTACCAGCTAAACCAAAAGGTCATTCCACTAGAGCATTGGCCACCTCTATAGCCTTTCAGTCTAGGTTGCCCATAGACTCGATCTGTGCAGCTGCCACTTGGGCAAACCCTCACACTTTTATCTCACATTACAAGGTGGATATGGTCTCCCGGAGCAGAGCATCCTTTGGTTCTACTGTTCTGAAGAGTCTGTTCCAATGAGCTACCCGGGATTTTAGGTGCTAAGGATGCTGTCCCAAACAGCAAGAACGAAGGCGAGATGGACAACTTAACATAAAGAAGTTATGTACCTACCATAACGTTCCATGTTAGTTGTCTTCATCTCGCCTTACTTCTTGCGTCCCTTCCTCCTTCCCCCTTCCTAGAGGATTGAGAGGAGTTCCTTTTTTGTTTTCACTGGCTGAGTATCTTTTTATTACTTCACATGCCAGGTATTTTATGACTCTTTCCTTGTTTAGGTGTATTGGACAACCAGTTTTTAGATAACTGGTTACTCTGCTTATGTCTAGTGTGCGCTATCATAAACGAGATCTAGGTAGCTGATGCTGGGCATTCTCGGATAAGGGGTAGCCTAGAGCCAGTAAACAGCTGTCGAGCTGTAGAAGATGGCTGAGTCAGAGCCGAGGATCGGCTCCGTACCCAAACAGCAAGAAGGAAGGCGAGATGAAGACAACTAACATGAAACGTTATGGTAGGTACAGAACTTCTTTTTTTTCCACCAAGTAAGAAGGCAAAGTGGCTGTGCATAAATCATACCAGAGGCCATTCATGTTTTCAAGTTACAGAAATTAATTTGCTACCAGGAAAGCTCGAGGTTTTTGAAGTACATATAGGAAGAAGGTAGGAAAGATGGGGGGTAGTAGTAGAAGAGGCTGGCTGGCCCCCCTCATGTCATTATACTGTGTTGCAAGTTATTTGGATTTGACAGATTAGATAGGGTAGAGGCACTGGTATTTAGCCTGTAATGACTTTAGCAGGCATACTCCTGTAAAAGTGACCAGTGGCCAATCTGTTTAGGGTTGACATTAGTCTACATCAAAGTGCTATGTCTCTGAACTCCCCAGGGAGTTGCCTTTCCAGTAGTTTCTAGTTGAGAAGATGTATAGTTCATAGTTTCTTCCTTGATCTTTGTGACAAAATGTCATATACATACACAGCAACTGTGGTATCATCTGCATTGTGCTGCAGGATCTTGATGCATTATTAATTAATGAAATCTGGCTTTGAGAACTTTTGGCCTGATCTGGCTGCTGCCCTGCCATCAGACTTGTTTATAATTCAGACCCAGAGAGAGATTATTTTTGACATGGAAGAGGCCGTCTATTTTAACTTTAGGAAGGAGAGCTAGAAGGTTGATGTTGAGAGGGTCAAGTTGTTTGTTTATTTTTTAATAACTGGGCATGTGACTGGTTGGAGACCCTTTTCAGCTACTGTCCTTTTGTGTTGTTTGATTTTTTGAGTTGTTTGAATGTTTCCTGCAAAAGTATATTGTTGGGTCTGAGATTGGGAATTTTAAGTCCGTTACTTCTAGGACTAAGACCAGTTACTTGGCTCATCTCATAAAACTTTCCCAGACTACTACTGCTAGTCCCTTTATCCATACTCTTCAGCACCAACAGCGCATTGAATTCAGTCACTCAAAAAATGTCCCTGAGATACTTTAGCTTTATATTAGACGTCTGGTGTGATAATGATATTTGCAAAGTCATTGGCATAGAAGATTATGGTCTAAACTCCTATGGATTTAGTCACCACCACAGCATTGGGGGTGGGGGTGTCCACTGTTTCAGGGTTATTTTCTGGTCTCAGGGCTGAGTACCCTGTCTCTGAACCCTGGTCTTTCAGCGTTCAACATCAGAGGCCTTTGCCTCAACCAAGAAGACATTGGGTAGCCCTGTCAAATTTGTAGATTGGGCACATCCTGTGTCCTTGGCTTTGGGCACAATTTCAGACTTGAGCTTTGGGTTCACTTTGGCTGGTCTTTGATACTGTACAGTGGCACCTTGGTGACTAGCTCCTAGAAGTCCCATCCATGCAGAATCTGGTTGTCTTGAGGGATTTAGTTCTCAGTTTGTTTCACTTGTTGAGCATAAAGTCTCAACCTCGCAAAGTCTAAGGTGATGCCATCTCCGGTCGTAATGTTCATAGGTTACACTCTGAATATCTTCACTTGTGCTCATCTCCCATCAAAACTATACTTCCTGTCAGATCTGTTGTAGGCAGGTAAGGAGTAGTTCAGTCGCAGCACCTTTGTCTTCTAGCGCTGGACCTGATGGCTTCAGCAGTCTTCAGGGGTCTGTGTGCAAGACTCTCTATGAAGGTCCTACAGTGAACTCTGCTTTTAGATCATGTAGATACTTCAGTAAAGATTTCCAAGAAAGGCAAGGACCATCTTTGTTGATGGACTGTTGAGTCCAGTCTGTCTCTGGGCAAGTCCTTTTAGACCCTGACTACCCAGGACAACTATGAACAGTGACACCTTTGCAATGTGATGGTGGTGGGGTGTTCTCATGCCGAACAGAAAATCTAAGGCACCTGGTCAGTTTAAGAGGCTAGTCTGCATATTATCATATTGGAAATGAGCGTCATCCTTTTTGGCTTGCAGTTGTTGCAGGACTCCCTTCACACAGGTGTGATTTGCAATCCATTTCAACAACATAGCTGTGGTTTGATATGTAAAGAATCGGGGGGGGGGGTGACCCTGTTCTATTCCCTTGATAAGAGGTGATAAGGATATGGGAATCTGTTCTCTTTTCCTACATATGCCATCCCATTGCTACCCATATCCCAGAACATGTAATCTCTTTCAAGGATGGATTCTTCCACTGTTTGATGATACCATATGAGTAGACCCCCTATCTAGTGATAGCTCAATTTTTTTTCTCTGAACAGGGTGGAGAGAATTTTACTTAGATTTCCGTGCATCCTCATCCATCTACAAATGAAGCAGGTACTTTTTCCTTATCCTACTCCAAAAGAGGAATCTCCACAGATTTGTCTCAGAAGGAAGTCCTGTGTCTCATTTTCTCCTTTATGCTTTTTCCTACTTCCCTTCCTTTTGCAATTCCTCAGAGTGACAAGACAAGCTATGCAAAAGTAATCTTGTTAGCCCCTTTGTAGCCCTGTCAAGTTTGGTTCCATTTACCATTGCCTCATTTGTTGGGTTGATGGCTTCAGCAGTCCAAGACTCCTGTATCATTCATCTGGCCAGCCTCACTTGGTTCTTCATGCTGTAAAGTGAACTGCTTGATTTCTCCACCTCCATTGATGGCCAGGGACCCTTCATATCTGACTGGGGTGGATGAGTTTGACATTTTCTCAGAGACCAGGTATTAAGACTTTCCATCATAAATGAGTTGACATCTCAAAATTGACAACTGCAGGCAGATTTAATGCATTCATAGCTCCTATACCCTTCCCTGATTTTGTATTGTGGGTTAATTTTTTCATCTTCCAACTGTCATTTAGCAGCCATTTCCAAATTATGCCAGCATGCAAATTGTTCCTTTGGCCCATCTTAAGATATGTGAAACTTTCTTGAAAGCCATCTGTTTGCTGTGCCACCCTCTTTTAAGTCTTCTAAAATATGAAAGTTGCATACTTATAATGTTAGATGTGCATTGGCAGTTTCAGTTCTGCCAGTGTTCCAGCTCTTCTCCTCCTGCCTTGGCATCCACTGGATGCCACCCTCCTTGTGGTTAGTCTTGGTCTTTTCAGTATGTTTTTTCTGATTGGTCTGACTTACAGCATTCCAGAACTTGGAGAAAGATGACTTTGGCACGTAGATTTTTGGTTCAGGAAGGGAGGAGCTAAGGTAGTACTTGGTTATGTTAATCCTAGATGTGACTTGAGTTGAAACTGCAGGTGCTGATCTATTTTCTTTTTTTGCCATTTGCATGGTTAAATTTCCTCTAAGGCGTATTGTTTTAGATGACTTATTAGCAGAGACTTTAATGAACATTGTGGATTCACTGTGGAATCCCTGCAGTCATTCAAGGGTTCAGCTTTGATCTTGTAGTTTTCTTTGCACTCATTCTTGGGAATACTTTGGATTTAACCTTCTCACTCAGTATGATCATTTCAGCTCTAGTGATAGAACCATTGTCATGGTACAATCATTATCTGATCCATTTCCTTCCAAGACTGCTTTTGCTAAGGTCACCAGATACTGAGTTGTCTCATTCTAGTGATATAGGGAGCATCTGGAGTAATGACTTTGTTCCCACTGTAGAACAGCACAATTTGAACTCTAGTGATCCTGGTACTCTAATAGCAGAGTATAATATGTAGGTACAGCTTCACTGGATCAAATTGCTTTATGAGAGTGTGACCAGTTCCTGTAGCTATTTATGAATGGTGGAGTGGTTGGGATCTTTGTAAATTTTATTGGGCTGGTGAGCACATTTGGTGGATGTTGGGCCTACTTGAGGACAAACTTAGTTTGGATATTCATTGTGTTGCATACTGTTCAGAAATCTCACATTAAAAGCCAGTGCTTTTATCTAAGTGAGATTTCTGCCACATCTGATTATCCAACTATGCAGTTACAGATGGTGGTTTGTGCACCTCAGCCTGTCTAGCTTACCTGTTTGATGTTGTTGTTGTGTCTTTCGGCTTTCGGCTAGGGGTCGCCACAGCGGAACTCCAGTCCGCTAATGATTGGCAGTAGATTTTTACGTGCCGAGTTGCCGGCCCTGACGCACAACCTTCAACGAAGGTACGCCCATTCACACATGTCTCCACACAGAAGACGCTCTAGCTGAGAATCGAACAGGACAATGTCTTACTGTGAGGCGACAACGCTACCGCAGCACCACCACCGCATTACCTGTTTGATAATGCTTTTAATTCCTCTGCATGTGAGGAGATTGCACACTCTTGTCCATAAACATGTCATCAATTAGATTTATTAGGTTTAGTCTTCCCTTATCTTTTTATTGTGACTAGAGTGGTGGTGAATCCATGGTATCCTTGGACGACTTCTGGACAGAGCTGGAGTATTTTGAATGTCAGGAGATCATGAATGTGGTGCTATCTTATTAACATCTGCTTGGGCCAGTGATTTTCCATGCTATGCAAACCTTTTTGTGGAACGTTTTCATCTATTTTGAAAAAGATCTTTGTTAGTCCTTTGTTAAAGAATCCTTCCCTTGACCTGTCTAATAAATACAGAAAACTTGCACAGTCTCGCACCATTTGTTCTTGGGCAGTATATATTCTGTTTACCATTTTCTGATCTCAGTCTGGTTCAGTTTTGCTTTTATTTCAGATGTGGTAATGAAATGGCCCCTTTATGATCTGGGAATGATGTCTTGATGGGAGGCATCGTCATGTGAACTCTTTGTTCTTTTGCTCTTTTAGCAGTATTTGACTTAGTGGATCAAGGTATTTTGCTGGATCATCTTCAAACTCAGTCCTTTTTCTGATGCATTGTTTCAACTGTTTTTTTTTTTTCTTGTCTTTTCTCTTGCCTTGCAGGATGTTGTCAGCAGATGATTTCCTGCTATTAATACTACCCAAAACCAGTAACTGCTATGTCAGATGCTGAAGGGTTTGATTCTGGCTGCCTTTTGTACACTGTGTACCTACTTCTTTTAGGAGTTATTCTGTTTGGGGTATGATCAGTGTCACGGTGATAATCAGAATTTAGTATACTTTTCTCGTGATGACATGCCATGACTTTATCCTTTTTAGAGACTTTGCTTGGATTCTGTTTTGAGCTAGTTAAGTTTGAGGTGATTGAAACTAAGTCCAGCTAGTACCAAAGTGATGATGGTACATGCCACTGTTCCTTCTTTCCAGGTAAAATGCATGCCTTCTGTCGTATTCTTTGAGAATGTAGGCTAGAATTTAAAGGCTAGGTGGAAAGCTTTGTAGTATTCCAGATTGACATTCAGAATCTGAAGCACCAGATGTCAGCTGTTAAGTTTTCATTTTTTCCCTTATGTGCCTTTTTTTCTCTGCATGTAACAAACATTTGTTACCACTACTTCTGATATCATTCTTTCATGCCATAATAGTGGCCTCTGAGAGAAAACTGACAGAGGGAGAGAGCTGACTGCAGGAAGTAGTCATCCAGTCAATATTGTTTTTCCAACCTGTTCATGTCTTCCCTTTGAGAGGCCAGTGGTCATGGTAATCCGTCATCTCAGTGGCGCAAGAGTCTAGTATCATTCCCCCCTACCCAGGCCAGAGGTGACTTGTGCTTTCCCAATCTGGGAATGTATCTAGTAGTCTTGTCTCCCTTTAAGCCATGTCATTAATGCAGCAGAGCTTTATAATCTTACTGAAGTCCCTAATCCTGCCACTGGGAGCTAGAGTGAGCACTTATTTCATAGTGTAGACCTGACATGCCTTCATACTGATGCATGTATGTTTCTTTTTACTAAGAGCAACTTGGCAGCAGCTTGTCTTGCACCTGTCCCGTGATTCTGACAGGCAGAGCACAGGACCAGATGATCTCCATCCTCCTGAGATGGGCAAGTAGGGGTTACCCACTCACTCCCATTCTCCTACCTCCAATCCCTTGTCCATTACTTGATCTCATGTCTTCTGGGTTGCAATCAGATCTTTATCCGTGTAGTACATGGGGCTAACAAAGTTTAATGTTTTTTTATTCCTTAGAAAAATTCCAGAATTAGGTGTATTCAACAAACTTATGGAACTAGATATAAACCCCTTTATAACACAGTGGATATCTAGCTGGTTCACGGATAGGACCCAGGAGGTTAGGATTAGTGAGACCACTTCCACAAAGAGGTTGGTCACCATTGGATTGCCTCAGGGCTCTGTGCTGGGCCAACTCCTCTTTGGTATCTATTTCTCGGAAGTCAAAGCCAATGCTAATGTCCTGTGGGTGACAAGTTCACAGATGATTGCAAACTGAGAGCAGTTATTGAATCCTCCCAAGATGAGAACGCCCTTCAGGAAGGTCTAACACAGACATATGCTTGGTGCAAAAGTCATGGATTAAAACTCGGTGCCAAGAAATGCATTATATACCTTTTGGGAAGTCAGTTACCCCAGATAATTCATCAGTAAAACACTCCCAAAAGTTGTTTCAGTATTCAGGGATCTGGGAACTCATGTAGGTAGTAATCTAGCCTTCTACCAGCAAGTGTCAAAAGTAGTAAAAAAAAAAATCTTGTTGCTCAGCATTATAAGTAAGGGCATGGCATCTAGGTCTAGAGGGGTCATCGAACCACTGTACTTGGCCCTCATCAGACCCATCATGTAGAGTATAATGTCCCCTTTGGCATGTTCCTGACCAGACACATGCCGCAACTGGAACGTCCACAAATGTTCCTTATAGAAAGAATACAGGGAGTGAACAAAATGTCCTACGCTGATCACCTCAGAGCCGTATCTTTTTACTCTGTATCATACAGATGTCTGAGAGGTGATGTTTGCCTAACATTCAAGGCATCCCTAGACCCTGTTTTGATGAACCTTTTGCACATCTATAAAACAAATGGCTTCAGATCTACTAGTTCAAAGACCTACATTTTGTTTGTGATGTCAATAGGACATAGAGAGACAGATATGTTTCCCAGAGAATTTGCATCTCTACAACAGGCCCCTTATCCATGTGAAGCAGAGTTCCCCCTAACCCTGTTTACCCTGTTTAAGAGCAGCTTGGACCAGTCGATTGGTAATTGGAAATTCACCCCTGATGTGGCGTTTCTCTGGAATGAGACATTTAGTAAGTCACCCCTATATAAATTAAATTTGTGGGTCACATTTGGATTACATGGATATAGTGGTTGTAAACCTAGTGTACACCTATGAATATTGGCTAAAACATTGTCCTCACCCATAGTGCTTTTTTTAGGCAATGCCAAACTGACAAACCTTCCAGCATAACAAAACTAACCATAGGAAATGTAGAGGTGTTACTGCTCAGTGCCAGGAGCCTAAACAAGAAGCTCCATTTCTTGCAAGCTGTCCTCAGTTTGGAGAATGCAGATGTTTATGCTGTTACTAAGATACTATTTAAAGTCTCTGAGAGTATCCCAGCAGTATTTATTTTTTATTTATTTTATTTTACATTTGTTGACTGGGCTAGTCTGGCTGGATACATGTCCATTTTCAGCAGAGGCCCGAGGAGAAAAGCTCCACTATATACTAAGTACATTACATAAACAAATTTACTACTCTAAGATAAAAGGTAAGATCAGATCTTATAAAAAAGGAAAGATAGTTTAAAAGAAACAAGTTTACAATAAGCAGTTCATTAAATATACACAATTGTACAAAAAGTACATACTTAAATCTCAAAACAGTGAAAGAAACAAAACTGAGGAGGGTAGAGAAGAAAAGAGTGGAGGGGAAACAGGGTAAGAGAAAATGGTTAGTCAGGTGTATTGCAGGAACACAGCCAATGATTTTGGAAGTAGTGTTTAATTTTTTGTTTGAAAAGTGGCAGGGATGTGGTCAGAGTTATGTCACTAGGTAGGAGATTCCAACTTCTACCTATTGTGTTAGTGAATAAAGAAACACCTGCTGTGTTGTTTGCCTTTATAGATTTTGTCATGAGTTTACAAGAGGAGCGAAGTGAGTTGAGATTGTTGTAAGGGATTAGAAGTTGAGAGAGTATTGGGGTGTTGTCAGGTAGGTATAAAATGTTGTGGGCAATAGTGAGTTGAGGAATTATAAGGTAGTTTTGAAATTCAAGCCAGCCTAGTTGTTTTAGGTTTAGACAATGGTGGGTCCTAAATGGGTTACTAGTGGCGAAGCGAGCTATGTTGTTATAGCAGGTTGTAAGTTTGTTGAGGTTACTTTTCTTAAGGTTTGTATAAATAGGGGAAGCGTATAGGAGAGTTGATAAAAGATGAGATTGTGCAATTTTGATTCTAGTTGCTGGGGTTAGAAAAGGTTTGATGCGATAAAGGGATCCTATTTTTCTGTTAACTAACTTGATGTTGTTGTTAATGTGCTGATCGAAGGAGAGATTATTGTCAATGGTTATTCCTAAAAGCTTTGTAGTGAGATCAGGTGAGATGAGAGTACCGTTATTTGAGGAAATGGTAAAGTTTAAAGGGGGGGACCGAGTGGTGGGGGAGAAGAGGAGGAGTTTTGTTTTTTTGGCATTTAGAAGGAGAAACCGTTTAGAAAACCATGTTTCTACAGAATTAAAGGTATTTTGGGTCAGTGAGATCAGTTCTGTAGGGGATGGTGCCGAGCAGATAAGGGTTGAATCATCTGCGTATTGTATGCAGGTTGCTTGTGGGATTGCAGTCTGTAGATCGTTAATAAAGAGAGAGAACAGAAGTGGACCAAGAATGGAGCCCTGGGGAACTCCGATGGAAATGGGCAAGAGTGATGAGATATGGTTTTCCCATAATACTGCTTGTTGTCTGTTGTTAAGATAAGATTTAAACCACTTAATGGCGAATTTGTCACAAGAGAGAGATTCAAGAATATTGATTAAGAGAGAGTGGTTGACCATATCGAAAGCTTTAGAGAGATCAATGAAGAGAGCGGAAGAGAGAGTATTGTTGTTACGATTTTTGTTGATAGTATCTACAAAGGAAAGAAGGGCAGTGGTGGTACTGTGGTGAGGTCTAAAGCCATGCTGACAGTTTGCTATTATGTTGTGAAGAGAGAGAGAGTGCACAAGTTGCTGATGAATACATTTTTCCATGATTTTTGCTAGGGGTGAGAGAAGGGCGATAGGTCTAAAGTTAGAAAGGTCAAGGGAGTTACCACCTTTATGTAGTGGGATAATATAGGAGATTTTCCAGATGTCAGGGATGGTTCCCTCTTGGATAGTTCTGTTTATAAGTAAGGATATAGGGTAAGCTATTTCTTTGGCAGCTTTCTGAAGGAAGAGAGAAGGGAGCTTGTCTGCAGAAGGGGTGCAAGGTTTTAGTTTGTGAATGAGTCTATATATGAAAGAAGTAGATATGGGTTTTAGAGAGAAGTTAAAGGAGGAGTTAGCTATATTATTTGGAATATAAGAGTTGTTGGTGTTCATTTGTTTGGCTAGGGATTGAATAGTTTCAGAGAAAAAAGAGTTGAAAGCATTAGCAGTCTGGAGAGGGGTTTCTGGGTCAGCATTAAGTGGGGATGGAGTTTTCGCAATTCCTGGGGAGAGAAGTCTATTTACTGATGACCAGAAGTATTTAGAATTGTTAAGATGAGTTTCCTGAAGTTCACAGTAGAATTTTTTCTTGTCAGAGATTATTGATTTCTTAGCTAAATTTCTAAGCTGGCGAAAAAGAATTAAATCAGGGTTTTGTCTATGGCATCTCCATTTTGTCCATGCTTTGTTTCTAGTTTGAATGATGTTTTTAGTATTGTTGGTAAGCCATGGGGCTGTTTTGGTTTTTACTCTAATAGAACGTTCAGGAGCATGTTTATCAAGTATGGATAAGAAGGTAGTATTGAAATATGAGACTGCCTCCTCCAGGGGAAGTGATTTTAAGCACAGTACAGGGTAACAATGTCTTTCACACATTTAGACAGCTGCTGCACAAGCAGGGACTAATGGTGGAAGTGTCTGGATTTACATCAAAAACAAACAGCTCAAAGTCAAACAGGATGGCTCGCTTGAGCTTCTCCATGCCCATATTACCACAGGCAAAGTCCCATACCATATCTTTCAAGCTATACATCCCCTTCTATGACCCAGAAAACCTATATCACAAACTTACAGGAGACCCTCACTGTTCAACCCAGTACCTTAACTACACTGCTGTAAACTAGGAATTATACTCTGCCCCAAACTTCCAGGCCCAGAGATTCTTGAACTTTGTCAACACAAACACCCTCAACCCAGATAGTCCATATGCCCACTAGAGGCCTGAATATACTGGATCTGGTCCTCACTAACCTAGGAGAATGCTGCACCTTCTCTAGTGTAATGTCCTGTCTATTAAGGTCAGACCATAAAGCTGTCTCCTTTGAAATAAAAATCAAACCAGGGACCCCTGCTAGCCCTGCAACATTTCAAAACCATTTTAAGGCAAACTGACTATTAAGGGATAAGCTGGCAAAATTTCAAGCCTCCCAAAACAATGAGAACACTGCTGTGTATGCAGAGTTGTTCACAGAGACCCTGTACAATGCCTAGAGACAGCTGTACCTACCTGCACAGAACAAAAAAAAAAAAAAACAAGCTGCCCTGGTAGAATCCCACCATCAGTAGGTTGTGTAACAGGAAGAAAGTCATGGCAAATAATTGGGAAGTGCAACCCCCATCAGTATCAAAACTGTTTCATCAATCTAAACAAGCATCTCAGTGGGCAGATCCAGTCTACTAAAGACAAGTTTAAGGTAAAAATAATCTTCCATTTCAAGGACAGCTATAATGTTTTCTTTAGTTATGACTACAACCTCAAGGACAGTACACAACAGTGTATAGAAGTAATTGTAAATGGAGCCACATATACCGAGCCATAAGGTATAGCAGATACTGGCTGACAAATTCAACTCCAGTTTTACCCCTCTCTCCCCACCCAGCTGCCCTTCAGGAAATTCCATTGAGTATAATCCATGCAACTATAATTAGGGAGCAGGACGTCAACGCACTCATCATGGCCAAGAATACCACATCAATGGGTCCCAGTACTATCCCAGGTTGCTTCCTAAATAGCACGAAACTTGACCTAGCAGGACCCTCTAGACTCACTATTTAACCATTGCCTGCAGACGGGCTTTGTGCAATGCAAATAGAGAACTACATTAGTCATCACTGTACCCAAGGGCAGGCCATCTACAGACTCCTGTTACTACAAACCCATAAGTATGATTAGTCTCATATACAAATGCATTCAAATGATTAACAATGACAAAGGAAATCTGTAGACACTGGATCCAACCCAGTTTGGTTTAATCAGATTCATATAATGCCTACTCAACCTGGTGGAGTTCGAGAAGGTCACCAGAGTAATGAATGAGGCAAAATGGTACATATTGCCTACCTTGACCTGACCAAGGCATTTCATACTATACTTCACTCTGGCATTGTAGACAAACTCAGAGGATTGGGTATAAACCTTTGTCACCTGCTGGATATCTGGGTGGCTCTTGGATAGGATCCTAGAAGTTAGGCTAGGGTAGTCCTCCTCCACAAAGAAGCTTGTCAGGAATCCCTCAGGGCACTGTGCTGGGTCTGCTGCTTTTTGGAATCTACTTCTCTGAAGTTAAGGCCAAGGTCAAAGAGGCTTCTGGCTGACCATGTTTGCCGACAGTTGCAAACTAGTGCAGTCTTAGAAGCCCACAAGCCACTAATATCCTCCAAGAAGGGTTGACTCGCCCAACTAACTGGTGCCAGAACTACAGTTTAAAACTGAATGCTAAGAAATGCATAACCTAGCCTTTGGGGAGTCTGCTACCCTGGGAAGTTACCTCATTGATAAAACACCCCCTAAGAGTAGACCCAGTAGTCAGAGTATTGGGAATGCATGTGGACAGTAACCTGGCCTTCAGCCATCATGTATATTCCGTAGTAAGGAAATCATTGTGTTTCAGGACTTGTAAGTAAGGGTGTGGCATCTAGCTCCAAGGAAGTCGTCATTGCATTGTGTTTGGCCCTTATTAGACCAATCATTGAGTACATTACCTCCCTTTGGTGTATACCTGATCAGGGACGTGCAACAACTGTGGGGTATCCACAGAGATTCTTCACAAAAAGAACACAGGGTGTGAACAACATATCCTTCACAGATTGCCTCAAAGCCTTGTCCCTGTAATCTGTCTCCTACAGACTGTTGAGCGGACATCTGTGACTGACATGCAGGGCATCCATAGATCCTGCAATGATGGATCTTCTGTATATCCCAAAACGAATAGCATCAGAATTACCTGATAAAGGGATTTAAATTTTGGTTGTGACATAAATAGGACTTGAAGGGACAGGTATGTATCTTAGAAACTACCCCTCCTCATGTTAAGTAGAGTTCTTCCGTAACCCAGTTCAAGCATAACTTGGACCATTTGATGGGGAATGGAAAATTCACCCTTGGTCTGCCAACTATGCCCCTAATGGACAGAGGCAGCCTGTAAATGCTTGACCACCCAAGCCCAATCTTCCATATACCCCTTAGAATATCGACATTCTTAAAACACGTTGGATACATTTGGGATGCATGGCTAGGCCTAAAAAAGCCCTTGTAATCATTAGCCTAGTGTACGCCTATGAACCTCTCAGGGAAGTTCTTCAGAGTTAAATGTAACTTGTTCTTAATGTGTCTTATTTATCATGTATATGACTTGGTGAATGACCCGGAATGCCCCTCCACTACTACCTTTCAGATGTGTTCCACTTGCTGCTGCTTTTGCAGTTCCTTGCTGCTCAAGCTAGTAGATACTTTCATATGACTTGTTTAATAATGTATGCATCAAGTTTGTGTTGTTTCTTGATTTGCAGAGGGGTACTAGTTGGTAACATGAGGATGAAGTTGAGAAGAGCATGCATACTTAGTTGAGATTGTATTTCAATATGTGAACAAGCACAAGGGCTTCCCTAAATGTAATTTTTTCATTGAAAAAATTATCAGATTCTAGTCAGATTCTGTGATAATAATCACATAGCTGTTTCTTTTTCCTGAACATACTTCTTCCGTTGTGGTGCTGAAAGTGAAAAATGTGTTTTTAATGTTATTAAAATATTCATTTTATCAAATATTTTACTTTTATGTTGTCATCTTGTATGCTTTGATTGCAGTCTGTGCCCCCTGACTTCCTATAGAAGTTCATCTGACTGGACAGTGCCTCTGTGAAATTACTTGATTTCATTTCATGTTATTGGACCGTATCGGTTTAGTGCATCTAAGATGAGCATGGTTTGTGCACAAGACTAGTGTTTGATTGTGTCGCTAGTGTTGAATTAACGTGTATCGTGTTCATTTTTATAGTTTTTAATGGATTGTTGCAGAAGAGGCCTTTGATCCAGCCAACCTACCTGTGAAATAAGTCAGTAAATGTAGTTGGGCAGAGAACTGAAGTGTGATGTTACTACCTACATTTGGCTGGACATCTCAGATGTCATTGTAAGTGTCTCTAGACAGCGGGCATTCTTTGTGGTTCTAATCATACCTCTCAACTGTCCAGATTGTTGGCCCATTCATCATAAAATTTTTGCTTTTATGGCAAATCACTGAGGATTGAAGTCACTAAATTATGGCAGACATTTGAGTTTCAGGCTTTATATCCTTCAGAAAATGCATGCTAATGCAACACCTGTTATTCTAGCAAATGTCTAAGTTTATAAGGACAATATTTAAAATCTGTCCCTATTTTTGGGCCTTTGTACCCACATTTTTTTTGGCTGTGCTCTTGATTTCTTATGCTAAGAGGTTTGGTTATAATTTGTGTTGGCTGCAAGTCCTTAAAGGTGCTGTCTGATGGAAGAGTGACAGCAGTATAGCTTTATTTTATTCTGTTTCTTCTGTACAGAAAGCAGCCTTCAATTTAAGTGTCATTCATTTTGCTGTTTTTATAGACACCAGTGATACTGACTCCAAGTGCTTTACCATCAACGATCCACTTTTGGAGTACGTTAAGTCCCATTGCACCTGGAAGCCCTGCCAAACTCTCTTTTCAGGTAAGCCTAATTTTTTTCTGTCATTTATGTCTCTTATTTAATCGTTTAGATCTCAGAAACGAGAACATTTCTTTATTTAATGAATTGTAGTGATTGAAGAGCTGTATTGTTTTTCCCTCATTATTTATGTTCTCGTATGTTGGAAATTGGTGTATGGTGCGTTATAGTAAATACAGTAAAATACTTTGTAAAGCTGGACACTTTGTAGTTAAGATGTAATTTTCATTAGCAGTTTACCATTCATTAACATTGTATATACATCGTGATAATGAAAGCCTTCAAGGCTTCATACTATGTATTTCAACTTAGCTACAGATCCAGTCAGTCCCAGAGTAATACCATGTTGAAGTACAGCAAGGCCAGGTGAAACTGGAAAACTCAGATTAAAAGAACACAAAGATGAATGGAACACAACTAAACAGAAAAAGGAAAGAGTTAAATTAAAAGTATTCCATCTATGAAAACTCACTTTGATAATCCTCTCTGTTTTTCCACTGAGTTACCAAAGGTTTGTAAGGCCTAGTCGTAGTTAAATATATATATATATATATATATATATATATATATATATACATATACATATACATATATATATATATATATATATATATATATATATATATATATCATCATCAGCCCCCTTTTTCCCATTTTTTTCCACTTAGGGTTGGGGTATAGTGTTAACTGTGGCCAACTCTCTCGATTTCAGTGCCACACTCCTGCCTTCTTCAGCACTCATGCCTGACTGTCGCAGATCTTCTTTCACACAGTCCATCCATCTCTTTGCCGGATGTCCTCTCTTCCTCTTACCTTCTTCCTGTCTGTCCCAAATCTTCCTCACCAGATTGTCTTCTGCTTTTCTGCACATGTCCAAATCACTGTAATCTGTTCTCTTTGATCTTTTTTGCAATTGGAGCTAGTTTGGCTTCTGCTCTTATGCCCTCATTTATTCATCTGTCCCACAGTGTGCATCCTACTACTCTTCTCAGGCACTTCAATACCATCACCTCTAGCTTCTTCAACTGGTTTACTGGGCAGGTTTCTGTATCATACAGTAGTACTGGTCGCACCACTGTCTTGTACACCTTACTTTTCAGCTTCTTTGTCATTCTTCTGTCATAGACTACACCTGACACTCTGTGACAGTTGGCTGTAGCCCCTCTGATTCTAGCTTTGACCTCTTCATTCAGACTTCCCTTCTCCTCAACCATGCCTCCCAGATAACTGAAGCTGTTAACCTGTTCCGCTATCTTCCCTTCTGTCTCTATTCTCACCTTCTTCTGATTTCCCCAATTTGCTGCTATTACCATTGTCTTATCTGTGCTTAGTTTTATCCCATGTGCCTTCAGTTTTGCATTCCATTCTCCTATCCTTTGCTGGAGGTCTATCTCGGAGTCTGCCTGTAATGCCGCATCGTCTGCATACAGCAACTTTATTGATCTGTCCCCTCCGACCTGTTTGCTAATGTAGTCCATCACCAGTATGAACAGCAGTGTGCTCAGATCTGAACCCTGGTGTACACCCATTCCCACTGGGAACCCCTCTGTGAGGCCAAACACTGTTCGTACTTGAGTTATTGGGTCCTTGTACATAGCCTGCATTAATTCTATCAGTGTTTCTGGGACTTGAAACCACCACAGTACTGCCCAGATCAGCTTTCTTGGGAACTTGTTATATGCCTTCTCCAAGTCTAAGAATGTCCAGTTGGCGACTCTCCTCATCTCTAGCTTCTTCTCAAGTATCTGTCTCACTGCAAACATAGGGTCAGTTGTGCTGCACCCTGATCTGAATCTGAACTGCTCATCTCCCATATTACATTCTACTGCTGTGCATATCTGTTTATCAATCACCCTCTCCCAGAACTTTTATGCAGTCTGATAGGAGTTTGATGCCTTTGTACTGTCCACAGTTGTGGACTTCCCCTTTGTTCTTGTACACTGGCATAAGAATGCTTATTCTCCAGTCATCTGGGATGCGCCTTTGTCTCCATACTTGTATGAGTATCCTCAGGAGCCAGTTCTCCCGTCTCACTCAGCATCTTTATCATATCTGCTGTGACCCCATCTGACCCTCCTACTTTCTTTGTCTTCATTTTCCTTCGTGCTGTTCTTACTTCTTCTAGGGTGGGCTCCCTTTCTTCTCATTGTAGGCTGTTTCTGGGGCAGTACAGCTTCTGTGAGGTTTTCTTCATTCAGAAGCTGCTGTAAATGCTCCTTCCATCTGTCTTTGATGTTCTGTGGACTGGTGAGCAGGTTGTTGCTGGTATCCCTTATGAAGGGTATCTGACTATCTTCTTTATCTTTCTGTCTTTGCCTTGCAACCTGATATAGTTTTTGTGCCACTTACTGAGTCACTTTCCAGATGTTGGCAGAATGCCTCTTATGCCCTATTCTTCGCTATTGCAACTTCTTTCTTAGCTTCTTGTTAGCCAACCAGTAGTCCTTCCTAGCCTGGTAAATCTTTTCTAGTTCCCACTTCTTCCTGGACTCCTTTTTTCTTTTGATGACTTCCTGGACTTCTGCATTCCACCACCAGCTTTCCTTATGTACATTATTTCCAGACCTGGCTTGGCCACTTATCTTTTCTATAGTCCTAACACATGCTGTTTTTAGGCGCTGCCATTCTTGTTCAATTCCACCTCTTTCCTCCTCTTCTTGGGGTGCTAGAGTCCTGAGTAATTCCTTGAACTGTTGTACTTTTTCTCCTGTCAACGTCCAGGTCTTCAGCCTGGTCTCTGTTGACCTTAGAGCCTTCTTTGACCACTACTTGCAGCTGATTGTGGCAACTAGTGGTTTTTGCTGTGGGCAGATGTTTCACTGGGGATGACCTTGCAACCATGGATTCTATCCCATTGCCTTTTCCTTACTAGGAAGAAGTCTACTTGAGTTGTATGTTGGCTGCTCTTGTATGTGATCTTATGACTCTCTGTCTGAACTGTGTGTTGGCTACTATCAACATTTGCCAGACAGAGGTCTAGAATGGCTTCTCCTTCTTTATTCCTGTTGCTCCACCCAACTGGCCCTAGGCAGTCCTTGTATCCTGTTCTGTCTGTCCCGATATGTGCATTCACTGTGCCCCCCACACTCCCTTACTGTATATAGTAACTCCAAGATTGCACTACGAACAGGGCAAATACCTTTCAGCAAAGTAAGCTTTCAGTGAATTGTGCTCAGGGAGCTGAGTTTCAGTGAAATGAGCTTTCAACGAAATGAGTTTCAGTAAGATGAGTTTTCAGTAAAATGAAGTAGACCCATATATATATATATATATATATATATATATATATATATATATATATGTATAATGTATATATACATACACACACACATTTATATTACTTTGTAACTTGGGTCATGTTAAAAGTGTCTCAGTGTAACAGGATAGAAGATGATAGAGGTGTAGACTGTATGCTCATTATCATGAGGAATTAATTTCCTGGGTGCTAAAAATAAAGAAAAAAACTATACAAGTGGGGAAGAGACTGCAGAGTAACACTGTTGATGTCCTTCCTTATTACTGCTGCAGTTTTCTTTAAAAAAAAAAAAAAAAAAAAAAAAAAAAGTCACACAGATAACCAACTGGTTAAAAACACAAAAAGAAAAATCTAGCAAAGCTAGACTTCTAACTGTGATACCATAAACCTCTTGCATCAGAGGCCTCATGGAATATATGCAAATCACCCTTTAAGGATATCAGGTATTTCAGCTAAATGGCAATTCTGAATGTCCATGACTTTCTTTTACTTTCATTTTTAAGTCTATTTATGGACAATTTCGGGCCATTAAATCCAACCCCTCTAGCTGTGAACATGCATGTTTCTGTATTCTTATGACATCAGCAGCACAGCATAAGAGGAATGTTTGACCTTTGGAAACACAGGTTGTAATATCTGTGTGACCTTTTTACTCTGTTTTAGTTTGTTAGTTGGGATGTTTTGTAGACACCCTAATGTTTATGGATATCAGCTGGGTATGACAACCCTGTGTTTCCAAAAGTCAGCTGCCTGTCTGGTGCCAGGATCCGCCACATAACGCATGCACTTGGGTCACTCCACAACAAGTACAAATATGACTCTATCATTGTCCATGTTGGTGTGAATGACGTGAGACGTACCTCCCTGGACTACATGAAAAGAGACATGGAGGGGCTGTCCTATCTTGTAACCCAGGCAGGTATGACCCTAGCCCTGAGCAGCATCCTGCCATCACCCAGAATGATACCACAGTACAAGGACAAAATGATTGCCTTCAATAATTGGCTAAGCTTCTGGTGTCATTCTAAGGGGATCCAGTATCTGTCTGCCTGGGATGACATGATCGACGGGCCATGATGCTTTGCCAGAGATGGCCTGCACCTGTCGCTCTTGGGATTCCGGATACTGGCTAAGGCTCTTGCCACCTCCATGGTGCCTTTTTTAGGCAAGGTTCAAATGACAAATTCACCACCGTAACGGGTACAAGCAAGCAAAATCTGAGGGTAATGCTACTCGTTGCTAGAAGTCTAAACCTCAAAATGCATTCACTCGAGGCACTCCTTTAAATGGAGAACTTCGACATCTGTGCAGTGACAGAGACCTGGTTCAAGGCTCCACAGAGCACCCCTGCATTACCAGGCTGTAATTCATACCCCACCTTTTGGCCACCTAACCTAGACCGAAACACTAAAGGTGGAGACTTGTCCATATTCATTAAGGATATCCACACCTCCAGGCTAGTTGCTCAGCATAATGCATCCGAGATTATCCAAGTGCAACTAACTCTGGGCAAGACCGCAATCCAAATTGTAACTTATTACAGATTTCCCACCATGCCCCAAGATTCCCACTCCTCATTTCTTGATGCACTAGAAAATATTAGGGTACAACCCAACACCCTAATAATGGGCGATTTCCAACTACCCCACCATTAACTGGGAATACTCGTGTACCAGCTCTTTTGCTCAACGTTTTCTGGAATTCATAAACTCCAACGCCTTGGATCAACTTATCCACATCGCCACCAGGGGCAGCAATATTTTAGACCTGGTCAGTACCAACATGGGCAACCGGTGTTCCACACCAGAGGTCAATTCCACGTTGGTCAGATCCGACCACAAAACCTAATCAGCCTAGAAATCCACATCCTATTCCCACCCCCTCATTAGGGGAAACTACCGTAAAAAATTTCTCCAAAGCCAACTTAACGCTTCTTAAGACAGAAGTGGCAAACTTCACAACACCCATGTAGATGGACAGTAGAGGTACGACTGCTGAATCCTACACAAATGCACTTTATAAGCACTTACACAAGTGCATGGATCATGCTATCCCTAACAGAACCAAGATGCTATCCCCCCAAAAAAGGAAGCCAATCTGGTGGTCCCCTGCCATAAACAAATTCTACAACAGAAAAAAGAAACTGTTGCAAAAAAGAGTAAAATCCCATGACTGGAAGAACTCCCTGGTCAGCCTCTGTAAGAAGCTGAGATCCCTCGTAAAATTCTCCAAAGCTAGTTATGAAAACAAAATCACCACTGATTCTAAAGACAACCGCAAAGCATTCTATAGCTATGTCAAGAATCTCAATGGCAATAATTAGATCTGCTCTGAGTTACAGCAGAATGTCACTAAATATACAGAACCAGCTGATGTTGCCAACATCCTGGCAGATAGGTTCAGTGCTAACTTTACCCCCCCCCCCCCCCCCAAAGGGCCCATCTCTATACCGGAAGAATGCAGAGTTCCTGTAATCATAGCTGCACAGGTAAAAACCACACTCTTCAAAGCCGAGAACACAGTATCCATGGGACCTGACAACATCCCAGGCCGCTTTCTACATGAACTACAGAATGAACTGGCACCCCACCTAAGCACCATGTTCAGTCATAACCTCACTTCAGGCTTTGTGCCCACTGAATGGTGCACAGCGACAGTTATCCCGCTCCACAAAAGGGGAGCCACCACGGACCCTGGGAACTACCGCCCCATTAGCCTAATGAGCCTGGTCTGCAAGGCCATGGAATGCATCATCATGGAACTTATAAACAAAGACATTGGTAATCTCCAGACTCTGGACCCCACCCAATTCGGGTTTATAAAAGGCAGATCATGTCTTCTAAACCTGATCGACGACTTTGAAGCAGTCACCAAAGCAATAGACGAGGGTAAGGTGGTGCACACAGCCTATTTAGATCTCGCCAAGGCTTTTTAAATCATCTCTGTCATTCATGTCTTCAGACCAGTGACAAGTGGAGTACCACAGAGTTCACTCCTGGGTCCTCTCCTGTTTGGTATCTACTTTTCTGAAGTACAGGCTAACACAGAAGGTCTTTGGCTAACGAAGTTCACAGATGACTGCAAACTAGGAACCATAATTGAAACTCCTAACGATGTGGACATCCTACAAAAGGGCCTCACTGAGACAGATGCCTAGTGTCAAAGCCATGGCCTCAAGCTCAATGCCAAAAAGTGCATTGTCATCCCCTTTGGTAAAAACTCTGTACCCATGAGCTACCACATTAGGTGGTAGTCTACTTAACACCGAAAGTGTGATGAGACCTTGGGACACAGGTGGACAGTAGTCTCTCCTTTGATAATCACATCGCCACAGTAGTTAGGAAATCCTTCTGTGTGGCACACCTCATCACAAAAGGTTTAACCAGGAAAAAAGAGGTTAGTGTTCCCTCTACTCGTCACTCATTAGATCCATTATAGAGTACAATGCTCCTTTTGGTATGTACCTCACAAGACTTCTAGAACGACTGGAAAGGCCGCAGAAATACCTCACAGAGGATTGCCGGCCTCAAACAGATGCCCTACGCAGACCGTCTCAAAAAACTCTAGCTTTACTCCGTCGCATATTGTCTACTCAGAGGCGGTCTCTGCCTAACATATGAAGCCTAAGAAAAAAACACCAACAAGGTACCAAAATGAGACCAATAACCAAATCCAAGGTACCAGGAGACCAGAAGCCAGCTGGAAGCCTTTTAAAACCAATTTAATATGTGCACAAAGCACAAAGTAAACATATAAATGCAGAAAAAATACAGCGTTTTTGTTTTAAGCACTTCATCAGATATTAAATTGGTTTTAAAAGGCTTCTGGCTGGCTTCTGGTCTGATGGTACCTTGGATTTGGTAACATACAAAGCTATGTCAAACCCAGAGCTGTTGGTCATGCTCCACTTAAAGAATTGCCAATCCCTCTGAGCTACACGCTCTAGGGACCTAAACCTTGTCACCACAATAAACAGAACATGCTGGAGGGATAGATTCCTGTCCCAGAGACTTCCCATACTCTGCAACAAACTACCTATCTATATCAAACAAAGCTCCTCATTACACTCTTCTAGAAAAATCTTGATGGTTGGATGGGAAATGGGAAATTCACCTCGGAGATCACCTCTGTGGCTCTACTCGGCAGGGGCATAGGAAATTAATTTTCTTGGGTGACGAAAGCCAGGGTACCTTTTTGGCTAGGCTTGTACAGGCCCTAGGGCCGATAGCCTAGTACCTACCTATGAATATTCCTCTTATGCAGTGCTGATGATGTCATAAGACAGAAACATGCATGTCCACTGCTATAGGGGTTTGGCTTTAATGGCCTGAAATTGTCCATAAATAGACTTAAAAATGAAAGTTAAAAAAAAGTTATGGACATTCAGAATTGCCGTTTAGCTGAAACACCTGATTTCCTTAAAGGGTAATTTGCATTTGTCCCATGAGGCCTCTGATGCAAGAGGTTTACTGTATCATAGAAGTCTAGCTTTGCTAGATTTTTCTTTTTGTGTTTTTTAAGCAGTTGGTTTACCTATGTGACCTTTTTACTCTTTGTTTTAGTTTTAGTTGGGATATTTTGTAGACACCCTAATGTTTATGGGTATCAGCAGGGTATGACAACCCTGTGTTTCCAGAGGTCAAGCATTCCTCTTATGCTGTGCTGATGTCATAAAAAGACAGAAACGTGCATGTCAACAGCTGGAGGGGTTTGGTTTTAGTGGCCTGAAATTGTCTATAAATAGACTTAAAAATGAAAGTAAAAGAAAAAGTCATGGACATTCAGAATTGCCATTTAGCTGAAATACCTGATATCCTTAAAGGGTGATTTGCATATATCCCATGAAGCCTCTAATGGAAGAGGTTTAAGGTATCACACAGAAGTCTAGCTTTGCTAGATTTTTCTTTGTGCCTTTAAAAAAAAAAAAAGGATATCCTACTTAGGATGCTGGCTGGATGTACAGCTATCCTTAAGCCTTAGGCCCTTCCAAGCAGTGTACGTGAGACATATGTCCTACATACGAATCTTAAGATACATAAGTGATGTTTGGGTGTTTTTTGCCCCTCTTTGGGAATGTAGCTGGTTGGTTCTGGATTTTACCTTTAGTCTGTACATCGTGTTTATCGTGTGGATTATTGTGTTTTAAGCGGAATCGATTTGCAGCCACCTGTTGGATTTTATATATTTTGCCACTGTGGACTCTAATTGCAATATGACTTTGGAAGAAACTCATGGCTGTTACAACACTGACAAGAAAATGCAGTCCACAAACCAGGCTGTGGAGGAGCTGCTGGCAGTTGCACAAAGACAGGGCTGCCTGAGTGCTGGTGTCTATGAATTGGCTAAACTCATGAATGTGTATCCTGACAGTGTTGTTCTCTGTCTCCTGGTCACTAATGCGAAAGATGAGGATGATATTGCCCTACAGATCCACTTCACCCTGATTTAGGCATTTCTGTTGCGATAATGACATAAATACAGTGAGTGTGTCGGGCATGCAGCGGCTGGTACCGCTACTTGGCATAAACAAAGATGATGATAGCAGTACCAGTACTAACAAGGATCCCCAGAACTTGCATTGCATCCTTATCACGAATCCGCACACTGGTTCCTGGAAGATTAAGGCGCTGCAGGAAGTGGCTAGCTATTGTAAAAACTGTCGCTAACAAAATCAGTGTATCCCCTATCTCTTCCTGCAAGAGTGCTGAAAAGAGCAGATGAAGCATTCCATAAGAGAAGAGCTAGCCAGATGGCATGTACCAGACACAAACGAGATTGTAAATGTGTGATCTGCATTGAGTAATGAGAGAAGCTAGGCTGGCTGAAGGCTGCACTGTGAGCATGGTTTCCTGCAGTCATGATGAAAGGAGGCTGTAGATGTTAGACTTCATGCCTGAAGAGGGCAGTGTCTGAAAACACAGTAAATGTCCTTGCTGTTCACTGCCATGCTGCTGCCTAAGACTGTTTCCTCCCCCATGGGACAGAGTATGTTCCAAGAGGGACAATTGGAAAAATGTAGGCAGCTAGCCCTACTGATTATATAAAATGTGAGCATAATGGCTACAAAACTGGACTGTATAATGCAGAGAATGTACTACTTGTGCTGGTTTTTGTGTAATGAAAAAAAAATCTTTATTGGAAAAGTTCACCCAGACTCAACCACAACTTTCTTTGAGGGAAAGGTTAGTTTACTTTTGCTTTCTTGTGTTTTGTATTACTTTATTGCCTTCTTCTGTTTTGTATTGTGTGATTTGTTTTCTTTACACTGTTTTACTTGTAATCTGCTTTTAATTGCATATTAAAATTTAGAAAGAGATCACAGCTGTCTCTCTTGTGTGTCACAAAGATTTTTTTTTTAAATTTTCCCACCTTCCCGGGCTGTTGCTATTGTTTTTAAACACAGTTTTGACCACATATCTCCTTCCCCCTCCCCTTTCACTGGTTGTTGTGAATAAGCACTCTCCTTCAACTATTTAAATTTATTGGCCATCCCACTGAATTCCATAGAATCAGAATACAGAAGTACCCACCACCTTTCAGATGTTCATCGTGTTACCCTGCTGCAGTCATCACACTTGGGTTATCCTGTCATCAGGCGGTCCCGCAGTCGGCCGGATTTCCAAAGTCTTGGTCCGACGTCGGTTGTTGTCGCCTCATCCCTGACGTCAGTGCGCCAGGGGTACATATACTGCAACCGACGCCATTTTCTTCAGTCGTTCTTGCCGCGCGGTGCCCGAAGCAGAAGCAGTTCGCAAGTGCCGGTCGGCCGACTCCTGAGATTATCGAATTCGAATTTCAGACAGAAGTCTTCTATAAAGCTAAGTACCCTGTTGGGGAAACTTTTCTTGCCTCAGACCGATGTCAGAAAAAGTTAACAATTGCATTTCTTGTGGGAAGCAAATACCTCATAAGGATTTTCATTCTTTTTGTATACCTTGCCTAGGCCCTGATCACAACGTCACTTCTTGTCGTTTTTGTGCTAGGTTTAATAAGCGTACTATTAAGGGGCGATTTGATTTCGCACGACACATTTTTGGTAGAAAATTTAACTATAACATGCCGTCGGAGCTACCGACTACTGGCGTGCACAAAAAACGCAGGGACAAAGACCGACAGCCAAGGCCTAAACCCGATTCCGAGGCCTCGGTTGATCCGGCCTCCAGTTCTCCGGTTATCAGTGAGGCTCCGACGCAGCCCCTGACTACCGCAGTTCTGGAACCCAAGACCGCTACGGATATTTTGACGGAATGTACTAGGTCGACGCAGCCTTTTACTTCAGGCCCTTCCGACGATATACCTTCTAAGGACGTCGGTGCTTCGGAAACACCATCGGTTTCTGGGGGCATTTTCAGACCGACGACTCTCACAGTCAAAACGTTTTCTAAGTCTAAGACTCCTTCCAAAGCTAAAAAGACTACACTTCAGTCTCCTGTTCAAGGCCCTATGCCTAAGAAACAGATGCTCAAAATGGCTGAAGATTTGATTTCTCTTATCAGGGGTTCAAAGCCTCCTCCTGACAAAAGGCCTAGACAAGAGGAAGATTCTGCTCCTTCTGAGCAACTGTCTATTTCTTCGGATTCCTCTGAAGACCAAGACTATTCCTACTCTCCTTATGAAGATTCTGATGCTGAGAACTCTATTCCCTCAGCTTCCCCTCCTCAAGACTACTCTTTTGGGGAAAATTTACACACTATGAGGGAACATTTCCACTGGGAAGGTCAGGATTTCTCTGATTCCAAGAAAAGGCTCAGAGAGTTTTTTTTACTCCCCCAACACAGACCTCTAGCCATCCCACCTATTTTGGACATTGTGGATGATGTCTATTTAGAATCCAGTTTCAACCCAGACTCTCTACCTCCTGCTCCGGCTAAGCCTGACAGATACTACAGAGTACCTGATTCCCACAAATTTCTTTACAAAAGCCCAGTAGCTGACCCAGAGACTATCTCCCAGGGTCCCAAGGGGGCTAAGGCTTCCATGGCTAAAAACCCAGTACCTTCTGAGAGGGACTCAAGAGCACTAGACAGGTGGGGGAAAAAGGTTTACACCTCAGCCATATTAGCTATGAGAGCAATTGTCAATTTCATATGCTCAAGTATCAGCAGTTTCTAATCTCTCAGTTAAAACAAAAGATTACCTCCCTTCCCCAACATTCTGAATTGAAAGAAGTACAGGATTTATTGCACGCCACCGAGCAGGTGGGCAAACATACCTTACAATGTGGGTTTGATTCTTTGGAGGCCTCCTACAGAGCAAGTGTCACTGGATCAGTTATACGTAGGCATGCCTGGTTAAAGGAACAAAGTCTACCTGAGCATGTCAAAGCAAAACTACTGGATGCACCCTTACAGCAGGATGTTCTTTTTGGAGTTAAAGCAGAAGAAGTGCTAAAGAAAATGGAAGATAAGGCGAAATCAATGCAGACAGTCAAAGATTTCCTACAGGTACAACCCCCTTGCTTCAGCAGAAACTGGCCAACAAACAATTGGTCCTTTCCAGCCACTGAAAGACCTCAGAGGGGTAAATACAGGTGCCCAAGGGGCAGAGGACAACCACAAGCCCAGTATAAACCTCGCCATTGGGGCACTCCAACCCAGAAAGGAGGAGAAGACAGGTCTCAACCCACCAGAAGGCAAACTCAGTGACTTGCACCTCAACTGGCCAAACAAAGCTCTTTTGTTAGCCCCCTTGGGGGGAAACTAGCACTTTTTGCAGACAACTGGCACATGGTCACAAAGGACAAATGGGTCCTAGACATTATTTTACGAGGATACAGATTCCACTTTCACACCTTGCCAATGAAAAGAGGAATGCCAAACCTGCCACTAAGTCAAAGGGCAGAGGCTCAAAAACAAATAACAACTCTCATGGCCATGAGAGCCATTCAACGGGTACCGATTCAAGAGCAAGGCCAAGGGTTTTACTCAAGGTTCTTTCCAGTACCCAGAAAGGACAATGCTTGGAGACCAATTCTGGATCTTTCAATTCTAAACACTGACCTACAAGTCCCAAAATTCAAGATGCTAACACTACAGCAGCTACTTCCCATGTTGGGCAAGGAAGCATGGCTGGTAACGTTGGACCTCAAGGAGGCATACCTGCATGTCCCTATCAGACAAAGTTGCAGAAGATACCTCCGTTTCATTGCAGGTTCAACCCATTACCAATTCTCTGCACTGCCCTTTGGCTTATCTACTGCGCCCAGAGTTTTCACAAAATGCCTGGCACCAGTAATTGCATACTGCAGACAAAGAGGAATTCAAATATATCCATACCTGGGCGACTGCCTCATCCAAGCAGAAAGAAAAGACATTCTCTTACATCATCTGGCTTTTGTGAAGCATCTACTACATTGTCTGGGGTACACAGTAAACGAAAAGAAGTCAAAACTAGTACCCTCACAAAAAATTACATTCCTGGGTGCCAGCTCGGACACAACGGCCCAGAAGGCTTGTCTTGCACCAGACAAGCAACTACAACTGACTCAATATTTCAAGACATTGGCAACAAAGACCCAATTAACTGCAAGAAAAATTCTGCAGGCTTTGGGCTTCATGGCATCTTGCATTCTGATAATACCATTTGCAAAACTGCATATGAGGAAATTACAGTGGTACCTAAAAAATGTATGGTCTCAACACAGCCACAGCTTGGACACAGTGATATCTCTCATTCCCTGCCTTCAACAGGAACTTCTATGGTGGGCACAGGCATGTCACCTCAACAAGGGTCAGCCTTTCACCTTGCCCCCAACCAGGCAAACTATCACAACAGATGCTTCAGACTATGCCTGGGGGGCACACATGGCAGGGCAATGCATTCAAGGCCTATGGACTGCAGAACAAAGAAAACTGCACATAAATCAAAAAGAGATGCTAGCTGTACAGAAAGCTCTGACGGCCTTCAAGGATCTTCTACATCCAGGACAACTTGCAATAAGGACGGACAACACCACAGTAATGTGGTACATAAACTAAACAAGGGGGCACATATTCCTACCCTCTTTGCAGGCAAGCAATAATCTTATGGAACACAGCTCTGGCCTACCAAGTCCAGTTACAAGCTCAATTCCTGCCAGGACAGAAAAACACATTGGCAGACGACCTAAGCAGAAACATCAAAAATCCCCATGAGTGGAAGCTAGACCCACAAATATTTACAATAACTCAAAAATGGGGCCTACCAAATATAGACCTGTTTGCCAGTCCTCAAAACTACCAACTGACAAAATTTTGTACAAGGACATTCCACCATCAAGCTTGGAAAGTGGACGCTCTCTCCTTCAGTTGGAAAAAACTGACAGCATATGCCTTTCCTCCATTACCTCTTCTCACAAAGGTTCTTTTGAAGGTCAAAAAGGAGAAACCTCGACTGATTCTCATAGCCCCAGACTGGCCACGCCAACACTGGTACCCGCTATTGAAGAATATGTCTCACAGCCCATCATGGATATTGCCTGAAATACCTCATTTGCTCATGCAGCAAAACAAACAGATTCTACACAGCCAGCTAAAAACTTTAAACCTGGCGGCATGGCGAATCTTTTAAACATCCAACCAGCCCCTCTTTCACAAGCAGTTCTGGATGTTATTCTGGGAGCCAGGAGGCCAAGCACCAGGAAGGCTTACTCGGACAAATGGAAAAGGTTTTCTGCCTGGAACCAAGCTAAAGGCCAAGACACAACTCAGCCTCATATGCCTCACATTCTGCAGTATTTAGCAGAGATGTTGCACAAAGGACTTTCCTTCTCCTCAATTAAAATCCATGCTTCAGCTATTTCAGCTCACTACGACACGGATCCACCTTTATTTTCACATCCTCTTCTAAAGCAATTCCTCAGAGGGGCAAAAAACATTAGACCACCTAGAAGATCTCCTACACCAACATGGAACCTCAACTTTGTTCTGGAAAAACTAACTTTACCTCCCTTTGAACCAGCTTTCTCTGCAGACCTTCAATTCCTATCTTGGAAGACTGCCCTGCTCCTGGCAATAACTTCTGCTAGGAGAGTCTCAGAATTACAGGCACTAATGGCAGTGGAACCTTTCCTCATTTTTCATCAAGACAGAGTTTCTCTACGAACTAATCCTTCCTTCATGCCCAAGGTGGTTTCCAGTGTAGCTTAAAATCAAACCATCCATCTACCCACTTTCTTTCCCAATCCACAGAACAAAGGTGAGAGACTCTTGCATTCCATGGACATTCACAGGCAGCTTTGTTACTACTTGGACAAAACTAAGCCTTTCAGAAAAACTTAGCAGCTCTTTGTATCCTATGCTGCAGCTTCTCAAGGGAGGGCTATATCCAAACAAACCATTTCTAAATGGATAGGCCATTGCATACAGTTCTGTTATACCCATCATGGGAAACCAGTTCCTACTACCATTAGATCCCACTCTACCAGGGCAACAGCTACCTCTACAGCCTTTCTCAGAGGAGTCCCTACCAAGGAAATTTTAGAAGCTGCAACTTGGAGTTCAGTACACACCTTCACCAAACACAATCACCTACCTCTTTATTCTAAGTCCAGGGCAGGCTTCGCCACTGCAGTTCTGCAGGGCCTCATTGCCTCCACTAACCCTCTATGATACCTCCACCCTGCCTTAGCTTTGGGACTCAACCCAAGTGTGATGACTGCAGCAGGGTAACACGATGAACATAGTACAGTTTTGTACCTACCATAAATGTAGATGTTCGAGTGTTCACCCTGCTGCAGTCCAGGTTACCCTTCCTCCTACCCCTCTGATCTTTTGGCTAAATCTCTGCTATGCCTTACTGATGCATTTTCTTATAGCTGAAGGGATTTTGTGTTTGTACAGTGTTCACACCATTTGGTACTAATTTTGATCACCTTTTTGGGGGCACCTGACATCTGGGGCAAGAAACTGAAGAAAATGGCGTTGGTTGCAGTATATGTACCCCTGGCGCAATGACGTCAGGGATGAGGCGACAACAACCAACATCAGACCAAGACTTTGTAAATCCGGCCGACTGCAGGACCGCCTGATGACAGGATAACCCAAGTGTGATGACTGCAGCAGGGTGAACACTCGAACATCTACATTTATGGTAGGTACAAAACTGTACTTTTATATTGCTCTTTTAAAATTAGTGGCTCTCCACTTAGACAGCTAAAGCTTAAGTTACCCCCTTTTTCATATCTAAGTGCTTAGTGCACACTGCAATTTGTTGGATATTAACCCATTTTTTCATCTTACCTTTAAATGTCTATTGCAAGATCATCCAGTTAATGGAGAACCCATATTCTGCTTCTCAGTAGTTATCTTGGTATTAGTGCTTCTGTTTTCTTCTGGTGAGAGTAGGAGTTCAGGAACATTATTTCCTGGAGACTGCTGATCACCATAAAGCCTAATAACTGCTTCATAGGTGACCGTTTGGAATTGGTGCTTATATGCTAGTCCGTGTGAGAGAATGAGCAGAGGGCATTGATTCCTGACTGTTTCTAGTTGACCAGTGAGTGTCTGTGCTTGACATTCCTGATCGGTCTGGTTGCTTTCAAGGCATCTACCAGGAGAAGGCTAAAACAAGCCTACAAGACCCTTGCATCATTTGGGAAAGACTGTGGATCACCAAACAGGCTGTGGTCTGCTTTTCATTTTTGGGTTGGTGCTAATGTTTTGCTTTTGTTAAGACAAGAAGCAAAGGAGCATTGTATCCCAGTGGAATGAAGCTGTGGTGAGACCAGCACTAGAAGTATCCAGGCAGAAGCCATTCATGTAACTCCCCTCTTTTCATCATTCTTGACAGGCTAAGACTTTGTTTTCAGTAAATACTGCTTGATTTGTTTCTAACTTTAGAATATTTGCCTAAATACTTCATCCTTACGTTTTCAGGGTCAGTGTATTATTTTCCTCTCAATGCCCCTCAATTTTTAAGGTGGAGAAGTACTTGATGTACCTAGATGATATATTCATCATATGAAAGGGTATCGTTGAGGAACTGCCTGAATTTGTTGATTTTCTTAATTACTCCACCATTTTTCTTGAGTTCACATTTCAGTGGGATCACTGTTCCATCAATTATTTGGACATCACTGTATATAAAAATTCAGTGGAGGAAAGGTATGAGCCTACCCTGCCCTGTACAGACAAACACTTTGAGTGACATTTTTTCTTGTAAAAGAATGATTGGAATTTCACGAATACCTCGTTGCATACAGGACAACTAGTTTACAGTGACAAGCACTGTCCTCAGAGTTGCAAACCAGATGCTCCCAACATTGCTTTATATTCTCACTCCAGTTTGTCTAATCAGTAAAAAAAAAAGGGTTTGTTGCCATGGATATGAACTTTCCCACAATCTGTGTTACCATCTTGGTGGATATGGGCATCCTGAGGCAATGCAGAAATGTCCTCATGTTTACTGGCAACCAGTTAATTCTCAAACTGATATGGTATGTGAGAGATGTATTTACACAATGTCACTAAAAGCAAACTCTCTCATAAAAGTAATCCTAATGTCAATAAGGTTGCCAGTAGTATACACGCTGCACTCATCACACACAATTCAAAGCAGACCTATAAACCCACATATGCTGCAACACTTAAATGTAAAGTTCCCAAACCCCAAAGACCTCCTAGATGAAGTACACATGACAAATACCCTTATCAGCCCCAAATGCACTCTTTCAAAACAACACTTGCATGAACTCATAGAGCTACATCTCATGAACCCTCTACTGTTAAGCCCATGAGGCAAGCCACCACACAATCCAACATTCTGGTCATTGGAGACTCCTTTGTGCGACACACTGATGTCCCTCTCACCAGGATGAGTAAGGAGAAAGTCACAATCAGTTGCCTATCAAGGGCTAGGATCCATCACATTACGCATGCACTCAGGTCATTGAACCGCAAGTACTAGTATGACTTACAGTCATAGTCATAGTCCTAGTCCACGTGTGATAAAATTACCTGAGACTTGCTTCCCTAGACTATGTGAAGAGAGACATCATGGAGCTTTTGGAATATGTGTCTCAGGCTGGTATGAGCCTAGCATTGAGCACCATTTTACCTTCTCCAGTGATGATGCCACAATACGAACAAACGATGACTGACTTTAATAATTGGCTTAGTTTCTGGTGTCATTCTAAGGGGGGGTGCAGTATTTGTCAGCATGGAAAGAGATGGTCAACAGACCACACTGCTTTGCCAGGGATGGTCTGCACCTCTCCCCTCCACGCTTTCGAATATTAGCTAAAACGTTGTCTTTCCCCATAGTGCCTTTTTTAGGCAATGCCAAACTGAAATTACTTTCAGCATAGCAAATCAAAACCAAGAAAATGTAAAGGTATTACTACTCATTGCTAGGAGTCTAAACAAAAAACTCCACTCCCTAGCAGCTCTCTTTACCCTAGAGAATGCTGATGTCTATGCAGTCACTGAGACATGGTTTAAAGCCACAGAGAGCACACCAGCACTACAAGGTTATAATGCCTTCCACACATTTAGACCAGCTGTTACACAGATGGGGACTAAAGGTGGAGTTGTCTGGATTTACATCAAAAGTAAATGTACCTCAAGGCTAGTCAAACAGGATGCTGCACTTGAACTGTTCCATGTTCAAATCACCATAGGGAAAATCCAATATCACTTCTTTCCAAGCTATAGGTTCCCCACTATGACCCAGTAAACTCATGCCATGTATTTAAACTTATTGGAAACACTAGCCATGCAATCCAATACCATATACATGGGTGACTTTAATTACCCCACTATTAACTGGGACTCCTGTATGACACCAAATGTACAGACCCAGAGATTCATGGATTTTGTAAACACAAACTCCTTATTGTTTGAAGTAAAAGTAAAATCTGGAACCCAGCTAAACCTGGAATATTCAGGAACTACTCTAAGGCTAACTTCCTACTATTAAGTGATAACCTGGCAAAATCTTAAACCCCCCATAAACCCTGAGAACACTGCTGGCTATGCAGAACTGTTCACAGAAACCATTTGCAAGCATGTTAATATCTGTGTAGAGGCAGATGTACCCACTAGGAAGAAGTACAGAACTAACTCAAGAAACAAACCACCCTGGTGGAATCACAAAATCAGTAGGCTGTATAACAGAAGGAAGAAAATCATGGCAAAAATTAGGAGGTGCAGCACCCAGGAGAATAAAAGCACTCTCATCAAACTAAACAACAACTCATAGGACAAATAGTCTACCAGAGTGAAATTTGTGATGAATCTGGCCTCCCAGGCCAAGGACAGCCACAAGGCATTCTTTAGCTATGTTCACAACCTCAAAGACAGTACACAGTTGTATGCAGAGCTCATTGTAAATGGAGCCACCTCTACCTAGCCAGAAGATATAGCACTAGTGACAGGTCTGCTGTCGGAGGTAGTGGCACGTATTTTGACCTTGTGATTCCAATCAGTCAGCCAGTTGGCCACCCACCTGATGAGATAGGGATTTACACCAAGGTCTGTTCGTTTTTCGATGATGCCCATGTGGGGGATTGTGTCAAAGGCTTTGGCCAAATCAAGTAAGCTGTATGTACTGATTTTCCCCTCATACAGTGCCTTGGTGACAGTCTCAATAAAGTCAACCAGGTTCAGCAGGCAAAATCTGCTTTTGACTAATACAAACTGGGTGGAGTCAAGTGCTTGGAGATTGCCTATGTCCTTGTTTATGAGGTCCATAATAATACACTCCATGGCCTTACAGATCAGACTTGTCAAGCTAATGGGGTGATAGTTTCCAGGGTCAGTAGTAACAGCACTTTGTGCAAAGGGATGACAGTGGCAGTTCACTCTGCTGGAATGAAGCCTGTACTTAGGCTATGGTTGAGTAGGGTGCTCAATGGCGAGGCTAGTTCTTGCTGGAGATGTTGCAGAATACAGCCTGGGATACTATCAGGTCCCATGGAAGCTGTGTTCCTTGCCTTGGATGGGGCTTTTAACACTTTATCTATGGAGATGTGAGATGGGGGCAAGTATCACGGATGTCGAATGGGCCTTTGGGGGAGGACGGGGGGGGTGACGTTTGTGCTGAACCTGTCTGCTAGCAGGTTGGCTAAGTCGACAGGATCAGTGTAAGACTGTAAGTGGTACCGTTAAGAACTAATTCGGAACAAACCTGGGCTTTGCCATGGAAGTTTCTGATGCAACTGAAAAAAGGCTTTGTGGTTAGCCTTTGTTTTGGAGGCTAGTTTTGATTCATAATTGGCTTTGAAGGTTTTCACTAGTAATCTAATTACTTGTTGAAGGTAAGGAGGGAGTTTTTCCAATTGGGAATTTGTGTCTTTTTATCCTTGGACAACAGTTTCTTCCTTTTGTTGTAAAGCCTGTTGAGAGGATGTCCACCACATAGCTTTGTGTTTCCTTGAGGAGTAGGTTTTAGTTCTGTTGGGTATGGCTGAGTCCATGCATTTGTACAGGTGCTTGTATACTGCACTGACATACTGTTTAGCATATTTGTCTGCATCCTCGGGGGGGGGGGGTGAAGCTACTGATACCCTCCCTTAGAAGGTTGTAGGCAGTTTTTGAGAAGTTTTTTAGCCTGGTTACAACCTTGGGGGGGGGGGGGCAGCATAGACACTTCGAATGAGACAGACCGATGGTCTGATCTCACCAGGGAAGAACTTACTATGGGGGTGGTGCAGCGGTCGCCCATGTTGGTGAAAACCAAGTCTAGAATGCTATCTCCCCTTGTGGGGGATGAGATAAGCTGGTCTAGTGCGTTAGAGTCGATGAAGTCAAGGAATCGTTGGGTGAGTGCATTAGAGCAGGTATAGTTCACCCAGTTTATTATGGGGCAGTTGAAGTCACCAAGGATCACGGTGTTAGGGGGTACCTTGATGGACTCAAGTAGGTCCAGGTAGAAGGAGTGGGTGTCCTGATTCATGGATGGGCGGTCTATAGCTGGCTGTAATGTGGATGGGTGTCTTGCCAATTGTCAATTGCACCTGGAGGAGTTCTAGTGCATCATGCTGGCAAACCAGTCTGGTGGTGTGCTTGTCTTTAGTGAAAATAGAAACTCCACCACCCTTAGTCTTCCTAACCTGAATTTGGGGTGGAATGTGTGGAATAAGGTACAACCTGGTAAGGCAGGCATGCTCTCTGCAGCCTTGAACCAAGTTTGTGTGACTGCACAGATGTCGGCATCTTCCCGTGCTAGGGGCTCCAGTGAGTGCATTTTCAGGTTAAGGCTTCTAGCGTTAAGCAGCATGACCTTCAATTTTCTTAGGTTTATAGGTGCATTTATTGATTTTTGAGAGGAGATCTATGCCTGGCACACAGTGCATTGTCAGACCCCACTCTGATGGATATCCTGCATATCCACAAAACAAACAGCAGCAGAATTACCCATTCTGAAGACTTAAACTTTACTTGTGATATAAATAGGATCTGCTGGAGAGACAGGCTTGTATCCCAGAGACTACCCCATCTGTGAAACATCCATGTGAAGCAGAGTTCCTCCTTAACCCAATTCAAGTGCAACTTGGACAGTTAGATGGGAAGATTATAACAAATGCTCAGTAGGAACCCAGACTAAGTCCAAACACAATAATATTCCAAAAACGGATGTCCAAAAGGCTGAAGTTGAGTAAAAACTGTTTTAATAACAGTAGTAGATGTACACCAAACAAACCGGTGAGCCATTTCGTGGCTTACCCACTTCTTCATACCATGAATAAATAAGACACTTAAAACCTTATATGTAAATAACAAGCCATACAATTCATTATGCTCTGTCTTTAAAACCTGCTCTGAAGAGGAGAGGATTGCATCATTAATTGCACCACGTGATCTGACATCCCTTAATTGTATGGCTGGTTATCTGTATATAAGGTTTTAAGTGTCTTTTATTTTTTCATGGTCTGAAGAAGCGGGTAAGCCATGAAAGCGCTCACCAGTTTGTTTTGTGTGCATCTATTACTGTTATTAAAACTGTTTTTACTCAACTTCAGCCTTTTGGATGTCTGTTTTTGGAAAATTAGATGGGAAACACAAAATTCATCCATGGTTGGGCACCTATGTCTCTAATGGACACAGGCAAACATAAATAGTTCATCTTCCAGGCCCCTACTTGTACACGTTTCATCTCCCATGCCCCTGCTTACACTTATCAAGGGTATCAGAACTTTGGGATGCATGGCTAAGCTTAAAAAGCCCTTATGGTCGTTAACCTAGCAAACACCTATGAACTTAAGTGCCAGATCCTCAGAACTTCTTTGCTGCCAGTCCAGATGCTCTTCTGAATTCTGTTTGTAAGTTGTTCAAGACCTTTAAGGGCAGATAAGTACCCCCACTGGGGACTCCTCTCCATATTTCTCCTGTTGGGTTACTTGTTTTTATATGTCATCCAGAAAGGGGAAATGTAAGTGTGGGAGGCAGATTCCCCACAGACACACAGTGCCTTTTTCTGTTTAGGTGCTGTCCACAATCACGCTTAATGTAATCTTTGCCAGGCCTTTGTACCCAAGACCCTGTGCAGCCGTCTATCTTTATCTGTATATTTGGAAAACCAATATCTGAATTTCTTAGTTCAGGGAACCATGCCTTCTGATTTGCCCAACCAGACTTTCATCTGCTTTTACCAAAAAGACGACCAAAAAGATATGTTTAGAGACTTGTGCAGTCCAGTCAATGCCAGATGTTTCTGTAGGGACAGATGAAGAACCTGAAGACTGTCCAGTTCTAATACCTGCTCCCTCTGTCATAAACCCTGTTGGAGGTCAACATGGGACTTGCTATCCACATGTCCAGTGAGGGTGTGCCTACATCTGCTGCAGATGAGAAGCAGGAACTGCTGCTTATTGCTGTCCACATGTCCAGTGAGGGTGTACCTACATCTGCTGCAGATGAGAAGCGGGAACTGCTGCTTATTACATCTGAAGGGACTGCAGAGATTTCCCAAATTGTGGTTACCTTATTGAAGTTAGGCAATGTACGGAACCTCCTAAGACAGTTTGAGCTGAGATTCCTCTTAAGAAAAAATCAGAAGACTATGCAAGTAGTCCTTGTTGCAAAGGACCCCCATTAACAGTAGCAGGATTTCACTTGGGGTCTTCTTAAAGCCCTCATGACCTTAAGACCCCTTCAAAGTTTGTCTGTGCTTTCACATTGCTTTCTCTTCCACTCCTTCTAAGATACTTGAGTCTTCTGATGCTCCTGATGAGGAGGAAGAACTGGATTCTGTGGAGGAGTTCTTGGATTACTCTTCCCAGATCCATTCCCCTCATGCTTTTAGGTCAAATGAAATGATGTTCTTTTCTCGATTCCCCTATTGAGGAGCTCTCCTTTGGGGGACACCATTGTTTAAATGATGGAATGTTTTCAGAGGGAAAGTTCCCAAATGTCTGAGATCCAGAAAAGATTATGTGACCTTTTCCATATTGACTCTCCCAGGTCTTCTGATGTGCCCCCCTGTGTTGGAAGCACTCCTTGATACTTTTAATTGTGCTTCATAGGCTCTCAAGTCTCATTCCCTGCTCCAAAAATAACCGACAGGTTTTACAAACTCCCTGAGGCTCAAACTCCTTTGCAAGAATCCTCCTTTTGACTCTGCAGTGATTTCTCTTTCTGCTGATAAACCTAAGTTGATTCCTTTGTCTGAATCTTTTTCTGATAAGGATAGTAGGGCTGTATACAGGTATGATAAGCAAATGTATACTTCTGTCACCATAACCAACAGGACCATAAATTACCAGGTCCATATGACCATGTATGTTCTGGCTCTGCTGTTTAAGCTTGGGGGTGCTTTGGCTGACATGCCTTACTCTGAAGCCAAGTGCTCTGACATTTCCTTATTTGGTTCTGCTTCACAGGTAGCTCGCCTTTCCATCAGATACTGCTGTGATGCTGCTTATGTGTCATCTTGTGTGGCTGCTTCAGGATCAGTTATCAGGTGGTATTCCTGGCTTGGTTTGCAATCTCTCCCTGAAGATAACAAAGGCCACTTTGTTACTGTCCCTTGATACCTAGAATCTTTTAGGCTGTGTTGCTGCAGACCTCCTTAAAACCTTACAAGGTAAAAGGAAGGTTATGCAAGACCTTAAGCAAAATTTTCTCTCACCTGTACCCATGTTTCAAATGAACTACCCCTCTAAGACTCCCTTTGTGCTTAGTCATCCTAAGCAAACCTTGAAGGGTAAGAGACCTTCTAAACGAGTTTTCTGAGAAACCTGCACAGGATTCTGTGTGTCAGAAGTCTTCCTTTCCAGACAGTTGTGCCTTTGTCTGACATTCACTCTTCTCTGCCCCTTGACCAGATTCCCCTTTCTGATAGGTTAACTCTGTCCCTTCTAATTTGGCAACATCAACCCAGATCTTTGAGTTCTTTCGGTCATCCAAAATGGTAATTTCATGACTAAGAAATCCCTTCCTCCTTGTTCAGGGATGTCCCAGCCTCCTCCTTGCACACACTTTCAGTTTCATCCTCTTCAGGACCTTTTGGCTTAAGGGACTATTCATCCATTTTATAGAGGGGCAAGGGAATCTATTCAGGAATGTTTTTGGTCCCCAGAAAAGGAAGGCTGTTAGAGATCCATTCTAGATCTCTCCTTTCTCAACACCTTTATGAATGTCCATTCTTTGAAAATGTTGGATCTTTAGTCACTGTTTCCTCTGCTGCTTTTCCAGGCCTTCCTGGTATCTGTGGACTTGAAAGATGCCAGTTTCCACATTCCTGTTAACCCTTCCTTCAGAAAGTATTTAAGGTTCTCTGTTCTTCAAATTATCAGTTTTCCACTTTACCTTCTGGTCTTTCTGCAGCACTGGGGGGTTTTCAGTTGTTCTTGCCATGGTCATAGTTTTTTGCAGACTCCACAGTGTTCAGATATTTCATTACCTGAGTGAACTGCTTATTCAAATGCCCTTTCAACAGATGCTTCTGCGGGATCTGGAATTTACCATGCTGCTTCTTCACAGTGTGGGTTTCACTCTTGACTCGAAGTCTATTCTGACCTCTTCACAGGACCAAATTTTCTTGAGACGTAGGATCCAGACCCTCTCAGTGATTGCTTTTCTTCCTCCTTGCAAGGTTCTCTCCCTGGCAGTATTCCTCCTTGCAAGGTTCTCTCCCTGACAGCATTGCTTCTGTTCTCTTCTTCCTTAACAGGTGGTAACTACAAGACGGTTTCTGTGAACCCTGATGTTTATGGCCTTCACCGTTCAATGGTTACTTTGACCAAGCTGTACATGCGGAAGTTTCAATGGTATCTCGAAACATTTTGGCTGCAGCATTGTCATCTTCTAGACTTTCCTAACCCATTCTTTCCTTACATCAGATAAGAGTTCCTGTAGGGGGTTCAACAGATTTCACTGAATCCTGGCCTTCCTTTTTGGGTACTTTCCCCTACTCAAGATCTGCTTACAGATGCTTCAGGCCTTGGACAGTGGGTTTCCTGCAACAACATCCTGATTCAGAGGGGTCTGATCTTCTCAGCAGTAAAAGACTATATCAACATCAACGAGATGGAAGCTCTTAGCCCTTCAGGATTTGCACTCCATGTTCAGAGTCCTGTCAAGATTTTTATGGGCAAATGCCTCTGTCATTTGGTACATAAGTGGGAAGGGGAGGGCGCAAAGTCATACCTTCTTTGCAGACTGGCCCTCCTAGTTTGGGGTATTGCTATCCACTATCATCTGACTGTTCAGATGGTTTATATTCTCCGAGTACAATCTGGTGACGGATGTCCTGAGCAGATCCAGTACAGATCTTCACAAGTGGAAGCTTCACAGAGCTCTTTACCTGGGCATTGTCCATTGTTGGGGTATTTCCTTTGTACATCGCTTTGCTCCCCCCGAGTGGATAATGTCCCAAGTTCTGTTGCAGAGTACCAAGTCTTCTGGCTTTTAGAGTGAATGTCATATCCTTTTCTTGGAAAGTGATTTTCCTTTATGCTTATTCTTGTCTTCCTCTGTTGCCAAAGGTGTTAACCAGAAGCATGTGTGACTGGCTCAAAATGTTGGTGGCTTCCTTTTGACCCCGACGGCGCTGGTTTCCCCTTCTGTTTCACCCAGCCAGGGCAATCATCAAAAGTTACCTTACCGGATGGATCTTCTTATGACATTTCACCCTTTTGTAGTTTTTCATACAGATAAGGTGTGTCTGGAGCAAGTCCCCCTTTTTTATCTAAAGTGATCAATGACTTGTCTGTGAACTAGACTATTCATCTTCCTTTGTCCCACCCCCCCTCAAAATCACAATGAGAGAGCTCCACATTGTTTGCATTTGCATAGACAGCTCAGATATTATTTCGACAAGACTGAAGATATTAGGAAATCTGAACAACTTTTTGTTTTCATACCAGAAAAATTGGGTTTGGCTGTTTCATTTCTTTCTTTTTGCTATTCTTTTCATAGCTAGTAGTTTCCTCCTTCTGTTTGTGCTCATGCTATTAGGGCCATGGCCGCTTCTGGTGTTTTTTTCAAGGGTCTTATAGGTTCATAGGTTCATAGGTTTATACTAGTCTATCTGCCCTAAGGCATTTATAAGCCTAGCCCAAAGTTATGTGGCTTACGCCACCCCTTATGTTAGAAATAATGTGCCCATTAGTTTGTTGTGCCTCTGTCCAGCAGTGACACAGAGATGATTCCCGGGGTAAACCTGCGATCTCCCATCCACCGGTCAAGATTTCTCTTGAACAGAGCCAGCGAGGTGCTCTGCCTCACATGGACCGGGATCCTATTCCACAGCATGGGGAGTCTCTGGGTGATAAATCTATCCCTCCAGCACATCCTATTTATATCCGTGCTAAGGTTTAAGTCACTTGCTCTAGTGGTTCTGGTGGATTTGGATTTTTTTGAGGTGGAGCATGTCCATTAATTCCGGATTGGTCATGGCCTTGTATGTCAGGCACAGGTCACCTCTGAGCAGACTGTATGCAACTGAATAGAGTTGGAGTTTCTTCAGTGTGGCAGTATATGACAGGTTTTGGAGTCCCTTTATCCTTTTGATGAGGAACTTTTGGGGTCTCTCCAATTGCTGCAAGTGTCGGGTGAGATACATCCCGAATGGGGCATTGTACTCGATCATTGGTCTGATAAGTGAAGAGTACAGGGGAACAATGACCTCACTTGATCTGGATGTGAATCCCTTCATGATCAGATGGGCAATGTAGAAGGTCTTTCGAACCACTTTAGCAACGTGAGTGTCAAACGAGAGGCCACTGTCAACCTGGGTACCCAGGTCCCTGATAACCTCTTCTGTGCTTAGTGGGTTGCCATCTATATGGTAGCTTGGGGTTACCTTGTTTTTCCCGAAGGGTATGACTATACACTTTTTTGCGTTTAACTTCAGGCCATGGCTCTGGCACCAGCTATCAGTTTCCGCGAGACCCCTCTGAAGGATGTCTGTGTCCGATGTGCTATCCACTATGGCACCCAGTTTGCAGTCATCCGCAAACTTTGTCAGCCATAGTCTTCCTATGTTTGCCTGTACTTCTGAGAAGTAGATGCCGAACAATAGGGGGCCAAGGACTGAGCCCTGTGGGACACCACTTGTAACCGGCTTGGAGTCTGACATGGCTCCAGCAACTCTAATCCTGTGGGTTCTGTCCTTTAGCCAGTTTGCAACCCATCTTGTGACATATGGGTTTACATTTAAGCTGGTAAGATGTTATGTGATCCTATCTCGCCTACATTCAATACTGATGGAACACTAATGGGCTCGGAGCCGATCCCTCGGCTCCGACTCGGCACGCTATGCTATAGAGCGAGGCCTCTTATTGGCTGAGCTATTTCTTATCCCAGGATGCACCACCACTAATCCCCCAGATCTCGTTTGCCGCTTATAAGCTAGGACGTGGTCTCAAACTTGGCTGGGCTAAGTACTGTTTTATTCAGACTTTTCCTGTCAGGAATTTTGCTTATTTAAACCCAAAAGCTGTTTTAACAGCTATTGTTGTGGTACGAGTGTGTTTAAGAAAATCTGTTGAGGAAATTGTGTTTTTTCATTAAGGGAAGGTTTACCGTTTAAGTTAGAGGGGCCTTCCCCTATTTCTATTTCTATTTCTATTACTATCTAGCTTTTTTGTGTCAAGTACCTGCTTAAGTTAGAGGGTCTTGACCCTCTTTTTTCTGTGTTTGTACTACTAGTAGTGAATTGTTTTTGTTTAAAAAAAAAAAAAAAGAAAAACTTAAAACTTGCTAGAAAAGGCTCTTGTATAGTTTTTTCTGTGTATTAATCTTAGAGTTTGTCAGCATGTCTAAAGAGCATAGACCCTCTGGGTTTAAAAAGTGCGCGAGGTGTGGTTATAAAATGTCCATAACGGACGACCACTCCTCATGCGTTTATTGTTTAGGCGCCAAGCACCTACAAGAGTCCTGTAGCGTGTGTCACGCCTTTTCATCGAGAGTCCTCCAGGAGAGGAAGAATAAATTAATTTTAAAAGGGTTGATTAAGCCATCCTTCGAGGAGGCTTTATCTTCCTCTTCCTCTCCTATGAAAAAGAAAAAAGCGTCGGCTCCGACCAGTCTGTCGGAACCGATTGCCAAAGAACCTAGGCAGGCTTCTCCATCGGCTCCACGGACTTCGGAGCCGAGGGCGGAACGGTCTGCCTCGATGCCTCCAGTCTCGACCCCTCTGGTTTCGGAGCCGAGGACTGGGGCATCGAGAGGCGGGTCACCTTCATCGGCTCCACTGATACTGGAGCCGATGAGGGTTGCCGCTCAGACTCTTCCCCTCGGCCGAAGTCCTCATCGGCACCGAGGGAAATTGTTTTGAGATCTCCCTCGGAACCGATAGTAATCGAATCCATTCGGAGCCGGTCCCCTAGTCCTATGGAGCCGATGGAGAAATCGGTTCAGACCCGATCGGTGTCATCTAGATCCTCCAAGATGTCTGATTCGGACATCGACAGGGTGCTCCTAAGACTTTTCCAGTCTCCGGTGTTTCAAAAGTTAGTTTCGGCTCCAGCCCATTTGGCTTCGGAGCCGATGGTCCACCCTGCTACTATGGTTCCTCCTCCAACAGCCTCGGCACCGTTGGAGCCGGTGCTGGTGGAACCGATGGAGGTGTTAGGGTCGGGCCCGACCCTTACTCTGACTCCGGCTCTTGAGTCGGAGTTCGGTACGCGGACTTCTTCTGTCGACCCCGGGGGGGACGCTTCGGGACTGATGTTTTCGGTCCCAAGCCTTCCTCTCGGTGCGTCGGCTGCGGGAGTGCCATCTACCGTTGTGGCCACGGAGGTGGGACCTTCCCAGGATTCTGGTGGTCCCGCCTTCAGGGCTATGAAGAGTGCGTTAGCCAAATCATCTTTGGCTACCTCCACAGTCTCCCCAGCTCCTTCCCTGCATACCGAGACTGGGTCTTTGGCAGTCCCCCTGTCCTTAGACAGCGGAGCCCCGGGGCCTGAGGTTACCCCCACTGGGGTTCCCCCCCCTCCTGGAGGTCCCTCTGAAGCTTCTTCGGAGGAACCCCCCAGGAAAAGATCGTGCAAGAGGAAGCACGTTGACTCCCCTGATGAGTCTCTTACATCAGACACTGATCTCGATGATGCAGAGGGGTCCTCTAAGTCGTCCTCAGATGTCTCCTTTGCAGACATTCTGGAAGCCCTTAAACAACAAGGCGGCTGGCAATCCAAACCCCCTTCTGCTGATGAGTTGGTGTTCCTTAAGGCCTTCGGGGCTCAGCCCTCCGCCTCCTGGGTGTCTCCGCCCTTCGACGAGCTCTTGGACTTGATCTGTCGAAGGGCGTGGGAACACCCAGACTCTGTGGAACCGGTGCCTGCTCGTCCTAATAAGTTCCTTTCAGCACCCCCGGAAAAAGAGTTTCTGACGAAAGGTGTGGCTGTAGATGCTTTGGTGGTGGCATCTGCTACCCAGCAAGATGTAGCAGAGGCTTCAACGTCTGTCCATCCTCCTAATAAGGAGTCTAGGAGCATGGATCGGTACGGCAAGCGCACCCTAAGTTCAGCGGCCTTTACATTAAGGTCCTTGAACTATCTCACGCACTTTACCAGATTTCAGAGGGATCTGATTAAAGAACTTTCCGATTCCCTCTTGGGTAACCTGCCTGAGGAGCTGGCCCAGACGGTTGGCTCTCAGCTGGCTATGCTGTCGTCCATTTCAAACTCGTCCATGAGGCTCATTTCTTATGCGGCCGAAGGGGCGAGTAGAGCGGCGGGTACAGGCATTGCTCTACGGAGACAAGCCTGGCTCCGCCTGTGTCATTTTGTGGAGGCCTTTAAGTCTTCCTTTGCCGACGCCCCCTTTGATGGGTCCTCCTTGTTTGGACCCAAGGTAAAGGACACACTGACCCGCTGTGAGCAAGAAGGTAAGACTTTGACTGCCGTAGGGGCACGATTTTCCACTCCCTTTCGGCCTTACCCCAAGGCTAAAAGAGGAGGGAAAATGTGGTTCCGAGATCTCAGAAGTCTTACCCCTCACAGCAGGACGATCCCCTTCCAGAGGCAGGGGAGGGAAATTCTTCTGGAAGATGCCGTCCCAGAGGCGGCAGAGGCCCTCGCAACACTGGAGACCGCGAGTCCTTTCGTGGCTCTTCAGCCTTTCACAGTCCCTGAGGGATTGCCTGACTGTGCAGCTCCGGAGCCAGTCGGGGGTCGTTTTTCGAGGCACCTAAAAGCCTGGGAAGGTATCACTCAGGACCGATGGGTGCTTCGAATTACCGCCGGAGGTTACGCCATCCCTTTCTCTCACTCTCCACCTCAGCCCAAAAAAATCCCGGACCCGCCACCCAGTCAACGGGAAACTGCAGCCTCAGAAGTTTCAAAGCTGCTGCAAAAAGGAGTCATCCAACCGGTCCCTGCAGACCAGATCGGATTAGGGACTTACTCAAGATTCTTTTTGGTGCCAAAAAAGACCGGGAACTTGAGGCCTATTTTGGATATCAGCATTCTAAACCGTTCAGTCAAAAAGTCCAAGTTCCGAATGGTCACTCTACAAACCATTCTCCCATTGCTGGAGAAGGGTGTTTGGATGTGCTCCATAGATCTCAAGGACGCTTATTACCATATCATGGTACATCAAGCGTCCAGGAGACACCTGCACTTCAGCCTAGGAGGCAGTCATTTTCAGTTCCGCGCGCTGCCCTTTGGTCTCACCTCATCCCCCAGGGTGTTCACCAAATGTTTGGCGGTAGTGACTGCTCACCTGAGAAGTCTAGGATTCCAGGTGTTTCCGTATCTAGACGACTGGCTCCTAACTGCCACCTCCAAGCACCTACTACTGCGGAGCCTACAAGCCACGATATCACTGGGCAATTCCCTTGGAATCACTTTCAATTGGTCAAAGTCTGTGTTGCTGCCATCTCATCGCATAAGATTCATCGGAGTAGAGATAGACTCAAACCGAATGTGGGTCTATCTATCTACGGACAGGATACAAACCATACAGGCTCAAGTTCGAGCCTTACTTCCCAGATCCAAAGCCCCAGCCAGAATGGTACTGCAGCTATTGGGATCCATGTCCGCCACGGTTCTTCTAGTTCCCCTAGCAAGATTGCACATGAGAACTCTCCAGTGGCTTCTTTCAGCTCAGTGGTCCTTTCAGGAACTCCCTCTGTCACCTAATATGGATCACAGAAACCTGCAAACGGGACCTTGGCTGGTGCCCTCCAATCTGGATCAGGGACGACCTTTTGTTCCACCTCCTCCTGTGGCCACTTTGACCACGGACGCCTCCCAGATGGGGTGGGGGGGGCATTCCCTGGGCAGGTCAGTCCAAGGCAAATGGCACCCAGAAGAGACCCTACTTCATATCAACATCCTAGAAATGAGGGCGGTGCTTCTGTCCCTTCAAGCCCTTCACGATTACCTCCCTCAGGGCTCAATTGCCGTTCACTCCGACAACATGTCAATGGTCTGGTACCTGAACAAACAGGGAGGGACCAGATCCTATCCCCTTTGCAGAGAGGCCATGAGAGTTTGGGAATGGGCAGTGTCGACCAAACGCTTTCTAGTGGCTACTCATATCCCGGGCAAGTCCAGTGTGATAGCCGACAGACTGAGCAGAACAATCCTCTCTCCACACGAATGGTCTCTGAACATTACAGTTGCAAATCAGATTTTCAGCATATGGGGAGTTCCGTGTTGCGACCTCTTCGCGACTCCACTGAATGCGAAGTGCAAAAAGTTCTTCTCCCTCACCCCGGCTCCGGGGAAGAGCCCTATGGACGCACTAGCCCGTCTGTGGCCCACCGGCTTGCTTTATGCCTTTCCCTCAGTTCCTCTCCTTCCCAGGGTGATCCAAAAGGCATCTCTCTTGGGGAGCAAAATGATCCTAGTTGCTCCTTACTGGCCTCGTCAAGTATGGTTCCCCTATCTTCGGAAATATGCTCTGGAAGGTCCATGGTTCCTGGATCAGATCCCAGACCTATTGGTTCATCAGTCGGGACTATTCCACCAGTCCCTACACACCTTAAAATTGACGGCTTGGCTCCTCCTCTTCCGACTATAGTCAGGAGTCATACCTTGGATCCAGAAGTTGTATACATTTTATCTTCGGCCCACAAGTCGGCTACGAAGAAATTGTATTCTAGCAAATGGAAAAGATTTGCTATTTGGGCTCAACTCCGGGGTCTGGATCCCATCACGATCCCTGTATCAGAAGTACTGAAATTTCTAACTTCTCTTTTCAATCAAGGCTCTTCAGTCTCTACCATCAAGGTTCAATTGGCAGCTATTTCCAATTTTCACAAATCTATAAACCCACCTTTAATGAGCAACAGATTGTGTAAGACCTTCTTGAAAGGTGCTGCTCTTTTAAGACCTCCGATTTCTCATCCTGCTCTTCCATGGGATCTCGATGTGGTGTTACGCGCCTTAACTTCCTCCCCCTTCGAAACCGGCAGCGACATGTGATTTGAAATTTCTATCGTGAAAAACTGCCTTTCTGGTGGCGATTACTTCTGCCAGAAGGGTTTCAGAGCTTCAAGCTTTGTCTGTAAAACCTCCGTACTTGGTTTTTCACAAAGACAAAGTATCTCTCAGGCCAAATCCATCCTTTGTCCCTAAAGTTTGTTCCAGTTTCTGCCTACAACAATCATTGGAACTTCCAGTCTTATTTCCGAAGTATTCTAACAAAGCGGAATTCATATTCCACACATTAGATGTCCACAGGCAGTTGCGTTTTTATTTAGATAGGACCAAACAAACAAGGAAAACAGACTAGTTGTTTGTATCCTTTGCGGACAATAAATTGGGCAAAGCAGTCACAAAGGTCACTATTGCCAAATGGATCAGGGACTGTATTACTCAAGCTTATTCTTATTCTAATAAAGAGCTTACCACTTCTGTCAAGGCTCATTCTACAAGGGCTATGGCTACTTCGATAGCATTTCATTCTAAGCTTGCCATTAGTGACATTTGTGCTGCGGCTACATGGTCTTCCCCGCACACTTTCATTTCCCACTACAAATTGGATGTGGCATCTAGAGGACGAGCTTCATTTGGTTCCACAGTGCTCAGGAGTGTTTTCCAATGAGCCACCCAGGATTTAGGTGCTAGGGACGCTGTCCCATCAGTATTGAATGTAGGCGAGATAGGATCACATAACATCTTTTAGTTATGTACTTACCATAACTTTAGATGTTTGGGATCCATCTCGCCTACATTCCCAATAACCCACCCTCCTTCCCCCCTTCCTTGGAGATCAGAGGATATCAGAAGGTCCGAATCCTGTTGTTTCATCTTGAAACATCTAACAATGTTATATAAACAAGTTGTGCATGTGTGCATGAATGTGGACAAACAAGATCTGGGGGATTAGTGGTGGTGCATCCTGGGATAAGAAATAGCTCAGCCAATAAGAGGCCTCGCTCTATAGCATAGCGTGCCGAGTCGGAGCCGAGGGATCGGCTCCAAGCCCATTAGTGTTCCATCAGTATTGAATGTAGGCGAGATGGATCCCAAACATCTAAAGTTATGGTAAGTACATAACTAAAGGTTCCTCTGTGATACCCGAGTGGGGTATTGTGTCGAAAGCTTTTGCAAGGTCAAGGTAGGCTGTATGGACTGCCTTTCCCTCATCAATGGCCTTGGTAACTGTTTCGAAGAAGTCGACCAAGTTCAAAAGGCAAGATCTGCCATTGACAAAGCCAAACTGGGTTGGGTCCAAGGTCTGCAAGTCCCTTATGTCCTTGTTTATGAGTTCCATTATGATCCTCTCCGTAGCTTTGCAGACCAGACTTGTTAAGCTTATGGGGCGGTAATTACCAGGGTCCGTAGAGGCACCGCCTTTGTAGAGTGGGACCACAGTTGCCATACGCCACTCCTTGGGCACATGTCCTGTGGTAAGGCTAAGATTAAACAGCTGCCTTATGTGCGGGTTTAGTTCTTCATTGAGTTCATGTAGCACACAGCCGGGGACACCATCCGGTCCCATTGATGCTGTGTTTTTAGCTTTAGAGAGAGCAGCTTTCACCTGCGCATTTGAGATGTCTGGGAGGCTACACTCTGTTGGGATAGTTATCTCTCCTTTTGGGGGGGAGAGGGGGGTGAAGTTTGCGCTGAACCTGTCTACAAGTATGTTGGCAATGTCTGTGGGTTCAGTGATTTTTGTATCATTTTGGACTAATTCTGAGCATATCTGGGAGTTTCCACCCAGGTTTCTGACATAGCTGAAGAAGGCCTTATGATTGTCTCTTGAATCTATGGCAATTTTTTTCTCAAAGTTGGCCTTGGATGATTTTATGAGGGATCGTAGTTTCTTGCTAGTACTAATCAAAGATGCCTTCCCTTTTTGGGATTTTGCTCTATCATGTAATAGCTTTCTCCTCTTATTGTAATGTTTGTTTATGGCTGGGGTCCACCACACTGGACGTTTGCCCTTGGTGGAAAGAGTCTTGGTTTTATTTGGGATTGCCTGATCCATGCAGTCCTGAAGGTGTTCATAGAAGGCATTTGTAAGGGCTTCCAGATTGGGTTGTGGTTTCCATTGGCTCGGGGGCCTTGAAGGATACCACACCTGTCTTGAGTAGTGTTAAGTTTGCTTTAGAGAAGTTCTTCACTGTGGTCTTTTTTGTTTGGGGTGGGGCGGGATGTGGATTTCTAGTGAGATTAGTTTATGATCTGATCTCACCAAAGAGGATATACTTCGGTGTGGAGCATTTTGTCCCCATGTTTGTGATGATGAGATCTAGTATATTTTCTCCTCTTGTGGGGACGGTGACTAGTTGTTCCATGGCATTTGAATTTATGAACTCCAGGAACCATTGGGCTAGAAAGTTGGGGCTTGAGTAATGTTCCCAGTCTATATTCGGGTAGTTGAAGTCACCCAATATGATGGTGTTTGGTGATACATTTATACCCTCCAGTGTCTTCAGGAAGGCTGTGTGGGTTTCCTGAGTTTGAGAGGGTGGCCTGTAGCATGCTACAAATTGTAAAGCAGTTTTGCCTATGGTTAATTGCACCTGGATGGTTTCCGATGCTTCGTGCGTAGCCACCAACCTGGAGGTGTGGGTATCCTTGATGAATATGGATACACCCCCTCCTTTTGTGGTATGGTCTGGGTTTTGGGGCGGGCATGATATGAGGTAAAACCTGATAGTGCCGGGGTGCTCTCAGGAGCCTTGAACCAGGTTTCAGTCACAGCACAGACATCGATGTTCTCCATACTGAGAAGGGCCTCGAGTGCGTGCATTTTGAGATTTAGACTTCTGGCATTGAGCAGCATTACCCTTAGTTTCTTCCCGGTTTTGTTTTCTAGGGTGGTAGGTTTAGAATTTGAGCCTTGCCTAAAAAAGGCACTATGGGGGTGGCAAGAGCCTTAGCCAATATCTGGAATCCCAGGGGTGACAGGTGCAAGACGTCCCTTGCGAAGCAGCGTGGCTTGTCAAGCATGTCACCCCAAGCAGACAGACACTGGATCCCCTTTGAATGACACCAGAAATTAAGCCAATTGTTAAAGCTGATCATCTTGTCATTATATTGTGGCATCATTCGTGGTGAAGGAAGGATACTGCTCAGGGTCAGGGTCATACCTGCCTGGGCTACATAATCAGAGAGCTCCTCTATGTCTCTTTTCATGTAGTCCAGGGAGGTACGTCTCAGGTCGTTCACACCAGCATGGACAATGACTGTGTCATACTTGTACTTGCCGTGGAGTGACCTGAGTGCTTGTGTTATGTGGCGGATTCTAGCGCCCGATAGGCAGCTTACTGTGACCTTCTCCTTGTTCAGCCTGGTGAGTGGGACGTCAGTGTGTCTGACTATGGAGTCACCTATGACAAGTATGTTTGGTGTTGTATTTGGCCTTAAGGGCAGTGACTGCTTTGCACACTGATTTTGTTTTTTATGTGTTGTTTGTGTGGTGTCTTGAGTTTGCAGTTGCTTGGGTGTCTGCTTTGGAGGCCTTTGCTGTTTAGGTAAATTTTTACTCAGAGCCTCCGAGTATGTCTTAGTGTGTTTGTGTTTGATTCAGTGGTGTGGTTGAGTTATGTGAGACTTGTATTGTGGTGTGTGTAGTTGCCTTCTCCTCCTGCCTGGTCTTGCCAGTCCTGAGTTGAGAGAGCTCAGCCTCCAGTTTGGCTAAATAGCTGCATCTCTCATAAGTTAGTGTTTTGTGGGAGGAGGAGAGGGTTATCCGTGTACATGAGGCAATTGTAACATTGCCTCAGAATTCCCAGATTCACCAACTGGGCAGGAGAGGACGCCAGCATCTGACCCTTCGACATGCTAGAAAGAATTATGAGTTGGTATGAGACAGAAAAGTAGAGGGCTTAGCAGGGAAGTGGGCACTCCTGGGGGGTTTTGCAAGTGAGGGATTTGTATAATATAGGAGTGCTTGACCTGCAAAGAAAATGCTTATAAGACAAGGGGATATGCTTTTAAGACAAGTGCTGAGCTTTTTGAGAAGAAAAAGCAATTGGGAACAAGTGCTGTGCTTTTTAGTGAAGGTGTAAACTGTTTAGGTTCTTAACAGAGCAGTTCTAAGGGAAAAATTGAAGAACAGACTTTATGGAGCCAGAAAAAGTTTAACCTTGTTAAACCGGCGCTGCCCGATGCTGCTCTAGTGGCAACTCCGCGCTAAATCGCGTTAAAGCACGTTAAGGCGTGCTTGATAGCAGGAGCTGGAAAGAAGCAGGAATAGACCCAAAACGGACAGTAAAACTACAGTTTCAAGTCAGTAACCACTCCTACGGGGGGCAGGAAAGGCTGCTCAATGTTATTCACTGCCACTGATAACAGAGAGACTTTCCTTTAGCCCAAGCAAAAATGGCCTCACAGAAACTTACAAACAGTTCAGGAAACAGCAAGCCTGTAACTGAACTTTTTTAAATCTCAAAAAGTGGGGAAAAAAGCAAGATTTTTTTTTTTTTATCAGAGATAGCAGAGGTTCACAGGTAATATCAAGTTATAACAGTGCAGTAAATGACCCCACACAAGAGTGCTAGGTCAAGGACAGAAAATATGCAAGTTTTGAGAAAAAAACGATTTAAAATTAAGTGCAAACAGGAAATTCAGTAAACAACTTTTGGTTGTGCTCTAAATACAGCTACTAATGCAGAAATCAAGTTTAACAAGCCAGAAAATGCTCAAACTAGGCAGCTATGCAGAAAAACTTAGCAAATAAACAGAGAAAAAATACTTAAAATCTCAAAAGTGGCTCCCTTCTTCTCTCAGCGTTTTCTCCTCTTGGTGGGTGCTTCACCAACATCCAACAAGCCTGAAAAGACGCCAAAACCACGAGGCAACTAGGTTTTAAGAGAGGAAGCTGGGGTTTTGGAAATGACCCCTGTTGGCCAATAAAACTACAGTTTCAAGTCGGTAACCACTCCTACGGGGGGCAGGGAAGGCTGCTCAATGTTATTCACTGCCACTGATCAACAGAGAGACTTTCCTTTAGCCCAAGCAAAAATGGCCTCACAGAAACTTACAAACAGTTCAGGAAACAGCAAGCCTGTAACTGAACTTTTTTAAATCTCAGAAAAGTGGGAAAAAAGCAAGATTATTATTTTTTGTTTGTTTTTTCAGAGATAGCAGAGGTTCACGGGTAATATCAAGTTATAACAGTGCAGTAAATGACCCCACACAAGAGTGCTAGGTCAAGGACAGAAAATATGCAAGTTTTGAGAAAAAAACGATTTAAAATTAAGTGCAAACAGGAAATTCAGTAAACAACTTTTGGTTGTGCTCTAAATACAGCTACTAATGCAGAAATCAAGTTTAACAAGCCAGAAAATGCTCAAATTAGGCAGCTATGCAGAAAAACTTAGCAAATAAACAGAGAAAAATACTTAAAATCTCAAAAGTGGCTCCCTTCTTCTCTCAGTGTTTTCTCCTCTTGGTGGGTGCTTCACGAACAACCAACAAGCCTGAAAAGACACCAAAACCACGAGGCAACTAGGTTTTAAGAGAGGAAGATGAAGGAGTTTTGGAAATGACCCCTGTTGGCCAATAAAACTACAGTTTCAAGTCAGTAACCACTTCTACGGGGGGGCAGGGAAGGCTGCTCAATGTTATTCACTGCCACTGATCAACAGAGAGACTTTCCTTTAGCCCAAGCAAAAATGGCCTCACAGAAACTTACAAACAGTTCAGGAAACAGCAAGCCTGTAACTGAACTTTTTTAAATCTCAGAAAAGTGGGAAAAAAGCAAGATTTTTTTTGTTTTTTGTTTTTTCAGAGATAGCAGAGGTTCACAGGTAATATCAAGTTATAACAGTGCAGTAAATGACCCCACACAAGAGATTTTGGGAGCTACTATGTGTGGTCTTTGGTGCATACTTTCACTTAACACGAAGTTAGATTTTGTTTCTAGGGCTAGAGCAGGTTTTGCCAGGTCCATCTTCCATGGGCTTTTGGAGCGTTCTTCTGTTGCTTTCTCCTCCCATATTTTTCAACAGTTTTAGTACTCTCTCTTTTTGTAAAGAATGCTGTAACAATGATAAGGAACTACATAGTACAGTTGTGTAAAAGCTTACCATAACAGTAGATGTCCTACTTTTCACTGTTGCAGTATTCCGTCCTCCTCCTTCCCCCTGTTCATTTTTCTTTCCTTTGCCCTTTGACCAAGGAGCCTTTCTTTTTCCCCTTTCTGGGTGTATAGGTTTTATTATTTTTCCTTTAGGGTTGCATTATTTTCCTGGGACAATTCAGTTCTGCGTATTTTGCCCACGTATGTCACTTGTGTAGCTTATACCTCAGACGTAGGACATATGTCTGGTGTATGGTGCTTGGAAGGGGCTAAGGCTTTGGTATGCTGGCCAGATGTACAACTGACCTCGGCCAAATATTGTTTTTGTAAGGAATATTGCAACAGTGAAAAGTAGGACATCTACTGTTATGCTAAGTTCTTACACAGCAGTACTGTCCCAGGATATAAAATGTGGTGGTGATGTATGCAGGGATACAGAAATTCTTCAGAAACTTGAGTGGAAGATGAATAAAAGCAAGCTGTATTTACATGATTTTTAAAATGGTTAGTTTGAACGTTCCTTCTTTTTTTGAAACATATGATCTGAAGTAGTTAACTTCATTTTATCTGGAACCTGTGGGTATACGGATCCGAGCCGGCAATTTTTTTTTCTAGCATCTGCTCCGAGCTCCTCCCCTTACCCATAATGCCCTACCATCTCCTATCTTCCCTCATATCTCATTTGCTGTGCCAGTAGTGTGCATCGTGTTCTCCTTTGCTGTGAGCTCAGGGATAGTAAGTGGTATTATTTCTTGTATCTATTGTGTGAGTGAATATTTTCCCTTCTTCCCCTTGTTTAGTGTCTCTCTTGTCATCGGTGTCCAAAAAAAAAAGTTTTGCAGAGAGTAGTAGTTAGGCCCTGCCCTTCCCCTACCTGTGTTTGTGTGTGTTTTTTCTGGTAGGTAGTGTTTGTACTTTTGGGTGCAGGACTATGGCTGATCAGCCGAAGCCTGTTTTAAAAAAATGTACAGAGTGTGGCCATAAGCTCTCCCCGGCTGATGGTCACACTCTGTGTGATTTGCTTGGGAGTGGCACATTTGTCCACTCAATGTGCTATCTGTTCTGGTTTCAGTTCGTGGGCCCTTAGGGATCGGAAAGCCAAGTTAGTTGCCAAAGGCTCCCTGGTGCCATGCTGGAATCGGCCTCGGTCTCTAGTGTTCTACCTCCCACCCAGACAAGGACTCATCCTCCCTCTTCTTCTGGTGATGGGCCTTCTAAAGACAAATCTACAGTCAGCGTGGCTGACAAGGAAAAAGAAAAAGATAAAGAAAGGCACAAAGAGGATAGGGAGAAGAGAAAGGACAGACATCGCAAGAGATCCCCAGACAGGGAGCTCCTTCTTAGTCCCCCTTCTAAGACCATGAGGCCTGTTTCTCCACGGCTCCAGTCTCCTTGTTTCTCACCGGAGCTGTTGGAACATTCGGACCCGAGGCCTTCCTCCCCATTGCGCAGACCAGCCAGATCTGAGTCTCTGGCCTCTTTGAGGTCGAATCTGGGGCCTGTCGGACATGGACAGGATGATGCAGAGATTCATTCAGACCCAAATTCAGATGCGAGTCTAGCCAGGCCCCCTCATTCTGGAGGGGGGACCTCCATGCTTCTTTTCCGCCCCATCTCCGTGCTTCGGCTTTGGGGCTCTTGGATCCGAGGTTTTTCGGAGCTGGTAGCTCAGCGCCGACGGTTCCTCCAACCTCTACTCCGGCTGTTACCTTGAGTTCCTCGGATCTGACTTGTTTGGGTCTGAGTGACTGTCGGAGCTGCGGACAGGGAGTCAGACCCGAGGGAATGGATTCTTCTGCTTCGACCTTTTCGGATCCGATCCGTTCCCTTGGACATCAGGCTACCCTGGCTTCGGCTCCGGTCCCCGCTTCGGATCCGGGGAGGGAGTCTTCCTTACTGGGTGCTAAGGAGGTCCGCTCTCCCTTGGCCTTCGAAGTGGTGGAGAGGGTTCTCTCCCAGGGATTGAGACCCCAGCCCATCCCCTCAGATACCACCCAGGCCCCCCTGGATTTGGCGACGACTCCCTTCATCCTGTCTCAGGGACAACCCGTGCCAGAGGATCCCCAGGTTAATTTCCCCGAGGAAACCCCTGTGGCTCATGAATCCCACTGAAGAGGGTCACCATAAGTGCAAGTGCAAAAGAAGGCACTTGGACTCCCCCGAGTCCCTCACTACGGACTCTGACTTAGATGAAGGAGAAGGTTCCTCCAGGTCACCTCCCGAAGACATCTCCTTCGGAATAATTATGAAGATCGTCCGCCAGAGGGGAGGTTGGCCAGCCCCAAAACTTTCTGGGGATAAGTCAGTGTTCCTGGAGGCCTTTATCACGGGCCCATCTACTTCCTGGGTGTCCCTGCCAGTGGACCCCTTGGTGGACCTCATCACCATGAGGGCATGGAAGGAGCCTGACACCATCCCCAAATGCCCTAACAAGATTTTATCTCCCCCTTCCGACAGACAACCTTGGTCGAAAGGAGCCCCAGTTGATGCTATGTTGGTTGCAGCGGCCACAAAGAAGGAACTAGCACAGGAGAGTTCCTCAGTCCACCCTCCAGACAAGGAGTCCAGGTCGATGGATAGGTTTGGGAAGCGCATCTGTTCCTCAGCAACCTTTTCAATCCGTGTGCTGAATTATTTGGCAGATGTGATTTGGCTTCAGTGAGACCTTGCTTCGGAATTCGCTGAGTCGCCCCCAGAATCTCTATCGCCGCAGGACAGACAGTTGTTCTCGGCAAAAATGTCTGCCCTGAAGTCCGCCACAAACACGTCGATGCGACTCCTTTCCCATGCCATGGAAGGAGCAGCTAGGGTGGCTGTGACAGGCATAGCCATGAGGCGTCAAGCCTGGCTCAGGTTGTTTCAGTTCGCGGACCCTTTCAAGGCGTCGTTTATCAACGCTCCCTACGACGGTTCTTCTCTTTTTGGGAAGACAGTACGTGACACACTTGTCCAGAGCGAAAAGGATGGGAAGACTTTGTCTGCCATCTGGATCTGCTTCTCTAACTCTCAGCGGTCCTTCTCTAGGAATCAGAGGGCAGAAGAAGATGTGGTTCTGAAAATTTCAGTTTTCCCGGGATTCTCCGGACAACTATTCCCCCAGAGTCAGAAGGGGACAGGATCAACGCCGACCCAGAGGTAGAGGGGGTCCCAGGAATTTTGGGTCTAGGGAACCTTTTTCTGATGGACCCGGTCAGCAGCCCTGAGGGGTTGCCTGACTGTCCTACTCTGGAGGCAGTCAGGGGAAGGTTGCCCTTACACCCAGCAGCATGGGAGTCCATTACGACACGACAGATCGCTGGGTTTTACAGATAATATCCAGAGGTTACTCTCTCCCATTTGTTGCCCCTCCAAATATTCCAAAACACCTCCTGGATGTTCCACCTGCTCACAGGGAGGCCGCAGCTCTAGAGGTTTCAAAGCTGCTTCTCAAACGAGCCATCGAACAGGTTCCCCCCAATCAGTCCGGATCAGGCGTCTACTCAAGGTTTTTTTTGGTGCCAAAAAAAGACGGGAGACCTCAGGCCCATTCTAGACTTGTTAACATTAAACCTGTCGGTAGCCAAACAGAAATTCCGGATGGTCACTCTACAGTCCTTTCTACTTTATCTCCGAGTGTGAGACTGGATGTGCTCGTTAGACCTCCAGGATGTTTACTACTACATCAAAATACACAGAAGTTCCAGAAGGTTTCTGCGCTTCCCGCTGGGAGCCAGTCATTTTCAGTTCGGAGCCCTACCCTTTGGTCTCACCACAGCCCCCAGGGTGTTCACCAAGGTGTAATGGCAGTTGTAGCGGCTCACCTGAGGCTTCAGGGTATTCAGGTGTTTCCATACCTGGACGACTGGCTCTTCGCTGCACCCAACAGGCATCAATTGTGTCTGGCCCGATATTATTTAATTCGGTTGGCAGATCTACTGGGAATTACAGTCAATGTTCACAAATCCCAATTGCAACCAGTACAAGTTCTAGACTTCATTGTGGCATGGCTAGACACTTTGCAGATGAAGGTATTCTTAAGTCCAGACAGGATCCTATACCTCCGGTTCCAAATAGCTCAGATAGCGAACTCCAAGTCTCCAAAGGTGAGCAAGGTTCTCCGGGCTCTGGGCTCCATGGCTGCCTCCATATCGATTCTCCCTTGTGTGCGCCTTCACATGCAGGTTCTTCAATGTACTCTGGCTGTTCAGTGGTCTTGGCTAGACCTGCCCATGGAATTTCCGATCAAGATCAGTCACGTCTGCAGGATGTCTCTTCTTTGGCGGTTAAGTTCACCAGAGATATCAGAAGGACGCCCCTTCGCGTCATCTCCAGTCCAAGCCACAGTGACCACGGTGCCTCCCAACTTGGGTGGGGGGGACACTGTTCGGGAAGGACGGTCCAAGGCACATGGTCCTAGTCAGAGACCAAGTTGCACATAAATGTTCTAGAGATGAGGGCAGTGCTTTTAGCATTGGAAGCCTTTCACACTGTCCTCCCTCTCAGATTGATTGCAGTTCAGTCAGACAACATGTCGGTTGTCTGGTATATCAGCAAGCAGGGGGGAACCAGATCCTACCCCCTATGTCACGAGGCAATGAGAGTGTGGGAATGGGCGATCTCCACCTGTCGGTTTCTGATAGCAATGCACATCCCGGGGTATTCCAGCATTTTAGTGGAAAGATTGAGTCAGGCCATTCTGATGCCATACGAGTGGTCTCTGAAACAGTCAGTAGTGGAAGAGATCTTCCTTGCATGGGGTCAACCTTGCTGCGATCTCTTCACATCTCCTTCCAACGTGAAGTGCAGCGAGTTCTTCGCTCTGATTCCCTCACCAGGGGAAGTCCCCAGAGACGCTCTAGTCCATGCTTGGCCCCCCGGGCTTCTGTAAGCTTATCTACCTTTGCCACTCATTCCGAAGTTTCTTCAGAAAGCTTGCTGACTGCGGTGCAAAGTGATCCTCGTTGTCCCGTTCTGGCCTCGTCAGGTTTGGTTCCCATTCCTTTGGTCTCATCTCTTAGCTCCCTCGTGGGTTCTGGATCCCTGCCCGGATCTAACCTCCCATCCATCGGGGGCACGTCCGCCCGATCTGGGCAGCCTCGAGCTTGATAGCCTGGTTGCTGCAGTTCCTTTAATTGCCAGGACTCCCGGTCTTTCATCCCCGTTAAAATCCATTCTGGTGGCTTCTCTTAAAGACTCCACTAGGAAACTTTATTGCAGTAAATGGAAGCGCTTTTCCATTTGGGCCTCACAGAGAAAAATATATCCCTTTATAGCCCCTGTTCCAGTGGTGTTGGATTTCCTGTCTGACATCTTTCAGCAAGGAGCTAGTTCCTCCACAGTGAAAGTACAATTGGCAGCCATTTCCAGTTTTCACATTGGTGAAGACAACATGGCCATAGCCTCCTCTAGGCTGTGTAAGGCTTTTCTTAAAGGTACTTTTCTGTTACGTCCACTTGTCAAGGATTCAGTGCCTCCTTGGGACCTTACTTTTGTTTTACAGGCATTGGTGGCTCCTCCTTTCGAACCTGCAGCTTCGGGGAACTTGAAATTTTTGTCCTGGAAGACCGCTTTCCTAGTCGCCATTACATCTGCTAGGAGGGTTTCTGAGCTTTAAGTTCTGTCTGCCGTGCCTCCATATTTGGTATTCTACAAAGATAGCGACTACCTCCTTACTAATTCTTCCTTCTTACCTAAAGTGGCATCTGAAGCAAACCTAAACCAGTCCATTAATCTGCCTGTTTTCTTTCCTAACTTCCAAAATAAAGGTGAATGCAAACTCCATTTGTTAGATGTTCATAGACAGCTTCGTTTTTATCTTCATAGAACAAAGTCTTTCCGCAAGACTGACCAATTGTTTGTTTCCTTTTCCAAAGCATTTATGGGAAAAGCTATTTCTAAAGTTTCCTTGGCCAGATGAATCACTCTTTTTATTTCACATGCATTTATCTCCTCCTGGTATTGTTAAGGCTCACTCTACCAGGTCCATGGTGACCTCTGCTGCTTTTTGGTCTAGGGTGCCTTTGGATGATATTTGTGCAGCAGCGACCTGGGCCAATTCACATACCTTCATTTCCCATTACAAATTAGATCTGATTTCGAGAGGTAGAGCATCCTTTGGTTCTGCGATGCTCAGGAATATCCTTCCATAAGGGTCTCCCAGGATTGGAGTAGCTAGGGACTCTGTCCCACAGGTTGCAGATAAAATGAAGTTAACTACTTCAGATAAAGAAGTGATGTACTCACCATAACATTCCATCTGACTAGTTATACTTCATTTTTCTGCAACATTCCCTCCCTCCGTCCCCCGGACCTTGTCCTGTCTTTTCAGGTTTGGTTCATTGGGTTGAATTGCTTATGTTTTTAGTTGCAGTAAACTCGATCTGAGGGAAGATAGGAGATGGTAGAGCATTATGGGTAAGGGGAGGAGCTCGGAGCTTGGAGCAGATGCTAGAAAAAAAGTTACCAGCTCGGATCCGATACGGATCCGTATACCCACAGGTTGCAGAAAAATGAAGTATAACTACTCAGATGGAACGTTATGGTGAATACATAACTTCTTTTTTGTGTCTCATTTTCATTGTGTTACTAATGTGCTGCATTGGCTTCTTTTGTGGACATTTACTTTATATACATAGAATAACTTTTACTTTTGCAGTTTGTATGGACATTATCCTTGGTATGTGTGTTTACATCTGTGTTATCTTTAATATGGTATTTAATACATTACCATATTATCAAACTGGATAATAAACAGTTGCCTTGCTATTCATTGAAGTGCATCAACTACAACAGGAGAGTGCTCTTAATAAAAAAAAGTTGTTGGCTATGGTACTCAGAGTTCAGTAATGTTTGTGTCCAAAAGTGTGAAACCTGAACATTTTTTTTGTTTGATATGACAACTAACAATTGAACGTTCATCTGTCTGTTGCCGTTCCCAGCTCACTCTGATATTCTGTACCATTTTTTCAGGTCCTTCTTCCATTATCGGCTTATTGAGCCTACCCAGCGTATGTTGTTTTATCCATGTCCCACAGGAACCACTGTTGCCTGTGCCATTGGCACCGACAGCTCACTGTACAACTTAACATACATGGTCAAAGGTGGAGTCAACAGATTTGGCATCAGTGCAGCCGGTGCCACTGTGCCCTTTAGGTGCAGATGTTTCAGCAGACCCATTAGACTGGTCATATATTTAGTGGCCATACTGAGGAAGTTCAGGCAAGTCAGGCTGTTACACAGGTGTTCTTGAAGAACCTTGGCAGACTCCTGTGCAGCAAGAATCCATGACTATGTTTTTTTCTTCCTCTGAACATTCCTACTAAGGTTCCACAAAGTCCATTATACAGGTATGAATACATTGATCCTCTCGTTGGATCTATCAGTAATGAGCTGTGGTAATAAAGAGGGTACAGTTTCTCTTGGGTACCCTTCCCAACACCCCTACGTTTGGAGAGTTTCTCCATTTAATACACGAAAATGGGAGTGACCCACAGACCCCCCCCCCCCCCGAGAAGGCTACAGCAAGTATGTAAATTCATGCCTCAGACCTCTATGGTGGTTGCACTCTTGGTGCACTTCCTTAAAGACTTCACCTGGGCAGTCTTGACAACCTTGGCACAGTAGCCTCAGTGCAGATTTATTTATTTTATTTTATTTTATATTTGATTACTGGGTTGGTCTGACTGGGCATTCAGGTGCCTGTTTTCAGCAAGGACCCGGAGAGAAAAGCTCCACATACATGACACTCATAAAAAATACAAAAACTCCACATATATGATAAAAATACAAAAGTTAGATACGCGTACAAATTAATATAGCAAACAAAAGTATAGTACAAGATGAAGTCAGATCTTACTTTTTGACATCTCAGAGATTGGTCTGTCTGATCAGAGACACCAAAGCTAGACCCCATTGGGTGAGTAGCAGCCTAAAGTAAACTCCTGGACTCTAAAGTCCCATTCTTCATTTGCCAACCATGGAGTCCAGAAGAATGGATGGATAGAACTGGAAAGTTCATATTGCTATTATCTGCCTCGTTTCTGAGGATTTTGAACTCTATTGGTAATACGGTATATTTCCAGAGTGGTCACAGACGAAATGTTCCATGTGGTCATCAAATTTACCTGATGGACAGGGTAAAGAGAAGCTCTCAGAGCCCAGGCTACTGCCTTCTCCAATCCCATGAACCACATGGTCCATGTTATGTTGCAGCACAGCTGAGGATTCCACTAGTGCTGTGGATGTAAGCATTGCTGTGAGCCAGCATACAAGACTGTGGCTTACTAATTTGTCAAAAACATCAAGACTTCTTTCTGAGATGTCCACTTCCAAGGGTCTCTGCTGATGAATGGTGAGTTTCCCAGGCAGTTAAATGAAGCAGATGGCTAAAGCCCCTGATGGCTGTAGGCATTATGTTTCAGCATCCAAAAAGAGTGTTCAATAAGATTCAGAGGAGCCGGTGCCAGATGTGGCACTAGCAGAGGTCACTGGAAGGTCTTCAAGAGTGTGCAAGAAACAGCCACAATCAAGGTCACTTCCAAAACCATCACCAGACCATAGACAGAATTGTCCACTGCTCCACAAGAGACAATGACAAACCCATCATGCACAGCAGTACCCTTGAAAGATTCCCTGACTGCTTGCCTATGGAAGCAGTTGAGATTTGTCTGCTGTCATGAGTAGTCAACGGTTACTGTAGATAGGTTGGCCAGTGATGTAATATCCAGAGGTTTTACAGTACCTTTCATAATGCTTCAACCCCATACCCAAATCTCTGTTGAGCAGCATACCTTATCAGAGAAAAGAGGCAGAGCAGGGGGTCATCACATTCCTCAGGAAGAAAGCCATCTAGGAGGTCCCACTGGATCAGAGGGTCCAAGGTTACTACTCTGGATTTTTTTGTTACCCTCCCAAAGAAAGGAACATGGGCCCACACTAGATCAGAGTGGGCTAAATTAATTTGTACAAAAAAAGAGTTCACAATGGTTTGTATACCAACAGTCATCCCTTGTCTGTCACAAGGAGACTGGATGGTCTCATGACACCTATCCACACACAAAAATTGGCAAGAAGTCTAGAAAGTGTTTGTACTTCAGGGTAGGCGCCTGCCAGAACTAGTTCTGACGCCTGCCCTTCAGTCTTGAGAGTGTTTGTAGGTGCATTGACATTGACAGCAGTGTACCGGAGTCTGGAGGGATCAAGATTTGCCCATATCTTGTTGATTGGTTCCTTGATGTCTCTTCACCATATCTATTAGGTCAGGGATCCTAGTCTCTGTTCAGACTGTTCAGTTGGCTCGGCATTGCAGTCAGCATTTACTGGTTGCAAATTATGACCTCCCAATACATCACATTTTTGAGGTGCACCTTGAATACTCAAGCTTGTAAGTATATCCTCCTGGAAGACTAAATCGAAAAGTTATCCTAACCAGTGGTTCAAATCGGGCATCACTGTTATACAGCTTAAAGCAGTCCAGCCAAAAGTGAGAAGCCGTGTGACACAGCATTTAAAAAAAAGGTTCAAAACTAATTGACATTTGAAATTAACTCTGCTAATTAACCTATGTAGACACGCAATCATAGCATTTTCTTCTGCTTTCAATTAGATGAAAAGGATTGCAACAGTTGTAAATGAAAAAAAAAATAACTAAAGCAGGAAGAATGGTTCCAACATTAGCAAAAAACAGCAAAAAAGGTCACTTTCTAGTTGTAATGGGCCTTGATTGCAAGATCTATGTAGACACAATAGTAGCATTTTCTTCTGCTTTCAATTAGATGAAAAGGGCTGCAACAGTTGTAAATGAAAAAAAAAATAAAGCAGGAAGAATGATTCCAACATTAGCAAAAAACAGCAAAGAAGGTCACTTTCCAGTTGTAATGCACCTTAATTGCAAGATCCGATTTGGTGAAAAACGGCTATGTCAGTTCTAATAAAAAACAAAACACCTGTTTAGTACAGTAGTCCCAGAATTAGCAGCAAATAAGATCAAATTGAGTGGTTCAGGTCAAATTTGTGGTTGCAGTGTTGTGCAGCTCAGACTGACCTTTCTGGCTACACGCTAAGAGACTAATGCAAAACTGTTTTTCTGTCACATTTTGTTCTTTTGAAGCATTCTATTTTTGTCCTCCATTTCTAAAAAAAAATCATGTCTTAGCATTTCAGTACCGTTTTCTGCCTCTGAAAATGTGAAGATTCCAGCACAGCCTCTTAGCCCTAAATCCCCTTGGTTTTGTACACTAAACTGAAAGCAAGACTTTAAGTCAATGCCAGTGTCATCTTGCGTAAGTATTCTTTTAATTCTTGAGCAGTGTTTCTGTGACAGCTGCATATATATGAATTTATTTTTGTACAGAAGTAAGTTAGATTGCCAGGGTCCCTTTTCAGCCAAGACCTAGTTACAGCAAATTGCAGTAAGACAGTCATGAATGAAAACTCCAGAGCGGCAGTAAGTGACTAACCTAATGAAATGTAAATTAGTGCTGCGATATGAGAGCACAGAACATAATTATAATTATGATACCAGGCATTCTGCTTGAAATAGGGGTGTTAGTTTTCCCACATAAAACTGTTAATGTTGGAGAGTACAGACTGATGCATTCTTGAGAACTAGTGTTTTTTTGATGGTGCCTTTCTAGTATCTTTGTGTAAATCCCCAGCCTTAGCTACAGTACTGCATATTTATATAGCATTTCCAGTAGTGACTAGCTAGATGCATCTGCAAATACTGCAGCTGTGGCATGATTTTTTATTTTTTTTTTTTGTGAGGTGGGGTGGGTTCTCTGGCTTCAGACTGTTGGTGCACTTACATGTGGTATCCCACAGTAAATGCATCTGTCTTTATGGAATATTGTTAGGCAGAGGGACTTCCAAGGTTAAGCAGAGAATCGTTAACCAGCAGTGTGTAGTAAGCCGCTTCTAGTTCTTCCTGGATTGCAGATAATTTGGATGTTCTGTTCTCCAGCCCAGAAGTGTCCCTTCAACATCCCCTAACTTCCTCAGTACATCTCCAGCATCTATCCCAAATGGATAAGTTATTTTCACCAACAAGTGTAGCATTCTTAATACAACCAGTTTTAAATAGGTTTAGGTGGGTAACACAAATAGAACTATTAAGGGTGGCTGTTAGCTTATTCAGTGTTTTTATTAACTTCATCTCAGAAAGCATTAGGGAGAATGATATAAATATTATTAGTGCATAGTGCCTCATACAATGTGGATGAAAAGCTAAAATCAACTAGGAGTCCCTTTTGCCACTCTTCCTAGAGTTAATAATTATCAAAAATGGGAATTAACATGCAGGTAGTCTAAAAGTTATGGGTATTAAATTGAAGAAGACTACAATAATTAAATGCAAAACTGAGCAAAAATGTACTTGGCTTGGAGTATATAGTCACATTCACTTTTTCCTATTTCCAGTACTTCCTTGTGGTTGTGTCCCTGACCAAGTTTCCCCTTACACTAATTATTTGCTTGATGTTGTGGGGGTATATCTAACCGACCAGGTAATGTCAGTGCTATTAGGAGTTTGTGTTTTCTGTGATAACATAGGCCCTGCTTCTTTAATGTGCCCATTTCTAAGCATTTCTACCTTGATTGGTAGCTTGAAGTTCGCTTCTAAGCAGCTGTATTCATATATATGAATAAAAATCAGCCCTTTCAATCTATCTTGCTGTTTTAAAAATAGTGACTCTCCACTAAAACTTAAGTTACCTACTTTTACATCTAACTTCTGTAGTGCACACTGCAGTGTTTAGGATAAACAATTTTTTTTCATCTTACCTTTAAGCATCCCTGTGATTGGCACTTGCTCTAATACCTGCTGGAAAGCACTAGGAAGCCTTAAACTGATACAAGCACTCAACTCTCTTTATTAATAAGGAGAAATTAATCATAGGCACTAAACAGCCTATAATTGCAAAGTACCTTGCTAAGGTAAGGGAAAACAACTCATGTACTTTATATTAAAAAAAAAAAAAAAAGCACCAAACCAGGCATGTCCAAGGGTCAGCTTCCATTAATTTCTCCTGACCACCTGGTGAATCTGGGCATACTGGGGCAATGCAACAATTGTCTCATGTAACCAAACACAACCACTAGGTCCACACACCCAGTATCGACTAATAGCAAACAATGAATCTTACTGTTGGTAACAATAAAGGCTGTCCTCCACCAATATATATAAAAGAAACGAACTGACCGATAGATAACTCCAAAATCTTTATTTGAACACACACAGTCTCAAATTAAAACAGATTGAGCGCGCTTTCGTCTCCTATCGTGAGACTTTATCAGAATCTACTGTTGACACATTAATTCTGTTTATATACTCTCATGATGAAACAATTCTTAATTGATTAATTATTAGTCACTTGGGTTTAATTAATTCCAGTTCTGAGTAACCCTTAGATGTATACAAACTATTAGGAATTCACTAATCTACAACTGACATACACTCATGAAAACTTGTATACCTAAAAATATATATATGAAGATAAAAGATACTTGTAAATATAAATATAAGTATAAAAAACATACTTTCATACACATAAATTCATATACATAAAATCATGAAGGCAATAAACATGGACAACTAATTAACTTCATGTTGTTGGTAATATATATAACAAAACCCTATTACAAAAATATATATAAAATATACTTCATAAAAGGTATGTAAAAATCCATTAAAATATTATATGTCACCTACTATATTTAAATATGTTAAAATTGCCATTAAAATAACTTGTGAATAATGATAATATCAAAAATTGTATATATGTACAAACTATCCATAAATATCCAATGAGACCAATAGTTACATCGAGGGGATCAAAGACTCAACCTCTTGGTAATTCCACACAAAGAAGGTATGGAATGGTTTGAAAAAATGATTACTGAATTCAACATGCTGAACCCAGAAGAATTCAGATTAGTCCTGGAAAACATGGAATTAGTCTTGAAATACAATTTTATTTATTTTCAAGGAGACATCTATCATCAACTTGACGGAGTTGCCATGGGTTCAGCATGTGCACCCATATATGCTAACATAATAATGTTGTTTGGGGAGAAAACATATATTTTCAGGTCAAGTTTTCAACAGCACATAATAAGGTATTTTCGATTTCTTGACGATATTATTATTATATGGAATGGTGGAAAAGAATTAATTGAACAATTTATGAAATATGTAAATAGTAGTACTAATTTTCTTAAATTTACATACGAGAGTAACAAGGATGAAATACACTATTTAGATGTAAGGATTATTAAAGACTATATAAAAAAGCATATAAATCCAAAATTTTTAGAAAGAAATGTTACTCAAATTCATACCTGCATTACCAAAGTGACCATCCTTACCACTTAAAAAGAAATATAGTAAAAGGACAAATGATTAGAGTGTCTAGAATGACAACTGAGTTTTGTGACTTTACAAGTGAACTAGATGTTGTACAGGAGATGTTTAAGGAAAGAGGTTACCCTAATAACATGGTGGAAAATATTAAAAAAGAAATAATTAAGAAACGTAACAGTAGATACAGTCCATTGTTGGTGAGTGGACAGTATGATAAAGGGATATTTAACAACGCCACCAGTATGGACACGAACATGAATAATGAGTATGACATAAATAGGGATAACAACATGGAAATAAGTAAAACAATAGAAAAGGACATACCCCGGTTAATTTTAACGTATTATTCTGACATAGGTTGGTTAAAAAAGGACATTAATGGGATTTGGAATATGTTTAAAACAATGCCCAAGAGAACAAACATATTTCAACAGCAACTTAAATACACCTTTAGAAGAAATAGGAACTTGAAAAACATCTTAGAGAAAAAGGGACAAGAAAAAGGAGGGGCATTACTAAGGGTGGGCACACATAAATGTGGGAGGTGTGCACAATGCCCATACATCGCCTGTAAAAAGGAAATAAATATACCCAGCATTAATTTTACAATTAAAAGCCATGTCTATACAAGTTGTTATACAAAAGGAGTGGTTTATTTAGCCTATTGTCAGTCATGCTGGGGGTATTATATAGGCAAGACTGAAAGACATCTGAAAACTCGTATATATGAACATATCAGGGACATAAACAAAAAGAATGAGAATAATGCACTTTACAGGCATTCAACCACTTGTCAGAATATGGATATAAAATTCTGGGTACTTGAGGTAGTGAAACAAAAGGAAAGGAGAGGTGATTGGGAAACTTTCCTGGAGTACCGCGAGATGATTTGGAAAATTAGATTGGACTCTTGTGTATACCCAGGAATGAACGACCACATCTCAATTAAACCTGACTTGAAAATATTGGCATCAAACCATGTTAGAAAGAAGAAACAAAAGAGTGTTTTTTATTGATCACTGTAGAAGTTGTAGATACTTAGGTAGATAGTTTTATACAGCTATTATGTTGTCATGAATGGTTGGCATAGGATAAAAGTATATCTTGGTTACACTCTATTTAGCAATATCTAAGCATTAAAATAATTTAAGTATATAGTAAAAATTCTTATATACATTAAAAATTTTTATACATTAATAACAATTTTATGTATCAATGAAGTATTTTAGGATAGTTTGTACATATATGCAATTTTTGATATTATCATTATTCACGAGTTATTTTAATGGCAATTTTAACATATTTAAATATAGTAGGTGACATATAATATTTTAATGGATTTTTACATACCTTTTATGAAGTATATTCTATATATATTTTTGTAATAGGGTTTTGTTATATATATTACCAACAACATGAAGTTAATTAGTTGTCCATGTTTATTGCCTTCAAGATTTTATGTATATGAGTTTATGTGTATGAAAGTATGTTTTTTTATACTTATATTTTTATTTACAAGTATCTTTTATCATCATATATATATTTTTAGGTATACAAGTTTTCATGAGTGTATGTCAGTTGTAGATAAGTGAATTCCTATTAGTTTGTATACATCTAAGGGTTACTCAGAACTGGAATTAATTAAACCCAAGTGACTAATAATTAATTAATTAAGAATTGTTTCATCATGAGAGTATTTAAACAGAATTAATGTGTCAACAGTAGATTCTGATGAAGTCTCACAATAGGAGACGAAAGCACGCTCAATATGTTTTAATATGAGACTGTGTGTGTTCAAATAAAGATTTTGGAGTTATCTATCGGCCAGTTCGTTTCTTTTATACGTACGGGTGGAGGACAGCCTTTATTGTTACCAACAGTAAGATTCATTGTTTGCTGCTAATTGTCTCATGTACACAGACAACCCTCTCCTGCTACCACCCAGCACTACAACCTGTGAGAGATGCACTTACATAGCCAAACTGGAAGCAACACTCTCTCCAACCAAGATTATGCTAGACAGTCAAGAGGAGAAGGTTAACACCCTCACTACACCTCAAACAACACATAACCCTTCTAAACTCACACCACCAACACCCACACATAGCTACACTAAATCCACATATGCGGAGGCCCTTAACTATAACCTGCCCAAGCAACAAGGACCTCCGAAGCTGAAATGCAAACAAACACCAATCACAACCAAAGTGTCACATAGCTCACAACACCAGTGTGCACCCAGCAACAGCCCCTAAGGCAAGACAACGTACCTAACACTTTAGTCATAGGTGACTCTATAGTCAGGCACACTGATATCCCACTCACCAGGCTGAACAAGGAGAAAATTACAGTGAGCTGCCTGTCTGGTGCCAGGATCCGCCACATAACTCATGCACTCAAGTCACTCCACAACAAGTACAAATTTGACTCTGTCATTGTTAATGTTGGTGTGAATGACTTCAGACGTACCTCCCTGGATTACATGAAAAGAGACATGGAAGAGCTCTCTGATCATGTGGCCCAGGCAGGTATGACCCTGGCCCTGAGTAGCATCCTGCCTTCGCCCAGAATGATACCACAATATAAGGACAAAATTACTTCAACAATTGGCTAAGCTTCTGGTGTCATTCAAAGGGGATCCAGTATCTGTCTGCCTGGGATGACATGATCGACAGACCACGATGCTTTGCCAGAGATGGTCTGCACCTGTCGCCCCTGGGATTCAGGTTACTGGCTAAGGCTCTTGCCACCCATATAGTGCCTTTTTTAGGCAAAGTTCAAAGGACAAAACCACCACTGTAACAGGTACAAGCATGCAAAATCTGAAGGTAGTGCTACTCGATGCTAGAAGTCTAAACCTCAAAATGCACTCTCTCTCTCGAGGCACTCCTAAAAATGGAAAACATCGATATCTGTGCAGTAACTGAGACCTGGTTCAAGGCTCCAGAGAGGCACCCCTGCAATACCAGGCTACAACTCTTACCACACTTTTTGGCTACCAAACCAGGATTGAAACCCACACTAAAGGTGGAGGAGTGTCCATATTCACCAAGGATATTCACACCACCAGGTTAGTTGCCAAACACAATGCGTCTGAAATTCTCCAGATGCAACTAACACTAGGTAAGACTACAATCCAAATTTTAGCTTGCTGCAAATCCCACACCATGCCCCAAGATTCTCACTACACCTTTCTAAACATACTGGAAAATATTAATATACAACCAAACACCCTAATACTGGGTGATTTCAACTACCCTGCCATTAGCTGGGAAAACTACTCGTACAAAAGCACCTTTGTCCAGCGGTTCTTGGAATTCATAAATTCCAATGCCCTGGATCAACTAATCCATAGTCCCACAAGGGGCTCCAAAATCCTAGACCTGGTCATTGCCAACATGGGAAATCGATACTCCACACCTATGGTCACCCCCTCATTGGTCAGGTCAGACCATAAGCTAATCACCCTTAACATCTGCATCCCACCCCCACCCCCCAGTAAGGAAGCCTCCATAAAAAACCTCTCCAAGGCCAACTACATACTACTGAAGTCAGAAGTGACAAACATCATGACACCCATGCAGACGGGGACTGAAAGTTCGACTGCGTAAAACCATACCACTTGGAATGAGATTGTACCAGTTTATATGTCAGATTTGTATGTCAGCTGAGGATGTTGAAAGATGTTGCAATGTTTCTTCAGCATTAAATGTAGTTAAATTCAGTCCCAGACAGTATGGATTGTGCAAAAACCATGACTGAGGCACTTGGGGTTATAGCGTAAATGTATACAGTCGTGGTTGTACAAAAGTTTCAGCAGTCACAGTACAGTATGGCTCATACTTGCCGTACTGTACAAGACTCGTTCAAGGAACTTCACACTGTGTTTACGGGTATGTTGAAAAGTATTTTATGGGTGTGATAAGTTCTAATGATTCCAGATTTTAGTAGCTTGATAACCATGTTTTCATCCTTTGATTGGTATGTTATTTAGTTGATTTATTTTTTTCCTGATGGGTGCCTTTTATGTTCTCCACAGACACCAAGATTCATATTGGGCTCGTCTTTCCATTTTGCAGAGGAAAGGGCATATTGCGTAGACGGTGTATTGAGGGTAGTAATTATTCTGAAATTGGAGATATATTTGGAAGATTGCAACAAATAAAGAACCAAAGTAAAGAGGTTATGGGTTATTGCTAGCTTATTTTAAACTGTATTTGTGGGTGGGTGAACTGGATCACAAAATTCTATGTACACATAAGTAAATATGAACCAAGTAAACCTTGGCATTATCAAAAAAATTAGATTATTAAACTCTCCAAAGTTAAAGCTTTACGATGCCTAATAGAGCGAAATAAAAGATATGTACATGTTGTACAGATCTCATCCAGCTACATACCTGTGAAATGTCCAGGTTTTGTAAGAAAATAAGATTAGTTATGCTGTCATACCAGTTAAGAAGTTTCATTACTGAGAAATTTAATGCATTCTTAAAATATTGAAAGAACTAGAAAGGGCTTCAGATTTACTTGGGAGGAAATCCACATTTGTGGTCCTAAAACTGAAAAAGTCTTAGAGATACATTGAACTGAGTGATAAAGGAATGCTGAGGTCTTTGGCTGACTGGTTGATAAATGGAAAAATGACGCAATGAACATTTGGGGTTAAAGAATTGGTACAATGGGCTATAATCTTCATGAATTTTTATTCTTGACCACTAATGTACAGATAACAGCATTTGCTCTTTACTGAATTTGGTAGCCACTGTGCTTCAGCCGAAGTACTGCAGTGATGTTCTATGGACCAATAATAAAACCAAAAACCTTAGTTTGGGTTTTGTAAGTATTTTTAATTGCTTATAGGATGTACCAGCAAAGGCTTGGAAGGATATATTCTAAGGGAACAAGATTAGCCTTTTTGGCAAGAATTTCTCTAGCCTTGGTCAGCTTGGTAGCTGATGGCAAGTAGAGTTTGGCTTTTAGCCATACCTCATTTTGTTTCCCTTTTTGAACAGGAGTTGGCCACTGATTTTGATACTGGCCAGCTGTTTATGGGGACCAGATAAGTCTTAGTTTTATTTGTTAATCTTTACGTCAAGATTGTCAAGCCATTGACAAACCCGAGTTAAATTCATGTCTAGCTTAGAAGTGATAGCATCTTGTTCTGCATGCCCCCCCCCCCATAAAGTCATATAATCTGTATGTAAACTGTAGTACATTAGTGAAAGTGAGCACATTTTAAATAATGAAGAAAGGAGGGCCCTCAATACTGAACTTTGAGCACATTTTCTTGTCTAGATGCAGTGATGATTGAGCTTTGGGCCACAACACCTAGGGCTTCTGTCCTTTTAGTTAATACTACAAACTGCATGAAAACTAGTGCAAGGTAAGCCCACAACAACAAGAAGGGGGCTATTATTTTAGTTAATACTGTAATGTCTTTGTATTAACTGATGGAAGGTAATTCCACATCAGTAGTAAAGGTTCTGTACTTTGTCAGCAACATCTACTCTGAAAATAAACGGAAGGAAGGTAATTTCTTCACATTGGGATATGGTTCTTCCGTATTGGTGAGTTGTAGTGGCCATCAGATGTCCTTCCATATCACTGTTGCTGTATTCTGGCCAGTATACCAAAGCCTTAGGTTTTCAAGGATGTCATATATCACATGTACGTTCCCCATCCATCCGTGAATAATGAAGAAAGGAGGGCCCTCAATACTTCTGTTCTCCATGGGCTGTTGTTCCTCTTGGGGCTATGATGATGTACATCTGTAGGGCATAAAGGTGATGTACAGACATACATAGTTCAGAGCTACTTTGCTGCCAGTCTGAACACCATCTGTGGTCATTGGTCTGCAAGCTCCTTCGTCACTGCTGGTTACCAAGCTATCAGATAAGTTCCCTGTTGGTGTTTTCTTGTCTTTTCTTTCTTTTTGTTGGTTTGCGAGTTTACATGTCATCCAGAAAGGGAGAATGACTATGTGGGAGAGAGATTATCCCATAAGAACTGTCACGAGCAGTATCTTTTTTGTCTGAGTGCTTGTCATGACCATACTAAGTGCTCCATTTGTCAAGCATTTGTCCCCAAGTTTCTACATAGTCATCACTCCTCCTTGTCTGTATACCTGAAGAACCAGCATCGCAAGTTGTTGGTGCAGGGTGCTATGACAGAATCCTCCCATCCTGAAGGTCAACTGTCTGCCAAGAAGCAGACCAGAAAAGTCTGGTGGGATTTGTCTGCTGTAATGCCTCCGCTGGACATCTCTCTCTCGAACCTGGTGAAAGCCCGGAGGTTTGTTCATTTGTTCTGTCAGATTCCTGTGCCACAACCACATTAGAGGTTTGCATGAATATGACTTCTCGTATGTCCTTGGAGGCTCTACAGACATCAGTTATGTTTGCTAAGGGGGAACCTCAGCAGATCATTTTAGAGGGACCAAAGGGTGTTTGTACTCTCCCTTCAGTGAAGAATACTGCAACAGCGATATGGAGGGACACAGTACAATTGTGTAAAATATTTCCATAACAGTAGATGTCCTTCTCTTCACTTCACTAGTGCAGTATTTGCTTCCTTCTTCCACCCCGTTTTCTCTACTCCTCCTTTTTTCCTTTTGGGTGCATGTGTTCCTTCTGTTCTCCATGGGCTGTTGTTCCTCTTGGGGCTATTCATTTCTGAGGTATGTACATCTGTACTTCACCTTTATGCCCTACACCATGAGCAGGGAAGCATATGTTTGACATACAAAGTCCTCAAAAAACCTAAGGCTTTGGTATAACTGGCTGGATGCTGGGGTACCCTTTGCAGGGGGATCTCTTTAGTGAAGAATACTGCAACACTGAAGAGAAGGACATGTACTGTTATGGTAAGATTTTACACAACTGTACTTTCTAATTGTAATGTAAATACTAGCAGAAATAATGGACACCTCTTACTTTATGCGGAGATAATAAAAATGTGTCCAGTTTGACATTATCATTAGAATTACTAGCTCTTAAGTAAGACTCTTGTTTGACATTGTCTTTAGAATTACTTGTACTTATTAGCTTGAGGTAACTTTCTTAGGAAACTATATTTCTCTGAAACTGTAAGCAGGTAGCTTTGTGCTGCAATGTTTATTATACTGTTCACTCCATTGCACTTGAGGGCCTTACAAAAGATACTTCAGTCACAGTGATGGTCACAGTCACTTGGATTCTTCAGAGCTGTGAATCAGGATTTTCTGAGTTTGTCACAGTGCCCTCATTTTGTACCTGGGGATACACTATTGTCTTCAGGACCACTCTTTCTTTGTCCTTACACCTTTGTCCACAGTCACTACAGATACTTAATTGCAGGGTATAGGGTATTTCAATGAACAGATTTTCCAAGGAGGTGATCCTCCTAGGAATCACCCCTCACATCATTGATGTTCATCGTGTTACCCTGCTGCAGTCATCACACTTGGGTTATCCTGTCGTCAGGCGGTCCTGCAGTCGGCCTGAATTCCAAAGTCTTGGTCCGGCGTCGGTTGCTGTCGCTTCTTCCCTGACGTCAGTGCGCCAGAGGTATATATGATGCATCCGGCGCCATTTTCTTCAGTCTTTCTTGCTGTGCGGTGCCCGAAGCAGAAGCAGTTAGCATGTGCCGGTCAGCCGACTCCTGAGATTTTCGAAGTCGAATTTCAGATCCGAAGTCTTCAATAAAGCTAAGTACCCCGTTGGGGAAACTTTTCTTGCCTCAGACTGATGTCAGAAAAAGTTAACAATTGTATTTCTTGTGGGAAGCAAATACCTCATAAAGATTTTCATTCTTATTGTGTACCTTGCCCAGGCCCAGATCCCAACGTCACTGGTTGTCGCTTTTGTGCTAGGTTCAATAAGCGAACTATAAAACGATGCTTTGATTTCGCACGACACTACTTCGGTAGAAAATTTAATTACACTATGCCATCAGAGCAACCGACTACGGTGTGCACAAAAAACGCAAAGATAAGGACAGGCAGCCTAGACCCAAGCCAGACTCCGAGGCCTCGGCTGGGCCGGTCTCCGGTTCACCGGTTTTCAGTGAGGCGCCTACGCAGCCCCTGGCTACTGCAGAATTGGAACCCGAGACCGTTTCGGATCCTATGGCGGAGAGTTCTAGGCCGACGCAGCCATTTTCTTTAGGCCCTACCGACAACATTGCAGAAAGAGAAGCCGGTGCTGCAGAAAAATCTTCGGTTTCTGAAGGTGTCTTCAGACCGACGACGCTCACCATAAAAACATCCTACGCTTAAGACTCCTCTTAAACCAAAAAAGACTGCATTGCAGTCTCCAGTTCAAGGCCCCATGCCTAAGAAACAGATGCTTAAAATGGCTGAAGATTTGATCTCTTTAATCAGGGGTTCCCAACCCCCACCCGACAAAAGGCCTAGACAAGAGGAAGATTATGCCTCCTCTGATCAAGTGTCTATTTCCTCAGGCTCCTCTGAGGAACAAGATTACTCCTTTCCCCCTTATGAAGATTCTGATGCTGAGGATTCCATTCCCTCAGCTTCTCCCCCTGAAGACTACTCCTTTGGGGAAACTTTACATACTATGAGGGAACATTTTCACTGGGAAGGTCAGGACTACTCTGACTCAAAGAAAAGGCTCAGAGAGTTTCTTTTACTCCCCCAGCACAGACCACTTGCTATCCCCCCAGTTTTAGACATTGTGGATGATGTTTACTTAGAATCTAGTTTAAATCCAGATTCTCTGCCTCCTGCTCCAGCCAAACCAGACAGATATTATAGAGTGCCTGACTCCCACAAATTCCTTTATAAAAGCCCTCTCCCAGGGTCCCAAAGGGGCTAAGGCTTCTATGGCAAAAAATCCTGTACTCTCTGAAAGGGACTCAAGAGCACTAGACAGGTGGGGGAAGAAGGTTTACACCTCAGCCACTCTAGCTATGAGAGCACTAAATTGTCAATTTCACATGCTAAAATACCAGCAATTTCTAATGTCTCAAATAAAATAAAAGATGAGCACACACCCTCAACAGTCTCAATTGAAGGAAATGCAGGCTCTGTTGCATGCAGCTGAACAGGTGGGCAAACATACTTTAAAATGTGGATTTGATTCCTTAGAAGCTTCCTGTAGAGCAGCTGTTACTGGGTCTGTTATACGTAGGCATGCTTGGTTAAAGGGACAGACTCTGCCTGATCATGTTAAAGCAAAGTTACTAGATGCTGCCTTACAGCAGGATGTCCTATTTGGAGTAAAAGCAGAAGAAGTCATAAAGAAAATGGAGGATAAGGCAAAATCTGTGCAGACTGTCAAAGATTTCTTACAGGTTCAGCCCCCTCGCTTCAGCAGAAAATGGCCAACAAAAAATTGGTCCTTTCCAGCTACTGACAGACCTCAGAGGGGTAAATACAGACGCCCAAGAGGCAGAGGACCACCACAAACCTTGACAATGGGGCACTGCAACACAGAAGGGAGGAGAAGACAGGCCCCAAACTACTAGAAGGCAAACACAATGACTTAAACCTCATATGGCCAAGCAAAACTCTCTTGGCAGCTCCCTTGGGAGGAAAATTAGCACTTTTTTCAGACAACTGGCGCATCTTCACAAAGGACAAATTGGGTCCTAGACATTATTTCACACGGATACAGATTCCATTTTCACACCTTGCCAACAATAAGAGGAATGTCAAACCTGCCACAAAATCAATGGGCAGAGGCACAAAAACAGATTACAGCTCTCATGGACATGAGAGCCATTCAGCTGGTACCTACACAGGAGAAAGGCCAAGGATTTTACTCGAGACTCTTTCTAGTCCCCAGAAAGGACAATGCTTGGAGACCGATTCTGGACCTTTCAATTCTAAACACCTTCTTACAAGTACCCAAATTCAAGATTCTAACACTACAGCAGCTTCTTCCCATGTTGGGCAAGAAAGCATGGCTAGTAACGTTGGACCTCAAGGAGGCATACCTGCATGTCCCTATCAGACAAAATTGCAGAAGATACCTCCGTTTCATTGCAGGTTCAACCCATTACCAATTCTCTACACTGCCCTTTGGCTTATCCACTGCGCCCAGGGTCTTCACAAAATGCCTGGCACCAGTAATTGCATACTGCAGACAGAGGAATTCAAATATACCCATACCTGGACGACTGCCTCATCCAAGCAGAAAGCAAGGACATCTTTTTACAACATCTGGCTTTTGTAAAACACCTTCTAAGTTGCCTAGGGTACACAGTAAACGAAAAGAAATCAAAACTATTACCCTCACAAAATATCACATTCCTGGGTGCCAGCTTGAATACAACGGCCCAGATGGCTTATCTGACGCCAGACAAACACAACTGACTCAGTATTTCAAAACAATGGCAACAAAGACCCAACTCCCTGCAAGAAAAATTCTGCAGGCCTTGGGCTTCATGGCATCTTGCATACTACTAATACCATTTGCAAAGCTGCATATGAGGAAATTACAGTGGTACCTAAAAAGCATATGGTCTCAACACAGCCACAGCTTGGACACAATGATATCTCTCATTCCCTGCCTTCAACAAGAGTTTCTATGGTGGTCACAGGCATGTCACCTCAACAAGGGTCAGCCTTTCACCTTGCCCCCAGCCAGGCAAACTATGACAACAGATGCATCGGACTATACCTGGGGGGGGCACACATGGCAGGACAGTGCGTTCAAGGCATATGGACTGCAGATCAAAGGAATCTGCACATCCATCAAAAAGAAATGATAGCTGTACAGAATGCCCTGACAGCCTTCAAGGACCTCTTACATCCAGGACAGCTTACAATAAGGACGGACAACACCACAGTAATGTGGTACATAAACAGACAAGGGGGTACACACTCCTACCCTCTATGCAGGCAAGCAATGACCTTGTGGAACACAGCACTGGCTTACCAAGTTCAGCTACAAGCTCAATTCCTGCCAGGAAAAAAAGAACACATTGGCAGACGACCTCAGCAGAAACATCATGGATCCCCACGAGTGGAAACTGGATCCACAAGTATTTGCAATGATAACTCAAAAATGGGGCCACCCAGACATAGACCTGTTTGCCAGCCCCCAAAACTATCAGCTAACAAAATTTTGTACAAGGACGCTTCACCATCAAGCTTGGAAAGTGGACGCACTCTCATTCAGTTGAAAAAACCTGACAGTATATGCCTTCCCTTCATTGCCCCTTCTCACAAAGGTGCTACTGAAAGTCAGGAAGGAGAGACCCAGAATGATACTCATAGCCCCAGACTGGCCACGCTAGCATTGGTACCCACTACTAAGGAATATGGCCCAGGGCCCACCTTGGATTTTACCACAAATTGCTCATTTGCTCACACAGCAAGACAATTAGATTCTACACAGCCAGCTGAAAACCTTAAATTTGGCTGCATGGCAAATCATCTAAGCAACCAGCCAGCTCCTCTTCCTCAAGCAGTTATGGATGTTATTCTGGAAGCTAAGAGGCCCAGCACCAGGAAGGCCTACTCGGACAAATGGAAAAGGTTTTACGCCTAGAACCAAGCTAAAGGCCAAAATACCCTTCAGCCTCACATACCTCAGAGTCTACAGTATTTAACTGAGATGTTGCACAAAAGACTTTCTTTTTCATCTATTAAAATCCACGCCTCAGCTATTTCAGCCCACTACAACACAGAGCCTCCCTTATTTTCACATCCGCTTCTAAGACAGTTTCTCAGAGGGGCCAAAAACATTAGGCCCCCCAGGAGAGCACCTACACCAACCTGGGACCTCAACTTTGTTCTGGAAAAACTTACGCTACCTCCTTTTGAACCAGCTTTCTCTGCTGACCTAAAGTTTATATCATGGAAGACTGCCCTGCTGCTAGCAATAACTTCAGCCAGAAGAGTCTCAGAGCTTCAGGCACTAATGGCAGTAGAGCCTTTCCTCATTTTCCATCAAGACAGAGTTTCTCTACGAACTAATCCCTCCTTTATGCTTAAGGTGGTATCCAGTGTGGCTCTAAATCAAACCATCCACTTACCCACCTTCTTTCCAGCTCTTTGTATCCTATGCTGCAGCTTCACAAAGGAAGGCCATATCAAAACAGACCATTTCCAAATAGATAGGACATTGCATTCGTTTTTGCTCCACCCATCATGGAAAACCAGTTCCTGCTACCATAAGGCCCCACTCTACCAGGGTAGCAGGTACCTCTACAGCCTTCCTCAGGGGGGTGCCAACCAAGGATATTTTGGAAGCTGCAACTTGGAGTTCAGTACACACCTTCACCAAACACTACCACTTACCACTTTACTCTATGACCTGGGCTGGCTTCACCACTGCAGTTCTGCAGGGCCTTCTAGCCTCCTCTAACCCTGTTTGGCTCCACCTCCCATCCTTAGCTTTGGGATTCTACCCAAGTGTGATGACTGCAGCAGGGTAACACGATGAACATAGTACAGTTTTGTACCTACCATAAATGTAGATGTTCGAGTGTATACCCTGCTGCAGTCCAAGTTATCCTCCCTCCATCCCCTCTGACCTAACTAACTAAAACTTTACAATACACTGTTACTACCTTTGTGATGTATTTGCTTATAGCTGGAGGGATGTTTTGTTTGTGCTAAACTTTTTAGATTGGTACTATTTACTGACCACCTTTTTGGGGGCACCTGACATCTGGGGCAAGAAAAACTGAAGAAAATGGCGTTGGATGCATCATATATACCCCAGGCGCACTGACGTCAGGGAAGAAGCGACAGCAACCGACGCCAGACCAAGACTTTGGAATTCAGGCCGACTGCGGGACTGCCTGACAGGATAACCCAAGTGTGAATACTGCAGCAGGGTATACACTCAAACATCTACATTTATGGTAGGTACAAAACGGTACTTTCTGGAGGTGGATGTGATCTTGCTGACTCTATGGATAATTTTTTTAAACAACGGAAAAAGTATTTGCCATATAAACTCCTGAATACTGAGAGGACAGAGAGGAGGAGGAGGAAGATTATACTCATTTGTATAACCCACAGTAACTTTCTCCTGCATTCACATATGAAAGATATTTATATGCTCCTCATAGTCAGTGTTGCAAAACTGATGCTCAGGTCTTCCTAACATGAAGAAGCCTGCATTTGGCCCAGTTTCCAGATCTTTGCATCATTCCCAGCTGATATACATCCAACAACTGACTTCTGGATGTCAGGGTATAAGGAGGATGTCTGTTGGTGCTATCTTCAGTTCTTTCCAGCCAGTCTGATGTGCTTTCACGTGTGTTCATTACACTCTCGATCCGTCAATTAGCTCGTGTTTCCTAAGATCCTCTTTTCCTACCGGTCAGGTAAGTACCCTGTCGGGGAAATTTCTGCACTGTTTTAATGTTCAAAAAGTAAACAATTGCTGTCTGAAGCAAATCCCATATAAAGATTTTCACTTGTTTTGTCTGTTCTGCATGAAGCCTCAGCACACAACAGCTCCATCTGTCCTGACTGTGCAAAATTCCTTGAGAAAACTCTCAAACATAGAGCAGAGGTACTTGCCCATGTGGAGTCATCATCTTTGTATTCTTGAGTGGCTTTGCAAACCACTGCTACCACAGGGCCTTTGCAGACTATAGCATCTATTGGCATCATTCCAATAAAACGGAAAGACAAGCTGAGGACCCTGATGTTTCTGAAAAAGCTGTAACTACTGTTCTTAAGTCTGACTTAGGTGAGGTGGCTTTACAGTCGCCTGGTCCGGCGACTTCTAGGCCTGAACCCTCTGGCTCAACCCCTCAGGAGGCAGCCATGGCTTCTGGCCCACCTTCAAATGCCAACACAGTTCACACATTGGTTCTGAGGTTGCTTCTTCAGCCTTAACTTCCGACGTCCTAACCGTGTCTATTGAGGGAAGACTTTGAGTATTCCCTGACTACTGAAGTCACAATGGAAGTTACAGTTGGTTGACTGCATCCTTCGTTCACCCCTGTAAAATGGACAACCAAACCAAAGCAAATCGCTTCATTTGCTTTGCAACCACCTCCAACCACTTCTACACAGACCAAAGCCCAAGACCTCCTTAAAATATTGTTGGAGTTTATGGCTTTCATGAAATCTAGAGAACTATCTCATTCGTCCACATCTGAGGCCTCTCCATTTAAAAGAATCTGGGAAGTAGTTTTTCAGGAAGAGGAAGATTCCCTCTAGCTCTGAGGATGAGGAATAGTCTTACTCTGGATTCTTACCACCTCAAATTAGACTCAGATGACACAGTCTCATCATGCCCCCCGCTGAGGACCTTTTTCTTCAGGGATATCCTGCAGAGAATGAAGGAGGCTTTCAGTTGGGCAAGTAAGGAGATGTCCTTCCATATCACTGTTGCAGTGTTCTTCACCTAAGGGATCTCGTGCTAAGGATAGGCCAATGTCCAAACAGTATACCAAAGCCTTTAGGTCTTATAGGTACTGTACGTCACCAGTATGCACACCATGCAAGATATAGGGCTTGAAGGTGATGTATGGATGCAAGCACTCAAAACCTCTTTGCCACCAGTCCAAATGCCATTATCATACATCAGTCTAAATGCCCTTCTGCTGTGCTGGTTACTAAGCTGTTTTTCAGGTAAGTGTTCCTTCGGGATATGTTCTCTTCCTTTTTACTGTGGTTTGATCTTGTGTTCATGTCACCCAGAATGGGAAAATGCAAGTGTGTGAGGCATATTCTTTATAAAGACTGTCAAGACCAGTGTCTTTTTTGGTTGGGTGCTTCCCATGAGCATGCGCAGTGTTCTCTCTGCCAGGCATTTGTGTCTAAGACTCTCTCTAGTCACCTGTCCTCCTCGTTCTTATATTGTCCAAACCAGTGATTTAAGCTATTGGCTCAGGGTGCTGTGGCAGAATCCTCCCATCAGTGAGGGTCAGCCATCTGCTAAGAAGGCCAAAAAAGTCAGACCTGATCTGCTTGCTGTCTAGTCTCCCCCAACATTTCTCTAGAGGCCAGTGAAAGCCGTGAAGATCGTCTGGTGCTTGTTTCAGGTTCCTCTGCTGTGACCTTGTTGGAGGCCATCATGGATGTTCATCGTGTTTCACTGTTGCAGTCATCACTGTAGGGTTCTTCCTGCCAGCAGGCAGTCCTCGGTCGGCCATAATCCCAAAGTCTGGGTCCGGCGTCGGCTGTTCAGTCATGCTCCCTGATGTCAGAGCGCCAGGAGTACAAAGCTGCCAGCTGACGCCATGTTCCCAAGTCTTTCTTGCCGTGTGGTGAAAGAAGTTCGCAAGTGCCGGTCGGCTGACTCCTGATATTTTTTCTTGCTTCAGTCCGAAGACTGACTTCTTCTCAAAGCTAAGTACCCCGTTGGGGAAACTTTTTTCTTGCTCCAGTCCGATGTCAGAAAAAGTTAATAATTGCATTTCTTGTGGGAAGCAAATACCTCAAGGATTTCCATTCTTACTGTATTCCTTGTTTAGGCCCTGACCACGACGTAGCTAGTTGTCGGTTTTGTGCTAGATTTAACCAACATACGATTAAGCGGAGGTACGATTTTGCTTTTCACTACTTTGGTAGGCGATTTAGTTATAAAATGTCGTCGGACACGCTTCCGACTACCGGAGTTCACAAACGACGCAAGGATAAGGACAGGCCTCCAAGGTCCAAATCAGACTACGTTACACAGCCAGAGCCAGCTTCAGGTTTGGCCGTCGTCAGTGAGGCACTTTCGCAGCCCCTGTCGTCGGCCATTTCAGAACCGATAGCTGAAACGGACTCCCACGAGGAGCCAACTAGGCCTATGAGCACTCCAGCTGCAGGACCTTCGGACAGTGCTCCCTCGGATGGGTCCGGAGCCGCTGTGCAGGTACCAGCTTCAAAGGGGGTTTTCAGTCCTACACAGCTTCTGATAAAGGCAAAACCCAGGACAAAGACAAAGACTCCTTCTAAATCTAAGACACCAGCCCAGGCCTCTTCTGATCCGGGACCCAAATCACAGAAACAGTTACTTAAAATGGCAGAGGACTTGCTAACCATGATTAGGGGTTCACATCCCCCTCCAGACAAAAGGCCAAGGCAAGAGTTGGATTATGAATCTTCTGATCAGGCATCTATTTCTTCAGTGTCTTCCTCTGAACAGGAATATTCTTTCCCTCCTTGTGAGGATTCTGATGCTGAGGAATCTATTCCATCAGCTTCTCCCCCTGAGGATTTTTCTTTTGGGGAAACTTTACATGACATGAGGGAACATTTTCACTGGGAGGGACAGGAGTACTCGGAATCTAAGAGAAGGCTCAGGGATTTCCTTCTTCTTCCCCAACATAGACCCCTGGCTATTCCTCCTATTTTGGATATTGTGGAGGATGCTTTTTTTGAGGCTAATTTAACTCCTGACTCCTTTCCTCCCACTCCTGCTAAGCCCGACAGATATTACAGGGTCCCTGACTCCCACCAGTTCCTTTACAAAAATCCTACTGCTGATCCAGAAACCATTTCTCAGGGTCCTAAGGGGGTTAAGGCTGCTTCTGCTAAAAATCCTATTCCGACAGATAAGGATTCCAGGGCTTTGGAGAGATGGGGCAAAAAAGTGTATACTTCTGCTACTTTATCGATTAGGGCTTTAAATTGCCAATTTCATATGCTAAAGTATCAGCAATTTCTACTGTCTGTTATGAAACAAAAGTTAGGTACCATTTCTGCATGTGCAGATAATAAGGAATTGCATGATTTGATGCATGCTACTGAACAAGTGGGGAAACATGGTTTACACTTTGGTTTTGATGCCTTGGAGGCTTCTTGCAGGGCGGCTGCCTCTGGCACAGTCATTAGAAGACATGCTTGGTTAAAGGAACAAAACTTACCTGATCAAGTGAAAGCAAAGTTACTGGATGCTCCTGTTCAGCATAATGTTTTGTTTGGGCCTAAGGCTGAAGAGGTGATAAAGAAAATGGTGGATAAGGCAAAATCCATGCAAACGGTTAAGGATTTCTTACAAGTTCAGCCCCCTAGATTTAGCAGAAATTGGCCAACAAAAAATTGGTCTTTTCCCAACTCAGACAGGTCTCAGAGGGGTAGATACAGGCGCACCAGAGGGAGGCCTCAAACACAAACCTCTTACAGACCAAGACAATAGAGTGCTTCCACCTCCAGGGGTGGAGAGGACAGACCTCAATCATTTAGAAAACAGGCTCAATGACTCCCCCTGCATGGCTCCAGGAACTTCTCTCCTGGATGCCCCTCTAGGAGGAAAACTCTCTCTTTTTCAACAAAATTGGACTTGCATAACCCAAGACAAGTGGGTTCTGGATGTAGTTTCAAGAGGTTACAAATTCCACTTTCATACCTTGCCAAGACCAAACGGTTGGCCAGACCTACCAAAACACCAACGGTCCGAGGCATTAAACCATGTGGGATCCCTCATGGCTATGAGGGCCATAGAACTGGTTCCACAATCAGAGACGGGGCAGGGCTTTTACTCAAGGCTTTAGTTCCCAGAAAGCAAAACTCATGGAGACCCATCCTGGGTCTGTCAATCTTAAATACTTTCCTGGAGATACCAAAGTTCAAAATGCTTACTCTGCAGCAGCTCCTGCCAATGTTGAGCAAAAATGCATGGATGGTGACATTGGATTTAAAGGAGGCTTACCTTCACATCCCTATCAGACAGGAGTGCAGAAAATACCTCCGGTTCAAGGCCGGCTCGAAACATTACCAATTCTCTGCACTGCCCTTTGGCTTGTTTACTCCGCCCAGGGTCTTCACCAAGTGCCTGGCACCAGTAGTAGCTTATTGCAGACTCAAGGATATTCATATTTACCCTTATCTGGATGACTGCCTTATTCAAGCAGACAGCAAGGATGTTTTACTCCAGCACCTGCAATTTGTTCAAAATCTTCTCAAGTACCTGGGATTCACTGTAAACATAAAGAAGTCAAGTTTGACCTCCACACAACAGATAACTTTTCTGGGTGCTCTTTTAAACACAACAACCCAGATGGCATTCCTGACATCCGAAAAACAACTACAGCTGGCTTCCACTTTCAAAACCTTGGCTTCTATAACTCGGCTAACTGCAAGGAAATTCCTGCAGGCTTTGGGTTACATGGCCTCCTGCATCCTTCTCATACCAAATGCAAGACTACATATGAGAGAAATGCAATGGTACCTAAAAAGAGTATGGTCCCAGCATTGCCACAGTCTAGACGCACAGATTGCTGTCTTGCCTTGCCTACAAAAGGAATTCCATTGGTGGTCCATGGCATGTCTTCACAACAAAGGCAAAGCCTTCAGTCTACCTCCAGCCAGCCAAGTGTCAACCACAGATGCCTCGGATTACGCATGGTGAGCCCACTTGCAGGGAAAGGGTCTGCAAGGTTTTTGAACAGAGGATCAGAAGCTCCTACATATCAATTTAAAAGAGATGTTAGCTGTTCAGAATGCCCTCTTGGCTTTCAGGGATCTTCTACAACCAGGACAACTACCGATACGAACAGATAACACCACAGTTATGTGGTACATAAACAAGCGGGGGGGCTCATATTCCTACCCCCTTTGCAGACTAGCCATGATTCTATGGAACACAGCACTAGCTTGCAAAGTGGATCTACAAGCTCAGTTCCTGCCAGGGAAACAAAATACTTTGGCAGACAGCCTGAGCAGGAACCTGTCAGACCCACACGAGTGGATGCTAGACACCCACATATTCAAGATGATTACAGAAGCCTGGAGCTGCCCGGACATAGATCTATTTGCATCCCCCCTCAACCACCAGTTACAGATTTTTTGCACAAGGACTTTTTCACAAGCTAGCATGGAAAGTGGATGCACTATCATTCAGTTGGAAAAACCTCAAGGGGTATGCCTTTTCACCACTACCTCTTCTACCACAGGTGTTGTTAAAGATCAAGCAGGACAAGCCCAAGATGATGATCCTACTGGCCTTGTCAATTCTGGTACTCAACACTGAAGAATCTATCTCAGGAACCACCTCGGATTTTGCCTCAGATTCCCAATCTATTGTCCCAACACCAGGGCCAGGTTCTGCACTCTCATGTCAAAACTCTCAGCCTGGCGAATTCAGGATCCATGATTAATCCTCCCCTTCCCAAAAAGGTCATGGATGTTATCTTAGAAGCCAGACGGCCTAGCACTAGAAAATCTTATGCAGGCAAATGGAAGAGATTTTGCACCTGGATGCATGCTCAGGATTCGGATTCTCTCATTCCTAATATCCCTCTGATTCTGCTTTATCTAACAGACATGCTACATAAGGGTTTATCCTTCCTCCTCCATAAAAATTCATGCCTCTGCTATCTCTGCACATTACAATACAGACCCTCCACTCTTTTCGCATCCACTTCTGAAACAATATCTACGAGGAGCAAAGAATTTAAGGCCTCCTAGGACACCACCCATACCTGCCTGGGACCTCAACTATGTTCTGGAAAAACTCAGTCTACCTCCTTTTGAGCCTGCTGCCACAACTGATATTAAGTATTTATCATGGAAGACAGCTATCCTACTGGCTTTGATTTCAGCCCGGAGAGTCTCGGAGTTACAAGCACTCATGGCTGTGAAACCTTACATTATTTTTCACCAAGATAGGGTGTCTTTAAGGACTAATCCTACTTTCATGCCTAAAGTGGTTTCCAAAGTGGCTTTAAATCAAACTATTCACCTGCCAACTTTTTTTACTAATCCACAAAATAAGGGGGAAAGGATTTTGCATTCCTTGGATGTACATAGACAACTTCGTTTTTACCTGGACAGAACCAAGGATATCAGGAAAACAGAGCAACTGTTTGTTTCTTATGCAACAAACTCCCAAGGCAAAGCCATTTCAAAACAGACCATTTCTAAATGGATTGCGCATGGAATCAGATTTTGTTACTCTCATCATGGAAAGCAAATCCCAGGAAAAATTAGGACTCACTCTACCAGAGCTGCTGCTACTTCAGCTGCCTTTCTCAAGGGAGTACCTACCAAAGATATTTTGGAAGCTGCAACTTGGAGTTCAGTGCATACTTTCTCTAAGCACTATAATCTCCCTCTTTACTCTAAGTCTAGGGCAGGCTTTGCTTCTGCAGTCTTGCAGGGCCTTCTAGCCGCACCTTCTTCTCTATAACCACCACCCCTTATCTCAGCTTTGGGATTCAACCCTACAGTGATGACTGCAACAGTGAAACACGATGAACATAGTACAGTTGTGTACACCTACCATAAATGTAGATGTTTGAGTGTCTTCAGTGTTGCAGTCTGGGTTACCCTCCCTCCTGTCCCCTTTTATACTTTCACTAGTGTGCTTACCTACTTCACCTTTCTTCTGAGGTGTATTTGCTACAGGCTATGGGGTTTGTGGAATGTTATTTTTTGGTTTTTACTATTGGCCTTCATTTTTAGGCACCTGACATCTGCGGCAAGAAAAACTGGAGAACATGGCATCGGCTGGCAGCTTTGTACTCCTGGCGCTCTGACGTCAGGGAGCATGACTGAACAGCCGACACTGGACCCAGACTTTGGGATTCTGGCCGACCGAGGACTGCCTGCCGGCAGGAAGAACCCTACAGTGATGACTGCAACAGTGAAGACACTCGAACATCTACATTTATGGTAAGTGTACACAACTGTACTATTTGACTTCTCGCATGTCCTTGGAGGCTTAGCCAACATCTGCACCTGACGTTGAGGGGGGGACTTCAGCTGATGATATTTGAGGGACCGAGAAAGAATCCTTGGATTTCAGGAAGGGAGGAAATTCCTTCCTCCCATAATTGAGTCACATTAAGGGTCTGACCCTGCAAGGGTTTTTCAGGTGGACATCCCACAGAAAAAGAAACTGATAGGAGGATTCTGCCATAGCACTCTGAGCCAATAGCTTAAATCACTGGTTGAATGGCAGGAATTTGCTCTGGGTTTGGAATGTTTTGGTCTTGAGTCCTCCTTTAATGGATCTCTATTCCTGTCCCAACTGCCCTTCCTAGTCTTCAACTCCTGTTAAAAGACCTAGGGAACTGTATTCCTCTGATGAGCTTTTGGATTCTGGGGAAGAATCCCTAGCCTATTCTTCCCAAATTCCTTTCCCCTTGGACTACAGTTTGGAGCAAGAGGATTCTTTGAGTCCAGACTCCCTCTTGGAAGAGCTGTCCTTTGGGAAGTTGTCCCCAGTCTCTGACATTCAAAGGAGGTACGAGGAGCTCCTACAGATGGAATCTTCCAAACAACCAGCTGTCCTTCCTGTTCTGGCTGCTCTTTTGGATACATTTTTGCAGCTTCTGTAGCTCCTGACTCTCAGGTTCCTGCTCCAAAGAAGCCTGATAGGTTCTACAAGGTGCCTGAGGACTGCAAATTTCTTTAAAAGGTACTCTTCTTCAGTTGTAGTGATATTAGTTTCTTTTTACAAACCCTCTAGGTTGTTGCCATCTACTGAGCTACTTCTTTCTGAGAAGGATAGTAGGGTTATGGAAAGGTTGGGCAAGAAGTTTTACACTGCTGCCACCTTGTCCTTTAGGGCCATTAACTACCAGACTTGTATGACTATATATGTTTCGGCCCTCCTTTCCCAGGTTTCTAAGGTGGTTTTTGACCTTCCTGATTTTGAGGGAAAAGTTTCTGCCCTTTTCCTGTTGGGGTCCACTTCTGAAGATGCCCATTATTCAGTAAAATGCAGCATGCAGCAGGGCTGCTGCCTTTTGCTTTATTGATGAGGCACTCTTCCTGGCTAGGTCTTCAGGCTTTCATGACATTAGTGCCAAACTTTTGGATACACCTCTGGATAACAAAAATCTATTTGGACTGTTGCTGGTGCTGACTTATTTGTCCATGCAGGAACTGAGGCATGTTTTTGTTTCCCGTTTCCAAGTTTCAGAGGAGCTCTCCTTCCAAGTCTGCCTTTGTTCATAGACAGAATTGCCCTCCTTCTAATGGCAAGAAATGTTCTAGGCATATTAGTCCTGCTAAGTCTAAGAAGTCTTTTTTTTTTTTTTTTTCTCCAAGATAAGCCTTGTCCTATTTGACATTTGGCCTTCCCTGCCCAGGTTCCCTTGTCTTTCCACTTTTGCTTATCTGTTCCAAATTGGCTCAGATTCTTGGTTTCCTTTGATTATCTGTCACAGATATTTCATGGGTTGGAAATCCCTTCCTTCCTTTTCAGGCATTCCTCAGCCTCCTCAAGAACAGGTACCTTATTTTCTAGAGGTTCTGCAGTCCCTTTTGGATCACAGCACTGTTCATCTTGTTCCACCCAGCCAGGTGGGAAAAGGTCTTATAACAGATGTTTTTAGTTTCTCAGAAGGAGGGTACGTGGAAACAGATTATGGACGTTTCTCTGCTCAACACCTTTCTCAAGATTCCTTCTTTTTGGATGTTGTCCCTTCCAACCTTGTTTCCTCCTCTTGTTCCCTAGGCCTTTGTTTTTTTTCTAGATCTCAAGGATGCGTACCTTCACATCCATATTTATCCTCATTTCTTGAAGTGTTTATATTTCTCTGTTTCTTCCTTACATTTTTCAGTTCTCTGCTTTGCCTTTTAGCCTCTTTACTTTCCCAAGGGTATTCACCAAATGCCTCACTCCTGTCATTGCTTTTTGCATCCATATATTCCCTGCCTAGATGATCTGCTCATTCAGACTCTTCCAGCCAGCAGTCTGCTGCAGGATCTCCAGTTTACTATTTGCCTTTTATACAGTCTGGGGTTCACCGTAGACCTCCAGAAATCAGTCCTGACAACTTCCCAGGATCATATTTTCCTCTGTTGCAGGCTCCAGACTGTTCCAATGCTGGTATCTCTCCCTGCCCCCAAGGTTCTGTACCTGACCACCTTTTTCCAGTCTCTTCTTACTCTGTCCTGGCCAAGGAGTTTCTGAAGGTTCTGGGATTTAAGGTCTCCACCATTCCCATGCCCCCTATTGCCATGCTCTATTATTAGAAAGTCGCACTGGTACCTCAAATCATTGTGACTCAGACATTGCCAACCCCTTGAGTTCCCTCTTCCCTTTCTTCCTTGTCTCAAGATTGACCTGCATTGGTAGATTCATCATCTCTCTCTCACTCCATAACTTCCATTTCAGGCTCCAGTTCCCTCACAAGAGTTGTTCAGATGCCTTAGATGTGGGGTGGGAAGTTTTCTTGTGGCCCGCTAAAGGTCCTGGGTCTCTGGCTTCAGGTTAGACCATATCAACATAAAAGGGATGAGGTCTCTGCTTTTGGCTGTGCAGACTTTTCATTCTCTTTTTCATCCCAGGTCCCTCAGTCTTCACAGACAATTCCACAGTGATGCGCTATGTCAACAAGTGTTGGTGGGGGGGGGGGTACACAAGGTCCTATCTCCTTTGCCACCTAGCTGTTCAGGTATGGGATATAGCTATCCAGTGTTGCATAACTCTTCAGGTGGTTTACATTTCCTCAGAACACAGTCTTGTGGCAGACTGAGCAGGTTCAGAACACAGACTCACGAATGGATGCTTCACAGAGATGTGTTCCTGGACATTGCCAGTCGATGGCTTATTCCTCGGGTAGATCTTTTCACTTCTCCTCTGTCCAGACAGTTTGCTCTGTGCTGTTCCAGAGTGCCCAAGTCCTCTGACTTGGAAGGTGGATGCCCTGTTTTTCCTTGGAAAGAAATATTTCTGTATGCCATCCCCCCTTCCCCTTCCTCTATTGCCACAAGTTCTACACAAGATCAGGCAGGCCTCTCCCAAAATCTTGCTGGTGACTCCTCCTTGGCCCAGACAGCATTGGTTTCCCCTTCTTCCTCATTTGGCCAGGGGCAATCGCCACAAGTTCCCTCACCAGGTGGATCTTCTCACACAAGACAAGGGATCTATCGTTTATTCTGACTGCCCACTTTTGAAATGACACTGTTGGTGATAGGGTTTTGATCCCTTTCAGGAACCTCTTTTCTGAGGATGTGCTCTGAATTCTGCAGGAGGCCAGGAAGTCCACTACAAGAAAAATCATACGTCTCAGTGGAAAAGATTTTCCATCTGGGACCTCTGTCACCATCAAGAATCCCCTCTCTGTGGAGGTTCCTCTGGTTCTTTTATTTTTGTGATCTGCTCCATGCTGAGTTCGTATATTATTTAGTTAAAGCTCACCTGTCAGCAGTTTCTGCTTCTCTACCCTTGAATCCTCCTCTGGCCTTCAGGTTTGAGGTCAAACAAGTAAAAGCATCCTTCATATCAAGCATCCCAAGAAGCCTATTCCCCCCCTTATTGGGACTTCAATTTTGTACTTGACAAATTGACTCGGGCTCCTTTTGAGCCTGCCTCCTTACAACATTGTACTTGGAAGACTGTTCTTCTTTTGGCTCTTACTTCTGCCAAGAGAGTTCTGGACTTTAGGATGTTCTTTGTGTTCCACTGGTGCAGTCATCACATTTGGGTTATCCCTGCCAGGGTAGCCCTCGGCGGGCCCGAATACTAGTGGCTTAGTATTTCTGTGTCTGTTGCTGTCACTTCAGGACTAACGTCAGGTCATCAGTAGTATAAAGTAAGGCAGCAGACGCCATTACATCAGTCTTTCTTGCTGTGGACCCCGAAGCAGAAGCAGTTTACATGAGTGCCAGTCGGCTGCTACCTGAGTTTCGTCGTCCGAATTGAAGCTGAAGTCTTCTAAAGCTAAGTTACCCCATTGGGGATCCTTTTTTCTTGCACTAACCAATATCAGAAAAAGTTAACAGTTGTCTCGCCCTTGGAAAGCAAATACCACACCGAGACTTTCATTCTTACTGCATCACTTGCTTAGGCCCAGACCACACCGTCCCCCACTGTCGCTTCTGTGCTTTGTTCAACGCCAGAACTATATGTTGTCTGGCCCTTATTGTAGCTAGATATTTTTGCTTACAGTCCTCAAATTCCGATATGGGTTCAATAAGCCATCTGTCAGTAGATCTTCAGAAAAACCGTGAAGATAAAGACAGAGACAGATGGCACAGGTCCAAACCTACAGCCGATGCTCCCTTTAAGCTAGTCATCAGTTCTCCGGTCCTCAGTGAGGTGCTTTCGCAGGCCCTGATGCCCTCTTCTGTGGATTCCCAGGCTGCTACCAAGACCCTTTCGGAGTCCGGTATGCCAGAAAACTCTTCTTCGACTAAGCATCCTGTGGTCGTCTCTACCTTGGATGGGTTTGGAGCCGCTGAGCAGGCACCGGCTTCCGAGGAAGTCCTTCACACTACCGATTCTCGACACAAACCAACAACTTCTTTCATGACTACTGTTCTTTCAAATACTACCAAGTTTCTTAGGCCCAGGTTACGAACCACACCCAAGAAACCTACAACCCAATCTCGGGCAACCACTTCCTTGCCTCGGTCTCAAATGCTTAAAATGGCAGAAGACCTTGTCATGCTGATCAGGAGGAGCCAAGCTATCCCTTCTAAAAGAAAGAGATCTGTCCCCTGTAGTTTTATTTGAACAGGAGTCCGATGACTCTGATGCATCTGAGTATGAAGACATGCAACCCCTCTCTGCTTATGAGGATTCTGATGCAGAGGATTCCATTCCTTCAGCCTCTCCCCCAGAGGATTTTTCCTTTGGGGAACCCTTCACTCCTTAAGGGAATATTTCCAATGGGAAAGTCAGGACTACCCTCAGTCTAAAAAGAGATTCAGGGAATTCTTAGATCTTCCACAGCACAGACCCCTGGCCATTCCCCCAGTCCTGGATGTTGTGGAGGATGTTTTCCTGGAATCCAGCTTGACTCCTGACACCCACCCTCCTGCACCCATAAAAGACTGGTATTACAGGGTCCCTGACTCACACACATTTCTATTTAAAAATCCTACCCCGAGGTAATTTCTCAAGAGCCTAAAGGAATTAAAGCAACCTCTGCTAAGAATCCCATCCCCTAAAATAGGGATTCTTAAGCACTAGACAAATGGGGTAAAAAAGTATACACCTCAGCTACTCTTGCTATCAGAGCACTAAATTGTCAGTTCCATATGCTAAAATTTCAGCAACATACCCTGGAACTCCTCAAACAAAAAATGTCTTCCTTTCCTGCTTGTGCAAAATCTAAGGAGTTACAAGAGTTAATGCATTCTGCAAGTCAAGTAACTAAACACACCTTGCACTGTGGTTTTGACACCCTAGAAGCTTCTTGCAGGGCAGCAATCACTGGTTCTGTCCTTAGAAGGCATGCATTGCTTAAGAACAGCCCTTGCCAGACCATATTTAAATCTAAATTGTTGGATGCCCCCTTGCACAAAGACAACTTATTTGGCACTAAGGCAGAAAAGGTCTTAAAAAAAGATGGAAGAAAAAGCAAAGTCTATGCAGATAGTTAAGGATTTCTTACAGGTCCAGCCACCCAGGTTCAGCAGGCATTGTCCCTCAGCACTGATCCTTTCCTGCTCCCACCAGGTCAGTTCAGCCTAGACCTTGGGTAACCAGACACCGCAGACAGCATCCACAGGGGATGCAGAGATGTAAGTGGACTACTTCCACTTCAAAACCAGGGAGTTCTAAGCCACCCCCTTATGGTTAGAACTCACAATGACTCTTCTCCCCCACCCACTCCCTCTGCCCACCTCCACATACCCCTAGGAGGAAAACTCTCCTTTCATGCAAACACCTGGGCCACCATTACCAATGACCACTGGTTTCTCAACATAGTGTCCCAGAGATAAAATGTTCTTTCCACACCCTTCCAACTCCAAAAGGGTTCCCAGATCTACCTCAGAACCAGTGGGCAGAGGCACAAAAGCAAGTTCTTTCCCTGCTCTCCATGAGGACAGTAGAGAATGTTCCTGCAGAACAGAAAGGCCAAGGTTTCTACTCCAGACTTTTTCTGGTACCCAGGAAAGAGAGCACCTAGCTCCCCATCCTTGATCTATACATTCTAAACACCGTCCTGGTGATCCCAATATTCAGTATGCTCATCCTACAGCAGCTACTACCCATGCTCTCCAAGGATGCTTGGCTAGCCACCCTAGTCCTAAAGGAGGCCTACCTCCACATTCCTGTCAGGGAGTCATGCAGGAAATATCTCCATTTCAGAGCAAGATCTCAGCACTTTCAGTTCTCTACGCTTCCCTTTGGCTTATCTACTGCTCCCAGAGATTTCACAAAATGTCTGACTCCAGCCATTGCCTTTTGCAGGCAAAGGAATATCCAGATTTACCCATACTTGGAGGACTGTCTAATTCAGGCAGACAGCCAGGAAAAGCTGCTCAAGCACCTGGCCTTTGTGAAGTCCCTACTAACCTCCCTAGGGTACACAATCAATGAAAAGATATCCAAGCAAGTATCCACCCAAAGGATTATATTCCCAGGAGCAAGCCTGGACACAACATCCCAGATGGCATTCCTTACACCAGAAAAGCAAACCTTCCTGACAGCCTACTTCTCTCAACTAGCCACCAGACCCCAACTATCTGCAAGGAAAATCCTGCAAGCTCTGAAGTTCATGGCATCTTTCATTCTACTCCTTCCGTATGCCAGACTACATATGAGGAAACTTCAATGGTACCTAAAAAACCTTTGGTGTCAACACTCTCAAGACCTGGAGACTCTTATACCGATAATACCTTCCCTCAGAAAAGATTTTCTTTGGTGGGCAACAGGATGCTCCCTCAACAAAGGACTACCTTTCTCACCACCCCATGCCACCCAGACCCTCACCACAGATGCATCAGATTATGCCTGGGGTGCACACCTGGATGGCAGGTGCATACAGGGCCAATGGAGCCCACAGCAAATCCATCTGCATGTCACCCAAAAAGAGATGATAGCTGTCCAGCATGCCTTGAGAGCTTTCAAGCCCCTTCTCTCCCCAGGGGCTTTCCTGATCAAAACATGCAACACAACTGTGATGTGGTATATCAACAAGCAGAGAGGGACACGATCCTACCCTCTATGCAGGCTGGCCATGACCCTTTGGCACACAACCTCTGCCATGCAACTCCATGTGCTAGCACAATTCCTACCAGGTTCTCTCATCTCTCTGGCGGACCACTTAAGCAGAAATCTTCTGGACCCACATGAGTGGCAGCTCAACAGAAAAACCTTCACCGTAATAACTCAGAAATGGGGCACCGCGAAGGTCGACTTCTTTGCTTCACACACCAACCATCAGCTTAGCAAGTTTTGCACCAGAGAGCATCACTGCAAGTCTTGGAAAGTGGATGCTCTGTCCTTCCCCTGAGTCAGTCTATTGGTCTATGCCTTTCCTCCACTACCTCTCATCCCCAGGGTACTACTCAAAATAAAGGAGGAAAAACCAAGGACAATTCTTATAGCTCCAGACTGGCCTCACCAGCACTGGTACTACTTGCTGCGCAGCCTGTCCCCTCTGCCACCTTGGTATATCCCTCAGATTCCAAACCTCCTGACCCAGAGGGAAGGGAATTCATGCATCCCCAATTGCAGACACTCAATTTGGCAGCTTTGCTTATTCCCTAACCGCCCGATCAATCTGCCAACCTCAGCAAACAGGTTCTAGATGTTGTACATGAGACCAGATGCTCTAGCACTAGGAAATCATATGCTGACAAATGGAAAAGGTTCTGCACCTAGATTCAGACTAAGGGAGCCAATTTGGCACAGCCCTCCCTCCCACTCATCCTGGATTACTTAGCTGACCTGCTACACAGTGGACTCTCCTTTTTCTTTCTTAAAATTCATGCCTCTGCTATCTCTGCTCATTTTCCCACTGAGCAGCCCCTTTTCTCACACCGTCTGATCAAACAGTTCCTAAGAGGGGCTAGCAACTTGAGGCCACCCAGAAGAGCCACCAACCCTAGCTAGGGTCCTTAACTTTGTGTTGGAAAAGCTCACCCTCTCCCCTTCGAACCTGCCTCTTCAGCGGAGCTAAAATTTCTCTCCAGGAAGGCAGCTTTCATTCTGGCCATCACTTCTGCCAGAAGGGTCTCCGAGCTGCAAACACTCATGGCTGTGGAACCCTTCATCATCATCCGTGCTGACAGGGTATCCCTCATGACTAATCCATCCTTCATGCCCAAGGTGGTATCCAGTGTGCCTCTCAACCAATCCATTCATTTGCCCACCTTTTTCCCTAACAAACAGAACAAGGGGGAAAGCATCCTGCACTCTCTAGATGTGCATTGACAGCTCAGATTCTATCTAGACAGGACTAAATCCTTCAGAAAGTCTGATCAGTTGTTGATTAGCTTTGCTGCAGGGGCAGAAGGCAAAGCCATCTCCAAATGGATAGCACACTGCATCCATTTCTGCTACAAACAACATGGAAAACCTCCCCCCAAGGGGGACAGGACTCACTCCACCAGAGCAGCCTCCACCTCTGCAGCTTTCCTCAGAGGAGTCCCCACCAGGGACATCCTGGAGGCTGCCACCTGGACATCTGTTCACACCTTCACCAAACATTACCACCTGCCTATCTTCTCTAAATCCAGGGCAGGGTTTGTCTCTGAAGTCTTGCCAGCCCCTAGTTTCCTTGGCTGCCTCCACCCTTTTCCTCAGCTTTGGGAATCAACCCAAATGTGATGACTGCGACAGTGAAACATGAAGAACATAGTACAGTTGTGTACACTTACTAAAAATGAAGATGTTCGAGTGTATTCGCTGTTGCAGTCCTGGTTTCCCTCCCTCCATCACCCTCTTCTTTCTTCTCTTTCCTTACATGGGACATATTGGTGTTTACTTTCTACTGGTGGGGTTCTTCCACCAGAACCTGGCTCCCACTTAGGGGCTCCTGACAGGTTAGGGTGAGGAAAAACTGATGTAATGGCATCGGCTGTACTTTGTACTACTGATGACCTGACGTTAGTCCTGAAGCAACAGCAGCTGATGCAGAAATACTAAGCCTCTGGTATTCGGGCTGGCTGACGGCTACCCTGTCAGGGATAGCCCAAATGTGATGACTGCAACAGTGAATACACTCTAGCATCTACATTTACGGTAAGTGTACACAACTGTACTTTCTCATGGCTATTCCCCCTTTTAGTTTTTCATAGAGCTAGGGAGTCTCTTCAAATGAAACCTTTTTTTATGCCCAAGGTGGTCAGTGAGTTGTCTATTAATCAGTATATTCATCTGCGTTCCTTTTTTTTTTCCTTCTCTGCTGTCTGCCATTGAGAAGGTTCTTCACACCTTGGATTTGTATAGACAGCTCAGATATTATTTGGTTAAAACTGAGGTTATTCACAAATCTGAGCAGTTTATTTTCATTCCAGAACTTTGGATTTGACTGTTTCTAAGCAAACCATCTCCTCTTGGTTTTCCAAGGCCATTTTCTTTTATCTTTTCATGGCAAAATTCTATGGGCAATTGCCTCCTCTGGTGCCTTTTTCAAGGGTTTGGATACCAATTCCATTCTTGAGGCTGTCAGTTGGTCTTCTGTTCATACTTTCACTAAACATTACAAGCTGGATATTATTTCCAGGGCCCAGGCAGGATTTGCCAGGACTCTCCTGCACGGGTTTGTGGAGGGCTCTTCTCTTTCATCCTCCTCTCAGGCTTTTTCTTAAGCTCTGCTATTTTCCCTTAGGTGAATAATACTGCAGCAGTAGAAAAAGTACGGTTGTGTAAAATCTAGCCATAACAGTAAACATCCTTATCTTCACTGTTTTAGTATTCAGTCCTTCCCTCCTTCCCCCTCTGTCCTGGCTCTTGCTCTGTATTTTTGTTGCCGTCCTCTTCCTTTTTCCATATGGATGCACATGTTCTCCTTTGTCCCTGAGGGTACTCTGTTCCTCCTGGTGTTTTTTCATTTCTGAATGTTTGCGTCTATGCTTCACCTTTATGGGCTACAACTTGCACGGGGAGCATGCATGTGACATATGGCACGTATAAGACCTTAAGGCTCTGGTATATTGGTTGGACATTGGGTTATCTTTGGCTGGATGTCCCTTAGGTGACGAATACTGCAACAGTGAAGAGAAGGATGTTTACTGTTATGGTAAAATTTCACACAACTGTACTTTCTCCCTGGCCCATTTGGGCTATCTATTGCACCCAGAGTTTTTACAAAATGCCTAACCTCTTCTGATAGCACATTGCAGCATTGTAGGAGTCTATATTTACCCCTATTTAGATGATTGTCTTATTCAGGGAAGATCCAGATCCTGGGATGGCATATAGGTCACTGTAGACCATTTTCAGAAGGTAGGTTTCACCCTAAATCTTCAAAAATCTCAAACTCTCCCTCAAACAAGGATCCTTTTCCTGGGAACCATCACAGACTTGGTTCAACAGAAGGCCTTCCTTCCACAAGACAGGGTTGTGTTTTTGACAGGCTACCTGACAGGTCTGCTTCTAAAAATCTTATTACTGCAAGATAATTCCTGAGGTTACTGTGTTACATGGCATTGTGCATCCTCATGATACTATTTGCAAATTTACATGAGGAAACTTCAGTAGTTCATTAAAAAAAATGTCTAGGAACAGCATTCCCAACCACTGGGAACCCTGCTGCCTCTCCTTCCATGCCTAAAAAGAGAACTCCTCTGGTAGAAGAAAAACATTCAGAAGAAACGAGGCTCAAATTTCTACTCTGCCAGTAGTAGACAAAGACCATCATTATGGACAACTCGGACATAGCTTGGGTAGCCCGATTAGGTCCCCTGAAGGTACAGGACATTTGGTCTCCACAGCAAAGGTAGCTGCATATAAACCAAAAGGAGTTGCTGTTAATTTACCTCGCCTTGAAAGCCTTTCCTCAAAACTTAAGCACAGGGACACTGCAAATGTGGACAGACAACACTATAGTTATGTGGTACATAAACAAATAAGGGGGAACTTTGCCCTACCCCCTGTGTAGCCTTGCCAGAAAAATTTAGATGCTAGCTTAACAGATAAGGCTAACCTGCATAGCTTGTTATATTCCCAGACATTGCAATACCCTAGCAGATTCTCTAAGCAGGGAACTTCTAGACACCAGTGGATGGAAGTTGAAAAGGGAGACCTTCTTGGATATGGTCATAGGTAGGTACTAGGCTATCGGCCCAAGGGCCTACATAAGCCTAGCCGGCAAGGTTCCATAGCTTATGCCACCCAAGAAAGTTATTTTCCTGTGCCACTGTCCAGCAGAGACACAGAAGTGATCCCCGGGGTGTATTTCCTATTTCCCATCCACTCATCAAGATTTTTCTTGAAGAGTGCTAATGAAGAACTTTGCTTGACATAAATGGGTAGCTTGTTCCAGAGTATAGGAAGTCTCTGGGACAGGAATCTATCCCTCCAGAGTGTCCTGTTTATTGTGGTGACAAGGTTTAGGTCCCTAGAGCGTGTAGCTCGGAGGGATTGGGATTTCTTTAGGTGTAGCATGTCCAACAGCTCTGGGTTTGACATAGCTTTATATATTAGGCAGAGATCACCTCGGAGTAGGCGATATGCTATGGAGTAAAGCTGGAGTTTTTTGAGGGGGTCAGTGTAGGGCATTTGTTTCAGGCCAGTAATCCTCTTTGTGAGGTACTTCTGTGGCCTTTTCAGCTGCTGCAGATGTCTTGTGAGGTACATTCCAAAAGGGACGTTATACTCTATAATGGGTCTAATGATTGACAAGTAGAGGGGAACAATGACCTCTTTTTTCCTGGATGAGAACCCTTTTGTGATGAGGTGTGCCATGTACAAAGACTTCCTGACTACTGTGGCGATGTGACTATCAAAGGAGAGACTAGTGTCCACCTGGGTCCCAAGGTCTCATCACGCATTTGGTGTTAAGTAGATTGCTGCCTATGTGGCAGTTCGTGGGTGAAAAATTATATTGTGCTGCTTACTGTGATGGATTTGAAGTCTTCTTAAGACACTCAGTCTTGCTGGCTGGATTCTGCTGAAATCAAAGTCTGGTTACATTTTCATTCACAGTCTATTGCATACAGAAACTTGCAGAATACACTGATGAGAGAATATTTGCAGCATCAACTTAGAGCAGTAACAAATAACTTTTTATAATAAACCAGATGGACTAACTTTGCAGCTTAAAGTACTGTTCCACTTTACTTCTCATATAGTACAAATGATGTGAGAGATGTAATATTTACTTCGGGACAGATATGTCCCTACCAATACCCCTAACATAATTGGATTAATACAGATCTTTATATACAATTTTAGTCATGCACATACATATACATTTCCTCTTGATATTCTATTTTGGAGAATTGCTCATCCTGTAGAAACAATACTAATTGTTGCAGATGCTGACGCAAATGCTGACTTAATATTTTTAAGCTTCCTTGTTTAACAATGTCTTGTCACATTTTTGCTGAATTTGTAAGAGGCCAGCTTTTCTGACAGTGTGACCATCCTGTATTCTATTTGGCTCTTTGTATAAGAACATCTGTTCTTGTGCCAATGCTGATGTCCTGTTGTCCATTCTTTTTATATGCAGAAAAACATGTTTTTTAAGGAAAACGCATTGTCACAGTGTTCTTTAAAAGCAGATTTTGCATTTTTGTTCTTGCATACATCCTGTTTTTAAGTCTGTAAGGGGAAAAAATGTCCATTCAGCTGATTCCTTATTTTCCAAGTCACAGTCGTTTAGTATGGATGCTGATCACATATTACTAAACTCTGTTTCTGCATTTAAGCAAGCTTTATTTTATACCTTATTTGTTACATATTTGTAACAGAATTACTTTCAACCTTAAAACCCTGTTGAGCATAATCTTACAATTCCCCCTTTTTATTTTAGTGTACTCAAAACACTTTATACCGATATGTATTTTTGATCACATTATATAGAATACACATTAAGAAACAAAACCTTTAGTCTTCTTTTGATGCAAGTCAAAATACAATTTTACAATGATATCAAGTATTACTACCAAAACTGAATGTATTTAACAACTTTTTCTTTTGCAGGCTATTTTGTGAAAATATTTAATCAATTATGGGCTTCCATTTTATTTTTTAACTTGATTAATTTATTCTTTTGCAATTACAGAATTTAATTTATGACTTAGAACTGTTCCATTAACTCTTTGCAACCGTTGAATTAACTATAACAGACAAGAACTTTGTGCTACTGAAAGCATTTATACACTGCTGAAAATATACAGTTTCAATGTCATTTTAACCATCACATTGTGGTCATGTCTCTGAACTGCCCATTAACATCTTGGCTGACAGTGAAGTGAACATAAAGTAGATATTTGAGTGTAATTATTTCAGTATATTTAATACTTGAGGATTAAAAAAAAACATGATTTATACACTAAAGAATGCTATGTACATATTAGTCCATTAGCTGTATGAATACAGTATTTTAATATATATTTTTTTCTAACTGGGGTAAAACCAGTGATGATATAATTTAACAAATTACTTTTGAACTTATTACAGTGTATCCTGTACAGTATGTATTTACACAGACTGTTTGCTATTTATGCATTTCAATCTAGTAGATACCCTGGACCCATTTTTTAAACATGTTTTTTTACACATATTCATTACTAGGCATTTATTTCATTTATACTGAATTCTTCTGCATTTGTACATACAAAGGCTATCATTTGTACTGAATTCATCTGCATTTGTACATGCAAAGACTATACAGTACATTTAGTTTAATCTTACAAATTTAATAACATTAATATTAAGCAAAATTTTGGAAAATTCTTATGTCTCTTTAGAAGTATTTAGTGGAATTGCCACCAGAGGCATACATCCTGTTATTTTAAACTACATACTGAGCAATTAGAAACATTCATGCTTTTTTATACCAACATTGTTTTGCCAAAAAATATTAAAAATAGTGACCAGTCTTTAATGGGTACAAAGTTTTTACCAAAGGAGATGACACTGCACTTTTTGGCATTGAGCTTGAGGCCATGGCTCTGACACCAGGCATCTGTCTCAGTGAGGCCCTTCTGTAGGATGTCCACATTATTTGGGGACTTGACTATGGCTCCTAGTTTGCAGTCATCTGCAAACTTCGTTAGCCAGAGGCCTTCTGTTTTAGCCTGTACTTCAGAGAAGTAGATACCAAACAGGAGAGGTCCCAGGACGGAACCCTGTGGTACTCCACTTGTCACTGCTTTGAGGTCAGATTTGGAGTCTGCAACTTTTACAGTGTGGGTTCTGTCAGTGAGCCAGTTAGCAAACCCATCTTGTGACGTAGAGATTTATACCTAGTTTAGTGAGTTATCTATAATTCCAAAATGGGGGGATGGTGCCGAAAGCCTTGGCGAGGTCAAGATAGGATGTGTGAACCACCTTACCCTCATCCATGGCTTTGGTGACTGCCTCAAGGAAGTCGATCAGGTTCAGGAGGTATGATCTGCCTTTCACAAACCCAAACTGGGTGGGATCCAGAGTTTGGAGGTTACCAATGTCTTTGAGTTCCATGATGATATGTTCCATGGCCTTGCAGACCAGGCTCGTCAGGCTTAATAGGTCGATAGTTCCCGGGATCAGTGGTGGCTCCCCCTTTGTGGAGTGGGATAAATGTTGCTGTGCGCCATTCAGTGGGCACAAAGCCTGATGCAAGGCTATTATTGAACATGGTGCTTAAGTGCGGAGCCAGTTTGTTCTGAAGTTAGTGTAAAACGCAGCCTGGGATGTTGTCCGGTCCCATGGATGCTGTGTTTTTGGCTTTAGAGAGTGCAGCTTTTACCTGCGTAGTTGTGATTACAGGGACTCTGCATTCTTCCTTTATAGATATGGGCCCTTTAAGGGGGTGAGAGGAGGGTAAAGTTAGCACTGAACCGATCTGCCAGGATGTTGGCAATATCAGTTGGTTCTGTAATTTTTGTGCCTTTGTTCTGTAACTCAGAGCAGATCTTGGTGTTGCCATCTCAGTTCTTGACATAGCTATCAGATGCTTTGTGGTTGGCCTTTGATTTAGTGGCAATTTTGTTTTCGTAGCTAGCTTTGGATAATCTTATAAGGGATCTCAGCTTCTTACTGAGGCTGACCAAGGGAGCTCCTCCACTCATGGGATTTTACTCTCTTTTGCAACAGTTTCTTCCTTCTGTTGTACAGTTTGTTTATGGCAGGACACCACCAGATTGGCTTCCTTTTTTTGGAGGATAGCGTCTTGGTTCTGTTTGGGATAGGTCGATCCATGCACTCATGTAAGTGCTTATAGAGTGCATTTGTGTATGATTCAGTAGTTGTAACTGTATTGTCCATCTGCATGGGTGTCATGAAGTTCACCACTTCTGTCTTAAGAAGCATGAAGTTGACTTTGGAGAAATTTTTTACTGTGGTTTCCTTAATGGGGGTGGGGGTGGGATGTGGATAACAAGGGTGATAAGCTTATGGTCGGATCGGACCAACGAGGAGTTGACTTCAGCTGTGGAACACCGGTTACTCATGTTGGTAATGACTAGGTCTAGGATATTGTTGCTCCTGGTGGGGCTGTGGATAAGTTGATCTAGGGCATTGGAGTTTATGAATTCCAGAAAGCGTTGAGCTAAGGAGTTGGTACATGAGTAGTTTTCCCAGTTAATGGTGGGGTAGATGAAATCGCCCATTATTAGGGTGTTTGGTTGAATCCTAATATTTTCAGTACATCAAGAAAAGAGGAGTGGGAATCCTGAGGCATGGTGGGGGATCTGTAGCAAGCTACAATTTGGATTGCAGTTTTGCCCCGAGTTAGTTGCACTTGGATAACCTCGGATGCATTATGCTGAGCAACTAGCCTGGAGGTGTGGATATCCTTAATGAATATGGCCACACCTCCGCCTTTGGCGTTTCAGTCCAGGTTACGTGGCCGAAAAGTGTGGTATGAGTTATAGCCTGGTAGTGCAGGGGTGCTCTCTGGAGCCTTGAACCAGGTCTCAGTCACTGCACAGATATCAATGTTCTCCATTTTAAGTCCTCGAGTGAGTGCATTTTGAGATTTAGACTCCACAGCAAGCAGCTGCATAAATTCTGCTCAGAACACAGCAGACAGGAACTTGGAAGATAGTTGCCTTTTCCTTCATATGGACAAACTGGTTCATGTATGCATTCCTGCACTTGCCTCCATTTCCAAGGATACTAACAAAAATTATAGTGGACAGGTCCAGCATGATCTAGTGGCCCTCTTCTGCTTGAGACAACACTAGTTCTTCCTTCTGACTTTCAGCAAAGGGAAATTGCCCACCCCACTGTAGGTGATAGATGTTCTCATCCAGGTAAAGAGGTCTGTCTTCAATTCCCACCTAGCCATCCTCAAGTTAATCACCTGGAGGGACTGGGTTTGGACACCTAGGAAAGCATCCTGTCCCAAGAAGGTGCTCAGACTTCTAAGGGAAGCAAGAAAACCCAATATCAGGAAATCATACCTGGCTAAATGGAAAAGACTTTCTGCCTGGTGTCACAGCAATGACATTGATCCTGCTCAAAAAGACATCAGCTAAGTTTTGCAGTACCTTTCAGGCCTCTTTACGTTTCCTATTCCAGCATTTAGGTATATGATTTTGCACTTCAGCTTGGCTGAGCAATGCTCCACCTGTCTTCTTACACCCCCACATGAAACATTTCCTAAAAAGCTTGATTTACTTGAGGCCACCCAGAAGGAACCTCATTCTGCCTTGAGATCTAGAAAAAACAACTTTGCCTCCCTTTAAACCTGCAGCCACTGCCTCTCTAATGATGCTCACCTGAAAGACCTCTTGCCTTACAGCTGTGACTTCAGCTAGGAGAGTTTCTGAACTACAAGCCTTCATGTGTGAAGAACCTTTCACTGTCTTTCACAGGGATGGGTTTGCCCGCAGAACAAACCCAACCTTTATGCCTAAAGTAGTATTATAACTGTAAACCAGGCTACCTACCTGCCAGTCTTCTACCCAAATTCACAGAACAAGGCAGAGCCAGTCCTTCAGTCCCTGAATGTGCATAAGACAGATCAGGTATCTAAACAGGACAAAAGTCCTACTAGAACAGAGCAATTGCTGGTGGCTTTCACAGAGAGTAAATGGGGCACACCTTGTCTCCAAATGGAAGGGATTTACGTGGGCATATTGAAGCTCACTCCTCCAGAAATTGGGTGACTACCACTGCTTTCCTCAAAGGAGTTCCTCTCCAGGCCATCTTAAAGGCAGCCACGTGGAACTCAGTGCACACCTTTACAAAACACTATAGCCTAGGCAATGCCTCCAGGGCTAGAGCAAGTTTTGCTTCTGTCATCCTGTAAAATCGTATTTCCTAAAATCATATAAATGAAATACCAGACAATTTTTAACTTTGAGAGACCTCACATGAATCAGTACTGCAATATTGACTGTGACGTACATAGTACAGTTGTGGCCTACTTACCATAATTTCAGATGTTTGGGTAGATCAGTGTTGCAGTACATACTCCCATCCTCCAACCCCTCTACCTGCTGACCGCTTGTCCTTGCCATTACTGGGTGCCAGGGAAGAGGGGTTCTTGGCAGATAGCTCTCTTATATTCATTCCCTCTCTGCCTGCTCTGATTTTCCTCCTTTTCATTAAAATTCAGACAACCAGGGAGGTTGCGCTGTCCTCTCGCATCAGACTACTTGTTCACTTAGACCTAAAGGTGGTACCGACAGATACTGTTCATTTATCCAGATATCCAGCTAGAGGTGCTGTAAAGGCTCTGAAAATCAGGCAAGATCACAGGCTTCTGCATGGCAAAAAGAACCAAGAATCAGTACTGCAACATTGATCTATTCGAACATCTGATGCATAGTCCTTTACCAACCAAAAAATACACCTGCACTAAAAAATATTATCAGGCCTACACCAGCACCTGGCCACTGCGATCATCCACTAGACTCCTAGTTCAAACATACAAATCCAACTACTCAGCTGGGGACTATCTGTTTGCCAACTCTTTTGGAAAAACATGGAACAGACTCCCAACTGACTTAACCCTAGAACTCTCACTAACTCAATTCAAAAACAAACTCAAGAAATACTTGGCTATGTCCTTGCACTAACCCCGACTAGTGACCTCTCTCTTACTTGGGTGCCTTACCTTCAACTACTTACTTTTTTCTGCCACACCATTTCAGGAAGGGTCAATTGTATAACTGCTGCTCATTGTGTCTTAAACCTGAATGTAATGTTATGTATATATAACTTTGATTGAAAATAATGTTATGTTTTGTAAAGTGTTTTACAATAAGTTAGTACTGTATGTGCTAAATGCTGGTATTGCTTATGACTGTAATCTGCTTGAAACTAGCGTTTACTAAATGTTCAATGTGTATTGTTATGTTGGAGTTTTTCTCCCCGAGCCTCCGCTGAAAATGGACATATATCCAGTCGGACTATCCCAGCCAACAAATATAAAATAAGTAAAATAAATCTGCAGTTATGGTAAGTGGGACACACCTCTGCTTTCTCCCTTCTCCTGACACTCAGCAAGGGGAGATTCCACACCCTACTGCATGAAGTACATGTCCTCACCCAAGCCAAGTGATCTGTTTTCCAACCTCACCTAGCCACCCTCAGGTTAACAGCCTGGAGGATTGAGTTTTGACACCAAGAAATGCCTCCTATCCCAATGTTTTCCATTCAAAGTGAAACAAGGAAACCCATTACCAGAAAATCTGGCAAAATGAAAAAGATTTTCCACCTGGTGTCACAGCAAGAACACCAACCATTCTCAGGCAAGCATTAACTCAGTCTTGCAATACTTGCCAGGCCTGCTTAGACAGAGACTTTCCTATTCCAGCATTAAAGTACATGCATCTGCCATATCTTCTTGCCTGCACAGTGCACCACTTGACTCCTCACACCTCCACATGAAACTTTTCCTAAAAGAGGTGTTTCAGTTGATCACCCAGAAGAACCCTGTTCCTGCCTGGGATCTAAATTTTATGTTAGAAAAACTAACCTTGCTCCCCTTTGAACCTGCCATGCCTCTCTAAAGATACTCTTCTGGAAGACCACTTATAACTCACATCAGCTAGAATAGTTTCAGAGCTACAAGCCCTTGTGTAAGGAACATTTCAAAGGGATAAGGTAACCCTCAGAGCAAACCCATCCTGAATGCCTAAAGTGGTATCAGCTCTTACCCTAAACCAGGCTATCTATGTACTAGACTACAGGGGAGGAGACAAACAGCTGTGTGTTGTTAGTTGCAAGAAATGTTGTGTTGTAGGGCTTACGTGTACAGTTATGACATTTTTAAACCCTTTCTGGTTTCTTTTTCCTAAAATGTTTCATGTAGGATTGACTGTTTTTGTATGAGTTACTGAGGAAGCAAATTATTTTTTTCATGCTGAGTTAACATGGTTAGCAGGAAGGTATTGGGGTCACTATGTCCATGTGTCATATCATCTTAACACTGCACATTTAAAATCCTTCTCTAACAGTAATTGAACATTTTGCATGGTAAAAGGTAACTCCTCAACTTTTTTGATTAATTCAACTAGATAAAATGCTGGTTACAAGTATAATCTATCATTAAAAACACTTGCCTCACTTACCATATTATATGCATATGCTGTGCAAAAAATAAAGAGCATTAAAAAAGGAAAACAAAGGTTGGTCATGTAGCTGCATGTCATATATTGTCTTCACCATTCCAGTAATCTTATATTTCTTACTAAGCAGAATAGTGAAAGAATGTAAAAAAAAATATGGTTTATCAGTGAATGACAGGATTCAATGACCTAATATCCTTTACTGTGTAAACAGAGTTTAGTGGCCTTAAATGTGGAAAAGAGAGTTGGAGCCTTGTAAGTCCAGTGTTTTACTAATCAGCACTTAAAACAGTCCATCTGCAGTTTAAGTACTGGTACCTTCTATCATGGACATTGTCTTTATTATATTTGCATTTGTACTGATCCATAAGATTTGAGTAGAGAAATTGAGAGCATTTTCCTTTGCTTTCGTATCAAGTAGGCGTTCTCTTTTCTCCAGGAATGTGAGCTCAGCTAGAGGAGGTAATACAGAGCTGTACCATTTGCTGTGTGCCTTACCAGCAGTCCAAAGGGAGACATGATTAGTATACCCAGTACCAATGCAGTAGTCTGTGGAACCAAATGGGCACTGATTTGTTTTCAGGATTGTATTTCAAAACTTGCAGCCAGAAGTCCTAAAATGCAAGTTTTTTACTTCACTAAAATAACTAGTGATTTGGTGAGAGCCTTCTTGTGTGAAGAAAGTGGTGTTAAAAGTTTTTAAATGACATTGCAGCTGATTGAGCCAATGTAAAAAAAAAAAAACTGAAGTGGGATGGGGGTAAGGAGACACACAAATTAAAAGATGCTAAAGGAACTGATGAATTTAAAGACTAATCATTCTCTTTCGGCTTTTCCCGTTAGGGGTCGCCACAGCGGATCATCTCTTTCCATTTCTTCCTATCCTCTGCATCTTGCTCTGTCACACCAACCGCCTGCATGTCCTCTCTCACCACGTCCATAAACCTTATCTTAGGCCTTCCTCTATTCCTCTTACCTGGCAGCTCCATCCTTAGCATCTTTTTCCCAATATACCCATCATCCCTCCTCAGCACATGTCCAAACCAACGCAATCTCGTCTCTCTTGCTTTGTCTCCAAACTGTCCAACATGAGCTGACCCTCTAATATACCGATTCCTAATCCTATCCATCCTAGTCACACCGATTGCAAATCTTAACATCTTTAACTCTGCCACATCCAGCTCTGACTCCTGCCTTTTTGTCAATGCCACTGTCTCCAACCCATATAACATAGCTGGTCTCACTACACTCTTGTAGACCTTCCCTTTCACTCTTACGGATACCCGTCTGTCACAAATCACTCCTGACACTCTTCTCCACCCATTCCACCCTGCCTGTACTCTCTTCTTCACCTCTCTTCCACATTCACCATTACTCTGAACTGTTGATCCCAAGTACTTAAACTCGTCCACCTTTACCAACTCTACTCCCTGCATCCTCACCATTCCTCTACCCTCCCTCTCATTTACACACATATATTCTGTCTTAGCCCTGCTGACCCTCATTCCTCTGCTCTCTAGAGCATATCTCCACCTCTCCAGAGTCTCCTCAACCTGATTCCTACGCTCACTACAGATCACAATGTCATCTGCAAACATCATAGTCCATGGGGCCTCCTGTCTGATCTCATCTGTCAACCTGTCCATCACCACTGCAAATAAGAAAGGACTCAGAGCTGATCCTTGATGTAATCCCACCTCCACCTTAAACGGATCTGTCACTCCCACTGCAGTCCTCACCACTGTCACACTACCCTCGTACATATCCTGTACCACTCTTACGTACTTCTCTGCCACTCCCGACTTCCTCATACAATACCACAACTCTTCTCTAGGCACCCTGTCATATGCTTTCTCCAAGTCTACAAAGACACAGTGCAACTCCTTCTGACCTTCTCTGTATTTCTCCATCAACACTCTCAGAGCAAACATTGCATCTGTAGTGCTCTTTCCTGGCATGAAACCATACTGCTGATCACTAATCATCACCTCCCTTCTTAACCTTGCTTCCACTACTCTTTCCCATAACTTCAAGCTGTGACTAATCAGTTTTATCCCTCTGTAGTTACTGCAGCTCTGCACATCACCCTTATTCTTAAAGATAGGCACCAAAACACTTTTTCTCCACTCCTCAGGCATCCTCTGACTTTCCAAAATTTCATTAAACAATCTAGTTAGAAATTCCACTGCCATTTCTCCTAAGCACCTCCATGCTTCCATTGGTATGTCATCTGGGCCAACAGCCTTTCCATTCTTCATCCTCTTCATAGCTGCCCTTACTTCCTCCTTGCTAATCTGTTTCACTTCCTGATTCACTATCCCCACATCATCCAACCTTCTCTCTCTCATTCTCTTCATTCATCAGCCTCTCAAAATACTCTTTCCATCTACTCAACACACTCTCCTCTCTTGTGAGTACCTTTCCCTCACTATCCTTTATCACCCTTACATGCTGCACATCTTTCCCAGCTCTGTCCCTCTGTCTAGCTAATCGGTACAGGTCCTTTTCTCCCTCTTTAGTGTCCAATCTCGTACAACTCTCCATATGCCCTATCCTTAGCTTTTGCCACCTCTCTCTTTGCCATGCCTCATCTCCTTATACTCATGTCTACTTTCTTCATCTCTTTGACAATCCCACTTCTTCTTCGCCAGCCTCTTCCTCTGTATACTCTCCTGTACTTCCTCATTCCACCACCAGGTCTCCTTGTCCTCCTTCCTCTGTCCAGATGTCACACCAAGCACCTTTCTAGCAGTCACCCTTACTAGTTCTGCTGTAGTTACCCAGCTATTTGGTAACTCTCCACTGCCTCCCAGTGCCTGTCTTAACTCTTCCCTAAACTCCACTTCACAATCACCCTTTTTTAACTTCCACCATTTAATCCTTGGCACAGCTTTCACATTCCTCCTCCTCTTCTTGATCACCAACGTCATTCTACATACCACCAATCTATGCTGCTTAACTACACTTTCCCCTGCCACCACTTTACAGTCTCCAATCTCCTTAAGACTGGCCCTCCTACATAGTATATAATCAACTTGTGAGCATCTTCCTCCACTCTTGTACGTCACCCTATGCTCCACCCTCTTCTTAAAATACGTATTCACCACAGCCATGTCCATCCTTTTCGCAAAATCCACAATCATCTGACCTTCTGCATTCCTCTCCTTAACACCATACCTACCCATCACTTCCTCATCCCCTCTGTTCACTTCACCAACATGCCCATTAAAGTCCGCTCCAATCACTAGTCTCTCACCCTTGGGTACACTCACCAAAACTTCATCCAACTCGCTCCAAAATTTCTCTTTCTCTTCCATCGCACACCCAACTTGAGGAGCATATGCACTAACAACATTCATCATTACACCATCAATTTCGAGCTTCATAAACATCACTCTGTCAGACACTCTCTTCACGTCTAAAACACTCTTGGCATATTGTTCCTTTAGTATAACCCCTACCCCATTTCTCCTGCCATCCACACCATGATAAAACAATTTGAACCCGTTTCCTAAACACCTGGCCTTACTTCCCTTCCATCTGGTCTCTTGCACACACAATATATCAACCTTCCTTCTCTCCATCATATCAGCTAGCTCTCTTCCTATACCAGTCATACTGCCAACATTCAAAGTTCCTACCCTCACTGCTACACTCCTAACCTTCCTCCTATCTTCCTGCCTTCGGCACGCCGCCTCCTCTTCTCCTTCGGCCAACAGTAGCCCAATTTCCGCCAGCACCCTGTTGGCTAACAGTACTGGTGGCGGTCGTTGTTAACCCGGGCTGCGACCGATCCGGTATGCAATTATGAAAAGTTCTCCGCATCAGTAATTTTTGGCAGAAGTTTTACGCCGGATGCCCTTCCTGACGCAACCCTCCCCATTTATCCGGGCTTGGGACCGGCACAAAGAAATGCACTGGCTTGTGCATCCCCAGTGGCTGGGTTGATGAATTTAAAGACTATGATGCATTATTATAGTTACATTATTAAATACAAGAAATCCAAAGAGATGCAACATAATAAAAATAAACTGGCAGAATAAACCCATTAAGTAAATTAGTGAGCTATAAATAGATTAGTACTCAAAATAATAAAAATAAAATGGTAGAATAAACCTATTAAGTAAATAGTGAGCTATAAATACATTAATACTCAAACTAAATGTCTCTTATTTAGTTTTATTATTCACCCCATTTGGATAAAGAGTGCTATATATAAAATGTATATAAGATACTTCAAACCTCCTGTAATAGAGGAACATGGGATATATGCAAATGACCCATTGTTTCAGCTATATGGCTTCTGTCCATGATTTTTTACTTTTTATGTCTATGTGGACATAGACCAATAAAACCAAACCCCATTAGTAAATATACATTTTACAGACTTCTTAGACTTGCTCAGCACAGCATTAATGGACTGTTTCCTATACACTAAAAAGACAGGTTCTTTATACCCAGTGGATGTCCATAACAATTAAGGTGTCTGCAAAAATACCCCAACTAACAACTAAATGAAAAAGTAAAATGGTCGCACAGATAAACCAATTAATGAAAACTACAAGCAAAACCTAGCCAAGCTAGCGTTTTCACTGTGTGATACCTTAAACCTCCTGTAATGGAGGCCTGTGGGATTTATGCAAATTAACCCTTAAGGACATCAGGTGTTCCTGTGTTTCTAATTCTGTTTTACAAAACCTGCGGTTATCTGCTTCTCTGATGTGTTCAATGGACTTTGTAAACCAACATATATGTAGTCCACTATCATTGGCTGCCAATATTAATCTGTCGTCTTTTGGTCCTGATTGACAATGAAGGTGTTCCAGGAGTTTTCTGTACTTGCAACTGTGTTTATATCTTTTCCGCAATTCTTGTCTTCTCATCTGATCATTCACCTTATATTCTTTCTTTTGTTTTATGGCAGATTCAGTTGCTGTCTGATTTTTGTTTATTTCTGGTTTGATTTCTTTTCTTGCTTGACACTAATATGTTTCTGCTAAACTAATCAGAGAAGTCATCTTAGACTTGTTCTCCACCTGTTTTAAAACTTTCACTATATTGGGTATTGTGTGGTTAGCAAATATGTATGGAGTCCTACAATTGTATTTCTATACATGTAATCAATTTCAAGGAGACCCTTATCTCCTCCAGAACAGTCTTGGTATACACTAATTTTTTATAAATCATTCAATAAATATGAAGCATTTTTTGTTCTTCTGTCCAACTGATCCAGTACCTTTTGGGGCCAACTATTTATCCCAAAACTGTTAAGTTAGAACAGGAAGAACAAATTTCTTTATGGCTTGAACTTTGTTCCTAGCTGTCAGGGTTGTTTTCAGTATTGATATTATTCTTCTAAAATATCCCTTAAGTAAGTTTTGTTCACATTTGTTCATGTTTTATTGTTGAGTTTTCATCAATTCCTAAATATTTATACAGTCCCTCCTACTCAAGTTCTTTTATATCACAATCCTGTCCTAGATTGATATTTTCTTGGTGCTACAGCTTTCATGCTTTAAAGGTTGCTTTTGCACATTTGTCAGGACCAAATTACATTCTTGTATCATCTGAGAAAGGTTTGACCCCTTGTGGTTGTGCTTTTAGTTCCTCATCTTATGAACTGTACAGTTTTAAATCATCCAAAAAAAGATGAGAGGTCTTTACACTTTGTTGTTTCCTGGCAGCCAAATTGTAACCGTAACTTATTCTAAGTAGACAGCTTAATGGGCTAAGGGCAAGAAAAAAAGAGCAGTGGTGACAGAGTCAACCTTGTATATCTCCCTTTGAATTTTTATCCTTGGGATGATAATTGTCTTTTATCATGGTTTAGCTGCAGAGTGATTTGCCACTGTTTCATGGTCACTGTACTGTCATTAGTCAGTGTAGGGTGTATCTTATACATCTGTAAGCACTTCTTTATCCATGAATGTAGAACGTTACCAAATTATTTTCTTGTAGCCTATCCATGCCATACTTAGATTCTTCCCCTTTTTACAATTCTCCATTATGACTTTTATTTAACAACAGATGATCCTTTGTTCAATAGACTTTTTGTATTACCTTTTTGTTTTGTTGCCACAATTGAGTTTTCATCTAAATGACTATAAACTCTATTGGCATCAATTCCAGTTTGTAGTTATAGATTGTTGGAAGGCAAGTTATTGGTCTTTAGTTTTTAGGATAGCTTGTAGGTTCTCTCTTAAGGATAAGTATCTTTTTTTCCCGTTAGCCAGGTTGGTGTCTGTTCAGGATGCAGATATAAATAGTTCTTACTCCTGGCTAAATCTTCATATAAAGATGTTAATACTTTTATCCAGAAATTAGGTATTGCATCTGGGCCTGAGGTTTTCTGTTTAGGAGTTTTTCTTAATTTTGTTTCAATTTCTCTGGACGTTACTTCATCCCATTTCATATCCTGTACATTTGGACTTCTTACTGTTTTTTTTTTCTTTTAATACTTCTATCTATTCAGCATCTTTTATGTTCCATGAGGTCTTCATAGATGTTTCTCCAAAATATGTCTATTTCTTCTTTTTTTGGTGGTATTTGTCTGCCTTTTGCCTTGTTTCCCAATTCTCGCTAAAACTTTTTTGTCATCAGTGAATTGCTTATTTTGTATTTGTCCTTTATGTCAGCTGTTTGTAACAGTGTACAATAGATTTTGGTCTGTTCTCATAATGTGCGTGTTTTTATCACGTCTATCTTTCTAAGTATATTTGTTAATCTGCTCCCTATTCTGTACTCTTCTAACAGTGACATTTCTTATCTTAATTTATATTTTTCTCTGTTTAGTACTTCATGATGGCATTTGATTTCTTCCCTTCCTTTCTGTTGTTCCCTGTGTTTTTGTGGTTAAGACTTTATTGGTTATTAATTTAGCTGCACAGTAATGTATCCTATTTACTTCTGCTATATCACATGGATTTCTGTGAATAGACTTGATTACTGTGTTCATTTGATCTGATGTTGTCCTTTAAATTCTTCCTCAATGTATGGGTTATGGATCCGACCTTGGATCTGACTCGGCCACATTTTGCAGACTTTGGATCCAACTCTCAAGCTCCTCCTCCTATCCATAATGCCCTAGTCCATCTCCATTGCCTCAAGTCTCATTTGCCGCCATCTGACACAAACATTGATCCTCTCTCTGAAGATGTATCAACCCTTTGCAGGTGTGTAGTAAGTGTGTTTTCTTAGAAAAACCTCTTTCTTTCTGCAATTACTTTGTTATATAGCTCTTCCCTCTTAGTTTTTGGATTTTCTTATTGTTAGTCCACTCTACCTCCGTATATGGTACACCATTGCCGGTACTCTTTTTCTTATCTATCTGTTTTCTGTCTCTTTTCTTACCAGTTTGACACTGTTATTCTCTGTTATCACTGGTGGTAGTCTTTACTGTAGTCCTGTACAAAAAAAAATTTTTTTTGCCTTCACTGTTTTGTTAAACTACTATGGCTCAGTATCCTACAGGGTTTAAAAATTGCACTTCCCCTGAACACAAAATTCCTAATTTGGATGCCTACAGGGAGTGTGCTTATTGTCTATGAACAGCATGTCAGTGTATGAACTGTACCATTTGTGCCACGTTTAACTCGAGGGTTGTTGCAGACAGGAAGAATAACTTGGTCCTCACAGGATTATTACCTCTTTCCTCTTCCTCCTCCTTCTCTGGGGCTTGAATGACCAGCAGATTGTCCAAGGCTCTAATCTCCACCTAAGTCTCCGAAAAGTTCATCATCCTACTTCCAACTTGCTTCACTAAATCTTTCTACCTCTACTGTCTTGATTCTCCAGCTATCTGTCTAATCATCTTCAAGCTGTGAAATAGGTTCATAGATGTGTACTAGGCTAACTGCCCTAGAGCCTGTATAAGCCTAGCCTAAGCAGATTCCCTGGCACCATGCCGTCCAAAGTTGATTCCCAGTGCCTCTGTCAAGCAAGGCCACTGAAGTGATCCATAGGGTGAACTTCCTATTTCCCATCCACTCATCAAGATTTCTCTTAAAGAGGGCCAGTGAAGTGCTGTGCTTGACGTGAATGGGAAGTTTGTTCCAGAGTATGGGAAGTCTCTGGGTTAGGAACCTGTCCCTCCAGCATGTTCTGTTTATTGTGGTAATGATGGTTACTTCCCTGGAGCATGTGGCACGGAGGGATTGGGATTTCTTTAGGTGTAGCATATCTAGCAGCTCTGAGTCTGACATGGCTTTGTAGGTCAAGCAGAGATTGCCTCTAAGTAGGCGATAAGAGAGAGAGTATAGCTGGAGTGTTTTGAGTCTGTCTGTATAGGGGCATGTGTCTAAGGCCTAAGATCCTCTTGTTTCTAGTGAGATACATACCAAATGAGGCATTGTATTCTATAATAGGTCTAATGAAGGATGAGTAGAGAGGGATTATGACCGCTTTCTTCCTGGATGAGAAACCTTTTGTAATGAGATGTGCCACATAGAAGGACTTTCTGACTAAAGTGGCAGTGTGGTTATCAAAGGAGAGGTTGCTGTCAACCTGTGTTCCCAAGTCTCTTATACCTTCGGTGTTTAGTGGACTGACGCCTATCTGGTAGTTCATGGGCACCAAATTTTTCCCAAAGGGAATGACAATGCACCTTTCGACATTGAGCTTAAGGCCATGGTTCTGGCACCAGTCATTGCTGTCAGTGAGGCCTTTTTGTAGAATGTCTACATCAGTTGGAGAATCAATAATGGCTCCCAATTTTCAATCATCTGCAAACATGGTCAGCCAGAGTCCCTTTGTGTTGGCTTGAACTTCAGAGAAGTAGATGCAAAACAGGAGAGGACTTAGAACCAATCCCTGTGAGACACCACTTGTAACAGGTTGATAGTTAGATTTGGAGTCAGCTACTTTCACAATGTGGGGTCTATCAGTAAGTCAGTTGACAACCCATCTTATGACATAGGGGTTTATGCCTAGCTTACGGAGTCTATCTATGATTCCTGAGTGAGGGATGGTGTCGAAGGTCTTGGCAATATCTAGGTGGGTTGTATGAACCACCTTGCCCTCATCCACAGCTGTGGTGACAAACTCGAAGAAGTCTATCAGGTTGAGCAGGCATGATCTACCTTTCACAAACCTAAAGTGCATGGGGTCCAGAATTTGGAGGTTCCCTGTGTCCTTATTTATAAGGTCCATGATGATGCGCTCCATAGCCTTACATATCAGACTAATGGGGCGGTAGTTCTCAGGGTTTGTAGTCGCTCCCCCTTATGTGGAGTGGGATGACCATAGCAGTGCGCCATTCGGTAGGAACAAAGCCTGAAATGAGGCTGTGATTGAACAGGGTTCTCAGGTGTGGCGCCAGTTCACTTTGTAATTCATGTAGAACACAACCGAGGATATTATCAGGTCCCATGAAAGCTGTATTCTTGGCTTTGGACAGTGCGATGGCAATCAACTCCTTACTTTTCAATATCTTTATTAATGACCTTCACTCTTCTTGCCCACACTCTACTATTATTCAATATGCTGATGATTCCACTGTCCTCTCCTCCTCCAGCAACATTGTTCACCTCCATACCCTCACCAAAGACTCCCTCCACTCTTTTGAAAAGTGGCTTATTTCTAAGCAACTAGTACTAAACCGTAAGAAAACAAAACTACTTCTATTTCTTCCCTCGAGTCTCCAACACTATGAAACTATCTTTTTTCTCTCATCCTTGAATAACATACCCATCTCTACTGAGCCTCATACAAAACTCCTTGGCATTACTATAGATCACCACCTTATGTTTGATCTTCACATTCAACAATGCATTAAAAAGACTCGCCAAAAACTTGGACTCCTTTACAGACATAAAAAATTCCTCACACATTCCTCCAGACGTTCCCTTGCCCACGCTTTCCTTCTTCCCACATTGCTCTATTGGAGCCCCAATACTGTCAAACCTCCAATCTAATCTTCTGTCTAAATTGGAAATTACTTGTAACAAAATTGCAAGATTTGCATTGAGCCTACCCTACCACACCCATCACTGTGCAGTCTTAAAAAACCTGCAGTGGTTGGAATTTCACCACCAGATTCTATTATCCCAGCTCCTCGCAGCTCATTCTATCATATATGATCCCTCTTTTTGCCCCCTCTGTCTTCATACTCATTCAGTCATACAGTCCCAACCTCTCTCTTCGTAGCTCACAACAAAACCTACTACAAGTCTATATGCCCATCAAAAATGTTGGTAAACTACTCTAGAGTTACTGCACTGCAAAAGCCTAGAACAAACTTCCACCGCACATCAGATCCATCACTAACTCCAGCTCCTTCAAAACTGCACTAAAAGCTACCTACCAGAAGCAGTGGCTATGCTTTTGAAATGACCCAACATAATCCTATATGCCTATCTTCCAATCCTACCCTTATATTTCTCTTCCTACCCTCTACCTGTCAATATTCCTCTCAGCAGTCATTCACTTAATTCATATCTAATATAGTCTTTCATTTACATTCTATGTAGTATAATTTGTATACTCCTCCTAACTTACACTATTTCTCTGCCTCTCCCCCACATTTTCTGCCTCTCTCTCTTTAGCTATCTTCCTATCTCATACTGTTCAGCTTTCTGTTTCTCTTCTAACTCGTCCTCATTCACTATCCCTCTCTTAAAAATGTATAACATTTTACAGTTTTTCAGATTTATGTGTTATGAAATGTCTGCTTTGTATACTTTGTTACTGTATAATTTTTTGTATTCGTATATACATATGAATTTTATGTAACTGTTTTGTGGAGCTTTTCTCCTCAGGTCTCTACCCAATCGGACAAACCCGTTTAACAAATGTCAGATAAATAAATAAAATGATGAGAAAGTCCCTCAGAGAGCTCAGATTCAGATGGGGGTTATACCATCTCCATCTCCCATTGGATCCATGAGCCTTCCTGGCATTTCCCTTATAGTTGTATCATCTTCTCTAAGCTGTCCTTCGGTTTTGAAGCCACAGGATACAAGATTCCGAGAGTACCAGTTTCAGAGCCAAAGAGAATTAAATTTTTGACCCAGACAGTTTCCCTATCCGTTCTGCTTTTGTTCCCTTGGATCGGGATGAGTCTTGGAGCTGAAGAGTTGGCATCGGATCCTTTGGTCCGGGATCTACTCTGATGATGTTATATCTGTCCTTGCCCCTCGGAGCCTCGGCACTAGATAACTCTGGTCCTGCTGTTTCCTCATAGCATGGATCCAGACAAAGTGTATGGTTTGCCTGCTTTGGAAGTCTTATCTCCAGTGTGGCCGGCCAGAGTCTCTCCTGGTCCATTGGCCTTCAAGGTTGTGGAGAGAGTGTTCTCACATTAGAGAGATCCAGTGTCTCATACGTTCTCAGATCCTACACTTTTCTCCCTATGCTTTCTAGCTCTGATCCCATCAGACCTACTCCACAGGGACAAGGCAGTACCAGCTAGCATCCTGGCAGTTCCCATACAGGAGCTACCCTTCTCTTCTGACACCTCCCCAGAGCATCTCACTGAGGAGGTTCCCAGAAAAAGAAAGTGTAAAAAGAGGCACATAGATTCCCCCTTGGAATCTCTCAGTGAAGATAGACTTTAACGAAGGGGAAGGGTCCTCCAGATCACCACCTGATGACATCTCATTTGGAGACATTTTGGAGATCCTTAAGCCGGAAGATGGTTGGTCCTCAGATAATCCTACCCCTGAGGAGGCTTTTGGTGCTGGCCCATATATGTGTTGGGTGACTTACCTGGCTGATGGTATTATTGACCTAATTTCTCACTGAGCATGGAAGGAACCAGATTCTTTTGAACCAATCCCACATGTCCCAGACAAAATTTTAGCTCCTCTAAAAGATGAGCCCCATTGGAGCAAAAGAAGTCCCTGTTGATGCAGTGGTTGTGCTGGCAGGCACCAAGGAGAGCTAGCTGAACAGAACTTCTCTGTCCACCCCCCAGCAGAGAGTCCAGGACATTGGACATACTTGGGAAGTATGTGCTTGTTTCAGTGACTTTTGCCTTGAGGTCCATGAACTATTTAGCACACTTTACAAGATGGCAGAGGGGTTTGACCAAGGAACTCTCAAAATATCTCTCGGAGTCCATGTCTGCAGAGGATTATAAAAGATCATCCTTGCAGCTGGCCACTCTCATCTATTTTCAATGCATCCATGAGGTTGAGTTCTTACACAGCAGAAGGCACCTCAAGGGCTGCCGGTTCAGGCATAGCCTTAAGGAGACATGCCTAGATGAAATTATGCGTCTTTGTGGAAACTTTTAAGTTTTCTTTCATCAATGCTGCTTTTGATGGAACATCTTTGTTTGGCCCTTCATTGAAAGAAACACTTTCCCACGGTAAACAGGAAGGGAAGGCTCCGCTGTAGGAATTCACTTTTCTACCCCTCAATGATCCTTTGAAAGGAATCAAAGAGGAGGCAAGAAAATGTGATTTTGTTAATCCCAGGGATCTTTCCAGGATTCACGAGGAGACCACTCCCTCAAAGGTGGAAGAGGGAGTTCAAATGGAAGACTCGTCATGGCAGAGGAGGCTGGCAAAATCAAAGTCTCTGAAATTCCTTTCCTGATGGACCCTTTTAGCACTCTTGAATGGCTGCCTGACTTCTCGCCTTTGGAAGCAGTCAAGGGACGCTTGTCCATGCACAGAGATGCCTGGGCTGCTAGTTTCTTGGGTGCTAAAAATTAATATCCAGAGGTTATGTTTGTACCATTTTCCCAAATGTCTACTTCCAAACAGAGAAAGCTTCCCGACTTTTCCACTCAATCGGAGAGAAGCTGCTGCTCAGGAAATTCAAAAGCTGCTGGACAAGAGTCCTCCAGGAGGTCCCACCAGACCAGAGAGGATTCAGAACTTACTCAAGGCTCATTTTAGTGCCAGAAAAGACAGGAGACCAATTTTGGATTTAAGCAATCTCAGCCAGTATGTGAGGAAATCAAAGTTCTGAATGGTCATGGTTCAGTCCATTGTACCTCTTTTACACAGAAATGATTGGATGTGCTCAGTCACTCTTCAAAATGTGTGCTATCACAGCAAAATAAACAGATGCTCCCGAAGACACTTGTGCTTTTGGTTGAGAGCCAGTTACTATCAGTACAGAGCCCTGCCCTGTGGACCCACCACAGCACCCAGGGTGTATGGCAGTGATAGCTCACCTGAGACTGCAAGGCTTCCGAATCTTTCCATATTTAGAAAGACCGGCTCCTCACTGCCCCAACCAGGCATCTCCTAGAACAGTCCAGGAACTATTTGCTCCAAATTTGCCAGTTACTAGGCATTGCAGTCAATATTTCCAAGTCCTGACTGCTACCGGTACAGAGCCTGGAGTTCATTGATACTAATATGAACACACTAAGTCAGATTGCTTCTCTACCTCTTCATCACATATGCACAATCGAGTCCCAGGTTCATCAAATTCCATCTCATCCTGATCTTTCTGCCTGACTTGTCCTTCAAGCTGTAGGTTCCATGGTAGCATCTATAGTATTAGTCCCATTAACACATTACTTCATGTGTATTCTTTGGTGAACTCTAGCTGCTCATGGTCTGTTCTTTGACGGCCCCTATCTTTCCCAGTCAGATTTACTCCTTTATGCAAAAAACATATTCACTGGTGGAAACAGTTGGACAACATTTACATGGGGCATTCTGTCTTCCCCAGTAGTTGCAGTGACCACAGACGACTCCCAACTGGGGTGGGGAATTTCTCAGAAGGACTGTCCAAGGCATGTTGCCACCCCAAGAGACCAGTTCTCATATCAGTGTCCTGGAGATGAGAGCAGTCCTACTAGCGTTGCAGACATTTCAAGATGTTCTCCCTCTAGAGAATATTGCATTTCAAACCGACAACATGTCTGTGGTCTGGTACTTCAGCAAACAAGGAGGAACTCTATCCTACCCCCTCTGTCGAGAAGCTATGTGTGTGTGGCAGTGGGCGATCTCCTCCAACCACTTTCTAATAGAAATGCACATTCTGGGAAAATCCAGCGTACTAGTGGACAAAATCATCAGGTCCATTTTGATGCCTTATGAGTGGTCTCAATCAGTTAGTGGCAGAGAAAATCTTCTGTCATTGGGGCCAACCTTGCTGTGATCTTTTTGCTTCTCCCCACAATAACAAATGCGGTAGGTACTTTTCCCTGATCCCCTCTCAGGAGTCATCACCGAAAGATGCTGTAGTCCACATTTGGCCTTCTGTTGTCCTTTGTACGTATTCCCCTAGAACCTCTGATTCAAAAATTCTTACAAAAAGCCCTTCTGTTGAAGAGCTCCGTTATCCTTATTGCTCCCTTTTGGCCTTGCAAGGTCAAATTCCACTTCCTTTGGTCTCATTTTTGTTATCCTCCTTGGATACTGGACCCCGGTCCAGACCTTCTGTCTCACTCCCTGTGGATAAAAACATCCCAGTATCCCAGCCCTCAACATAACCCCATTGTTTCTCCAGCTCCATTAACAGCTTGACAGCCCAGGCTTTTGTCCATAGTTTGTGACATAGTTTTGTCCTCTCCGAAAGTTTCCACTAAGAGGATTTACAAGAGTAAATGGAAAAGATTCTCAATTTGGGCCCTGAAAAATGACTTTGATCCATTTACTGCCTCTATTTCTGATATGCTGGAGTTTTTAGCTTCTCTCTTTAAAGAAAGGTGCTAGTTTTTCCACAAGCAAAGAGCAGTTGGTAGCCATGCCAGATATTCACTCAAGAGGCAATGCTTCTTGCTTGGCTGCTTCCAAGCTGTGTAGGGCTTTTTTAAAGGGTACCTTCTTGCTCAGATCCCCAGTGAAAGATCCATCACCTCCATGGGATTTAACAGTAGTACTTCAAGGCTTAACTCAACCCTTTGAACCTTCATCAAAAACTGACTTAAAATTCTGTATTTGAAAATAGCCTTTTTAGTTGCTATTACATCTGCTAAAATGATTTCTGATCTCCATGCTCTTTCATCAAAAACCCATTACATTGTTTTTCATAAAGATAAGGTTACCTTATGAACCAGTCCTCCTTTCCTACCAAAAGTGCTTCTGAATCAAGTATGAATCAAACCATTCATTCACCAGTCTTCTTTCCAAAATGTTTGAACAAGGGAGAATACTTGCTACATCTTTTAGATATGCATAGACAACTACATTTGTATTAACACAGAACAAAAGATTTCCGAAGAAAGGACCAGCTGTTTGTTTTGTTTTCACCTATTTGGCTTGGTTCTCCATTTTCTAAAAGTATACTGGCTAAATGGATAACTAATTGCATTTCCTGGATATATTCCCAGCAAGGTCTCTACCTACCAAAACCACCAAAGGCCAATTCAAATAGATCCATGACCACCTCATCTGCCTTCTGGTCTGGAACTTCCATTGATGATGATTGTGCAGCAGCCACCTGGTCTAATGCTCATACCTTTATTACTCATTACAGATTTGACATAATTTCCAGAAGCAGAACTGCTTTTGGTTCAGCGGTTATCCAGAATATCCTTCCATCAGGGCCACCCAAGATTTATGTAGCTGGGGACTGTCTCGACAACACAGATGCATAGTTATGGTGGGTACATAACTTTAATTTTTATCAATGTTTTAACATTTTTTGGGGTCTTATTGACTTTCTGTAATCTATTTCTTTCATTGATTTTAATATGTCCATCAATCTCTGTTAAATCAAGCAACTCTTACCTTAGATAATTTTCTTCTAAACTAAGGGCACATTACTTGTTTTCTATTTCCTGTGGGCATTCTGCAGAAAGTTCCAGAACATCTTCCACTGAAATATTCTTTTCAGCTTCATCCTGTGTCACCCGTTGCTCTTTCATAAGGGAACTCACTGGCCTGTCAATCCATAACATTGACTGCATCAGAGTTGCCACCGTTTCCTGTTCCTTGCCTTGTTGTACAACTCCAACTGAAGTTTTGTAGTGGTTTCCTACTGAAGGCTCTAAAATATCTTCATATAGCAACTGATCAGATGCTTCCCTTTCCAATGGTTTTTCCTTAATTTGTGGGACTCATTGTTCTATTATGCTGTGATGTTACCAGTGTTTGATTTTCTACACTAAATCCTTCACTTGCCAGTAATCCATAACTTCAGTTTCTATTTCAACTTCTCCATTACTGATCTTTCTTGTTTTCTTATTTTTTGTATTGTAAAATATTCCACATCAGGGTGCCTTTGCCTGTGTAATCTCTTCAGATATCTTTGGTGCTGCTTTCTTGTATTAGTTTAAATTAGTTTGGCTTTCTCCTTTGCATAAATATTTCTTCTTCAGATGTCTTCCGCTCTTCCTGTTTCTCCTTATTTTGGGGACTCTGTGTTCCATCATGGTGTGACACAACCTGTGTTAGGTACTTGAAGTACTGCATTGTATTAGTGTTCAGGTATCTTTCTTCTAATTTATCTCTACATTTTTTTGTGCATCTTCTAGCTGGAAATTCTGGGCTTCTTGCAAAATAGTAACAATACATAATTTATTTCTTATCCTCAATAATCCATTTTATCATCCTTATGGCTCTTTTTTGGCCTGTCATTTTGTGTTTTTTTGTGGGCTACTACTGGTTTCTACAACAGGGATGCCATCCTCCCCTTGAGCCTGGCCTAACCCTTTTGTAGGAATGTTGCTGTATCTTGAAGATTCTATGGCGTTAATGTGAAGTTGTTCAATCTCGCCGTTTGTTCTTACACACGGTTCGGAGCTGATCCCTCAGCTCCGAGTCGGCCACATTCCAAGCTCTGCGTCTAAGAGAAGCTTGAGGCACAGTCCCTATCCCATTATCCTCTCCTGCTAACCATCAGATCTAGTTTGCCGCTGCAACAGGTCTCATCGTCGAGTGAGAGTTCGGGCCAGTATCCTTTTTTCTATGTAAAAATTTTATATATATATTTCTAAAAGTTAAAAATTATAAGTTTTTTTCTTAGTATAACGATAGTATTACTGTGTGTGTGTGTGTGTGTGTGTGTGTGTGTGTGTGTGTGTGTGTGTGTCAGGTTAAATTAGTGTTAAGAATTTAACAATTTTAGTGGCCTAAGGCTGCTCCTAGGCCTTAGGCCACTAACTTTCTGTCAGGGCTCTGTCAGATTTTCTCTGTTTAAATTACATTTTCTCTTAGTATTTAACCTTGTTGATAAATATTTACCTGTTTTAGTAAGGTTAGTTTTCTGTATATATGTATATATATGTAGTGTTTTACATATTAGTATTGCAGACTATAATTTCAAGTCAGGAATGTCAGAAAAAGCCAAATCTGGATTTAAGCGTTGCCAGTGTGGACAGAAAATGTCCATAACTGACAACCACATTTCCTGCATCTACTGTCTAGGCCCTCTCCATCTTCAGGAGGACTGCTCCATCTGCCACCCGTTTAGTGGCAGAGTGATGATGGAAAGACGCAAGAAACTTACTGAGAGGGGTCTCCTGAAGCCGGAGTTTCAAGAGGCATTGGAAAAGGCAGACCAGTCATCGAAGTCTTCAAAGGTGTCGGAGCCCAGGTCATCGGCTCCGAGTACCTTTGTTAAGATTCGGTCGCCGGCTCCACAGACCTTGGAGCCGAGCATCGAACTGCTGCCTCGGGGCGAGGTCCAGGTTTTGAAGCCGGTGTCAGAGGTACTCCCTTCATCGATCCTTCGCTCGGTGAACTCTTCGGCCCCTTCGACCCGTTCCTCCAGACCACTGTCAGACACCGATGTGGATCGAGTAGTGCAGAAGCTAATGGAGAACACGGCCTTATCCAAACTGATTGCAGTTTTGTCCCAACTGGTTTTGAAACTTGAAGCCCTTCCTGTTCCATCCATAGATCCTCCTTCGAGACCCATCGAGTCATCGGAGCCGGGAGTCGAGGATCTGATGATTGTTGATCCCCCGGAGCCAAAGCCTTCGTTAGTGCTTTTGGCTCCACTGACCTCGACACCCTCGGTACCCATCGAGGGATCTTGGAGCCGACAGTCTCTCCTCGGTTCCGGGGGGAGAGTCGAACCAAAGTTTTGGTTCCGACTCTTCCCCTCGGTGCCTTGGCGCAGATTAGTTCGGCTCCGTCCTCTGGACTAGAGCCCGTGGTTCCGGGCCCGAGGAGGATACCGGGTTCTTCGGAACTGATGGAATCCTCGGCCCGGGGCTCCAGTGCCTTCGAGGCCATGAGGAAGGTTTTGTCTGTTAAGACATTCACATCTTCAGATTCCTCTTCTCCCTCCCTGAAAGGTCTGCGTTCTGTTTCTGCACCACCGGTCCCCACTAAACGTAGAGACCCAAAGCCTCAGTCAGCCCCAGAGGGTGAACCCTGCTCCTCGGAAGCTTCACCAGATGCCCCCTCTGATGAAGTCCCGAGTAAGAGATTGTGCAAGAGGAGGCACCTTGATTCCCCACAGGAATCGTTGACATCGGACACCGACTTGGATGAGTCAGAGGGGTCCCCACGGTCCTCCTCCAAGGATGTCTCGTTTGCCGACATCCTGGAAATTCTCAAACAGAGGGGTGACTGGCAGTCACTTGCCCCCACTGAGGACGAGTCGGTGTTGCTGAAGGCTTTTGGGGCTCAACCTTCCACCTCCTGGGTAACTCCGCCCTTCAACGAGTTAATGGATTTAATAGCTCAAAGGGCGTGGGAGTCCCCTGACACCTTGGAACCAGTCCCTCGGAGGCCTAATAAATACATCACTGCCCCCCAGGATAAAGCGCATCTCACCAAGGGAGTCCCAGTTGATGCTATGGTGGTGGCGGCGGCCACCAAGAAAGAAATGTCCGAAGCATCTTCCGCTGTTCATCCGCCTAACAAAGACTCTAGAACAATGGACAGGTATGGGGAGCGCATTTTTATTTCAGCGACTTTTTCTATGTGATCGCTGAACTACCTCACCCATTTTACCCGTCTTCAGAGAGATCTCCTCAAAGAATTTGGAGATACTCTACAGGGTACCACAGATGCTGCTGTCTCAGACAAGGTGACAGCACAGCTCAATACCCTAAACTCTATTGTTAACTCATCCATGTGGCTCATTTCATATGCAGCCAAAGGATCGAGTAGGGCTGCAGCTTCAGCGATCGCTCTGAGGAGACCATCCTGGATGCGCCTATGCTCCTTTGTGGAAGCCTTTGTCTTCTTTTACTAATGCCCCCTTTGATGGCTCCTCCTTGTTTGGGCCCAAAGTGAAGGAGATGCTCACTAGGTGTGAGCAAGAAGGAAAGACCCTGTCTGCCGTAGGGGTCTGTTTTTCCACCCCTTCTAGACCGTACCCCAAAGGGCAAAGAGGTGGAAAAATGTGGTTCCGGAAGACTCGGAGGTTTCCAATCTACACCTAGTGAATCCCCCTCCAGAGGCAGAGGAGGGGGAAGGAATGGAAGACGCCGCCCAGGTGGCAGAGGGGGTCCGCAAAACCAGGGCGACAGGGATACCATCCCTGGTAAGCCCTTCCAGCACTCCTGAGTGGAGGCCCAGCTGTCCTGCTCTGGAGGCAGTCAGGGGTCGCTTGGCTTTATACCCAGAGGCCTGGCTAAATCTCACTTTAGATTCCTGGGTAAAAAGCATAATAACCAGAGGATACAACATCCCTTTCTTAAACAATCCTCCCATCCAAAAAATATTCCCAGATGTTCCACCCAATCTGAGGGATCAGGCAGCCATAGAAATACAAAGGCTGTTAGAAAAAAGAGTCATCCAGCCAGTCCTGGCGGACCAAATAGGATCCGGAACTTACTCAATGTTCTTTTTAAAACAGGGGACTGGAGGCCAATACTGGACCTCAGCAAACTCAATACCTTTGTGAAGAAAGAAAAATTCTGGATGGTCACGCTACAATCGATCCTTCCGTTTCTTCAAACGAACGATTGGATGTGCTCTATAGATCTCAAGGATGCGTACTACCACATAAAAATGGCCAGGCCATCCAGAGATCACCTGCGCTTCCGGCTGGGAGCCAGTCATTTTCAGTTTCGAGCTCTGCCCTTTGGCCTCACCTCAGCCCCCAGGGTGTTCACCAAGTGCATGGCAGTAGTGGCGTCCCACCTGAGACGACTAGGATTCCGGGTGTTTCCGTACTTAGACGATTGGCTCCTTACTGCCACCAACCGGCATCACCTATTACAAGCCAGGGACTATACAATCGATCTCTGTTCCTGTTTAGGCAAAACACTGAACTTCTAAAAATCTGCTTTGTCTCCCTCACAGCATATATCATTCATAGGAGCAGAATTGGACACTACCTTAACTCTGATCAGGCTTCCCCAAACAAGAGTTTCAGCCTTAGGGGAACAGATTTCTACTCTTCTGCAAAACAAGAGAGTCCCCGCTGCACAGGTCCTGAAAGTATTAGGCATGATGGCAGCTACCCTTATCGCGGTCCCCCTAGGGAGAATGCACATGAGGATCCTCCAGTGGCTACTCTTCGCACAGTGGTCTTACCAATGGTTACCATTGTCACACAACATCCTGCTCATGGAGTCTTGCAAACGGGATCTTCAATGGTGGATGAACAGCCACGAGCTTACGATAGGCCGCCCGTTCGTGCTCCCCCCCCCATAGCCACAGTGACCACGGACGCTTCCCTGATAGGGTGGGGGGGACTTTTTCAGGGGAGAACAGTTAAAGGCGAGTGGTCGAAAATAGAGTACAACCTGCACATCAATGTCCTGGAGTTGAGAGCAGTGTTCCTAGCGTTGCAACACTTTCACGACTACTTACCTCCGGGAGCAGTTGCAGTTCAGACAGACAACATGTCAGTGGTCTGGTACATAAACAAACAAGGAGGAACCAGGTCTTACCCCTTATGCAGAGAGGCCCTGAGAATCTGGCAATGGGCTGTGTCCACTGGACACTTTCTCATAGCAACGCACATCCCGGGGACATCCAACGTAATAGCGGACAGGTTGAGCACAGCCATCCTGTTACCTCACTAGTGGTCCCTCAAAAATCAAGTAGCGGAAAGGATTTTCCACAGATGGGGCCAGCCTTGCTGCGACCTTTTTTCATACCCCCTGAATGCCAAATGCAGAAACTATTTCGCCCTACTTCCCTCTCCGGGAGCCGCCCCCAGGGACGCACTTTGCACGATTGGCCCCCGGGTCTCCTATATGCTTTTCCTCATGTTCCACTAATCTCAAAATTTCTACAGAAAGCCAAAGGTCTGGAAAGGATGATCATCTTGATAGCACCATTCTGGCCTCGACAGATCTGGTTCCCCTTTCTTCAAGCTTACCAAATAGAGGAACCTTGGACTCTGGACCCCGTGCCAGACCTTCTGACCCACTCGTCAGGAGTTCTTCACCCCTCTCTTTCATCCCCCAAATTGACAACATGGCTGCTCCACTTCCCAGCTTAGCCAGGTCAGATCTCTTGTCTCCAGCAGTACAACATATTTTGATCTCTTCCCACAAAGCCTCCACTAGAAAATTATACAAGAGCAAATGGAAACGTTTCGTGTGTTGGGCTTCCAAACAAGGTATTGATCCCTTGGTTGCTCCTATTCATAAGGTTCTAGATTTTCTATCTACTCTTTTTCATCAAGGGGCTTCAACATCCACCATAAGAGTACAGCTGGCTGCCATATCTAATTTTCATGTGGGTGAAGGGGGCTCTACAATTATGTCTCATAGACTTTGTAGAGCTTTCATGAAGGGAACTTATCTCCGACCACCCATTCGAAGTCCGTTTTTTCCTTGGAACTTAAATCTAATGCTATCTCAGCTCATGTTATCACCCTTTGAACCAGCCTCGTCATGCCCACTTAAATATCTTTCCTGGAAAACCCTGTTTCTTGTTGCAATCACTTCAGCTCGCAGAGTCTCAGAGCTGCAAGCACTGTCAATTAGACCCCCGTATCTAATCTTTCACCCAGACAGGGTCTCCTTACGTACTAATCTGTCCTTTCTACCAAAGGTCTGCTCAGAATCTAATCTTAATCAGTCCATAGAACTTCCTGCCTTTTTCAGGCACCATACCAATAAATTGGAATGCATGTTACACAAATTGGACGTGCACAGACAGCTGAGATTTTTCCTGGACAGGACAAAAGAATTCCAGAAATCGGATCAACTGTTTGTTTTGCATGCGGATAGTAAGAAAGGACTTGCAGTATCAAAAATCACGTTATCCAAATGGCTTTCGGACTGCATAAACTTTGTTTATTCATCTTCCAATCAGTCTATTCCGCTCAAAGCTAAATCTCATTCTACTAGAGCTGTTTCTACTTCCCTAGCCCATGCTGCTCGTTTACCGATAGATACCATTTGTGCAGCAGCTACCTGGGCTAAACCTCATACCTTTATCATTCATTACAAAGTGGACAGGGCCTCCAGGGACAGGGCTTCCTTTGGTTCCACTGTTCTCAGGAATGTTCTCCTGTGAGCCACCCAGGGTTTAGGGTTGCTAGGGACGCTACCCGTGTTTAAGAACAAACTGCGAGATCGAACTTCACCTAAAGAAGTTATGTTCTTACCATAACGTTCCATGTGAGTTGTTCATCTCGCCTTTGTTCTTACATTCCCGCCCTCCTTCCCCCTCCGTGTTCTGGAAGAGCAGGTACGACTGGTGGCTGGTTGTCTTTCTCATGGTCCCCTTAGACTGTTTCTAGGTAATATACGTGTATATGTGTATGAATACGTATGCATGTGTAAGAGAATATGTCTTCTGTTTTCTGGTTTTCATAGCAAACTAGATCTGAGGGTTAGCAGGAGAGGATCATGGGATAGGGACTGTGCCTCTACCTTCTCTTAGACGCAGAGCTTGGAATATGGCCGACTCAGAGCCGAAGGATCGGCTCCGAACCATGTGTAAGAACAAAGACGAGATGAACAACTCTCATGGAACGTTATGGTAAGAACATAACTTCTTTTTTTCTTCAGTCCTGACACCAGTGTGGCAAACAGGATTGGGCACTTTTTTTTATCCTAGGACTTTCTGTCCATGATATATGGTATATAAAATACAGTCTATGTATAAGTATAGTCTTGGTGCGATTTTAAAAAAACAGGGTCCACCTTGTTAAGGTATTCACCAAGACTTGAGGATGAATTCAGTTCCAGCAATACTACTCTCCTTTGCTTGCTGTTTTTATCATCTTTCCATGCAAACATGTACATTTGCCTGTGTCTTGAATTATAATTTAGTAAAGGTGCTTAAAACAAACAAACAAACAAAAAAAGAGGTAGGTAGCATGCTGTGTGATGTAGTCCTTGCATTCAGGGATACTTATGGTGCTTGGTGTGTGGGGGCGGGAGAAAAGCTGTTGGATTTATGCCTTCCACAGATTTATGTAAATAGTAGTGCTGAAGGTTGATATCTGTGCTATTATACTGTTTTAGTATAAAGTCGATGAGGTTAAAACTCCAGTTTAATTTTTCCCTGATGTTTTGCATAACTGATCTGAAGGTATTTTCTCTTACTGTTTCCCTGCAGTTTGGTGGACAGGGTTCAAACTTGTCAAACTCCTCTCTGCTCCATTGTTGTACAGTAGTGGATGTAGTTTATGTAAGTAAGGGTGTGGGGGACTTGGGCACAAGGGATCCCCACTCTGGAAAAAAAAAAATGTGAAAGTAAGCGAATTTAAGCTTCATACAGTTTGTGTGGTTGAAGCTTCATGGAATTGACATTTGATGAAAAATATGGGAAGCTGTCTGTGCAGTTTGTCTTAAAGTTTGCTTACGTTTTTCTTATTCTGCTTTAGGAATAACTTTATAAGAATTGATAGGACTATAGAGTACTGGCATGAACTGGAAGAAACTGGAATGAATGTCTTTATCTGTTAATTACTCAGAACTGTGCTGAACAGGTGCCAGTCTCTCATTTATGTGCCAAATCTTCTTGTACCTTTGAGAAAAAATGTCTGCATACACACTGTAGTTAGGTTAAGAATGTTTTGTTATATACAGTAGCAGTAGGTAGATGGCAACAATATCTGAATCAAATCTTACTGCCTCCAATAACAGTACTGATAACTGAAATAGACTATAATGCCCATAGCTTCTGCACTTATGCTCAGAATTATTCCTTTCCTGTTGAATAATATAATTAATATTCTGTAACCAGATATTTGAGGTGACTTCTGCACTCACTTGAGTCTCTGTAGCAAGCTTCTGTGAAGTGCTCTGCAATGACTTTCTGTATATCCGTCCAAACTGACTGTCTAAGGTATCTCTTAATAATAATAATAATAATAATAATGCCAAAACAGTGTAAATTTCAACACTGCTCTTTAACCTTGGTTCCCAAGCCTATTTGTACTTAATGTACTACCAATTCTGTTAGCACATTTTATGCTTATCAATATTCTTGACTGAAGGTTATCAAAACATTCCTTTTTTTTTGAATCTGCATGTAAAATGAAGACGTGTCTGCTTTAATGTGGCTATGTTTCTAGACTTTTGCAAGGAGAATACTGTATTTTTGTCTAACAAACTACATTTAAATGAAACCTGATCTTACAAACTATCTGAACTTCAGATTTTTAGCCTGCCACCCAGGTTTGTCTTATGTACTTATGTCTGATATGAGGCTGACACCACTGACCATGACTTTTAAATTAAAGTATTGCTAACGAAGATATGCTTTAGAGTCGTCAATGCAGACTTTATTTACAGCTCCAGTTTCTAGATCAGTGCCTGCATTGTAAAGTATTTGGTATTGGGGAGGTGTCCTCACTGCTGCTGCTGTATAAAGTTAATGTTTATTACTGTGGCTGCTTTTATTTTTTGTTAAGTCTTGGTACTTTTCTAAAGTTCAGATGTTTAGGAAAGTAAAGTTAGAATGAAGAATAGATGTAACTAACTGTACTCAGTGGCTTAGTCTTAGCTGTTGCATCTGGGATGAGTGCTCTGGTTTCCTTCTGCGCTTCATTGTTTTAAGAAGCACTGGTGTTTTTTGAACTGTTCCACTTCAACTGCTTGATATTCCTATTTAGTACCAATTGCCTTCCTCTTTCGTCCTCAGCATTTTGTCATTAGTTTTGAGAATGGCCAGGCATCACTTCTGGGACTAAATATTCCCTTTATTAAATAACTGTTTTTTAAAGGGGTGTTCTTCTGTAAGAACAGTCCCACACTTCACATGTTTGCGTTCTTCATGTCCACATACAGTTTTAGCAGTACAACTTCTTATTGCTACCAATATGGGGAATGTGTGTGTGTTCAGTTCACAGACTAAGGACCTTTGCTGCTGCTTGCTTTAAACATTCAGTTCACAGAATTGGAATTTTGCTGCTGCTTCACCAAGTAAGGTGTGTGTGTTCAGGTTCTGATCGCGGAAATTTGCTGCTAACTCTGTGTGTGGCTGCCACTACGGGGAATGTGTGCATTTGTTCAGTTTGTGTTACTCAGGCTCAAACCCTGTACCTTATGTACAAGAAGCAAGAGCCTGAATTCTCTATCCATACCACCACTTGTGATTTAAGGAGGTGAGTCCATAGCTCTCAGTTGTCCAGATTTTCACAGAATGTCTGGCTCATACTTTTGGTCTGTTTCTCTTACAGATTGTGGTTTTCTGGCAAATCAGTGAGAACTGAATTCACTAAATAATGATAGGAAGATTGAAACTTAAATAAAATGTTCCCCTAGTTTTGGGACTTTGCCCCCCCCCCCCTAAATTTTAGTTCATTCCAGATTTCTTGTGCTGCAAAGTTGAGAAATATAGTTGTGTCAAGTGGATTTTACAAGGAGCAAAGAGCTTCAGGGGGAAGAGAAGTTTAGTGCTGTTTATGTTAAGTCTGTTTGCATTGTTGGTAGCACAACAGTTAGTATACTTGCTTTTGATGCAGAAGGCTGTGGGTTCTACTTCCACAGTATGTAGATGTATTGCTGATGCTGTACTGCATTGTACTTTAAAGGGGGTAGATGCTGCAGCCCTGAGAATGTCCTCCTTTGGAGGAGATACCTAGTAACTATGAACCTGTTATCAGTTTGCCATCCATTCCCTACTGCAATATTACTAGCTTATTGTTTTTTTTTTTTTTTATGTAACATAGGCAAGCTACTCTTCAAGGGCAGCAGGGACTATATTTGTAGATGAAACAATGAAATGCAAAGTTGTTTGCTAGCAGCAACCTCTTCATTAGTTACAGATCTTTTTCATGTGGAATTATTTATATGACTTTTACTTCTGGTGAGATTGTGCATATTTACTGATATTGGTGGATTGTAATGACAGAAGTTTGAGTAGACTTTTATGATTGAAATGTTCTGAATTGGGCAGTTTTGTCATTATTAGTTCATACATTTTGTTTCATTGCTTACTGGAAAAATGTTCAAAGCAAATTTAAAACACTCTAACAAGTGTGCTGTATTATGCAAGGAGTATAATTTAATATAATCAGGAAGGTGAATCCATGAACACATGTATGTTTGCATTGTCCTAAATATGGGTGCAATGGGCCTATGATTTGAAAACAGACCAAAGGTAAACTTTATCTACCACTGGCCAGATGCATTTTCTTTGAATGTGGGTTTTAGTGCTGTTTCAAGGACAGAGAAATTTTAATGCTAAGTCTGTTTTCATTGTGAGACTGTATTGCTTTGTTTTAGCAGATGTCTATTGGTGTTTGTGGTATAAAGTTTAAAATAAAAGCTTTAATTGAAATCCAAATAAGCACTGTAGAATAAAGTGTAAAGCAAGTATGCACGTTGCAGTGTTTATGGTAAATGGGGAGAAATAACCAAGTAATGGGACACTGGAATGGCAAAAGGGGGGGGGTTGTTTATGGGGGGGGTGGCCATTTGACCATGATTTTGTGAGTGGGGGAAGTGGCAAATTCAAAGACGGCCCCGGGCAGCACAAACTGTAGCTATGCCACCGAATCTAGTGTGTCTAATAGGTACTCTCCATTCCTCTAATTTCTGTAGAGAAGACCTCTTTTTGAGGGCTGTCTTGTGGCCATGACTTCAGGATTATTGCTAGGGATACTGCCCATATCTTCTCTGGACTTTTTCAATGTTACAACAGCTGTGTGAAATACCATAACAGTAGACCTACAGACCTACTAGGGAAAGTAAGAACTCCCTCTGTCCCTTTCATTCCTCTCTTGTTTTGCAGTGGGTTTCTCTGAAACTGATTTGTCGTCATCTCAGGCTAAATGCTTGTTTATTAAGCAGTTTATTACATGCTCACAAGAGTGTTGTCATTTTAATCATTCAGGGTATGTATTTTTCCTTGAGTCTCCAATTTGTCTGCCTATGTAAATGCAGTGTTATTTGGATTCTGACTGTGAAGAACTGAAAATAGTGCTAAGCCCACAAGCTGCTTGTATTTGAAAACATTGAGCAAATAGCTAGGAGATCCCATCACAAGACAACTACAGTGCACGTCTGTACGTGTGTGAGGGGGTGGGGTGGGGTGGGGTGGAGTGTCGGAATAACACCATCTCACCTACTCCGTTTACTACAGCATTTCTAGTCATTTTCCTTGATCAGCCGTCCTTCGTACTGGCTTTGTTCCAAAGCTCAATGCATTGATGTTGTAGACATAGTTTTCACTTTAAAGAGAGCATATAAGGAACTGGAAGTGAGTGCACAAACGTTAAGTGTTAGACCCAGCTGATGTGCACATCAGGAATTGTTGTAATCGGAAGGTACAGAAGTTGCATTGTGCAGTAGATGTTATTTGCCTGATGATTGGTATGCCAACTGGAACATTAAGTGATATAAAATAACTAATAACTAATAGCAATGATTAAGAGTGGGTGCTAGCAACAGAAACATTTTGTTTCTGATAGTTTTGCAGTATCATTCGCCCAGGGATAGGTAAGTTGCAGACATGTTGTAGTGTTGAAAAATTGCTTTTGTCACATCATGACATTCGTAAGTAACTTTTTAGTTAGTGATTTGCTATCCATGGAGAGTATGGAAGACTGCCTTCCATTGCATACACTCTTGAAGTACTGCATTGTATTAATGTTCAGGTTCTAACAGACGAATTTCACCTTCAGCCTTTGTTACCACCATCTGGAATGATAGCATGATTCATAAAGTTTGTTGCTGACCAGTCATTTAAATGTATGAGTTCTCTGTAGAATTTCATGTGACCAAGTAAATGTTAGCATGTATTATCTTTACAAAACAACTGTGTTGCTGAGGCATTTCCTACTTATTGATAAGTGCATGTGCAGATGTTTTGCAAAACATGCTCTTAACTTTTGCTATGATTTGTGTACAACTTCTTTCTCATTTTTTAAACTAGATGTGCTCCACATTGATTAAATTTAGTAAGAGTTCCTGTTTTCTCATTTCTTTAATTATAATTATCTGTTTATTTGATTTGCAGTTCCCTTCTAATGGAAACAACCAAATCCATATTCCATCACTTAGCGTAGATGGGCTGTCAACTCCTGTGGTTTTGTCTCCTGGTCCGCAGAAGCCGTAGCATTTACAAGTTGGGTCCTTGAATGCCCTCTTCACCTATCTCTGCCTCTTCCAATTTGGAGTGGGAAGCACTGCTTCGCCCTGTACCATGCTGGTGGAAAAGTGCTAGAGGATGCCAGCAAACCCCCAAGGCTGCAGCAAAATGGTAGTCGAGTGTTCAGATTGTTGAAATGGAAATATGAAGAGCTGCATCCATTAAAATGGGTGAAATCCTCTTTCTGCTCTTCCTGACTTTTGAGTGGATGTCATGGCCATTCTCACTGAAGAGCTGTTGTCTCCTGGTACATGGAAACAAAACCAGGACTTTGCACAGCACGTGATGGAAAGTGAAGCTTCAAGAAGAATATATTTATAAATTGGTGAAATACAACTTGTTTTTGCCACAGGATGCACCACAGAATTGTTCAGTGTTTGATAATGCCAATTTTATGTCTTGTTTTTGTTTTTTTTTTCCCTTACTAATCTTGGACTGTGAAGCTGTGTGTTCACAGGGTATCCTGATTTTGGTGCATTTTGAAGTCCTGCACTGGTTGTCCGTATTACATGAATGAGTGTATACTTTAAGTGTATACGAGAATAGAGTTGAGGCAAGCTTCTTTGATGCCTTTGTAAATGTTTTTATGGAGTATAGAGTCTGCATTTTTAGACCCTTGAAAAGACGGCGATATTTTCTGTGATTTTAAGAAAATCACTTCTTCATAGTTAAGATCAGTTAACAGTTCTTTCTCATTTTTACACTTTATCCACTTGATGCTTTGGCCTTCTGGTAATGTTGCAGGCTGGACCTTTTGTTCAGCATCCTAAGCGGGGGTAAACTAGGGGATTGTTATTTTTGCCACTTTTTTGGTGAATGCTCTTAAGACTCGTTTCGTTTTTTGCAGAATTTGTATGTAATTCTGCAGTTTGACAGGTCAGCCTGTGCAATATGGTTATTTTAATTGCAAGAGGATTGTCATTTTTAACTGTTTAATTGGAGATGCTATTTAAACAGCTGCTACTTATTTTATTACAATTTTCTTTCTAGTCGGCACTAATGGGTTGATCTGGAGCAGCAGTTAAGAGGGTGATCATGCCGGAAGTGAAACATGCACTGAAATACATTTGAATGTATCTATTTTCTTCCTATGGTAACCTGTAGCTAAATCACATGCACACAGCTTCCTGCTGTTTGATATGTAGTGAAATCCACACAGCACAAACAAAAATATTCCAGCACACAATACCATGCTTGTTAAAATTAAAATCCTAGCTTTATTCTTATCAAATACAAAATATGTGTCTGAATAGTGATTACTCTCTCAAATACTGCTTTACTTAAGTCAGACAGTGGGAATGTGTTTTTGTTTTGACTTATTTTGAGGTATGGCACAGTGTATTTGGTTTTAGAGTAAAATGGATTTTGTTAAAATAAGTGCATGCGCTAGTGATGCTGGGATAGATCTGTTTTGTCTGTAAACTGTAAACAGGAAGTAGGAATCACAGACTTCACTTGTTTTATTTCCACTTGACTCGGGTTGGATTGAGAAAGAACAGCACGCATTTATAGGTTTCGTTTCTTTTCTTGAATATTGAGACAATACTTAATACTGGGGATTAGATATTTTTTGTACCACTAGCACAATGGTGACTGGGTTTCATATAAGACCTGCTGTTTGGGCGGTTTCTATTTTTGAGAGAAATTCATGTTTTATTAAAAGTAATTTTACAGGTCTTGGGATGTTGTCGAAAGGGAATGCAGTGAGTTGGCCATTTTAATCCGCCTTTCTAGAGTGGAAAAAAAAAAGGTTAAACATATGTGCTATTATGTTGGTTAAATCTCTGTAGTTTAGTAAAAACACTACATGTATCAAAGAATAACGCTAACTATTCTTAATAGTTTTAGTGCTTATTTGTATAATGTTTAGCATATATGAACTCAAAAAAAAGTAGTTAAAGCATTTTTATGTTACGAATCTTACTGTGTGCTTTGCATTTCAAGACAGATTAGTTTTCTGATCAGTATAAATGTTATCCACTCATTTTATTACCTTGATAAACATGTAAAGTTTGCATTCAGTGTAGATTTATTGATGTGATCACATTCCGTAGACATTTACCGGTTTGTAGATTTTGCATGGACAGTACTGGTTACTGAGGCAGCAGGTTGGTTTGCAAGGGATCATGTAGTATTAATAACAGTTGTGGGGAAACTATGTATATTTGAAATTAAGTAGGTCACTGCCAGTAATTTTCCTTGAACTTTGGGTCACGGTTCGTAATTTTTATTTGCTGCCCCTTTACTTCATCGTTCTACATCTTTCACAGATTACCAGCTAAACTTTGCTTTGTGTTTTTTTATGTAATAATGGGAGCCGTTTCAGATCTCTCTGCTAATCCCTTCCCTTTCTGTGTTTATGTACAATCCACTGCCGTATTATTTATTTTTTTAACAGGAATAGATGAACTGTGGGTGAATCATATTTGCTTAAAAATCTTACTAATTTGTTCCTTCTCCTAGATGTGGATATCCACTGCTGTCCTCTTTTGTTGTTTAGGCTCAGATCTTATAGCACTTTAACACATTATTCCTTGTAAAAGAGAAGTCCTTTTTTGCAGTTTCTTGGTATAAATTAGAATTCTGTACAGTGCTTCTATTTTGTATTAATACGTGGATGATAATAGTAAGTAAATGCCCTTGACTTCACGGAGTCTTCCTACTTGTGCTTGTAAGTTCAAGTTTTCTGTTCACTTTTCTTTACATCTTGTTCTCTATTAGTTTATATAGCTTGTCCACTGTGTCTGTGATTTCTGAGACGGTTTTTCAGTCTCTGCTGTAGTATACTGCCTGTTTGCCACCTGTTTTGTGAAGAGGTGCGATTCTTCACTACTTGGTTAATGTGAAGCATCTGCTTTCCTTCTGTGCAGGTGCTGCACTACTCTGGCTTACTATTGTGTACTAAATATGACTGTGAGCACAAGTATTGATAGCTTGTGTGGCATGTGTGCATAGGTATAACGTATGCCAGGCATGTGGTATTTTTCTGCCTTTGGCCCTTTGTTTTATCGCACGGAATTCACCATGACTTCGAAGCATTTGTGAGATGCAGCTTTACTTTCTGTCTGTGTGTACCGAGACTGGCATAGTTTCAAGTGTTCCTTGAAACCTAATGTTACATTTTGAAGCTGCTTTTAATCCTGTTACAGACCAGATAACTGTCTCAGGTCCTTGTCCTCTTTTTCAGATTCCTTTATTAGGAATGCTGCCTCCAAATTAAGAAACTTTATTCTGTGGGTCCTGGCAGGATATTTAGTGCCTCTTTACTAGAGGGTAAAGAGGTTCTTGTACAAATTTTACAATTTATTTTTAATAAATTAATGAAAAATGACATTGTACCTTGTAGTTGGAAGCTATCTTGTGTTATCCCTGTGCATAAAAAGGACAGGAAAGATGTAAGCAATTAATTATAATTAATTATAAGCCCATAAATTTGATATATTTGCTTGGGAAGGGCTTTGAAAGATGTGGATTACAATTAAGACACAACCCAGACTTCAGATTAACAGTTAAGGATATTGACCAACATGGTTTCATAAAGCAAATGTCTACTATGGGTAACTTGGTGTGTATGTATGATCAAATGATGACCTTAGATATGGATTTGTCTCCAGGCGTGATCTTTTTTGGACCTTGCCAAAGCCTTTGACTATCTGCTATTCTATTCCATTCACAAACACCTGAATCTAATATTTGTTATATTGTTAGATGGATCATGAATTGGTTAACCTACAAGACAGCATTGTGTTAAAATATATAAAATTAATTCATATTTTCTGCCTGTAACATCTTGTATTCCCCAGGAATTGGTTTTGGACCCAGTGCTGTTTAATCTTTTTTTGGGTGCAGAAGCACACCGCTGACTAAAATTGAATTTATAATATAAAATAAATCCAATGCCAATGATCGTAACATATGTCTGATTTGTAAATGGGCACATGAAACTGGACTAAAATTTAGCCTGCACAAGAGTAAAATTAGGTATTTCTCAAAATTCAAAAAATTCCCCATCTGTTTCACAGATCTTGGCCATCACTGTTACACCCAGTTTATTTTTTAACCATCATATCAGAGTTGTTGGTATTAAAGCAATTATGGGTTGTTAAGAAATCTTTCAACCAGAGACAAGAAATGTTTGGTTATAATGTATATAACTTACATCAGACCAGTTATTGAGTATAGTATATTTTGCACTTACTCTAAAGCTCAATTAAAAATTGTAGAAGGTGTCCAGAGGAAACATATTAAGACAATTCTGTCATTGTCACTTAGGTTATGGGGCTAGATATTAGTTTTTAAAATTGTTTTTTTTCCTGCTACAGGTACATTTGGGGTAGATTGATACTGGTTGTTGTGTCTTTTGGCTTTCCCAGTTAGGGGTCGCCACAGCGAGAACTCCGGTCCGCTAATGATTGGTAGTTGATTTTTACATGCCGAGTTACCAGCCCTGACGCACAACCTTCAACGAAGGTACGCCCATTCACGCATGTCTCCATGCAGAAGACGCTCTAACTGAGAATCGAACCGGACAGCGTCTTACTGTGAGGCGACAACGCTACCGCAGCACCACCACCGTGGATGGGGTAGATTTACTGGTATATAACATATTTAAATATTTAATTACCTCATTTTGCAGCTAATCTACAGCATAGAAGTCTTTAACTGTCCAAAGACTTTGGACACAAATTTCATATTATAATGTCTAAAAGTAGGAAGATCTTCTACTAGGAATTGATGTTACAGAAAAAATTGGAAAATCATGGAATAAAATCCCGATCTGGATATGGACGTCCAAAAACCAGGAGACTTTTAAATCCAGTTTAGACGTTTGAGCTGGTGACAATGCATTTGAATCATTTTTTGAGGAATTGGTGTTCCTTGATGGACCTGAGGCCTCAATGGTGTGATCAAACTTATGAACTTGAGAAATCTTTGCTGTGATTACACAAAAGCAAAGTAATCGCTATGTTGCAGTTTCTTAAAACTTTATTACCCATTTGTAAGCCTACTGCCTCTATTAGTGTAGATGCCTTTGACACCAGTATAGTGCATGCTCACAAATGTTTCTTGTAAATTTTAGTACCTTTCTACAGTGGAAATGCTTCCTTTATCAATGCAAGCCCTCAGAGTGACTTTATGGCACTGACTTATGACTTATTTGCACAAATTTTCTTTTGCAGAAATGTACAGATCATAGGATTATCGGAGATTACTAGACTATTGACCTGGATGTCATTTTAAGCCTAGCTGTTTCATCCCAGTGTAATACCACTGAAATGCTAGTCAGTACCCAAGATTGCATTTAGTGATAAGTGCACACATCCAGGAGTGTTGCGAGCTCTATCCCCAGTAAAAATTTACGGTGCCCCAACAACTCGCCTAGGTTCCTCTTGAACAGTGTCATAGAGGTGCTCTGTTTCACATGAACTGGTAGTCTGTTCCAAAGATGCGCCAGTCACTGGGAGATAAAACTGTCCCTCCAGTAGGTCCTATTTAAGTCTCTGGCCATATTTAGGTCCCTGGAATAGGTAGCCTTAGTCCCATTTGATTTACCGATATGCAGCAATTTCATTAGGTTTGGGTCTTGGATTGTTTTGTAGGCCTGGCTTAAGTCTACCCTAAGAAGTCTGTATGATGTGGAGTATAGTTTCAGGGACTTAGTCGGTCTGTGTAAGGCACATGCTGTGTGTTATTTATGGAAAAACTTGTGGGGCTCCCAAACATTGTTTTGGGACTTTCCTGCATAATAAGGTGTACAGAAAAGGAGTTGCAGGATCATACACTTTAGTAGAAAGGTTTTAGAGGTTGTAGTCAGCATCTTGATGTTTTTATCTCATTGTGCCTGGAAAGCTGTGATGTATACCACTTCCTCTTTCTTTCAGTAAAATATGGTAAGATCAAATTTGTTTCTTCATGTAGGTCTTTGTAAATCTGTGCATCTCCATTTTTTATTCTTCTCCGAGTGATTCTTAATGATGATCAGAAAAAATGGATGATAGTGTTGCAAAATTTACCAGATGTTCTTCATGTTTTACTGTTGCAGTCATCACATTTGGGTTATCTCTGCCAGGGTAGCCCTCAACCAGCCTGAATACCAGAGATTTAGTATTTCTGCATCGGTTGCTGTCATTTGAGGACTGACGTCAGGTTGTCCGTAGTATAAAGTAAGGCAGCCAACGCCATTACATCAGTCTTTCTTGCCATGGAGCCGGAAGCAGAAGCAACTCGCACGAGTGCCGGTTGGATGCTACCTGAGTTTTCCTCTACCAAATTGAAGTTGAAGTCTTCTAAAGCTAAGTACCCCATTGGGGATTCTTTTTTCTTGCACTAACCGATGTCAGAAAAAGTTAATTGTCTTGCCTGTGGAAAACAAATACCACACCGAGACTTCCACTCTTACTGCGTCACTTGTTTAGGCCCTGACCATGACATCCCTCGTTGTCGCTTCTGTGCTTTGTTCAACCACAGATCTATCCATTGTCGGCAGTTATTGTAGCCAGATATTTTCACTTGCAGTCCTCGAATTCTGATATGGCTTCAGTAAGCCATCCGACAGCAGATCTTCTGAAAAAACGTAAAGATAAAGACAGAGACAGACCGCACAGGTTCAAACCTACCGACGATGCTGCCGTTAAGTCAATTGTTTGTTCTCCAGTCCTCAGTGAGGCGCTTTCGCAGCCCCTGATGCCCACTTCTGTTGATTCGCAGGCTGCTACAGAGACCCTTTTGGAGTCCGGTATGCCGCTGCCGAGACCCGTTTGGAGTCCAGTATGCCGCAAAACTCTTCTTCGATTAAGGATACTGCGGTCATCTCAACCTTGAATAGGTCTGGAACTGCTGAGCAGGCACCGGTTTCCGAGGAAGTCCTTCGCACTACCGAATCTCGACACAAACCAACTTTTTTTTCGCGACTGCAGTTCTTTCTAAAACTACCGAGTTTCTTAGGCCCCGGGTACGAACCACACCCAAGAAACCGACAACCCACTCTCAGGTGCCTGCTTCCTTGCCTCAGTCTCAAATCCTTAAAATGGTTGAAAACCTTATCATGCTGATCAGGGGAAGCCAAGATACCCCCTCCAAAAGGAAGAGATCTATCCCCTGTAGTTTTGTCTGAACAAGAGTCAGATGAATCTGATGCATCTGAATATGAAGACATGCAACCCCTCCCCACTTATGAGGATTCTGATGCAGAGGATTCCATTCCTTCAGCCTGTCCCCCAGAGGATTTATCCTTTGAGGAAAACCTGCATACCTTAACGGAGCATTTCCAATGGGAGAGTCAGGACTACCCTCAGTCTAAAAAGAGACTTGGAGAATTTCTAGATCTTCCACAACACAGACCTTTGGCCACCCCCCCCCCCCCAGTCATGGATGTTATGGAGGATGTTTACCTTGAATCCAGCTTGAATCCTGACGCCCTTCCTCCTGCTCCCAGAAAACCAGACAGGTACTATAGAGTCCCTGACTCGCACAAATATCTTTTTAAAAATCCTACAGCTGACCCTAAGGTAATTTCTCAAGGGCCAAAAGGAATTAAAGCAACCTCTACTAAGACTCCCACCCCCTCAGACAAGGATTCCCAAGCATTGGACAGATGGGGTAAGAAAGTATACACCTCAGCTACTCTTGCTATCAGGGCACTAAACTGTCAGTTCCATATGCTGAAATTTCAGCAACATACCTTGGAACTCCTTAAACATAGAATCTATTCCTTTCATGCTTGGGCAGAATCTAACGATTTACAAGAGTTAATGCATTCTGCAAGTCAAGTAAAAAAATACACCTTGCACTGTGGTTTTGACACCCTAGAAGCGTCTTGCAGGGCAGCAGTCACTGTATCTGTCATTGGAAAGCATGCAATGCTTAAGGAACAGCCCCTGCCAGATGTCAAATCTAAATTGTTGGATGCCCCCTTGCACAAAGATAACTTATGTGGCACAAAGGCAAAAGAAGTCTTAAAAAAGATGGAAGAAAATGCAAAATCTATGCAAACAGTAAGGATTTCTTGCAGGTCCAGCCCCCTAGGTTCAGCAAGCATTGTCCCTCCAAACACTGGTCCTTTCCTGCTCCCAGTAAACCGGCCCAGCCTAGGCCCTGTGGAAGCAGACCCCCCCCCCCCCAACAGCAGCCCCAGGGAATGCAGAGATCTAAGCAGTGGACTACCTCCACTTCAAAACCAGGGAGTTCCAAGCCACCCCTTTATGGTAAAAACTCTGTGACTCATCTCCTCCACCCCCTTCCTCTGCTCACCTTCACTTACCCCTAGGAGGAAAACTCCTTTCACTCAAGCACCTTGGGCCACCATTACCAAGGACCACTGGATTCTGAACATTGTGTCTCAGGGATACAAATTTTCCTTCCACACCCTTCCAACTTCAAAAAGGTTCCCAGATCTACCACCAAATCAATGTGCAGAGGCTCAAAAGCAAATCCTTTCCCTGCTCTATATGAGGGCAGTAGAGCACATTCCTGCAGAACAGATAGGCCAAGGTTTCTACTCCATACTTTTTCTGGTTCCCAGAAAAGAAGGCACCTGGCGCCCCATCCTCGATCTATCCATTCTAAACACCTTCTTGGTGATCCCAAAATTCAAAATGCCCACCCTCCAGCAGCTGCTACCCATGCTCTCCAAGGATGCTTGACTAGCCACCCTAGATCTAAAAGAGGCCTACCTCCACATTCCTATCAGGGAATCATGCAGGAAATATCTCCGCTTCAGGGCAGGATCTCAACACTTTCAGTTGTCTGCGCTTCCCTTTGGCTTATCTACTGCTTTCAGAGTTTTCACAAAATGCCTGGCTCTGGCCATTGCCTTTTACAGACAAAGAAATATTCAGATTTACCCATACTTAGACGACTGCCTTATTCAGGCACACAGCCAGGAGAAGCTGGCTTTGTAAAGGACCACTGGGTTTTGAACATTGTGTCTCAGGGATACAAATTTTCCTTCCACACCCTTCCGACCTCAGAAGGGTTCCCAGATCTACCACCAAATCAGTGTGCAGAGGCTCAAAAGCAAATCCTTTCCCTGCTCTCTATGAGGGCAGTAGAGCTCTTTGTAAAGACCCTACTAACCTCCCTAAGGTACACAATCAATGAAAAGAAATCCAAATAGGTTCCCACCCAAAGGATAATCTTCCTGGGAGCAAGTCTGGACACAGCTTCCTAGATGGCATACCTTACTCCAGAGAAACCGATTTTCATGACAGCCTACTTCTCTCAACTAGCCACCAGGCCCCAGCTAACTGCCAGGAAGATCCTGCAAGCTCTGGGGTTCATGGCATCTTGCATACTACTCATTCCATATGCCAGACTGTATACGAGGAGTCTTCAATGGTACCTAAAGAGCCTTTGGTGCCAACACTCTCAAGACCTGGAAACTATTCTACCTATAATTCCTTGCCTCAGAAAAGATTTTCTTTGGTGGACAACAGCATGCTCCCACAGCAAGGGAATGTCTTTCTCCCCACTCCCCGCCACCCAGACCCTCACCACAGATGCATCAGACTATGCTTGGGGTGCACACCTGGACGGCAGGTGCATTCAGGGCCAATGGAACCCACAGCAAATCCCTCTGCACATCAGTCAAAAAGAGATGATGGCAGTGCAGCACGCCTTGATAGCTTTCAAGCCCCTTCTCTCTCCAGGGGCTCTCCTGATCAAAACGGACAACACCACTGTGATGTGGTACATGAACAAGCAGGGAGGGACTCGCTCCTACCCTCTATGCAGGCTGGCCATGACCCTTTGGCACACAGCCTCTGCCGTGCAACTATACCTGTTAGCACAATTCCTACCAGGCTCACTCAACTCTCTGGCAGACCATTTAAGCAGAAATCTTCTGGACCCACATGAGTGACAACTCAACAGAAGTACCTTCACCCTAATAACTCAGAAGTGGGGAAAACCCATGGTCAACCTCTTTGCCTCCCACAGCAATCATCAGCTCAGCAAATTCTGCTCCAGGGAGCATCACTCCATGGCTTGGAAAGTGGATGCCCTGTCCTTCCCCTGGGTCAATCTATCGGTCTCTGCATTTCCTCCCCTATCTCTCATCTCCACGGTACTGCTCAAAATAAGGGAGGAAAAACCAAGGACCATTCTGATAGCTCCAGACTGGCCCCGGCAGCACTGGTACCCCTTGCTGCGCAGCCTGTCCTCACTATCCCATGGCATCTTCCTCAGATTCCAAACCTCCTGACCCAGAGGGAAGGGGAGTTCCTGCATCCCCAATTACAGACAGTCAATTTGCCAGCTTGGCTTCTTCCCTAACCTCGAACCAATCTGCCAACCTCAGTAAACAGGTTCTGGATGTTATCCATGAGGCCAGGCGTCCTAGCACAAGAAAGTCTTATGCTGATAAACGGAAAAGGTTCTGTACTTGGATCCAGGCTAAGGGAGGCAATACGGCACATCCATCCCTCCCTCTCATCCTGGATTACGTAGCTGACCTACTACACAGTGGCCTCTCTTTCTCCTCTATAAAAATTCATGCCTCTGCTATTTCTGCTCATTTTCCCACTGAGCAGCCCCATTTCTCACACCCTTTGATCAAACCGTTCCTAAGAGGGGCTAGCAACTTGAGGCCACCCAGAAGGGCACCAACACCAGCTTGGGACCTTAACTTGTATTGGAAAAGCTCACCCTGCCTCCTTTCGAACCAGCTTCTTCTGCAGAACTAACATTTCTGTCCTGGAAGACAGCATTCCTTCTGGCCATCACTTCAGCCAGAAGAGTCTCTGAGCTGCAAGCACTCATGGCTGTGGAACCCAACATCATCTAACCCATCCTTCATGCTCAAGGTGGTGTCCAGTGTGGCTCTCAACCAATCCATTCATTTGCCCACCTTTTTTTTCCTAATCCCGAGAACAAGGGGGAAAGGATTCTTCACTCTCTAGATGTGCATAGACAGCTCAGATTCTATCTAGACAGGACTAAATCCTTCAGAAAGTCTGATCAACTGCTGGTTAGCTTTACTACAGGGGCAGAAGGCAAAGCCATCTCCAAACAAACCATTTCCAAATGGTTAGCACACTGCATCCATTTCGGCTACAAATAGCATGGAAAGCCTCCCCACAAGGGGGTCAGGACACACTCCACCAGAGCAGCCTCCACCTCTGCGGCTTTCCACAGAGGTGTCCCCACCAGGGGCATCCTGGTGGCTGCAACCTGGATATCTGTTCACACTATTACCATGCCATTACCACCTGCCTCTCTTCTCCAAATCAATGGCAGGGTTTGCCTCTGCAGTCTTGCAGGGCATCCTAGCCAACCCCTAGCTTCATTGACTGCCTCCACCCTTTGCCTCAGCTTTGGGAATCAACCCAAATGTGATGACTGCAACAGTGAAACACGAAGAACATAGTACAGTTGTGCACACATAACATAAATGTAGATGTTCGAGTGTATTCATTGTTGCAGTCCTGGTTTCCCTCCCTCCATCCCTCTTTCTTCTCTTTCTCCTTGTATTGCCATTCTAACTTGTTCTTTTTTCCTTTCAAGGGAGTTATTGGTATTTAATTTCCACTGGTGGGGTTTCTTCCACCAGACCCTGGCCTCCTACTTGGGTACTCCTGACAGGTTAGGGCAAGAAAAACTGATGCAATGGTGTTGGCTGCCTTACTTTATACTACTGACGTTCTGACGTTAGTCCTCAAGCGACAGCAACCGACGCAGAAATACTAAGTCTCTGTTATTCAGGCTGGCAGAAGGCTACCCTGGCAGGGATAACCCAAATGTGATGACTGCAACAGTGAATGCACTTGAACATCTACATTTATGGTAAGTGTACACAACTGTACTTTGTGAGTACAGATGGGTGTATCTGTTTCTTTCTTTTTGCTTTTTATAACTATCATGTTGCAAATCAACATTTTGATGATTAGCTATTTTTTTTTTAAATTTTGTTCAGTGGTCATTTACTTATCTTCCTTTCCTATGATTATAGTGACCCTCGGATGTCTGTATTTTTTGTAGTTGCTACATTACCCCCCCCCCACACACACACACGATTTATGACCATACATAGAATTTGCGTTGCATAAGTACATTTAAATTACTAGCAGCGTGATCACTTTTGGGAGGTTCCCATTGCCAGTGTATGGAAACAGAGAAGGGTCATAGAAGCTATAATAGGTGGCAGGTTTGAGAAACAATTAAGTACACAGTTGTAAAATATGTAGATGATGTATTGTATTGGAGTAAAGGTCAGGCAGCAGTAACTAATTCTGCATTTTGGTTATACAGTTCCTGTGTCAGGAATGAATGCCATGGTTAGGGCAGATGTAGGAGACTTACAAATAGCGTAAACTTCAGTCTGCTAGAAAGTGCAGTGAGTTGGAGTGCGAGTTGGTGGGATGAATCAGCAGTAATAGAGGAAATGGTGGCTTGCTTTGAGGATTTGCTGAAATGAAGAAAGAGTTTGTTTAAAAAAAGTATAGCGAGATCAGGCAGCCATTGAGGTTATGCATCAAATCCCAATGTGAAGTTGTAGTAAACAAAAAGTGCTGGGCATACAGAAAGATGAGAACAGTGTTTGTGTGTGCATGTGTGTGTGGGGGTGGGGGGTGGGGAGTAAGGATGTGACTGTAAGATGCTTAGTCCAGGGCTGCTTTATGAGTTGGTTAGGGTAGTAAAGGATGGAGTTAAGTGTGTTATATATTTAAGAAAAGTGGCAGAAAGTGCTGTGAGAGTGTTACGTTTGCTGTAGAGTGGAATGCGGAGCTGAGTAAATTAGCACTGTATTTATAGAAAAACAAAAGCAAGAACTTGAGATACCAGAGTGTCAAGGTAAGGTGGGACAAAGGGGAAGAAGACCTTTAAAGAAGAACCCTTTCGTTGGCATTCTTTTTCACAGTTGGAAGAGCTGGACTTTTTACTGATGTCAGTCGTTGTTCAGCTTGTTCCCCACCCCACAACAAGGTTAAAGGTACCCCACTGTGAAAGTATCAACTTCAGTGCCATCTTTTGATAAATTTATATGGTAAAGCAGTACCATGTAACATTCACGTCTCTGTTCAACACTCTCTATTTTCCATTCATAATTTGTTTACTAGGCAGATGGGACTATCTACACATTGTGTAATTTGGCCAAACATTTTGCTTAACCTTCATGCAGTAAGTAAAATCATTTTTTTCCATAGTTTGATGAAGTACATAATTTGCAGATGATATCTTCCTACCTAATTCAGTCAGCTGTCGTTGGCAGATAGATGACTTCTAAAGACTTCCTTGATACTTGTGTGAGCACTGATGGTTGTGAATACTGTGCTAGAGTTAATAAGCTACTACATTTAGGACTGAAAAAATAAAGGAAAGACATCAGGAAATGATAAGGAACACGCAGACAGGGGTGGGGGACTGTAGTTTGCGTAAAACTGTATAAAAAGGCAACCACTGTATACATACATTCCTGTAACATCTTTGTTATCCATGGATTTTTGAGGTGAGACCTTTGAGATAGAATTTTGCTGAGATTTCCTGAAAGTGAATGTTCCCTTGATCTGGGGGCTTTCATTTTATGAATGAAAATCTCATTCTGTGTCATGTTGAGCAAGTTTTATCTACTTGTGTATTATTTTGCCTGTAGACTTACTTTTTTTCTTAAACATTTTTGAAGTGGCATTGACCTTGGGGGAAAAAATAATACTCGAGCTTCAAGCCCTGCAACAAAATTACCCTGGTTATACTGTTTGTCATTAGGATAGTGTGTCATCCTTGAAGATTAATCATTTATTAATTTGTGTCATAAGTAATTTCACCTATTTTATTGGTCCAGTCATTCAAACACTTGACATATTGTAAACCCATAATAAGAAAGCAAAGATGAAACCCTACAGCAAAACTAGGATATGCGCAGACCTCTCTGTGGTGCCATATGTTTAGAACGTTCAGGAAGAGCAAAGCAGTGCCTTGCTTTAACTAAACAGGTTTTCTTTAAATGAGTTGTCCCGTGCCTACTACTTTTGATATGACAGATAGTAAGACTAGGAGGAATCTGATTGAACAGAAGGGTGTTAGAAGTGATGGAAGTTGAAATAGTCAGGATACACTATGTCAATCGTGTCTTCCTGTAGCATGTCTTATCTTGTGTAACTTGGGAAGCCACCTTATTGTGTTTCCTTTGGCCAGCTGTATAGAATATGTGAAAAAATGGACAAAAAATAAGTCCGTTACAGAAGTGGGGGAGAGCTAAAATAATTTTAAGTATTGTTAGAGGCTTGGCATCTGAAGCTCAAGCTGCAAAGCTGGTTAAGTAAAGAAAAACAATATAATGGTTAGGGAATGAGATGGTATTTTGTGGATGTAGTAATAAAAACAGAGGTTCATTAGGTTATTCATTTTTGAACAGGGCACATATCAAACATCAAATAGCAAGAGAGTAGAGCTGAGCCATGAAAAACAAAGGTGAATTCAGTAAACAGGATTGCTTGCTGCAGAGGCACTAAAAGGAAAGTGATGTGATCCTTTGTATACATATCAGGTTGTTTTGCACCTTTCAACCTTTGTAGCAATAACCTTGTTTGCATTTTACTATATAAACTATTTTTTATAGATTTCCTGTTTTCTTTATTCAAGGCAAGTGTGCATTCCATTGTGGTTTGTGATACAGTAGCTTAAAAAGAGAGTCTGTGTAGTCTATTTCAAAAATGCATAGTGGGTTACAGAATAGATTCTAGTCCTTAAGGAGGAAGAACATTACAGACATATTTTATATGAGTGGTACAGTATTTTGCTACCCCCACCCCCAAAAGAAACCAAATGTAAAAGTTTATTGCAGAGCTTAAACCAGCAGTATAAAAAAGAATTAAGGGAAGATTTAAGCAGTGTTACTTGGTACAGAAATTGTAAAAGGCAAAAATGTATTATTCTCCCCAGAGCAGAGCAGCGCACCACTGGGTCACTGAGAGTTAAACCTCTGTTTTGTGATCTGCAAGACCTACCCATAATCGGTCTGTTTGTGTTATCCAGCCACACCGAACTATTCATTCTTCAACATCTTTCCTTCCGAGTCTTTTACTTCTTGTCAGGAAACTCCTTTCTCTATCCTGTGATGTTAAGGCTTTCAAATTCATTGCCATATTGTACTCAGGCCTTTTCCAATCTGACACACTTTAACAAAGCACTAAAACTTATTCTGGATCAGGTGTGCATGTACATACTTCAGCTCTAACAGTTGTGAATTAGGGAAGCAGTAACAGGTCAACAGTGGTGCCTACAGAGCATCCTAAAATTATTAAAGTTATACTGTAATGACGACTTGCTTGTCGATTTGTACATTGATTACTTTTTAGGTGGTGGTTGGCAGTGTTTCATTTAAACCATTTACCAAGCATGTAAATGAAGTTCATCTTAAATTAAAATTTAAATGCAGCCTAAAGTTTCACTAGAGATACATTTGGCTGCCTTGCAGTCTTCTGCCTTGCCTGCTTGCTTTGTAGCAATCACCTCTCAGCATTTTTTGAGCTTGAGATCTGTTCCTTCCCATCATCGGCAAGAACATGAGCTCACATTTTCCTGTTTTGCACATGAGGTTGGGGGTGTCGCATCAACAGTGATTATCTCCTAGAACCAGTATTCACACCATCCAGTGGCTAGCATATTGATCTCAAATGCAACAGTGTGATATTTAACTTCCCCTGAGTAGTATGCACATTTCTTAATGTAGAACTGTCATATTGATCGAAAACTGTAGATTGGATCTTGGCACATTTCTTTGTGCTGCTGTTTGTGTCAAGCAATGTGAGTGACCATGTTTGCATACTTCACAGGTGTTCAAACTGGATTTGCTGAATGGCAAGGCCCAATTTGCAGCTCCCTAACTTCAAGTGATATTGGTCAGGAGGCTATGTGACTTTGTGGATGTGAGTACTGTGTAAACGAAAGCTCCTTATTTTGCTTCCACCAATCTCTTTATTTTACATTCACCCCCACTGCTAGTTTTTTTGCACCTGAAGTTAGAGGTTATCAGGATTAGAATAATAAAAATAGAGCGGTTTTATGCACACAAGCTTAATCCACTGCTTTACTTTGGTGTTTTTGGAGAAGAATTGAAACCTGCCAATTCTGCTATCAGGGCATAGTTCTGTTACCCCAAAATCCCTCATAGAAACTGGGATGTGGGTGACTTTGGGGGACCTCAGCATTCGGAAGCCTGGTGATGGTGGGGAATCAGAGTGGCTGTGTGCTGTGCATTCTTAAGATCGATATGTACAGCTCCCAGTAGTTTGTTTCCAGCAGATATACTTGTACAGTGCTCTTGTTTGCCCTTTCATTATTATGGGGAGCATCTTTGGATACACTGCATTTTCTGGTGATTCTCTTGAAATTGGAGGTTATTGGAGCATGGGTTCAAAGACTATGTGATGTACTCAAGAATTTAACTTTGTCTTAATCAGCAGCACAAAAGACATCCAATATGAAGAGACCAGAGAATGATGACTACAGTACACTTATGTGGGAAGCTTTGCTGTTACTGGTCTTGCAGATGCCATTTCACTGTTACGCCATTTAAGGCTGCCAGGATTGCATCATGTTTGCCTATAGCACATAATAGTTGATGGTGCAGTGTTTTTATCCCATGCAGGAGCATATTTATTGCACTATATGTAATTCTGTGTTAGTGTATAATGTACTTTGGCATGTGCTGCTGCTGTTTACTCCCCCTCATATCTGGGCACTGGAAGATGTGTTATGCATGGTAAGAATTGTGAATGAAAAGTGAAAACTATACTTGGGAGTGTATGTATGGCTATAAACACACACACACACAAATATATATGTTGAGTATTTCTTAGGCACATTTAGGGCATAGTTAGACAGTGGTATTAAGTTTGCCTTTCACTTTTGTTGTTATGTGGCTTAACAGGGCTGTACATGCATTGCCCATTGTAAGTTTGGTGTAGAAGCACTTGTTCCTCTTGTGCTTTTGGCATGATTTTATGATGACCTTGATAACAAACAATCATGCTTTTTTGTTGCATGTGTAACTTCTTCCCATTTGCATATTTTTGCGACCAGGGAAACTTGTACATTGACATCTGTCCTGTTTTTTACAGTTTGGACACCTTTTGTCACCCAAATAGTTCTCAGTTAACTGTCTGACTTCCCATCTGATCTTTAAAAAATGCTAAGATAAGGTTTTAACAAAAGCTGTCAGTTTAGCAATGTTGTAATGTGAAAAGGGAGCTGGCAAAATATCCAAGGTTAAAACTGTTTGATTGAACTAATAGGGAAAAAGTTAGTCTAAAGTAAATGGCGTGATTGAAATAATTGGGAAAAAGTTGATAGGATGTTTTTGTTGAGGTTCATTGGTGTTCTCCATTGTTTAAATATTGCTCCAGGGAAAATATATTTTCCTCTCACACACCAGCTGTAACCCTATGGATGCCAGATACTATTATGCAGGCTATAAGAAGGCAGCTAAAATTGCTGAAGCAGCTTTTTAATTGTATTCCACCTACTCATATCCAGTTTTAATTTCTGAGAGACGTGTAAGTATGCCCTCTTTTTGTCTGCTTTTTTGTTTTGCCCAGAGTCTCTGATTTACTGTCTCTTTCAAAAGAAGAGGTAGTTGAATTACTTGTCCTTCAGACTGCTCCTTGTTTTCTCTGCAGTGTATTTGTCATCCAGAACCAGCTTTCTCATTTGCAGTATTGGACGATATACTTTTGTTCCCACAGCCCAGAATTGGATAAAACTGGTATTGACAATGGATAAAAGATTATTCAAATGTAAAATTGTTACTGACACAGATAAAAATTGCAGAGCATCCCAAAAGATGAACCCCCCCCCCCAGTTCAGAGGTTAAAGTTTCGCAGATAGAAATTCTGTTTCGCTCAAGTACAGTTTTAAAAAACACTCTCTTTGAGAAGAATTGCTGTGGAGTTTTTTATTCAGTTGTGCCTCATCTGATTTTTTTTTTTAAATGAGCTACCGGTGAAGCTCATTCTTTACATTCCAGTTAGCATATTAATTTTCTTGATGGCAGCAAGTTCTGAATCCCTGTAAAGGGAGGAAGTATGCTCCTATTCCTGATTTAGCATTTTGTGTGCCATAGAAAGCTTTGCATTCTGTCTTTACTTCAGTAGCATTTTCCTGTAAGGCTTATGTGCGGCTGCTACTTTTTCCCCACTTGAGCACCTTTGTTTAACTCAAAAAGCTGGACATTGCCTTAAGGTATAGATATTCCCTTGAGGCTGTAGTGATGAAAGGTGTCATCCTGAAGACCAGCCACCAAGGAATTTAGCTAGGGATGTTGTCTTGCAGGTTTACCTAAGACCAAGTTCTCCTTAGGCAGATAAGAACTTCATGCATTTAAATGCTAAATGTGCATGAAAGTACAGTTTTGTACCTACCATAAATATAGATGTTCGAGTGTAAACACTGCTGCAGTCATTACACTTGGGTTATCCTGCCGTCAGGCGGTTCCCCAGTTGGTCTGAGTTCCAAAGTCTTGGTCCGGCATCGGTTGCTGTCGCCTCCTCCCTGACATCAGTGCGACAGGGGTATATAAGATGCAGCCGACGCCATTTTCTTCAGTTTTTCTTGCCCCAGATGTCAGGTGTCCCCAAATAGGTAGGCAATTCAAATTGCTAGTAAAATATACAAAAGAAAAGCAAACAACCATTTTTAGTTACCAGCAAATACTCCCCATAGGTAATAAAGGGTAGATGACCTAGGTAAGTACCAGAAAGTAAGAGGGGAAGGAGGGGAGGGTAACCTGGACTGCAGCAGTGTTTACACTCGAACATCTACATTTATGGTAGGTACAAAACTGTACTATGTTCATCGTGTTACACTGCTGCAGTCATTATACTTGGGTGGAATCCCAAAGCTGAGGTAGGGAGGCAGGATCTATAAGCCATTAGGGGTGGCTATAAGGCCCTTCAGTACAGCAGTGGTGAAGCCAGCTCTGGATTTGGAGTATAAAGGCAAATGGTAATGTTTGGTGAAGGTATGCACAGAACTACATGTTGCTGCTTCCAAAATATCCTTGGTAGGTACTCCTCTGAGGTAGGCAGTTGAAGTGGATGTTGCCCTGGTGGAGTGACATCTATTGCTGCTTAGGTACAGGTTTCCCATGGTGAGTATAGCAGAAACATATACAGTGTCCTACCCATTTTGAAATAGTCTGCTTTGAAATGGCTTTTCCCTGTGCTCCTGCAGCTTATGCTACCAATAATTGCTCAGATTTTCTGAAAGCTTTGGTTTTGCCCAAGTAGAAGCGTAACTGCCTGTGAATGTCCAAAGAATGTAGAAGTCTTTCCCCTTTGTTCTGTGGTTTTGGATAAAAAGTTGGCAAGTGAATAGTTTGGTTTAGAGCCACACTTGATACCACCTTTGGCGTAAACGTAGGGTTAGTTCTTAAAGACACCCTGTCCTGGTGGAAGATGAGGAAAGGTTCCACTGCCATTAGTGCCTGTAATTCTGAAACTCTTCGTGCTGATGTTTTTGCCAGTAGCAGCGCAGTTTTCCAAGAGATGTATTTTAATTCTGCTGTGTTAGCTGGCTCAAAAGGAGGCAAAGTTAATTTTTCCAAAACAAAGTTGAGATCCCAAGTTGTTGTAGGTGCTCTACAGGGCGGTCTTATGTTTTTAGCCCCTCTGAGGTACTGTTTGAGCAAAGGATTAGAAAAAATTGGTGGATCCGTGTTGTAATGAGCAGAAATAGCTGAGGCGTGGATCTTGATGGATGAGAAGGAGAGGCCCTTGTCCAGCATCTCAGTTAAGTATTGAAATATCTGAGGAATGTTTGGGACAACAGGGTCAAGGCTGTGCGCGCTTGTTTCCAGGCACAGAATCTCTTCCATTTTTCCGAGTAGGCTTTCCTGGTGCTAGGCCTTCTGGCCTCCAGAATGACATCCATAACAGCTTTGGAGAGAGGCATTGCTTGCCTGACTAAGGAATTTTCCATGCAGCTAGATTTAAGGTCTTTAGCTGGCTGTGAAGTATCTGATTGTTGTGCTGTGTCAACAGCTGTGGGATTTGAGGCAAAATCCAGGGTGGTTCTTGTGCTAAGTTCTTTAAGATTGGGTACTAGTGCTAGCATGGCCAGTCTGGTGCAGTCAGGATCATCTTTGGCTCTTCCTGCCTGGCTTTTATGAGTACCTTTGGAAGGAGAGGTAAAGGAGGGAAAGCGTATACTTGTAGTTTTTTCCAGCTGAATGACAGGGCATCCACTTTCCATGCTTGTGGATGGTAGCTCCTTGTGCAGAATTTCTGTAATTGGCAGTTCATTGGGGATGCAAATAGATCTATGTCCAGGCTCCACCATTTTTGTGTTATCATTCTGAATATTTGTGGGTCCAATTTCCATTTGTGGGGGTCCATGATGTTTCTGCTTAGGTTGTCTGCCAGTGTATTTTGCTCTCCTGGCAGGAATTGTGCTTGTAGATGAACTTGGTAGTTTAGAGCTGTGTTCAACAAGGTCATGGCTTGTCTGCAGAGGGGCTAGGAGTGTGTGCCCCCTTGCTTGTTTATGTACCACATAACTGTGGTGTTGTCTGTCTTTAGTAGTAATTGTCCTGGATGCAGCAGGTCCTTGAAAGCTATAATTGCATTTTGTACAGCTAGCATCTCTTTTTGATTGATGTGGAGATGTCTTTGCTTTGTGGGCCACTCGCCCTGGATACATTTTCCTGCTATGTGTGCTCCCCAGGCGTAAGCTGATGCATCTGTTGTCAGTGTTTGTCTGGCTGTGGGTTGAGTGAAAGGCTGTTCCTTGTTGAGGTGACAAGCTTGAGCCCACCATCGAAACTCCTGTTGAAGGCTAGGAATTAGTGGTATAACTGTTTCCAAACTTTGACAGTGTTGAGACCACTCACTCTTTAGGTACCATTGAAGTTTCCTCATATGCAGTCTGGCATATGGAATTAGTAGTATGCAATATGCCATGTAGCCCAAGGCCTGCAGAATTTTTCTTGCAGGGAGTTGGGTCTTTGTTGCCATTAAATGAAAATATTGAGTCAGTTGTCCTTGCTTGTCTGGCGTGAGATAAGCCATCTAGGCCATTGTGTTCAAGCTGGCACCCAGGAATATTATCTGTTGTGAGGGCGCTAGTTTTGATTTCTTTTCGTTTATTGTGTACCCCAGGCAAGTTAAATAACTTTTTTACGTACGCCAGATGCTTTAGTAGAATGTCCTTGCTCTCTGCTTGAATCAGGCAGTCATCCAGGTATGGATAAATTTGAATTCGTTTTTGCCTGCAAAATGCAATTACTGGTGCCAGGCACTTTGTGAAGACCCTGGGTGCAGTAGATAAGCCAAAGGGCAGTGCAGAGAATTGATAGTGCATTGAACCAGCTAGAAATCTGAGGTATCTTCTGCAGTTTTGTCTGATAGGGACATGCAAGTATGCCTCTTTGAGGTCCAAAGACACGCGCCAAGCTTTCTTGCCCAGCATGGGAAGAAGCTGCTGTAGTGTCAACAGTTTGAATTTCAGAACATCCAGGTAAGTGTTTAGAGAAGAAAGGTCCAGAATGGGTCTCCAGGCTTTGTCCTTTCTGGGAACTAGAAAGAGTCTTGAGTAAAATCCTTGTCCTTGCTCCTGTGGTGGCACCTTTTGAATAGCTCTCATGTCCATGAGTGCTGTAATTTGTTTTTGAGCCTCTGCCCATTGATTTGGTGGCAGATTTGGCATTCCTTTTAACCTTGGCAGAGTGTGAAAGTGGAACTTGTAACCTTGAGATACAATGTTGAGAACCCATTTGTCTTTGGTGATGCAATGCCAGTTGTGATAGAAAAGTGCCAGTTTTCCTCCTAAGGGGGCTGCCAAGAGAGAGCTGTTTGGCAGCTGCAGTGGAAAGTCATTGAGGCTGCTTTTTATAAGGTTGAGGCCCGTCTTCCCCTTCTTTCTGGCCTGGTGTTACCCCATTGTCGAGGCCTGTAAGGGCCTTGTGCCTGACGTCTACCTCTTGGACATCTGTATCTGCCCCTTTGAGGTCTGTCTGTGACTGGAAAGGACCAATTCTTTGTTGGCCAATTTCTGCTAAAACGAGGAGGCTGAACCTGTAAGAAATCTTTCACCGTTTGCATAGATTTTGACTTATCCTCCATCTTCTTTAATACCTCCTCTGCCTTAACTCCAAACAGCACATCCCACTGCAAAGGTGCATCCAATAATTTGACCTTAACATGATCTGGTAACGTATGTTCTTTTAACCAAGCATGCCTTCTAATGACAGAGGCTGTAACTGCTGCTCTACAGGAGGCCTCTAAGGAATCAAACCCACATTGCAAAGTATGTTTTCCCACTTGTTCAGCTGCATGCAATAAATCCTGCATTTCTTTAAAATTAGGAGGATCTGAATCTGGAAGCATCTTTTGTTTCAACTGAGACATCAAAAATTGCTGATATTTTAGCATGTGAAACTGGCAATTCAAGGCTCGTATTGCTAAAGTTGCAGACATATATACCTTCTTTCCCCATCTGTCTAAAGCTCTGGAATCTCTGTCAGAGGGAACTGGGTTTTTTGCTGATGATGCCTTAATCCCTTTGGGTCCCTGAGAAATAGTTTCAGGGTCAGCAGCAGGGCTTTTGTACAGAAATTTGAGAGAGTCAGGGACTCTGTAATGTCTATCAGGTTTAACTGGGGCTTGGGGGTAAGGAGTCAGGGTTTAAACTGGATTCAGTGTCCACATCATCCACTATATCTAAAACTGGCGGGTTAGCAAGGGGTCTGTGTTGAGGCAATAAAAGGAAGTCTCTGAGCTTTTTCTTGGATTCTGAGTAATCCTGGCCTTCCCAATGGAAATGTTCCCTCATGGTATGCAAGGTTTCCCCAAAGGAGTAGTCCTCAGGCGGAGAGGCTGATGGAATTGATTCCTCAGCATCAGAATCCTCATAAGGGGTAGAGAATATCCTAGGTCTGTGGATGAGCCTGTGGAAATGGACACCTGGTCGGAAGATTCATAGTCTGCATCCTGTCTGGGCCTTTTATCAGGAGGGAGATGGGACCCCCCCTGATCAGGGTGATTAGGTCTTAGGCCATTTTTAGCATTTGTTTCTTAGGCATGGAAGCCTGTCCTGGAGAGAGTTGTGTCTATTTCTTTGCTTTTAAGGAGGGCTTAGACTTAGCAGAGGGTTTAATAGTTAACTGGGTAGGTCTGAAAACACCCTCTGTAGCTGTGGATTGCTCAGCTACTTCGGTTCCCTCTTTTGGGTTAGGATCGGAAAGCTGAAACCCTAGTGCGTCCGAAGGCCCAGCCAGCTCCACGTGGGAGTCAGAGGCAGTCTCTGGTTCTGTGGAAGCAGTAGTCAGGGGCTGCGTAGGCGCCTCGCTGAAAACTGGAGAACCGGCGACCGGCCTAGAAGAGGTCTCGTCGTCAGTTTTGGGCCTCGGATGCCTGTCCTTCGCTTTTTATGTATTCCAGTCATCGGAAGTTCCAACGGCATGGTGTAATTGAATTTTCTCCCAAAATAATGTTGGGCAAAATCAAACCGACGTTTAATAGTGCGCTTGTTAAACCTAGCACAAAACCGACAACAGTGACGTCGTGGTCAGGGCCTAGGCATGGAATACAATAGGAGTGGAAGTCCTTATGAGGTATTGGCTTCCCACAAGAAATACAATTATTAACTTTTACTGACATCGGTCTGAGGCAAGAAAAGGTTTCCTCAATGGGGTACTTAGCTTTTTTAGAAGACTTCGGTTCTGGATTCAGAATGAAAATCTCAGGAGTCTGCCGACTGGCACTTGCGAACTACTTCTGCTTCGGGCACCGCACGGCAAGAAAGACTGAAGAAAATGGCGTTGGCTGCATCTTATATACCCCTGTCGCACGTCTGGGAAGAGGCGACAGCAACTGACGCCGGACCAAGACTTTGGAACTCAGGCTGACTGGGGAACCGCCTTACGGCAGGATAACCCAAGTGTAATGACTGCAGCAGTGTAACACGATGAACATCAGTTCAGTCTTCATTAACAGTTCTCCCTCCATCATCCTATTTGGGAATGGGAGGGTATTTTGTTTTAATTTCTACATTACTATACATTTAGTCACTGACACACTTGCCCGTAGCTACACACCAATGCCCCAAGTACCTACCCCCACTGCAACATCCAAGTCAGACATACACACAGACACATATGAGAGCAAACTGTACACTATTTATACCTATACCTATACTTTACACTCACAAATGCAGACACATACACAAACCCCAACCACCTGTTTGCTAACCCCCCTACCACTTACCTTTAACATGATTAGGTGAGCTTTTGACTGTGTTCATTAACGCAGGTAGCTGAGTTAACTGCACATCTGTGCAATTAACTCAGTCACTTGGCTACATAAATGTTTACTGCAAACATTTTCAAAGGGAGAGCACATGGCGAATTATCACAAGCTGCTCCTCAGGAATGCCTCATTTATGTTTGCAGTAGGCAACAGTGATAGCCCATGGCGGAGCTGTACCAACACTGTGGCAGAGCTGTCTGTGAACTGAAAATGGTTACCATGTGGTGTACACCAGGCTTGCTTCTTTCAGTAACCTTTTTAAATCGGTTGTCTTGTTTATCATTCTGTTAGTAGTACCTACTTTACGAACCCTAAATGATGAAAAGAAAACCCACTGGAGCCACCACAACCAGTTAAAGCTTTATTTAAAACACAGATAAGCACTTTCGAGCATTAGCTCTTTATCAGATCTAAAAAAACAGTTAAAATCAGCCATATTTATACAAATAACCAATCAGAATCAATAGCAGAACCTACGCCCCCTTCAATAGGGGTTTTAAAGGCATACATCCATTTAACCCAGGTGTGTGGTTGGCTTGCAGTTCAGCTGTCCATCTTAACTCAGCTAATTCAGTACTATGTATAATGTCCCCATCCCCTCATCCTCTCTTGTTGAATACATAACGCCATGAACTGAAATGTATGATCCTTGTTTGTCTATGTGCTAATACAAAGCATTACTTCTCAAACATAATCTGATGTCACTCGTATGTTGCAGTATACATTGTTTTAACATTCTATTAGTTTTCCCCACCATAGTATGCTTGGCATAATGTGCACTCAGCTAGGTATACCACATTTTTAGTTCTGCAGTCTGCATGCAATCTAGGTATATGCTTCCTACCTGACACAGGATGCACAAAAATGTTATTTTCTTTAACATATTGGCACGCCTTGCATTTTCTACATTTAAAAGTTCCCAACTTCTTCCTTTATACATTAGGCCTGTTGGGGAATGTGTTCTTACATAAAATCTGTTTCAGATTCCGGCTGTTAGTATAAGCAAATCTGGGATGGGGGCCTACTAGTGCTTTCAGTTTATCAGTATGTAAAATCTTCCTGTTCTTTATCACCTGGGAAATGGCATCAATATCATTATTATAATGTACGTTTATTCTCACAGACTGGTTATTATTCAAATTCTGTTCGTTAGTAATATTCCCATTGTCAGAATTACCTATATTGCATTCAAACCAGGGCTTGCCTTTATTCCTTCTCCAACCCTCTATCCTAGCTATTGTTCTCTTAACGTTTTGTGCTGGATAGCCACGACTAGCAAACCTATACTGCATATTATCTAACTCACTTTCATATATGTTGTCATCAGTACACAATCTCGAAATTCTTAGTCCCTGTCCACTCATTACATTATCAAAAATGTGCCTTGGGTGCATGCTGTCATACATTAACATATTTCTCCAGCAACTTTTCCTATACATTCTGGTTTGTAATTTGCCAGTCAAGTCTTTATAAATTTTTACATCTAAAAAATCTATTGATTCAGTAGAATAACTGACAGTAAAACATAAAAAAAGTTGTGTTTTCCAAATATTAAACAAACAACAATAATTCTTCAGTTGTCTACCCTTTATGAACCCTCAGAGAAACATGATATAGTATTTTATGATGGGCTTTTTCATCAACTTTGTGCAGTTACCTCATTTTACTGGAACATGGACAAGTTTATTTGCTGATGTTGTTACCAGTGGGGAGATTTTAAGCTTGTCTGACTTCATATTCTTCCTTTGTGTTCTGTACTGTTTGATACCAAAGAAAGAACTAGAGGCAGATGGAGGGACAGTCTGTTATGTAATATATGCATGCAGTCTGGTCATTCTCATTTAGATGGTAACTTGAAAACTTGAGGTAGTTAATTGTGGTGAAAAATTAATGCTGATAGCACTTGTCTCAAAGATATACTTTTATGATGAGAACTTGCTGTGATTTTGTATGCATGTCATACAGATCACCATTGCAGTAATCCTTATAACTGGGACTTTAGCCGTAGAAGACCAAAGATCAGTCTATCCTCCAGAGCTCCCCACCATTCCAGGCCAGACAACAGGACGTTCGGTGATGTTCACTCATATCATTTTAGATCTTTCATTCTGCAGTTTGCTGCATATTTACTATTTTTGGTATGCATCTATAGACCGGCATTGTTTGACCTGCTTTGGAGCTCAATCAGAAGTACCCCATTTGGGAATTTTTTTTATCATTCATTGTAATTTGTTAATGACAGCTAATTCTGTGTAGTTGGGTTGGATGCCCAGTCAGATATTTTTGGGCATGCCCCCCCCCCCCCCATGAAAGAAGGCATGTGCTCTTGTAGAAGACTTATGGCACACAGGCTACCATAGTGAGTGAGCTTTCTATTTAGGTCCAGAGCATGATGCTGAGAGTTATGGTGTCTGTTAATGGCTCACACCAAAAATTCTTTGGAGAGTGATGCATTTCTTGCAAAACTGTTTAGAGTATACTGCCATGGCATATTCCAGTTTATTGCTGACCTGGGATGTCTTTGCTAAGAAATAGTTAGGAAAGCAATCTCAGGAGAAGGAAGTTAGGGACTTGGATGATGCTATGACAATATTCAGTGTCACTGCTTTGCTTGAGGATGCGAGCCACTGTGGTGTACTTTCACAGATCTTGGCCATTTTCTCTTGGGGATTAGGGATCAAAGACAACCTTTGCAGGCCTTCATGCCAGTGGATCAAGGGCACAACTCACTGAGCTAAAAGGCCTTTCATGGATTTTGGGCCAGACGTCCCAGCCTGGACGCTTTTATTTGAAGATTGTTTTATCGTCTTGGAAAGGATGGAAGATGTACCCATTATTTTAGCCTGGGAGGAAGCCCAGGCTCAGACCAAGGAGTCTGTGATTTTTTTCTGTCTGTGACCACAAAGCTGCCAGCCCCACTTAAGAAGACTGTGATGTTTAAATGTTGGTCCTCCACAACCAGCTCTCTGCAGTTGTCTGGACATTGTGCAACAAGTTGGCCCCTGTGCATCCCTGTTACCTCCCAGGCTGTTCCAAAGGAATTTATCTTCTTGTTGCAGGGGTTTCTTCAGATTGTGCCAAACTTGACCCAAGTACAGGGCAGCTTTTAGTGTCTGGAGTCCCCTCTGAGAAGAGAAAGATGGAGTCTTCGTCAAAGAAAATGATGACTTATCAAAGTGAAGAATTTGACTGCTGCCAAATTTTCCCCTACTCACCAGTGGTCAGACATGACACCATGTCCTCTGCTTCATCTAAACAGGACATCATCTTTGGAAACACATTCTGTAATTTGCAAGACCTCTTCAGATGAAATGGGAAATAAAAGAGAGGTATCCGATACTTGGAAACAATATTTTGTTTTACTGGATATTGATGATACTTGGAAACAATATTTTGTTTTACTGGATATTGATGCCAGTAAACCTATGGCAGTTCCTCCAGCTTTGTGAGCTGGGGAGGATGTATTAACAGCTCCAGTAAACTGTACATCTAGTCCCCTAACTCCCTCTGCAGAAACCTTCCCTGGTGATTCTGATATGGAAGCAGATAACAGAATTGAGCTAGATCAGCCTAATCTTTTGCCAGTTGAAGATGACTTTTCTTCTAGTGGGGAGGATGATATGGTTTCGGATGAAGCAGGAGCTGATAAATCTTCAGGATGGTCATTGGTTCTTCGAAAAAAGGAGAATCACAGTCAAAAGGAGAAAAAATTTGGCCTCTATAAAAATTGATGATGGCCGACTTTACCTTGCTGTTTGTAACATTAATTTAATGCTTTCTCTTAAAAGGAGACTGGTTATTTCTGAATGGGTAAAGTCACCGTCTCAGGACATTTATTTGTTTATTAGACACTGGGCAATTATCAGATGAAAATATATTACAATGGAATAATTTGTGGGGTGATGATACAATCTGGTCATCTGGTTTGGATTACCATTCTGGAATCCTTGTTATGTACTGATCATCAATAGTCAAGGTTTGTGATGTAGTACATATTTTACCAGGTAGACTTATTTATGTTAATGTAAAAACAACCAGCAGTTGATTCGAATTTTTTACATCTATGCTTTTACTAATGTGACAGAACTGTGCAGATTATTTCATTTATTATTTAATTATTTAATAGCTGACATTCCTACTGTGGTTTGTGGGAATTTTAATAGCTATTTGGTGGAGGGCTCTGCTAGCCGTAGAAGAGATGTATGGGCGTGTTTTCAATCTTTGTCTGCTACGGGTTTATCTTTGATTCCTTCTCCTTCTTTAACTTATTTTTCTGGATCGGGTTCATCTATTCTGGATTGTTGTTGGCATTCCTCATCTCTGCAATAGGTTTCTTTCTCTCCTCATACACTTTTTTTGATCACGTGGCTTTGAGCTTTAGATTTGGTGTTTCTTCTTCATCTCTTAAGGGATGTGGATTTCCAAGAATGAATGCTTCTCTCTTAGCTACATCAGCCTGGAAAACATTTTTTTCAAGAATTCTGGGAAGATCATTATTCTCTTTTTGAATTGTATGACAATGTTTCACTTTGGTGGATTGATTTTAAAACAGAATTAATGTCGCATTACAAATGGTTTGTGCATTGTTTTCATACAGTTCTTAAACAAGATACGTCTGCCGTTTATGAAAAATATAGACATTCTGCATTTTCTAATTTAAAAACTGCAATACCATTGCTTAGAGAACTTTATTTATTGAATATACAACATATTAAATCTTCACTGTTTAATTTATGTCATGTTTTAAGGGGAAAAGGTGAGGTTATTTTACCTTTTGTAGGAAAAAAAGTATTACGCAAAGAGTCTAATATTGCTTGTCTCAAAAAAAAAGATGATGGTACTTTAGTCAATGACAAATGTGGTCTTTTAGAAGTAGTACATGTTTATTTAGAAAATCTTTTTGGAGGCAAACCTTCATCTGATATGAAATGGAATGTGCCTTCTTTAGATTCTACATTTAAAAATGCAGTTGATGCACCTGTAACAGTAACTGAAATTCAAACTGTACTAGATAATTTAAGTAAGAGATCTGTTGTGCCTGGTCCCGATGGCATTCCTTATAGTTTTTTTATACTTCTTTCTGCTGGTGGTTTGTTATGTTTAACTGAATTGTTTAATGATTGGTTGTTTCATGGTTTTCGGTATACTTTGTTAACTGTAGCATTGCATTTTTTATGGAAAAAGGGTGATAGGGCGTCTATTTCTAATTGGTGTCCTGTTACCCTTTCTAATTCTGATTATAAACTTTTCATGAAGATTTTGCAGTCACGTTTACGAGTGGTATTACCTACTTTGTTGGTACCAGGTGTATTTGGGGTTCCACAACGTCTGATTTGGGATTTACTTATGATATTAAAATGATGTTGCATTATGATGTTCTCCATGTTTCACTGTTGCAGTCATCACATTTGGGTTTATCTGCCTGCAGTAGCCCTCAGTCGGCCTGATTATCAAAGTCTTGGATCCTGCGTCGGTTGCTGTCTCATCTTCCATGATGTCAGGTCGTCAGGGGGTATAAAGCATGCAGCCAACGCCATTACATCAGTCTTTCTTGCCGTGCGGTGCCCGAAGCAGAAGCAGTTTGCAAATGCCGGTCGGCCGACTCCTGAAATTTTCATTTTCGAGTTTCAGAACCAAAGTCTTCAACTAAAGCTAAGTACCCTGTTGGGGAAACTTTTTCTTGTTCTTTACCGATGTCAGTAAAAATTAATAATTGCATTTCTTGTGGAAAGCAAATACCTCATAAAGATTTTCATTCGTACTGTATTCCTTGCCTAGACCCTGACCACGATGTACCTCGCTGTTGGTTTTGTGCCTTATTTAACCAATGAACTGTCCGTCGTCAGTATATTTACGCTTCTAAATATTTCGGTTCTCAGTTCAATTATCCAGATATGTCGTCGGTAAGCCATCCGACTACCAGCATTCCGAAAAGACGCAAAGATAAAGACCGAGACAGACCGTCTAGGTCCAAAGCTGCCTATGACGCTTCTCCTAAGCCAGTCGCCAGTTCGCCGGTACTCAGTGAGGTGCTTTCGCAGCCCCTGATACCTACTACTTCTGATTTGCAGGCCTCCGCTGAGACCCATTCAGAGTCCGCTATGCCACGAGATGCTTTAACTGTGGAACCTGCGGATGTCTCTACCTTGGATGAGTCTGGAGCCGCTGTGCAGGCACCGGCTTCTGAGGGTGTATTCAGGCCTCTAGAGACTTGCATATTAAACCAACACCACCTTCTTCTTTAAGGCCTAAAGCTCGAACCATGCCAAGAAAACCGATGCTCAGGCTGCATGCTCAGGCCTCTATGACTAAAAAACAAATGATAAGAATGGCTGAAGACCTTATAACATTAATCAGGGGAAGCCAACCATCCCCTTCCAAGAGACCTAGGACTGAATTTGCTTATGAATCTTCTGACCAGGATTCTGAAATTTTTGTTTCTTCTGATGATCTGGATTTACCCTTATCTGCTTATGAGGATTCTGATGCAGAGGACTCTATTCCCTCTGCATCACCTCCAGAGGATTTCTCTTTTGGTGAAACCTTGCATACTCTTAGGGAGCAATTCCGCTGGGAAAGCCAGGATTACTCAGATTCAAAAAAGAGGCTTCGGGACTTCTTACTCGTGCCTCAACACAGGCCTTTAGCTATCAATCCTATACTAGACATTGTTGATGATGCCTTTTCGGAATATAGTTGTCCCCCGATTCTTTTCCTCCTGCTCCCAGAAAACCTGATAGATATTACAGGGTTCCTGATTCTCATAAGTTCCTTTTTAAAAATCCTACTGCGGATCCTGAGACTATTTCACAGGGACCCAAGGGCATTAAGGCTACTACTGCCAGAAATCCTACCCCTTCTGATAGAGACTCCAGGGCGCTGGATAGATGGGGTAAGAAGGAGGTATACAGTTCTGCAACCTTGGCCATTAGGGCCTTAAACTGTCCATTTCATATGTTAAAGTATCAGCAACATATTATTGGATTGCTTAAACAGAAAATTATGTTGATTCCTGACTGTGCTGAAAATAAAGATTTAGAAGATTTAATGCATTCTGCTGAACAGGTTAGAAAACATACTTTGCAATGTGGGTTTAATTCATTAGAGGCCTCTTGCAGGGCTGCTGTCACTGGGTCTGTACTTAGAAGGCATGATTGGCTTAAGGAACAATCTTTGCCAGATCATGTTAAAGCTAAGTTGTTGGATGCTCCCTGAAATCAGGACCGCCTATTTGGCAACAAAGCAGAAGAAGTTCTTAAAAAGATGGAGGAAAAAGCTAAATCTATGCAAACTTAAAGATTTCCTACAAGTTCAGCCTCCAATATTTAGTAGGCACTGGCCCTCTAAGAAATGGTCCTTTCCTGCCTCTTCAGGCCTTCTCAACCCAAACCCAGAACCAGCAGAAACCCCAGGTTTCAGTCCCAGGGTACGCACAAGACTAAGCAGTGGGGGGTTTCCGCTTCCAAATCAGGGAGTAGTAAGACTCCCCCCTATGGAAAGCTGTCTCAATGACTTGACTTTAAAACTTCCAAGCACTTCTCAAGTGACTGCTCCTTTAGGGGGAAAAATTGCTCTGCAGGCCAAAAACTGGGAACTCATTACCCAGGAATAATGGGTTTTAAATATAGTTTCCCAAGGATACAGATTTCACTTCCACACTTTACCAACCCCAAACGGTTGGCCAGATCTACCCCCAAATCAATGGGCAGAGGCTCAAAAGCAAGTGCTCTCTCTCTTAAGCATAAAGGCTATTCAAACTGTACCAGAAGAGAAAAAGGGACAAGGTTTTTATTCAGGACTTTTCCTGGTACCCAGAAACGACAATTCATGGCGTCCTATCCTGGACCTTTCTACCTTAAAACACTTTTTTGGTGATTCCAAAATTCAAGATGCTAACTCTTCACCAGCTACTTCTTATGCTAGGCAAAGATGCCTGTTTGGCAACACTGGATTTAAAGGAAGCCTACCTGCACATCCCAATCAGGGAATCTTGCAGAAGATACCTACGCTTCAAAGCAGGCTACATGCACAGTCAGTTCTCTGCACTGCCCTTTGGCTTATCTACTGCGCCCAGGGTATTCACAAAGTGCCTAGCGCCTGTCATTGCATTTTGCAGGCAAAGAAAAAATCAAATATGCCCATACCTGGACGATTGTCTAATTCAGGCAGAAAGCCAGGACATACTTTTGAATCATCTGGTATTTGTACAAAAGGTGCTAACTTATCTGGGATGCACCATAAACAAAAAGAAGTCACATCTGGTACCCTGTCAACAAATTGTATTCCTGGGAGCAAGCTTGAACACAACTTCCCAGATGGCTTTCCTCATGCCAGAGCAACAAATTAATTTGACAACTTACTTCAAACTAGTGGCCATAAAAAACCTGCTATCTGCAAGGCAAATACTACAAGCCTTGGGGTTCATGGCCTCCTGCATTCTACTAATTCCATATGCAAGTCTGCATATGAGGAAACTACAGTGGTATCTAAAAAGCCTATGGTGTCAACATTCTATGGATCTAGAAGCAATGATTCCTATCATACCTTGCCTACGGCTAGAATTCCTTTGGTGGGCAGAGGCCTGCCACCAAAACAAGGGGCTGCCATTCATTCTACCCCCTGCCGCCCAAACCCTAATAGACACATCAGACTATGCATGGGGGGCTCACTTGGCAGGGAAGTGCATTCAGGGCAAATGGAACCAAAGTCAAATGCACCTGCATATCAATCAAAAAGAAATGTTAGCTGTACAGAATGCTCTGACAGCCTTCAAGGGCCACATTCTTCCAGGACAATTAATGGTAAAGATGGATAACACCACTGTTATGTGGTACATAAACAAGCAGGGGGGAACCAACTCATACCCCTTCTGCAGACGAGCCATGGCTCTGTGGAACACAGCCTTGAGCTACCAAGTGCACCTACAGGCTCAATTCCTGCCCAGAAACTTAAACAACACTGGCAGATGATCTAAACAGAAATCTCATGGACTCACACGAGTGGAAACTGGAACCAAAGACATTCAATATGTTGATATACAAATTTGGGAGCCCACATATAGACCTGTTTGCCTCCCCCCAGAACTACCAATTGGACAAATTCTGCACAAGGACTCTCCACAAACAAGCTTGGAAAGTGGATGCCCTGTCCTTCACCTGGAAAAATCTATCAGTTTATGCCTTTCCTCCTCTGCCTCTTCTCAACAAGGTACTACTAAAGATCAAACAGGACAAACCAAGGATGATACTGATTGCACCAGACTGGCCATGCCAACACTGGTACCCCCTCTTGCTCAGTGCGTCACTGCAGGATCCATGGCACCTGCCACAGATCCCTACCCTGCTGTCCCAGCAGGAGGGCCAGATTCTGCACCCTCATCTTCAAACCCTCAACCTGGCAGCCTGGTTAATTACCTGAGCTCTCCGTTACCAGCCCTCAGTAAACAAGTATTGGATGTCATTCTAGAGGCAAGGAGGGCCTAGTAATCGAAAATCATATGCTGAAAAATGGAAGAGATTCTGTTCCTGGAACCAAGCTCAGGGGATGGGTACAGCAGTGCCCAATTTACCTCAGATTCTTCAATACTTAATTGAGATGCTTCACAAGGGTCTGTCCTTTTCTTCCATCAAAATTCATGCCTCTGCCATTTCAGCTCATTACAACACAGTACCACCCCTCTTCTCTCATCCACTGCTCAAGCAGTTCCTCAGAGGGGCCAAGAACTTAAGACCACCTAGGAGAGCCCCAACTTTAGCCTGGGACCTTAACTTTGTATTGGAAAAACTCACTCTGCCTCCTTTTCAGCCAGCTGCAAGTGCAGAGTGACATTCCTTTCTTGGAAAATAGCCTTCCTTTTAGCCATCACTTCAGCAAGAAGGGTGGCTGAATTACAGGCCCTTATGGCAGTGGAGCCTTTCATCATCTTTCATGCAGACAGGATGTCCCTCAGGACCAATCCCTCCTTCATGCCCAAGGTGGCATCCAGTGTGGGTCTTAATCAGTCCATTCATTTGCCAACCTTCTTTTCTAATCCACGGAACAAAGGAGAATGTATACTGCACTCCTTAGACGTGCGCAGACAACTTAGATATTACTTGGACAGGACTAAACCTCTCAGAAAATCTGAGCAACTGCTGGTGGCATTTGCTACAGGGGCAGAGGGGAAGGCCATTTCAAAGCAAACCATTTCTAAATGGATAGGCCACTGCATTTATTTCTGCTATAAGCACCATGGGAAACTTTTATCCCACAGGGAATAAGACCAAATTCTACCAGGGCTGCATCTACTTCTACAGCTTTTCTCAGAGGTGTCTCTACCAGGGACATCCTAGAAGCTGCTGCCAGTTCTGGTACATACTTTCACCAAGCATTGCTATTTGCCAATTTTCTCTAAATCCAGGGCTGGTTTTGCTACTGCAGTCTTGCAGGGCCTTATAGCTAGTCCTAATGCTATTTAAATTCCTCCTCCCCATCCTTAGCCTTGGGAATCTACCCAAATGTGATGACTGCAACAGTGAAACACGAAGAACATAGTACAGTTGTGTACACTTACCATAAATGTAGATGTTGGAGTGTATTCACTGTTGCAGTCCTGGTTACCGTCCCTTCAGCCCCCTAACTTTTTTTGGCTATGCCTCTGTTCCTTTTTCACTATGCTTAAAAGCTTTTTGGTGTATTTGCTTTTTTTGTTGGATTTATAACCTTGTGCGTATGTATGTATGTATGTATGTATGTATGTATATATATATATATGTATATATGTGTGTGTGTGTGTATGTGTATATATATGTGTGTATATATATGTGTGTGTGTGTGTATATATATATATATATATATATATATATATATATATATATATATATATGAAAAATATTTAATTGCTTCCCATTAGGGGGGCACCTGACATCTGGGGCAAGAAAAACTGATGTAATGGCGTCGGCTGCATGCTTTATACCCCTGACGACCTGACGTCATGGAAGATGAGACAGCAACTGACGCAGGACCCAAGACTTTGATAATCAGGCCAACTGAGGGCTACTGCAGGCAGATAACCCAAATGTGATGACTGCAACAGTGAATACACTCGAACATCTTCATTTATGGTAAGTGTACACAACTGTACTTTTTTAGTTCTGCTTTGTTGTTGTCCTGTGATTTCTCTAAAGCATTTGATAGTATTTCTTATTTAGTTATGTTTAAGGTTTTACGAACTTATGGATTTGGTGATAGGTTTATATTTTGTTAGAAATATGTGTACTCTCGCACTACTGTTATTCCGGTGATTAATGGGTGGTTGGGCAGTCCTGTTGAAATGCGGAATGGCATTAAACAGGGTTGTCCTTTGAGTAGTTTTTTATTGGCATTATTGGTGGGGGCTGTACTTTCTACTTTTTCTAATTCTGATAAAGTAAGATTGCTTTCATGTGATGGTATTCTTATTCCACGTGTTGTATCTTATGCAGATGACTTAACTTTTTTGCAGAAAATTTTGAGGTTTTAGATTCTGCTTTTCAACAGGGTTTGGTTCCTCTTTTACAAGACATGGGTTTTTCTTTAAATGTATCTAAATGTGTTGGTTTATCTCTTACCAGTAGATCTATTGATGGTTTAAAATTTACTTCAGAAGGTGTTATTTTAGGAGTGCCATTTGGGAATGATAATTTTGTCAAAGCACATAGTGAAAAAGTCTTAGCTAAAGCCAGTAATACATTAAATTTCTGGAGTACTTTTCCCTTACCTCTTTCTAAACGTTCATATCTTCTTAATGGGCCTTTTCTATGTTTTTTAGTTTACTTGTTTTCTGTTTATTTTTCTCCTCTGGCTTGGGCTGCACGTTTATTACGTTCCTTTTTTTCTTTTTGTGGAAATCTAGACTTAACCCTGTTAGACGGGGTATTCTATATGCACTTATTCGACTTGGTGGTTGGGCACTATTCTTTTTCTGCATTTAATTCATTTACGTCTTGTTTTTCGGGCTTTGCCCTCAGATGACTCTTCAATAGTAAAGAAAATTACTTTTTGCGTGCTGTGATGGTTTTTGGTCAAAATGTTTATCAGGAAAACGTTCCCGAACTTTAATTGATTCTGAATTACGGGACATTCAGTTAGTAATTTTTAGATACAAATTATTTTCTTTGGATATAACTCTTTCCCATAAGGCTTGGTATTTTTTTAGTTATGACCAAATTTCATTTTATGAATGGATATGAATCTTATTCCTTATTTCAATTACATGGTTTAAAGCATCAACGTATTTTTTCTAAACGTGTGCCTGAATGGTAGGATTTGTTATGGAGATGATCACTGAATAAATTACCACATCATGGTTGTTTAGTTTTTTGCTCATTACAGGAACATACTTGTTTTAGAGAGAATTGTCAAAATATAGAGGGTGTAGAACATGTTTTTTTTTTTTTTTTTTAATTGTTCTAGAGTAAGAGTGGTTTTGCGTACAGTTTGAAGAAGATTTACTGTTCCTTTGTTATTTCCTGTTTCACTAAATAAGATTCTATATGGTGATTACAGTTGTTTCTGGATGAATAAGCTATCTAACAATGATTTTTTCTAGTCTCTGCATTACATATATTATGGAAAGCCAGATGTTCCGAGTATCATCATGGATCATTTTGTACTGTGCCTATTCTTATTCATCGTCTTAAAACATGGTTGCATAGATGGAATATGGATATTTTTTTATGTAATTTACATTGATTTTTGTTTTTCTTTAATAAACTATTGGTTGCCTCTAAGAAGCCCACTGGGATCTAGTCCCACAAGTTCCTTTACAAAAAAACTTTTCATGTCTGTAGCATTGGTGTCTTTGGATGTAGAGAAGGGGTTAATAAAACTGGTAATTCAGCTTCAATGCTATCCCAAATGATAGGGAAAACAGAGCGCTGGTTTGATTTGGGAAGAAAGCGTGTGCATAGCTGCTGTTCTGGCCCTCAGAGCTTTTGGTTGTAAGACACACATGACCAGATTTTAAATTGGTCCCCTGGACTAGATGAAGTTGGTTGGAGAGGTATCTGATTAGGATCTGAGGGTAAAATTATTGTTCATCACTCACCTGGTCAGGTGGCTATACAATCCAAGTGTATTTGTATAATGCTGTGTACAAAGCATCCAGGATGGCATCTTAGGGGGTCAGTGATTAGGAGAAATGCCAGACTTGGGGCTACAACCCCTGTCAGAGGATGTAAAAGTGCAGTAGCTTTATGCATTCTGTGATGAGGAGCTACTCATTGGGGAAACCCCTGTGGTGCGTTAATAAAAAGCATAGAGTAAAGGGGAAGGCCTGCTGTCAGTCAAGTATTGTTTTCACTCCCATATGCCTTGACAGGTTAGAATTACCCATCCAAGCCTGGGCCTTACTACCACAGGCAAGAAAAAGATAAGTAAATCAATCTGTTCCACTGAGAGAGTTGAACAGTACCTTGATTAAACTGACACATCCTCATTTCAGCCTGCTGCTTCAATGCAACCTCTCCCGCCAAATATCTTGTTTGAAAAACGGCACAACTTCTGGCCATCACCTTGTCAAGTAAGATGTCAGAATTACAAGTGCTGGCATAAAAGATGGTGTTACTCAGTCTTAGAACAAACCAAACATTTGTGCCAAAAGAATTGTGTGAGTCCACCCTCAACCAAATGCTCCAACTTAGATTCCTCCCAAAGCTTCATATAAAGGGGGATTCTTATTTTCTTAGATGTCCAGGTGACTGAGGTACTGCTAAGATAAAACCAAGAATATCAGAACCTAAAATCGGTTATTTGTGTCCTTTGTATCCAGAAAGGAGGGAGAAAAATATTTCCAATTAAACAGTATTTTAGGAGCTGTCTTATTGCATTTTGTTCTACTTTTGTCATGGAAATAAGTTGGAAGGGATGAAGTTCCTAGAGCAGTAGAGGTATGATGATCTGTGTGTCCTTTGAGTGGGTGCATATGCAAGGTATTTTACATGTGGCTGTTTGGAAATCATTCCACACCTTTCCCAAATACATTAGGTAAGACATTGCTTCTTGGGTTTGATCTAGGCTTGCAGTTCAATCCTACCAGTTTGTCTTCTCCTCCTTATCTTAAGCTCTGTGAATATTCCCTGCAGTAAAGATTACTGCAGCTGTTATCTGTTTGAGAACAGTTGTGTAAGATCTTACCATAATAGTAAATATTCAATTAGGTCATTGTTGTAGTATTGGTTCCCTCATACAGTCAACTGTTCTCATCCTGGGCATTCTAGGCTAGGGTTTAGGCTACCATTTTCGTATGTCTTTTACCCCTTCTCCCTTCTCAGGTATTGCTGGCTTACTTAGGTCTAGACAGCATTGGGAAGCAATGTTTCTCTATATCTTTAATCCCAGAACTGTAAATCTTATGCCCTTGTTTTAGATATGATTCATTGGACATTGCATATGGCCCAGCAGGTTAGATGGCCTATGGTAATCCTCTTAAAAAAGTTCTAAAATGGTCCAGGTAGATGTCAGTATTTATAGTGGGAATATCTTGACTTCTCTGAGAAGGGAACCACCCTCCCCCAGCCATGGGGGAAAGGACAATGAGCTCTGGAAATCAAGCAGGGAAATTTAGCCTTGTATGAATTAAGTCCCAGTAGTAAAGACTGCTCCAACTGTGATCTGCTGGAATGTCTACTGTTGTAAGTTCTTATACACTTTTACCTTTTCTGAAGGATTGTTGTACTGTTAAGGTGCTGTAGTTACAAAATCAGTCTGTACTTGAGCAGGTGCTCCTGTAATACAGCTCATCTGACTTTTTCAGCCAGATCTCTTGAGTCTGTATCTGTTGTGATTGGATCTACATGGCCAGCTTTCTGAAGCAGTGGAGGCAAAATGTCAAGAATATATCACATTTTCTGTCACATACTCATTTGGAGTATTCAGTAAAGTAAGGCCATATTGTGGATAGAGGAGCTCTTCTTTCAAGATTGGTATACGCATTCCATACTGAAAGGTCACTAAAACTAGTGAAGAGATTTTCTATTCATCCTGGCAAGTAGCCAGTAGGTAGTTTGGCTTCTTAGCTGACCTGATTTTCTTTGCCTGCAATGATGTAAAATCTCTTAGGTGGATCCAGGCTAGGATGATTTGCATCAAGCCATGAGTAGTACTCCATATACAATTCTCCAAGTTTGCATCCATTGATAGAGCTAACATTGCTTCTTCCATTGCTTGTTCATCAGGATTCGTCTATTTCATAAAGGGAGATTGGGAGGATATTCACAATTTAGCAGTGATAAAAGTTTTATGTCTGCTGCATCTGTGTCTCAAAGCAGCATGTATTGGCCTCTTTCCAGATGTTAAAACAACTTTGACCGTAATCTGAATGTATTCATTATATATATATAGGACAAAGACTTGCACAGAAGGGTTTTGTTTGCTTTTTTTCTTTTTCAGTTTTGTTTTACTTTTACGAATCATCACTCTGTTCCATTTGTGGTTGAAGTCATTAATTCCCCCGTGGGATGATAGCTGTACAGAGGGACCATAATCCAGTAGCCTTGAGAAGAATTTTGTTTTATTCCTCACCATTCTGTTTTCACATATTGGCTACCCATGTCTCACTGATGATCTGATTTAAACCCTCAAAGACTGGGGTCATCTGTGTTAAGGACAGTCCCTAATTTTTCCAAGGCCAATGAACTGCTAAATGACCTCAGCTTTTTAAGTCTGTGTAAACACATTGGTTATGGGAGGGATTTTCTAATTTAAATGAGTAACCCCACACATCTGATGTACATTCCATTGTGGCAGGAGTGCACAATACCAGCATGTGATACATGCACAATTTTGCACATCTGCCTTCCTCCAGCTCAGTGCTGAGCATACTGCTTGATGAGTGCATGTGGATGTTGCAGCTCATGCAGCTGTTATACCTGACCTTTGATAGACCCTTATACAGCAGCAGGTCAGTTTCAACCTACCACCACCACCACCAGTGTGCTTTAGCCAGCAGTGACTGCTTACTTCCATCTCCCTTTGCATGCTGACTAATCAGCTGGTCTCACTCAGGCATTGTTGACAGACTGAGAGAGATCAGATCCAAACCCTTGTATCACTCCATGGATAGCAAGCTGTCTCACAAGACTCAGGAAGTTAGAATTGTGTAGTCCACCTCTACAAAGACACCATTTACAAGCAGAGTCTATTGGGGATCGATCCTGGGACAGACCACTTTTTTTTGGCATTTACTTGAAGTCAACGCCACTGTCAGTGGCTTCTGGCTGACTAACTGTGTAGTTGTTTGCAAATTAGGAGCTTTCATTGAATTGCCCACTGACACAAATGTTCTCCAGTAATGGCTGGTACAGACAGACTGGTGTCAGAGCCATTGACTAAAGCTAAATGCCAAGAAATACATAGCATCCTTCAGGAAATCATCCACCCATGGTAACTCATATTGACAACACACCCCATAAGAGCTGAACCAGTAGTCAGAGACTTGGGGACACACAGTTATCTAGCCTTTGACCATCACATGTCTACAGTAGTGAGGAAATAATTTTGTGTTGTGCAACTTGTATGCAAAGGTATGGTATCTAGGTCCAAGGAAGTCATTGTTTATTGTATTTGGCATTCATCATACCTGTCCTTGAGTACAGTGCTCCCTTTGTTATATACCTAAAAGGGATATCTATCAATTTAAACATCCACAGAGGTTCCTCACTAAAATAATACAGGGCAAAAGTAACATGTCCTATGTAGACCACCTCAAGGCTATATCCCTGTATTCTGTGTCCTAGAGGCTATTGAGGGGAGATCTAGGCTTGGTATGTAAGGCATTGTCAGACTGCTGCATATCCACAAAGCAAACAGCATTAGAATTACCCATTCAAAAGACCTAAATCTTGCTTGTGTTATAAATATGACCTGCTGGAGAGAGAGGTAAGTATCCCAGAGACTACCCCTTCTCTGGAACAGGCTCCCCATCCATGTGAAGTAGAGTTTCTCCCTAGCCCAGTTCATGTAAGGTGGACTATTGAATGGGGAACAGGAAATGTATACCTGGTTTGGCACCTATGTCTTTAATGGACACAGGCAGCCAGTAAATGGTTCATCTTCCAGGCCCCTGCTTGAAAATGTTTCCCCTCTCAAGCCGCTGCTTACACTTGTCAAGGGTACCAGAACTTGTCAGAGATTTGGGATGCATGGCTAGGCTTAAAAAGGCTCTTGTGGTTGTTACCCTAGTAAACACATATGAACTATTCATTACATAGTTGCATTGGCTATAGACAGTGCTTTATTCCTGTATGCCACAGAGTAGACAATTTTCTGTTGTTATTGTCCCTATTAGATTCAATGAGATGAGTATAATTAGAGATGCAAGTTGCTGGAGAACATAGCATTTTTGTGCTTTCCTTACCTTAGAAGCTGGGGTTTAGTATTGCAACCCCAGCAGGACTGGCTGTTGGGTTAGGACCTTAGTCATGTGGAAATGAACATCAGCAAGGTAGAAAGTCTTTATTGGATGCATTCATTGCTGTTTAGTAAACCACTGCAGTGTCTATTTTAATTTCATGGATTTTTCCCAAAAGTTAAAGCAGCAATTTTACTTTGTTTTGTTGGTGATATCACTGAAGTTGTAGAATAGAGCTGTAACTTGTACTTTGTGTGGGACTGATGGCACCACTCCCTTCCAACATTCTGTCAGATTACGAACAGTTTGTCATTAAAGTCATCTCACTTGTTATAGTACAGAGAGAATCCTTCCTAATGCTGTGGGTTTCTGACATCTGAAAAAGGTGTAAACGTACTTGTTGATGACATCCAGTACCAGGTTCTACAATTGCACTGACTTTGTGTGTGTTGGGTAGAGAGAGACAATCACCAGATGCAAGCTTTTAGAAAGATTTTCTTGCATTTCATTGCATAAGCAATACTGTTTGCTGTCCAGGAATTTGAGAAGCACATTGAGGCATGTTTCATTAACTTTTCAGGTATAATACAAACATATCACAGATGAGTTATTCCATAAGCACATATTAACAGACTGACATATTAGTTTTTGGGAAAGGAAAAAAAATGAGTATAAACTGTAAAGCTGACAAGAAGGAATATACAAATAATCAGAAAAGTAGTTCTGTCTTACCTGTTTCTTGCATAAACTCACTAAACACTAACAAATATTATCAACATGCTTCCGTATTAAGCTAATGACTTCCTAGAGCTTAGTGTGGTTAGATTCAGTTTGTTCTAAAGTTTCAGGATAGAGACAGCGATGATGTGCATTAAAAATCAGATCTACATCACTTGATGGGTCTGAAAGGAGCAGCCATCTAGCTTTTCCTGATAATCCCAGATCAGTAAATGTTGCCTCTTGAGGGGCCTTCCATCTGCATAATGTGAAGCTGAACCTCAGAGCTTCAAGCTGAGAACCCATTTTTGCTGGTGCTTTAAGGCTTTGAATATAGGGTGTTGTGGCATGGTTGGAAGCAGTCTCTAGCAGAGTGTAAGCAAACTGAGATGCCTGGGTTTACATATGGCATGCTCAAGAAGTGTGCATATTGTATTTATAGTCACGCAGTGCCATGCTAGCCACTGCATGCTGCTTCAGAAAGTTTACCCAGCTGCACACCATGCCTTAGGGGTCTGTTATCTACTGTGAATTAAGTAAACTGAGTCTCATGAAAGTAGGGTGCCCTTTTTAAAATTTACTTCAGAAGGTGTTATTTTAGGAGTGCCATTTGGGAATGATAATTTTGTCAAAGCACATAGTGAAAAAGTCTTAGCTAAAGCCAGTAATACATTAAATTTCTGGAGTACTTTTCCCTTACCTCTTTCTAAACGTTCATATCTTCTTAATGGGCCTTTTCTATGTTTTTTAGTTTACTTGTTTTCTGTTTATTTTTCTCCTCTGGCTTGGGCTGCACGTTTATTACGTTCCTTTTTTTCTTTTTGTGGAAATCTAGACTTAACCCTGTTAGACGGGGTATTCTATATGCACTTATTCGACTTGGTGGTTGGGCACTATTCTTTTTCTGCATTTAATTCATTTACGTCTTGTTTTTCGGGCTTTGCCCTCAGATGACTCTTCAATAGTAAAGAAAATTACTTTTTGCGTGCTGTGATGGTTTTTGGTCAAAATGTTTATCAGGAAAACGTTCCCGAACTTTAATTGATTCTGAATTACGGGACATTCAGTTAGTAATTTTTAGATACAAATTATTTTCTTTGGATATAACTCTTTCCCATAAGGCTTGGTATTTTTTTAGTTATGACCAAATTTCATTTTATGAATGGATATAAATCTTATTCCTTATTTCAATTACATGGTTTAAAGCATCAACGTATTTTTTCTAAACGTGTGCCTGAATGGTAGGATTTGTTATGGAGATGATCACTGAATAAATTACCACATCATGGTTGTTTAGTTTTTTGCTCATTACAGGAACATACTTGTTTTAGAGAGAATTGTCAAAATATAGAGGGTGTAGAACATGTTTTTTTTTTTTTTTTTTAATTGTTCTAGAGTAAGAGTGGTTTTGCGTACAGTTTGAAGAAGATTTACTGTTCCTTTGTTATTTCCTGTTTCACTAAATAAGATTCTACATGGTGATTACAGTTGTTTCTGGATGAATAAGATATCTAACAATGATTTTTTCTAGTCTCTGCATTACATATATTATGGAAAGCCAGATGTTCCGAGTATCATCATGGATCATTTTGTACTGTGCCTATTCTTATTCATCGTCTTAAAACATGGTTGCATAGATGGAATATGGATATTTTTTTATGTAATTTACATTGATTTTTGTTTTTCTTTAATAAACTATTGGTTGCCTCTAAGAAGCCCACTGGGATCTAGTCCCACAAGTTCCTTTACAAAAAAACTTTTCATGTCTGTAGCATTGGTGTCTTTGGATGTAGAGAAGGGGTTAATAAAACTGGTAATTCAGCTTCAATGCTATCCCAAATGATAGGGAAAACAGAGCGCTGGTTTGATTTGGGAAGAAAGCGTGTGCATAGCTGCTGTTCTGGCCCTCAGAGCTTTTGGTTGTAAGACACACATGACCAGATTTTAAATTGGTCCCCTGGACTAGATGAAGTTGGTTGGAGAGGTATCTGATTAGGATCTGAGGGTAAAATTATTGTTCATCACTCACCTGGTCAGGTGGCTATACAATCCAAGTGTATTTGTATAATGCTGTGTACAAAGCATCCAGGATGGCATCTTAGGGGGTCAGTGATTAGGAGAAATGCCAGACTTGGGGCTACAACCCCTGTCAGAGGATGTAAAAGTGCAGTAGCTTTATGCATTCTGTGATGAGGAGCTACTCATTGGGGAAACCCCTGTGGTGCGTTAATAAAAAGCATAGAGTAAAGGGGAAGGCCTGCTGTCAGTCAAGTATTGTTTTCACTCCCATATGCCTTGACAGGTTAGAATTACCCATCCAAGCCTGGGCCTTACTACCACAGGCAAGAAAAAGATAAGTAAATCAATCTGTTCCACTGAGAGAGTTGAACAGTACCTTGATTAAACTGACACATCCTCATTTCAGCCTGCTGCTTCAATGCAACCTCTCCCGCCAAATATCTTGTTTGAAAAACGGCACAACTTCTGGCCATCACCTTGTCAAGTAAGATGTCAGAATTACAAGTGCTGGCATAAAAGATGGTGTTACTCAGTCTTAGAACAAACCAAACATTTGTGCCAAAAGAATTGTGTGAGTCCACCCTCAACCAAATGCTCCAACTTAGATTCCTCCCAAAGCTTCATATAAAGGGGGATTCTTATTTTCTTAGATGTCCAGGTGACTGAGGTACTGCTAAGATAAAACCAAGAATATCAGAACCTAAAATCGGTTATTTGTGTCCTTTGTATCCAGAAAGGAGGGAGAAAAATATTTCCAATTAAACAGTATTTTAGGAGCTGTCTTATTGCATTTTGTTCTACTTTTGTCATGGAAATAAGTTGGAAGGGATGAAGTTCCTAGAGCAGTAGAGGTATGATGATCTGTGTGTCCTTTGAGTGGGTGCATATGCAAGGTATTTTACATGTGGCTGTTTGGAAATCATTCCACACCTTTCCCAAATACATTAGGTAAGACATTGCTTCTTGGGTTTGATCTAGGCTTGCAGTTCAATCCTACCAGTTTGTCTTCTCCTCCTTATCTTAAGCTCTGTGAATATTCCCTGCAGTAAAGATTACTGCAGCTGTTATCTGTTTGAGAACAGTTGTGTAAGATCTTACCATAATAGTAAATATTCAATTAGGTCATTGTTGTAGTATTGGTTCCCTCATACAGTCAACTGTTCTCATCCTGGGCATTCTAGGCTAGGGTTTAGGCTACCATTTTCGTATGTCTTTTACCCCTTCTCCCTTCTCAGGTATTGCTGGCTTACTTAGGTCTAGACAGCATTGGGAAGCAATGTTTCTCTATATCTTTAATCCCAGAACTGTAAATCTTATGCCCTTGTTTTAGATATGATTCATTGGACATTGCATATGGCCCAGCAGGTTAGATGGCCTATGGTAATCCTCTTAAAAAAGTTCTAAAATGGTCCAGGTAGATGTCAGTATTTATAGTGGGAATATCTTGACTTCTCTGAGAAGGGAACCACCCTCCCCCAGCCATGGGGGAAAGGACAATGAGCTCTGGAAATCAAGCAGGAAATTTAGCCTTGTATGAATTAAGTCCCAGTAGTAAAGACTGCTCCAACTGTGATCTGCTGGAATGTCTACTGTTGTAAGTTCTTATACACTTTTACCTTTTCTGAAGGATTGTTGTACTGTTAAGGTGCTGTAGTTACAAAATCAGTCTGTACTTGAGCAGGTGCTCCTGTAATACAGCTCATCTGACTTTTTCAGCCAGATCTCTTGAGTCTGTATCTGTTGTGATTGGATCTACATGGCCAGCTTTCTGAAGCAGTGGAGGCAAAATGTCAAGAATATATCACATTTTCTGTCACATACTCATTTGGAGTATTCAGTAAAGTAAGGCCATATTGTGGATAGAGGAGCTCTTCTTTCAAGATTGGTATACGCATTCCATACTGAAAGGTCACTAAAACTAGTGAAGAGATTTTCTATTCATCCTGGCAAGTAGCCAGTAGGTAGTTTGGCTTCTTAGCTGACCTGATTTTCTTTGCCTGCAATGATGTAAAATCTCTTAGGTGGATCCAGGCTAGGATGATTTGCATCAAGCCATGAGTAGTACTCCATATACAATTCTCCAAGTTTGCATCCATTGATAGAGCTAACATTGCTTCTTCCATTGCTTGTTCATCAGGATTCGTCTATTTCATAAAGGGAGATTGGGAGGATATTCACAATTTAGCAGTGATAAAAGTTTTATGTCTGCTGCATCTGTGTCTCAAAGCAGCATGTATTGGCCTCTTTCCAGATGTTAAAACAACTTTGACCGTAATCTGAATGTATTCATTATATATATATATAGGACAAAGACTTGCACAGAAGGGTTTTGTTTGCTTTTTTTCTTTTTCAGTTTTGTTTTATTTTTACGAATCATCACCCTGTTCCATTTGTGGTTGAAGTCATTAATTCCCCCGTGGGATGATAGCTGTACAGAGGGACCATAATCCAGTAGCCTTGAGAAGAATTTTGTTTTATTCCTCACCATTCTGTTTTCACATATTGGCTACCCATGTCTCACTGATGATCTGATTTAAACCCTCAAAGACTGGGGTCATCTGTGTTAAGGACAGTCCCTAATTTTTCCAAGGCCAATGAACTGCTAAATGACCTCAGCTTTTTAAGTCTGTGTAAACACATTGGTTATGGGAGGGATTTTCTAATTTAAATGAGTAACCCCACACATCTGATGTACATTCCATTGTGGCAGGAGTGCACAATACCAGCATGTGATACATGCACAATTTTGCACATCTGCCTTCCTCCAGCTCAGTGCTGAGCATACTGCTTGATGAGTGCATGTGGATGTTGCAGCTCATGCAGCTGTTATACCTGACCTTTGATAGACCCTTATACAGCAGCAGGTCAGTTTCAACCTACCACCACCACCACCAGTGTGCTTTAGCCAGCAGTGACTGCTTACTTCCATCTCCCTTTGCATGCTGACTAATCAGCTGGTCTCACTCAGGCATTGTTGACAGACTGAGAGAGATCAGATCCAAACCCTTGTATCACTCCATGGATAGCAAGCTGTCTCACAAGACTCAGGAAGTTAGAATTGTGTAGTCCACCTCTACAAAGACACCATTTACAAGCAGAGTCTATTGGGGATCGATCCTGGGACAGACCACTTTTTTTTGGCATTTACTTCTGAAGTCAACGCCACTGTCAGTGGCTTCTGGCTGACTAACTGTGTAGTTGTTTGCAAATTAGGAGCTTTCATTGAATTGCCCACTGACACAAATGTTCTCCAGTAATGGCTGGTACAGACAGACTGGTGTCAGAGCCATTGACTAAAGCTAAATGCCAAGAAATACATAGCATCCTTCAGGAAATCATCCACCCATGGTAACTCATATTGACAACACACCCCATAAGAGCTGAACCAGTAGTCAGAGACTTGGGGACACACAGTTATCTAGCCTTTGACCATCACATGTCTACAGTAGTGAGGAAATAATTTTGTGTTGTGCAACTTGTATGCAAAGGTATGGTATCTAGGTCCAAGGAAGTCATTGTTTATTGTATTTGGCATTCATCATACCTGTCCTTGAGTACAGTGCTCCCTTTGTTATATACCTAAAAGGGATATCTATCAATTTAAACATCCACAGAGGTTCCTCACTAAAATAATACAGGGCAAAAGTAACATGTCCTATGTAGACCACCTCAAGGCTATATCCCTGTATTCTGTGTCCTAGAGGCTATTGAGGGAGATCTAGGCTTGGTATGTAAGGCATTGTCAGACTGCTGCATATCCACAAAGCAAACAGCATTAGAATTACCCATTCAAAAGACCTAAATCTTGCTTGTGTTATAAATATGACCTGCTGGAGAGAGAGGTAAGTATCCCAGAGACTACCCCTTCTCTGGAACAGGCTCCCCATCCATGTGAAGTAGAGTTTCTCCCTAGCCCAGTTCATGTAAGGTGGACTATTGAATGGGGAACAGGAAATGTATACCTGGTTTGGCACCTATGTCTTTAATGGACACAGGCAGCCAGTAAATGGTTCATCTTCCAGGCCCCTGCTTGAAAATGTTTCCCCTCTCAAGCCGCTGCTTACACTTGTCAAGGGTACCAGAACTTGTCAGAGATTTGGGATGCATGGCTAGGCTTAAAAAGGCTCTTGTGGTTGTTACCCTAGTAAACACATATGAACTATTCATTACATAGTTGCATTGGCTATAGACAGTGCTTTATTCCTGTATGCCACAGAGTAGACAATTTTCTGTTGTTATTGTCCCTATTAGATTCAATGAGATGAGTATAATTAGAGATGCAAGTTGCTGGAGAACATAGCATTTTTGTGCTTTCCTTACCTTAGAAGCTGGGGTTTAGTATTGCAACCCCAGCAGGACTGGCTGTTGGGTTAGGACCTTAGTCATGTGGAAATGAACATCAGCAAGGTAGAAAGTCTTTATTGGATGCATTCATTGCTGTTTAGTAAACCACTGCAGTGTCTATTTTAATTTCATGGATTTTTCCCAAAAGTTAAAGCAGCAATTTTACTTTGTTTTGTTGGTGATATCACTGAAGTTGTAGAATAGAGCTGTAACTTGTACTTTGTGTGGGACTGATGGCACCACTCCCTTCCAACATTCTGTCAGATTACGAACAGTTTGTCATTAAAGTCATCTCACTTGTTATAGTACAGAGAGAATTCTTCCTAATGCTGTGGGTTTCTGACATCTGAAAAAGGTGTAAACGTACTTGTTGATGACATCCAGTACCAGGTTCTACAATTGCACTGACTTTGTGTGTGTTGGGTAGAGAGAGACAATCACCAGATGCAAGCTTTTAGAAAGATTTTCTTGCATTTCATTGCATAAGCAATACTGTTTGCTGTCCAGGAATTTGAGAAGCACATTGAGGCATGTTTCATTAACTTTTCAGGTATAATACAAACATATCACAGATGAGTTATTCCATAAGCACATATTAACAGACTGACATATTAGTTTTGGGAAAGGAAAAAATGAGTATAAACTGTAAAGCTGACAAGAAGGAATATACAAATAATCAGAAAAGTAGTTCTGTCTTACCTGTTTCTTGCATAAACTCACTAAACACTAACAAATATTATCAACATGCTTCCGTATTAAGCTAATGACTTCCTAGAGCTTAGTGTGGTTAGATTCAGTTTGTTCTAAAGTTTCAGGATAGAGACAGCGATGATGTGCATTAAAAATCAGATCTACATCACTTGATGGGTCTGAAAGGAGCAGCCATCTAGCTTTTCCTGATAATCCCAGATCAGTAAATGTTGCCTCTTGAGGGGCCTTCCATCTGCATAATGTGAAGCTGAACCTCAGAGCTTCAAGCTGAGAACCCATTTTTGCTGGTGCTTTAAGGCTTTGAATATAGGGTGTTGTGGCATGGTTGGAAGCAGTCTCTAGCAGAGTGTAAGCAAACTGAGATGCCTGGGTTTACATATGGCATGCTCAAGAAGTGTGCATATTGTATTTATAGTCACGCAGTGCCATGCTAGCCACTGCATGCTGCTTCAGAAAGTTTACCCAGCTGCACACCATGCCTTAGGGGTCTGTTATCTACTGTGAATTAAGTAAACTGAGTCTCATGAAAGTAGGGTGCCCTTTTTACTCCCAAATAACTGTAGCCTGACCATTCACTAACTTCTTGATAGCTTTCAGTAGTGTGTCTCTAAATGGTTTATTACTAAGAAGCATTGCTTTCATGTCAGCAATAGTTGATAGTATGAGAAACATTTGAGGTCATGGGGGGGTAGATTCAGTGAGTGTAATGTACAAATCAAATATTTGTTTTTTGTCCATGTGGATTTGGAGAAATATGTGGATAATTGGATATTTTCATTCATCTCAAGTATAATCTTCATTGTGGATTGTTTCACTGTGATCGAAGAGAAGCTATCAACAGATGTCCCTATTCCCAGTTCCATTATTTAGCTGGAAAGTAGGCATGTGTTGCCATGGACATCCTTGTGTCCATGTCGTAGGTCAGTTAATGCAGTTTATGCTTTTTATGTGCTGTTCTGGGCACCACAATTTTTCACCATCTGTTAATTTATTTATATGATTCCATATTGACACAGAGGTGTCCCAAACGCTGCTTAGCCTTGATGCTGCCCATGCCTTGTAGGAATATTATGATACTATTTCCTTAGGTTTTGAGGAAAGATCTTTGCATGCCAAAACAAGCCTAAATTATGGATGTTCTTTTGCAGTCCTGTAATCTCATCCATAATGTGGCATCAGAGAGGAGGGATGTTGGCTGTTACTAGATAAAGACATACACATGGACTTCTAACTTGATGAGCCCACAACTTCTGTCCCTCCAGGAAGTCATTAGTGTGTGATGCCTCATTTTTTTTCCTGTTCCCATCCCATGTAAACTCCACTGTTGATTTTTGTTTGCTGAGTATAGAAGCCTGGGTTTGGAAGGTGTATAGACTCATTACAAAAAAATATATATATTTTGGCAGATTATCATGTTTTAGGCCATTGACCCCACCCTAAAATCGACAAATGGCAATTTTCTTTAAATTCTTTGACTTTATCTTTGGCAAGGTTCCAAAGAGGGAGTTTTATAGTAGAATTCCGACATACAGTGACTAGAAGGGTGTGTGACTGAAACATTGCCACCTTCCAATAAAATGATGGCTACTGTTTTTTCCTCCTCTGAATGGATCCCACATGACCATATTTCTGGCTCAGGTGAGAGTATCCTAGCTAATGTCCCCTTTTTTCATATATGGGAAAAATTAGTCGAGAAGATCAAGTGAGAAAATTTAAAATTTTGAGTTTGCTCCTTTTCTTGCTTTAGCAGTGCAGTTGATATTTCAGCCCTTTTGCTATATATCTCGAACAAACAAGGACAAACCAAGGAATTCAAACACAACGGCTGGACCCACTCGAACACTTCGACCATAAACAACCAATAGAATCACGTAAAAATTCAAGACTTTCTTCTTGTCACGTTTATTGATAACAATAAAAACAGGTTAACCTAGGTTTCGTCTTACAACCGAAGACTTCTTCAGAACAATTCCTATACACCGCACTCTTCTTTATATATATGCTTGATATAAATAATTAAAACCTTTGTGAGCCAATCACCCGTAATTTAACATTTAAAAAGCCATGCTCACTTTTAATGCTAAACATTAAAACATTAATATATCGCTTAAAAAATATATATGAAACATATACAATGTAATATATACCTACAAATAACTAACAACATCCATTAAAATTTTTTATATACATAATTTAATATTTGCTTTTAATATACTAATTAATTAGTTACTGTTATAATTTAATAAATATGGATAAAAAATTTACTTCAATATACAATAAACATATAACAAAAAACATATACTATTACCATATGGTTAAAATGTGCTAACTAGTTAATATGATGTTTATTATACGTTGTATATATTATATATTTTATATATTATATATATCAATTTCTTACATGTATTAATATTGCAATAATGGGAAATTGTGTTGGGTTAGATGAAAAAACAATTATATATATTAAAAAAAATTATATATATTAAAAATTATATATGTTAAGAAAAAAATTAAAAAAAATATATATTCTAAGTAATAAATATAAAAATTGTATACAAATTCCAATGCTGTCCTTTAATAAATGTTCAACCCTTTAAATGTCTTAGCTTTAACAAGGGTGCAATACTTATATTATCATTAATACCGGGAAATCTTGTGGCATCTAACCTTAATTGCCATTTCATTTCTCATAGATCTAAATGAACATCCAGAACATGTCCCTGATTGTCTTTTACCATTTGTTGAATAACACAAAATTTAAACCCATGTCCTGGATGCTGTTTTATGTGCCTAAATAAAGCATTAGTGTTCTTCATATGTTTTATATCTAGCACGTGCTCCCCTATTCTTTCTCTTAGAGCTCTACAGGTTTTCCCGATATAAAATGCAGGACACTCATTACACTTAGCCAAATATATAACATTTCTAGTATAACAATTAAAATGTCCTTTAACATATATTATTTCTTCACCCAACACAATTTTATTATCAGTGGGTAAAATGCACTGACATAGGCTGCATCTTCCACATTTAAAATTTCCCGTTGGTCTGTGTGAACAAAAAATATTTGAATGTGTACCTCTCTCCAGTAAATTCTTAAATGATTTGCCTTTTCTATAGACATTAGTAGGAAGACTCTTCATTTTCTTATTTACATTCTAATCTAACTTCAACATCTCCCAATTTCTCTGCATTACTTTAACTACAAATTCATTGTCATAAGTAAATGTTTTGATGAAATATAAACTTTCCTTTTTCTCTCCTGGATTTTTTGATATAACATTTAACTGTAAAATATTATTACTGATTAATCTTGTGTCCAATTTTAAAATAGGTTGATAAAATCCTTTGTTCCTTTTTAATATAATTTCATTTTTAATAGCATTAACTAAATTCAGGATAATCTATTTTAATAAACATTTCCATAATATAATCCAACTCATTTTTAAACTCTTCAAATTTGTTTACCATTCTAGCTGCCCTGACCATCTCCCCCTTAACAATGGCTTTTTTCTGATGGTCAGGGTGCCAACTATTATAATTCAAATAAGCGTTGGAAAATGTAATTTTTCTATGAATATTAGAAGAAAGTATCCCTTTATCATGATCTGTACGCAATCCTACATCCAAATAATTTATTTCCTTCTCACTATAGTTATACGTAAACCTCAAAAACTTCTCTGTGCAATTAATATTTTCAATAAGTGCCTTTAATTTTTCTGGACCACCATCCCAAACGATAAAAATATCGTCTAAGAAACGTGTGTATTGCTGAGTGTACTGATTAAATTCACTTTGAAATACATAATTCTGTTCCCAAAAGGACATGATGTTATTGGCGTAGCTGGGGGCACAGGCTGCCCCCATAGCTACCCCAGTTGTTTGCTTATAATAGCCCTCAAAACACAGAAAATTGTTAGTTAATACTATCTCCATAAGGGTAATCAGAACATTAATCTGGTCCTGTTCATATAATCCTGTTTTAAACAGCTGGCTTTCCAGCCATTCCAATCCAATGTTATTTGGAATGACAGAATATAGATTACATACATCTATGGTGAGAAATAAAGTGGAATAATCAACCTTAATACCATTTAACTTGTGCAAAAAATGCCACAAATCTTTGGTAATATACTCAAATGTTGACAAGCCACTCTGCAAATAATAATCTAAATATTTACTAATAAAGAAAGTTTTACTTCTTTTTCTGTCTACAGTCGGTCTAAAAACGACATTACTTAGTCCTTTATGTAGTTTGGGAATACCAAATATATTACTTATTGTTGGAAAATAGGTTAGATGCCACGAGATTTCCCGGTATTAATGATAATATAAGTATTGCACCCTTGTTAAAGCTAAGACATTTAAAGGGTTCAACATTTATTAAAGGACAGCATTGGAATTTGTATATAATTTTGATATTTATTACTTAGAATATATATATTCTTTTAAACATTTTTTAATATATATAATTTTTTAATATATATATTTATTTGTTTTTTCATTTAACCCAACACAATTTCCCGTTATTGCAATATTAATATATGTAAGAAATGGATATATATAATATATAAAATATATAATATATACAACGTATAATAAACAACATCATATTAACTAGTTAGCACATTTTAACCATATGGTAATAGTATATGTTTTTTGTTATATGGTTTATTGTATATTGAAGTAGATTTTATATCCATATTTATTAAATTATAACAGTAACTAATTAATTAGTATATTAAAAGCAAATATTAAATTATGTATATAAAAAAATTAATGGATGTTAGCTATTTGTAGGTGTATATTACATTGTATATGTTTCATATATATTTTTTAAGCGATATATTAATGTGTTAATGTTTAGCATTAAAAGTGAGCATGGCCTTTTGCTATATGGACCAAAATATTTTTTTCTTACTTGATGATCTGTTCACTTGGTTTGTTTATGCTTTTGACTGCATAAAGAATCCTTAATGGGGCTTTGTGATTATAAGTGTAAGTAAGCATGTTACAGAATATGCTTGGATTTCGTCTTTCAGCTTTTCACGGTTAGGGGTTGCCACAGGGAACTCCGGTCTGCTAATGATTGGCAGTGGATTTTTATGGTGCCGAGGTGCCAGCCTGATGCCCAGCCTTCAAAGAAGGCACACCCATTCAAGCACGCACCTACCTGCATGTCTTTAACGTCACTTGACCGCGGGGAGGACATGTAGACTCCACACAGAAGGCGCTCCAGCCGAGAATCAAATGGGAGAACCTCTTGCTGCGAGGCAACAACGCTAACCACTGCACCACCATGGCCTATATGCTTGGATTTCAATGTAGATTAATGAGGAGACAGCATTGTGCTTACTTTATACTCCTTTTAAAGTCTTGAACAGCTGTTTCTTAAATTATTCCTTTTGTCTGTTATGGAATTGGGGAAAGTCTGTCCATGTACTTCCTTTTTTCAGCTTACACTCTTCCACTTTGTTGTAAGGGAGTGAAATTCTAATGAGCACCAGTAGGAAGAGTTTTTAGCTAGCATTCATGACTTTATAGTTTATTTCCTGGCCTGGAGGCTTTGTCTGTTAGCCACCCTGTGCATCCAGTCTCTCCTGAACTCTCTTAAGGGTTGTGTCTGAAACTGATCTGACTGCAGAGCTTTTTCTGCTTATGGATGGCAGCCCTATCTCACAGGCTAGGTTATATTAGATCACATGAGCAGCAGCTCTGATCTGCCACCAACCAGGACCACAGGAAAAGGCCGTCCTTAATTTCTTTGTGCTAAGTGAGAAGAATTACATAAGTGTTTGCAAGTGTGACTCTTGGCAAGATGAATTTGAAGCAGTGGATGAACACAGTTCTCTCATTGTTTTTACTAATATGATTTTGATTGTTAGCTGCCTGAGGATAATTGTATAAAGAACACCTGGCAAGCATATTTCTCAGTGCTTTTATTCATTACATTGTGTTTGTCCCAAAGTGAAACGGTGGCAAATATTTTATGTTTGCTTCAAAGTCTTTGTGCTGTTATGTTGAAATGGCGTAGAGGGACAGAAATAATTTTGCTAGGCATCACACTGCTTGAAAATGTCAGTGCTGTGGGGGGAGGGGTCTATGTTAGAAGAGCGAACACTTAAAATAGCGAACTCTCTTCTATCGAACTGAAAAACCCCGAAACTTTAAAATTTCAAAGGCTTGGATCAGCAGTTTTTTTCTCGGGGGGGGGGGGGGGTTGGTGTTCCAAAAAAAAAAAAAAATGTAGAAACAAAATAAAGTGAAAGGCTCCCCCCCACACCCCCCCCACCCCAACTTAAATATACCAACTCCGAGATCACATCACAGTGGAGAAAACAACAAAGTCCTGAGAACGGCCTAGTGATTCTTCTATAAACACTTAGTCACAAGGGAAAAAAATCGCTGTTTCATGCCTTCGACATTTTGCGGTTTCGGGTTTTCAAGTTTGATAGAAGAGCGTTCGCCATTTTAAGTGTTCGCTCTTCTAATAGGAGCCCGGTGGGAGGTCATCTATATTTGACTACTACTACTACCTTAGTCTGTTGGAAGGGGCATTAGGAATTAATTCCCCACCCCCTTTGTTAAAATGCAGTAAAACGGACGTGGGGGGATGCATTCTTTGTTCTTCTGCAGATTTCTGTGACTTTGTTTATATCAGAGTAGCTTCAAGAAGAAGTTCTAAAGGAATTGACAAAGTATTATTCAGCATACCTCTTAACTTTTTAGTATGAAATAATCATACCATCATGTTCATCCTATTGATCACTGCATGCAGTAACCTTAGCCATATGGGTAATATCCCATGGGTATATGCCAATGATGTAAGAGCCGACCAAGTTCCAAAGCTTCTGGGCACCTTCCATGTGCCCAAACTGTTAAGCAGTTCAAGCTGAGCTGATTAAAAGACAACTTTGGGTGCAAGGCCCTTCAGAGCTTTACTACCATTGAAGAGTACACTCCTCTGAGGCTTTTTAGGATCGATGGGTCAGCTTGCACTTACCTTTGCTGGGCAGATAATTACCTTTGGGGGAAAACTTCCGTTTTTCTACTTTTGTTGATGTTTTATTACTTCTCAAAGAGCATTTTAAAGCTTAGAGCATTATACTTTAATGGACTGTCATGAGACTGCAATGAACTTTTAAATGGAGCACTCATTTTTTCTGCCTATTTAAAACTGGCGTAAAGTACTGAAAACATTTTTCTGTGGATAAGTTAGAGTTTTTTTACTTTGATTTTCTGTTAAAGTAACTTTTATGGACTGGTAGTGTTTACCAGCAATTGGGCGGCCATGGTGGTGCAGCGGTTAGCATTGCTGCCTCACAGCAAGAGGTTTTCCGGTTCGATCCTCGGCTGGGGTGCCTTCTGTGTGGAGTCTGCATGTCCTCCCTGTGGTTGCATGGGTTTCCTCCTACATCCCAAAGACATGCTGTAGGTGAATTGGACACTCTAAATTGGCCCTAGGTGTGTGTGTGCCTTCTGTGAAAGGTGGGCACCGGGCTGACAATTCAACACTGTAAAACTCCACTGCCAATCATGAGCGGACAGGTGATCCGCTGTGGAGACCCCTAACCTAAAAGCCGAAAGAAGAAGAAGTGTTTACCAGCAATTGCTACTTGTCTTCTCCAGGAAAGAGGCATTATTTTCAGCTTGAGCATGCAGCAGACTAGCGGTCCCATGGTCGGTCCTTCTTCCAGCCACAAAAATAAAAAAATTAAGCAACAGCCTTTGCCACCACAGCAGGCTAGCAGTTTGCCTCTGCTGCAGGTGGGTGACTCTACTTTGGCCGTTTGTTGTACCTCAGACTGCTCCTGTTTTATCCTCGTATCCCTCAGGTGTGTAGCAGATATAGCCACTGTGGACAATAAGTTAGCCATGCCCTCGGGCTGTTAGGGTCCCCTCAGTGGGCAACTGAGAGCTAATCTTGTCAGTCCTGAAAGAGGGAACAGGGAAGGTTTCCCTGTTGTGTGATAATGCTGTGCTGATCCTTGGGGAAGCTGCTGCTGCTGTTAGTAACATGGTTGGCCCCATTTTTCCTGTCAAAAAGAAACCAAACCAAGCATGTATCTACTCCTCAAATTTCTTTGGATAGGAGTAGTTTACTGGGTGTGGCTCAGGGGTTTAATTCAGTCTGTTGAACCTTCTTGTAAAGTAGTTATTGGTAAAAGAAGGATTCCTCTCATGTCTACAGTTTTTTCCTCAGATTTCTGATTCAGACTGAGGAGAACTGAGTTTCTGATTCTCCTCCTTGTAGGGGTTTCTCTTATTCAGCAACTATTGCTAGAATGTGCTGGTGTTTTCATTGGGAGAGCACTTAGATTTTTCAGTCCCTCAGAAAATACTACGAGTTGTTATAGAAGGTTTTCCAGAACCTGCACCCATTCCTCCTGTTCTGTCTGCTTTAGCGGATGTGTGTTACCGCCTGCACTTTTTCCTGATGATCAGTGTGCTGAGCCTAAAAAGGCAGATAGGATGTATAAATTTCAATACGTTTTAAAACTTGTATGCACTATTCCCAAACCTGACTCAGCACCTATAGCTTTAGTTGATCCCAATGCTGCTAAGCCACTTAGTTAATTCCACTCCTGCTCTTTCTGATAAGGCTGGGAAAATTGATAGGTATGGGGGGTAGTGCATATTTCTGCAGCTTTGATTTTCAGAATTTTGAATTGTTAGGCTCATATGTTAAAGTTTGTTCCAACAAATTGTGAAAGTCTGTTAAGTGTTTTATATGCAGTTTCTTCCTGAGAGGAAAAATCTGCTTAAAATAACTCAAGTTTCATCTGTTGCATAGGTTGCTGCTCATTGTTTAGTGCGTGTATGATTCTGATACTTCTAGGGCTATGGCCACTGGAACTGCTTTAGGAGGTTTGCATGGCTGTATTCTCAGCACCTCCCAGGTTATGCTTAAAGTGTGATTTTAAGTTCTGTCTTTGATAGAGATTTAGTGTTTGGTTGCTCTGCTGCAGAGGTGATCAAAAGATGTGATGAAAGGGGCAAGCTGATGTAGGGAATCTGTAAGATTGTATCAGCCCCCCCCCCCCCTTTCCAAAATTTCCAAGTGATTTTTTTTTATCTCCTCATTCAAATTTAGCAAAATACAGCATAAGCAGTCTCAACAAAATACAGGTAAACGGATATTTAATCAATGTGGGTTCCAAAAGAAAGCTGTAACCTCCCACAACAAGACAGTGCAACAAGCCTGAGCTAACTTTTCGAGAGACCTTATGAACACCTCCTATCCTGGTGCCTTTTTCTTCCAGAAAGTCTGAATCACCATTTTCTCTTTAGCAACAAATAGTTTCAGACAAATTAGTTCTGAAAATCATCCATCAGTGTTACAGATGGTATCGGGAGGAAATTCTTCCTTTCAAAGGGCTCACTCCTCATCCTCCAGATCGAATTTGTTTCCACTGGTTCTTCATCACATACTGTCCCAAGGAGTGATAGAAGCAGTTCCTCCTTCCCAAGTGGAGAAGAGTTTTTATTCAAGGATGCACCTATTACCAAAGAAAGAAAATTCTTGGAGACCAGTTCTGGATCTTCCTTTCCTTAAACTGTTTGTGTCACTGCCCAAATTCAAAGTGATGTCACTTCACAACCTATTATTTCTTTCTCATTTAAGTTTCCTGGCAACACTAGCCTTAAAGGATGCTTATCACACCCCAATTCATCCAAACTTCAGACATTTCTTAAGATTTTTTGTCTGGATATTATCATCAGTTTTCTGTCTTACCCCATGGACTATTCACTGCACAAGTAGTGTTGACAAATTGTCTAGCTGTAATTATAGTTCACTGCAGGCTGCAGGATATCCAGATTTTTCAATATTTAAATGACTTGCTTATCTTTGCAGAGTCTTTTTCAAAGTGACAGGAATCTGTGTTTTGGGTGAGAGATCTCTTACAGAAACTGAGATTCCAAGAGAAGATTCAGAAGTCTTTCTTGACTCCTTCACACAAGATTATGTTCCTGGGATGACAGCTAGACATCTCAGTTTAAATAGCTTTGCTTCCACAAAAAATAGATCTGTATCTAGATCTCTTTCTAAGGTTTTCCACCTTGACTTCTGTCACTGTAAGGAAGTACCTAAGGACTTTTGGTATCATGGCATCTGTGATTCGTATGATACCCCTGGCAAGACTCCACATGAGAAAGATATAGTAATATATGAAATCTCTGTGATCCCATCATTACCACCCTTTATGTTTTCAAATCCCAGTGCTGGGGTTTGTCAGAAGAGAAGTCTTTTGGTGGAAACAACATATATCCTTAAATCCAGGTCTCCCCTTCTACCTCCTTGCTCCAAAGCAGTCCATCACCAGAGTTGCTTTGGACTTTGCTTGAGGAACAGTTTCGGGGGGGGGGGGTAAAAGTACAGGGACTATATGGCACCAAGGACAGATGCAAGCACATAAATATCAAGATGATTGCCCTGATTAAGGCACTCAACTCTCTGAGCCATCTTTGGTCCCTGGGACTTCAAGTGGTTACAGCCAATGCTACAGTCATTTGTTGTATCAGCAGGCAAGTGGGGGACCTGGTCATACCCCCTTTTCAGGCTAGCCATGTTATATTGGGATATAGCTTCACAGCAGAGTCTCACTCAACATGCATCCTATATTCCATCAGAGGAAAATTGTGTCACAGACAAGCTGAGCAGGACCAGTGCAGATCCTCGCAAATTAAAACTAGACTGGTGGTCTTCCAGGATTTGATCCATTTGTGGGGAGATCTCTTTGACTTCTCCCTGAACAATCAACTGGCAAGATTGTGTTCTAAGTCTCCATGCCAGAAGACCTGGAAGACAAATTACTTTTCTTTTCCTGTGACAGAAATGTTTCTGAATGCTTTTCCACCCTTTCCCCTAATATCCACAGTACTTCTGAAGATTCAAAAGGAATTCCCCAAGATAAATGTGGTGACGCCCTTCTGTCCCAAGCAGACATAGTTCCCCCTTCTTTTGGAAATGGCCAGGGGCCCTTACTACAAGCTTCCTCACAGACTGGATCTACTCATACAAGATTAGAGTTTTTAATGCACCCCATTATCGGTCATCTTCAGTTGACTACCTGGATGATAGTGTCTTAATTTCTTTTAGGCACCTGTTTATTGATTGCATGCAACTGGTACTGATGGAGGCAATAAAGCCTGCTAATAGAATATCATATATTAGCAAATGGAAAAGGTTTTCTAGTTGGTGCCAACAACATAACCAGCACCCATTTCATGCTAGTTGTTCTGTGGTTCTACAATATTTGTGAGAGTTACTATCCCATAGCCTTACTTTTTCCTCTGTCAAGGTTAATTTATCGGCCAGTTCATAGGTAGGTACTAAGCTATCTGCCCAAGGGCGTTTATAAGCCTAGCCCGAATGTGTTGGCTTTCGCCTCCCTTTTAGATTAGTTTCCTGAGCCTCTGTCCAGCAGGGCCACTGAAGTGATCCCAGGGGTAAATTTATGATTTCCCATCCACTCGTCAAGATTTCTCTTGAAGAGAGTCAGTGAGGGGCTTTGCCTAACATAGATTGGGATTCTATTCCAGAGCGAGGGAAGTCTCTGGGATAGGAAACTATCCCTCCAGCATGTCCTATTGTGCTGAGGTTTAAATCCCTAGAGCGTGTAGCTCTAAGAGATTTGGTTTTCTTGAGGTGGAGCATGTCCATTTAATTCTAGCTTAGACTTGGCCTTGTACGTCAGGCAATGATCACCTCTGAGTAGGCGGTAAGCAACTGAGTAGAGCTGGAGTTTCTTTAGTCGAGCTGCATAGGGCATCTGTTTGAGGCCCACGATCCTCTTGGTGAGGTGCTTCTGTAGTCTTTCCAGCTGTTGCAGGTGTCGTGTAAGGTAAATCCCAAATGGGGCATTGTACTCTATTATGGGCCTGATGAGCGATGAGTAGAGGGGTATAATAACCTCTCTTGATCTAGATGTGAACCCTTTTGTGATTAGGTGGGCTACATAGAAGGATTTTCTAACCACTTTGGCAGTGTGATTATCAAAAGAGAGGTTGCTGTCTGCTTGGGTCCCCAGATCCCTAATTACATCTTCCGTACTTAGTGGATTACCACCTATGTGGTAGTTCGTGGGGACTTTGTTTTTCCCAAAGGGGATGACTATGCACTTTTTGGCATTTAGCTTGAGGCCATGATTCTGACACCAGGTATTCATCTTCGTGAAACCCTTCTGGAGGATGTCTGTGTCAGCCAAAGAGTCGATTATGGCCCCCAGTTTGCAATCATTTGCGAACTTGGTCAGCCATAGTCCTCCCATGCTTGCCTGTACCTCAGAGAAGTATATACAGAGCAGGAGAGGTCCCAGGACTGAGCGTTGTGGGACCCCACTTGTAACCAGTTTAGAGTTGGACATAGCACCTGGAACTCTGACCGTGTGAGTTCTATCCATGAGCCACTTGGCAACCCATCTCGTGACATAGGGGTTAATGTTCAAGCCGGTAAGCTTATCTATAATGCTAGAGTGGGGAATGGTGTCGAAGGCCTTTGCAAGGTCCAGGTAGGCTGTGTGGACTACCTTTCCCTCGTCTATGGCCTTGGTAACTGTTTCAAAGAAGTCAACTAGGTTTAGGAGGCAAGATCTGCCTTTAACAAAGCCAAATTGGGTAGGGTCCAGTGTGTGGAGGTTCCCAATATCTCTGTTAATGAGTTCCGTGATCATGCGCTCCATAGCTTTGCAGACCAAGCCAGTCAGGCGTATATGGCGATAGTTCCCAGGATCCGTTGTGGCACCACCTTTGTGGAGCGGGATAACTGTTGCTGTATGCCATTCTTTGGGTACATAGCCTGTGGTAAGGCTGAGTTTGAACATTGAATTTAGGTGAGGGGTTAGTTCATTTTGGAGCTTGTGTAAGACTCCGCCGCAACACATCTGCATACAGATCCTCCTCTTTCAATGCAGTTTCATGTCAAAATGTTCTTATAAGAGGTTTTGTATAAGAGGCCTCCAAGAAAACTGGTGGCCTCCCTTGGGATTTTAATTTGGCATTAGAAAAGCTAATACATGCTCCATTTGAACTGGCTGTTCTACCTGACATGAGGCTCTTAACATGGAAAACAGTTTTACTAATTGCTCTGACCTCTGCAAGAATGGTATCTGAGTTGCAAGCTCTTGTGGAGAGTCAGCCCTATCTCATTTTCCATAGGGACAGGGTTTCTTTGAGAACTACTACTACTTTTATGCCTAAAGTGGTTTCTGTGTTAACTTTAAGCCAGACTGTCCATGTCCCAGTTTTCTTTCCTGAACCTAAAAGGGAGAAAATATATTACATACCTTGGATGTCCACCGACAACTTGTGTGCCACACGAATGCAGGGAGGACATGCAGACTCCCCACAGAAGGCACTCCAGATGAGAATTGAACCAGAGAACCTCTTGCTGTGAGGCGAGAATGTGACTGCTGCACCACTGTGCTGTCCATACTTTTACAAAGCACTATCAGTTTGATTCCTTCTCTAGGTCCAGATCAAGCTTTGCTAGAACCATTCTCCAGGGGCTCCTGTACTTTCCTCCTCCCAAATGTAGTTAGCTAAGGTAATCTTCCTATATAGCTAAGGCGGGTCTATATCAGATGAATGAAAAATCTGTTCATCGAACGCGTAAAGATCGAAGCTTCATGGACATCAAAAACGGTATTGTGGGGTCTCAGTACTGTGAGGAGTAGGGTATTTGCCCTTTCCTCACTGAAGTGCAATCTCTGAGTTAGAATATATATTTAGCGGGGGGTGTTGGGGGTGCAGTCCCCCACAATACCGATTTCGATTTCCGTGACGTTTCAGTTATTCTGTATTCGATGAACGGATTTTTCATTCATCTGATATAGACCCAGCTAAGGCTACTGGACCAGTGATCAGTATGATAACCGTAGTACAGTTGTAAAACTTACCATAACAGTAGATGTGTGAATGATCGTTGCTGCAGTAGCTGTACCCTTCCTTCACCCCCCCCCCTTGTTTTTTGGGGAGTTTCTTATGCCATTGTGTCAACGTTTAATTTTTTTTGTTGTTCCTAGCATTATTATTTCAGGGCTCGTCCTACTCCTCTTCTCTGTTGGCAAGAAAGCTGTGAAGGGTTTTGAGCCCAGACTTATCTTTTAGTCAGTTTAGCTCAAGCTGCCTGACAGTTTAGGTGAGTGGAAGGGGCCCTGAAGCTTTGGAAGCTGGCTGGCTGTTGTTTCCTTGGCAAGATGTAACCCTGTGTAACTAAGGCTATTGCATCACTGATCATTTGAACATCTAATGTTATGGTACGTTTTACATACATAACTGTACTGTCTTAAAAATCATAGCTGGGGGGGGGTCAGAAATGTTTCCTAATTGGAGTTTGGTTAGTAAATGCTGTATAATTAATGCTAGTGAATCAGTATATAGGTTTAGTTTGGTTATTTAATAATTCAAGTTCCCTTAAGTATGGATTTATCAAGGAAATCAGTACATGTAGGAGGATCTAGCTTAAATCTGAGGACAGAAATCATGGTGCTGTGTGTATATCATAGCAGTTAAGAGGCATACTCTCCAAAAATTTTAGAAAATAGTGAAGTTGTAAGCGATGTTTCAGGGGGCTGATGGTGGGCAGAAGTTATGAAGGATAATTTAGTGATCACCATCTAGCAGTGTGTAACTGTTATTTGTATGGTGCTAGCAGCAGGTAGTAGGTGAGAGTGTTATGTACATCAGCCAAGTAAATAAAATGGCAAACTTTGTTGCTTTTTTTGAAGAAATTTCATTGTGTGACTGTTTCTCAGAACAATGAGGAGTGTAATTAGAGTTTTTGGAGAATGTTTTTTTATGACTATAGCTGATCCTAGATTGTTTTGTGAGATGATTAATGAATTTGTGTGTATATTTGAGATGAGCAAAAAGTTTTATTTTGTATGCATGATAAGTGAAAGAGGGTCTCTGGTATAAGTGTATATGTGTTTATTTCCGAGTATCCCCAGGGAGCATTTTATTGTTTCTTGGATCTGTTACTTGTAGAGGAACTAAACTGATAAATGTGCTACATAATATCATTTGTATTAGCTTCACAAGTAGTTTATGGTGCTAGAACCAGAGATAGAACTCTCTGAACTGAAACTATGGTTTTGTTTGAATTTGCTGAGCTTCCTGCACACACAACCATTTCATGTTTTTGGAGGCCAGAAGGTAAAGCGTTTATAAATATGGAAAATGGGTTCAACTATTTACCCTTGAGGCAGCCCTGAATTAAGGATAGTAATTGAGGAAACATGATTTTGGAAGCCCATGTTAACTTTTCTATAAGTGAGCAAATTCTTGTATCAGTAGGGTTAATTGGGAAAGGCCAGTATAGTAAATTTCAGAGACAAAAAATTAAGAGCTACTCAGTCAAAAGCTGTATGTAGATCATTGATGCCCACTCTGATAAGGTTCATTGTATTCCTACTTTGGTCAGTATATTCTGTTTATAAAGAGAACTGCTGTAATATTGAAGACAGGATGAAATCTGTGCTGAGCTAACTAATCAAGAGTCCAATTAAACTGGATACAAGTAAGACATGCCCAAAAAACATGCTTGATTAGTATTTACCATCCTGCTTTAAAAAGTATAGTTATCCCAACTGCTCTGGTGAAGTAGAGGGATAAAGCCCTGAGTACAGCTCGGGTGACCTGGATTCACTTAGCGTCTCAGGCAACTGAAGGACTGACAGGGTAGGATGATCACATTTGTCAAGGACTCTGCCTAAGAGGAGGTGTGGTGCAGAAAGGAAAGTAAAGTTGCTGTTGGATGCATGTTGATGACTGAAGAGGAGGGAGGCTAGGGGGGGGGGGGAAAAATATATATATATATATATATATATATATATATATATATATATATATATATATATATATATATATATATATATATATATATATATAAACCCGGCTTGAAGATGGACAGCAGACACACCCCCCCCCCCCCCCAGTACTTCCTTGGGTTCCTCCCTGGCCCCAGCATAAAACTCTGGCATTGGGCAGAGGAGTGAATTGGAGTGCCAGTTAGAGTGTAGGACATGGGAGACTACAACCGCTGTCAGAATGACAGGTGAGGGGGGGCGAGTAGTTATACCAATTAGTCAAATCAGATGTTGGCAGTTCTGTGTAGTAGGATACACAAGAGCATGGCAGTGGTTCTCAGCAGGTGCTGTGCCCATAAATTAAGCCATGTCAGCAGCAGGATCTAGATCTTGTACATTAGCAGTATTATTTTTGGTTTGTTACTAACAGCATGGTAGTGCAAAGACTAGCATTGTCAACTCACAGTAAGAAGTACTGTAGTTGCTGGCTGAGGTGCCTTCTGTGCAGGGTCTTTGTCTTCCCTGTATCCCTATGGGTTTTTTTTTCCAGCTGCCCTGGTTTCTTCCCACATATCAATATATTTGAGGTAGGTAAATTTGGTTACTGTTAATTGTCTGTCATTCCATATGCAGTGTATGTGCGATATGGAAGTAAGTCCTTTTAGTATGTTCTCCATTCTGTACGTGCCTAGTAAATTCTGCATGGTGGTGGCTATTCATGAGATTGCTTTTGGAGTAAAATGCGACTCAGCATCACTGGATGCCTTCCTTAGCACTGTCCTGAACAGTAGGAGTTTCTGGTAATGCTTCTTTATTTTTAACCAGTGCTGGGTATATATAATAAGATGGAAGAAACCATTTTGGATGGTCACTGCAGCACATCCACTTCTGGCAGTAACCTATCTGTAGCATGCCTGGTTTAGGAGATGAGTTCCTTTGCAAATATATGTTGTGTAGATTGTAATTATGTCTTTTCATGTAAGCCCAGAGATCTAATAGTGGAGTGATATTTAGCAGGTGTCAGTGTATAACAGTGGTGGTGGTGGTGGGGGGTCTCTGTTTTTTGGAAGAATGTTAACTCGTTTAGGATTTCCACATGCACATTTGAAAGCGATGGCATTTAGAGTGCATGACAGATGCACACCAGAAGTCAAAATGGCAAATTATTCTGTTCATTGTTCTGCAGCCATAAAGTGGTAATTGTATTGAGACCTTTACAGAATAGTTAGCGTACTGATACATTAGTAAGAAACAAGGATGATAAGGAAAGTTTTGCTGTACTATATATAATCTCTGGACAACAAGGGTCAGTGTTCTTTCTTTCCTGTTTAATACAGTACTGCATTGTACACTTGTGTGTTAAATAGTCAGCACAGTGGCTTTTAGTTGAAAGGAAAAAGTGCTGCTCTTTGGGGGAGACCAGGTGCTAGATGTGCAGAGCTGGCTTGCTGGTTCAGTGCCGTGACAACTGTATGAAATGCAGGGGATTCTAGGTTCAGTCCCCCTGATGAGGTGAGGATTTTCCTTTCCTGTTGTATGATAATACAGTTAATACTGGTTTGTGGTTTGTACATGCTATACATATAAGAGTCAATGTTTTTCTTTCAGGTTTAATACAGTACTAGGTTTCTGGTCTGTACTGCATCAAATACTAGTGTAAAAAAAAAATTGCAACCACTTTTGTTTTTTTATTTGAATGGAGAATATGCTCTTGGGGATGACCGGGTACCTAGCTGTCCAGAGAGACTCTGTTGGCCCACTGGTAGTGACAGCCACGTGGTGTGTTTGTGTGGTGGTGGAGTACTCTGTTCAGTCCCCAGGCAAAGTGAGTGTTTCCTTTCCAGTTTAGTTAATGCAGTACTAAGGTTCTGGTTTGCACTGCATTGAAATTCTGAAGTTGTTGGCAGTGATAACAGAAAGCACATTTTAAGGTAGCCATGGGAGGCCCTTGACAGGGAAGAATAAGCATATGTTGACAGTGGTACATGAAATATTTAGAAAGAATGTGAGAAACTATTCACTATTATGAAGGTGATATGATCTGAGTGGGGAATGTGGTCAGAACTATTCCCTCTATAAAAAGAGGCTGAGCTAGATTAGAAAAATACAGCTACAGAGGTTTAGAGTGAGGTAGTAGATTGTTTGCTTGTAGAACCTAAAATCTGCCACCTCACCATCTGACCTACAGTCCCTAACACAAAATGTGTTTAACACAGTCGAGAAATGGCTTCTATATCGATGCCTCATCCTGAATCCCAAAAAAACAAAACTGTTATTATTTACTCCCACCCGTAGCCCTCCCCCCACTTAATTTTACGGTGACATCAAGTAATGGCACTATTATATCTCCTGATTCTACTAAGCTTCTTGGGGTACTAATTGACAACAACCTCACCTTCGATTACCATATTAACAGTACTATAACAACAGTCAACAAAAAATTAGGATCCCTATACAGGATTAAACCCTTTTTGACCCCACTAGCCAGGACCACCATTGCTCGTACCCACTTAATCTCTACCCTTCTCTATGCCTCACCTATATATACAAAACTATCTAAAAACAACCTGAACAACCTAGCAATCCCCTACAACAATATTGCCAGATTTGCAACTGGGTCTCCCTTCAGAACCCATCATTGCAATAATCTTAAGCAGCTAGGATGGCTAGAACTGCCATATCTAATACTATTTAGCCAGTTAACAGTTGCCCACAAGATCCTGTACCAACCTACTAACACAGCAATACTTACTAACCTAATCACCCCCCTATAACAACCTCAAGACCCTTCGCTCATCAAATAAACTACTTGTACAAATAGGTAAAGCTAACAATTTGGCTGGTGACTCCTTGTTTGCCAATACAGGGGGGAAACCTGGAACTCCCTCCCAAAAGACCTAACCACCCTTACCTCAACAACACAACTTAAAAGCAAATTGAAACCATACTTTAAATCACAGTGGCTATGCCCTTGTTCTAACCCTGACTAACTTTCTCATTTTTTCTCTGGGTAATAGTCACCATACCTGTATAAACTAGTTACTTTTCTGCTAACTACTAAGAGACTGTATAAGCTAGGTACTTTTTCTGCTAACTACATAGAGAGTATTCACTTATACTTAAAATGTTATTACCTAAATATTTGCATCACTAACCATAGCTGATATGTACCATGATTCTGTTGCGTACCGTGTTACTGCTTACAGAAATGTAACAAAATGTATTGAATGTGATAATTATCTGTAAATTTAGCTGTATTTGTAAATGTCACATAGGATAAATAATAGTGTTTATTTTGTTTTTGGAGCTTTTCTCCCCGGGCCTCTACTGAAAATGGACACATATCCAGTTAGACTAGCTCGGCCAACAAATGTAAAATAAAATAAATAAGTAATGAGCTTGATGAAAGGAGAAATGTTTATTGTAGTAACGTTTAGCATTTCTTGTGATCCAAGACCTCTTTTCCGCAGCTGCTAAATGCAGTAAAACAATACAAGATGTGCTTGCATTTTGCACAGGTACATATCCATCTTTCTTACCTTTCCTTGCTGATCTTCACATGTATTTTGTCCCTCCAGCCTCCATTTTTCACAACCACATTATTGTAGTCTCCCTGTCTGCTGTTCGTGCCTGATTGCATGAATAGACATGCTGTATATAAATGGGAACTTGGAAGGTTTATAAGCAGGCAGGTTACAAGCAGCATGAAAAAAAAAAACATGGAATAATTCAGGGAGCACTGTGTTTGAGCCTGAGTGTACTTGCCTCAGATGAGTAATGAGGAACATTGAACAACAGGCTGATTGTAGTAATGAAGAATTGTACTAAGTAGTGACTTGTTTTAGAGTCTGCCTGAGATTGTTATTAAGCTTTTAGATGATCTGTTTTCAGAACTGATATTTTAGGGTCTGTGTAAATGAATGATCACTTCAAGAGGTGGTGTGCAGTGGATAACTTGCAAGTTGCTGCACTCCTTTACCACCGCATGTAGCTTTTCAGAAAATATTACTTACTTCATTCACAAGTGCTCCTGTCCTTTGTAATGTCTGTGTGCCAGCTTTGAGAGTGTGCACTACAGTGACTGCATAGAGTTTTCTTCCCTAAGCTTTGAATTCAAGCACCAATTTCCATATCTCTGGACTGCATTCAGGATTGCTGCCTGTTGAACTGGCTGTTTTTGCCATCTATCTTTCTTCCAGCACCCATTTACTTTGAGAATGTTTTTCTCAGATTGGTGTAAAATACTTGGTGGGCTTGTGTGAACATCATGTTGCAGGTGACTCAATCCCGTTTGCTTTGCACAAGTGTCAGGATAAACATTGGTTTCATAGTTTCATAATGGCCTATACTGGTTTTGGCATGCCAGCCTCTCACCTAATCTGTACCTTTGCATCAGTTTGTGTGGCACTTTGACACCATTCATTTTATTGCCTGTTGTGGCTAAGCCATCTGGTGTGTGCTAGACACATGCAAAGTCCACCAGGCAAATTACTTGCTTTGTCCTTGATCATCTTTTGGTGTCCCAGTCAGATTTTTTTTTAAATATCCCCTTTCTGGGAACCATCAAAGGCAGTGAATCCCTTTTGAAGAGTTTCCATTTCTCTAAGATCCCATTATGTGGAAGCCTTAAGGATGATGTTGACCAATTTAGGTTAGCTGTTGCAGTCTTGTCCATCACTCAAAGCACATCAGTCAGTACCTGTGTTAGGCAAGCATGGGTTTTGGCATAAATTACCCTGTCCCTAATTGAGTCCATTCTCCATGATGCAGTGTAAGCTGCATGGACCCCCCCCCCCCCCGGAAATGTTATACAGACGCAATATATAGTATTATTGATTTTCAGTTATCTGTCTCTTCTTGGAGTAGCACAAATTATAGACTCTACCAGGTAGCTTTCATCCCTTCTTGCTGACTGGAGATCAAGGGGATTGAACAGATTTGCTATGAGGTTGTAGCTGCTGATTAGTTTTAGTAGTCACTGATTTCTAATAACCTGTTCAAGTTATCCTCCCTCACTATATCACCAGATGTGTGAGCAGTTGAAAAAACATGTTTACACAGCCATCAAGGTAAACGTTCACATGATAGGGTGCTGTTTTGATGCTGCAAATTACTTATCTGTTTCTTTAGGGTAGGCTGTTTGACTGCCTCCTTTCCATGAGCAGTTGAGGCAACCTGTTCTTGTTGCTACATTCAGGAGGGTTTGCTTTTTTGATCAGGATACCAAGGAAATCCCAGTATGCATCCCGAAGTAGGGCAAAACTCCCCAAAAGCTGATGAAGTGTTACATTGCTGCCACTGTGTTAAGGTAGTTTCAGGAAAGAGTCTCCCAAGAGGAAAGAAAGTCTCAGAAGCATTAGAGTTTTCTTTCAGCTTCCCAGAGGTCCATAACTAAGGACATCAGCGGTTACAACTGCAGTGCTGTTGGAGTGAGTCCAAAAAGTCTGACTGGAGGGTCATTTCCCTAGATTATTTCTATGTAAGGAGCTGTTATACAGGCCAGGCAGGTTCTGCACATTGTCCATTGTAAAGATGGTCGTGGTAACATCATATTATTTTGCCACAGCAGAGTTGATGACCCAGTGCTAGCTCTTTAACAGCTTACTGGAGAGGATGGCCCAGGAGGAACACTGACAACAATTTTACTCATCTTTTGTTCGTTCATGTTCTTCATATCAGAAATGTGAAGTTTCATGCAAGCCTGCAGACAACAATGGTAGATTATCCACATGCAGCACTATCAGATTAGTTTTGATAATCGGCCCAATCATCAAAGGCCTATCAAGGGAAGGAGGTGAGTTCTGAGGCTTTTTCATGCTCACTTCTATTGGAAGTGAGTAGGGAGTTTTTTCCCATGAGCACACCTTCTGTTATCTCCTGTTCAGAGACCTTCTTACAAATGGATAGTATTGTTTTGAGGGGTGTGCAAAGGATATCTCCTCAAGGCCTTCATTGTAAATCCACCTCTTAAGCACTGTCAATGTGCTTGCCTGGGTACTATAGATTCACTTAAAAATCCAGTAGCGTCCTATTAATAAAAGCTGGAATTTCTGTGTTCAAGTAGGGGTAGTAGGGAGGGGGGGGGGGGAATAAAGGGAAAAAGTATTGAAAAATACATTGCTTGAGATTGTCACTGTCCAGGCATTTCATGCCTCTCTTGCTACTTCATCATTGGATGAGAGCTGTGTATGTATGATGAATGCTACAATTGCATTGATGACCAGAGCTTGCATAGAAGTACTATCATGTAGGATTTCTTCCACCCATCATTTACCAAGTGTCTCGCTATGATTGAGGAGTCTGCATGTAAAAATGTCTTGATGTTCTTATGCCTAGCTGTTGTTGATTTCATCCCAGATCTCCCAGAATAATTTTATGATCTGTGTCCATTCCATGCTGTACTCATCTGTCAAATATAGGTTAATCTGTACAGTGTAGTAGCAGTCAAATTCTCAGGTTTTGTGAGGTGTGTGTATTTCTTTGAGTGTCATTTGAATTTGGAAGGTACTTTGCTTTGGCATCGCTTGAAGTGTCTTTCCCAGGGATATTGGAGGTTTGTGTTAAAACTGACCAATGCTGTTCATTTACCTGTCAACCTGTGAGCATTAAAAAAAAATCATAGCACTGGCCATTTAAAATCATAGCAGAGGGTCAAAAAGGAGCAGGTTCTTATTTTTCATAATATTTTGTTTTGTATTACTTTAAATAGGGTAGTTAATTTAACTCAGGGGAGGGTATTCTTTTCATATACAAGTGTTGGTAAATGTCTCTGCTGTTTCTTCTGGGTATTGGGAGTAGTATTGTATTTGTTATGTTTATTCCTCTGCTTGTATGAGTTGTTTCACTTTCCTTTGTAATCTCAAGAATTGATCTAATGCACAAACTTTTGTTTAGGCTACACCTGTGTAGTTCTAAATGACAGTGAAGTTTACTTGGACTTTGATTTTGATAAAGAAGGTATTTGTAAATTAGACCCTATATAGTCTGTAGAGGCATATTTTACTTATTTAATAAAGTATGTACCCATAAACAGATCTGACTTAAGGATCATCAGTAAATCTAGGAGGAGCAAGGCTAAGTCTGAGGGCCAAAATCATAGCAGTTGTGAGGTATGTTCCTTCATAGGTTCATAGGTTCGTACTAGGCTATCTGCCCTAGGGCATTTATAAACCTAGCCAGAGTGTTGTGTGGCTTTCGCCACCCCTTGGGATGAGAATACTACGCCCATTTAGGGTTTAGTTTACTGTGCCTCTGTCTAGTAGTGACACAGAGATGACCCCCCGGGGTAAACCTACGATCTCCCATCCACTCGTCAAGATTTCTCTTGAAGAGGGTTAGTGAGGAGCTCTGCCTAACATGGACTGGGATTCTGTTCCAGAGTGTAGGGAGCCTCTGGGTTATGAATCTGTCCCTCCAGCATGTCCTATTTATTTCTGTGTTGAGGTTCAAATCTCTTGCTCTCGTGGCTCTGATGGATTTGGATTTTCTGAGATGGAGCATGTCCATTAATTCTGGATTGGACATGGCCTTGTACATCAGGCATAGATCACCTCTGAGTAGGCGGTAAGCGACTGAATAGAGCTGGAGTTTCTTCAGCCGGGCAGCATATGACATATGTTTGAGACCCTTTATCCTCTTGGTGAGGAACTTTTGGGGTCTTTCCAACTGCTGCAGGTGTCGGGTAAGATGCATCCCAAATGGGGCATTGTACTCAATCATGGGCCTGATAAGAGAAGAGTACAGGGGCACAATGACCTCTCTTGATCTAGATGTGAATCCCTTCATGATAAGGTGGGCAATATAGAAGGTCTTCCTAACCACCTTGGCAATGTGAGTGTCAAATGAGAGGTTACTGTCAACTTGGGTCCCTAGGTCCCTGATTACTTCTTCCGTACTTAATGGATTACCACCTATGTGGTAATTTGTGGGTACCTTGTTTTTCCCAAAGGGTATGACTATACATTTTTGGCGTTCAGTTTAAGGCCATGGCTCTGGCACCAATTATCCGTTTCTATGAGGCCTCTCTGAAGGATGCTTGTGTCCGCTGGAGTATAAATTATGGTGCCCAGTTTGCAGTCATCTGCGAACTTTGTCAGCCACAATCCTCCTATGTTTGCTTGCACCTCGGAAAAATAAATGCCGAACAAGAGGGGTCCCAGGACTGAGCCCTGTGGGACACTGCTTGTGACTGGCTTAGAGTCTGACATGGCTCCAGCAATTCTGACCTTGTGGGTTCTGTCCTTGAGTCAGTTTGCAACCCATCTTGTGACATATGGGTTTACATTTAAGCTGGTGAGTTTGTCTATGATGCCCGAGTGGGGTATTGTGTCAAAGGCTTTTGCAAGGTCAAGGTAGGCTGTGTGAACTGCCTTACCCTCATCAATGGCCTTAGTGACTGTTTCAAAAAAGTTGACCAAGTTCAAAAGGCAGGATCTGCCCTTGACAAAGCCAAATTTGGGTAGGATCCAGTGTCTGTAGGTCCCCAATGTATTTGTTTATGAGTTCCATAATGATCCTTTCCACAGCTTTGCAGACCAGGCTCGTCAAGCTTATGGGGCGGTAATTTCCAGGGTCCGTAGAAGCACCGCCTTTGTGGAGTGGGACCACTGTTGCTGTACGCTACTCTTCGGGTACGTATCCTGTGGTAAGGCTAAGATTAAACAGCAGCCTTATGTGCGGGTTTAGTTCTTCTTGGAGTTCATGTAACACGCAGCCCGGGACACTGTCCGGTCCCATTGATGCTGTGTTTTTAGCTTTGGCGAGGGCGGCTCTCACCTGGGCATCTGAGATGTTAGGGAGGCTACACTCTGCTGGGATAGATATTTCTCCTTTTGGGGGGGAGGGGGCAGAGAAATTTGCACTGAACCTGTCTGCCAGAATGTTGGCAATGTCTGTGGGGTCAGTGTATTTTGTGTCATTTTGGACTAACTCTGAGCATATCTGGGAGTTTCCACCCAGGTTTCTAACATAGCTAAAGAAGGCCTTGTGATTGTCTTTTGTGTCTTTTGCGATTTTTCCTCTCAAAGTTGGCCTTGGATGATTTTATGAGTGATAGTAGTTTTTTGCTAGTACTGATCAGAGATGCCTTCCCTTTTAGGGATTTTGCTCTGTCATGTAGTAGCTTCCTCTGTCATGTAGTAGCTTCCTCCTCCTTTGTTTTGTTTGAGAGCTTAAATCAGTGTTGCACAACCTTTTTGTGGGGAAGGCCACTACACAAATTCTTAATGCATCTGCGGGCCACCTCAAAACATAGTAAGTCGTTACAAGTTAACAATAGATACAGGTGACTGGCATTTTTACTTAAGACAGCAGTCATGAAATTGCTTGTTTTCTGCATCAACTTTGCATTTAACTTTATTCTGGCTCGCAGCCATCACTTATTACAAACTGTTGCAGAAAGTTACTACTGTTTACAGACTACAAGTTATAAACAACAAAGAATAGTTGCTTCTTTGGCTAAAATTAGAGGTGTGTGCAACTGCAGTCAATTAGGTAAGTAATCACGTGCTGGAAAGTTTGCATGACTGGAATAAGGCATAAAATTTTTTCACTTTTTTAAAAAAAATTTGGTTTCTCTCTGGGGGCTGGATGGCGGCGTATCGTGGGCTGGATTTGGCCCGCCGGCCAGACATTGTGCACTACTGGTTTAAATGGAATATTTAGCAAAGTGTTTTTTCCTCAATGTATTATGCTGCCACCAAGAGGACTAGGTTTCATATGCAGCTGCTTAATTCCCATGCTGTAGTTATATTGGGAGAATAGGCATATCCATCCCATAGTGCATTTGGCTGTTTATGAAGCTATAAATGAAGGTGACTGTATCTGCCTTTTCCATCTGTTGGTCATTTTCAGAGCAGTGTTCATTTCTGTTATATTGCCAGTGGCTTAACTGCCTCCCACATCTGCGTGGGTAGCCACTCATAAGTACTGTTAGGTTTTGGGGCTTGGTGGGAATACAGTGCTAAAAATGTGTATGCTTAATTTTCATTACTTCACTGTTGCATTTCAGGAACTATTTTCTTACTTTGTTCTTAGCTTCAGATTTTTCATTACGCAATAATACATGACCATTTTAGCCAGTCGTGAAAGCATCTAAAATATTGTCATTCTCTGGACTTTTGGAAGCATTCAGTAAGAAACTTGTGATAAGCAGAACTAGTCACTTTACTAACAGTGTGTGTGTGTGTCTGTGTTATTTAAATTGGTTAAAACTTAAATTTTCTAAACAGTTATCTTAAAACATTTTATACTAAACTGTTAGTACGTATGAACTGTGTCAACATGGCACACTATGTTATCAAAATGGCTCATTGCATATTCCAGGGAACAAATCTAGATTCTGAGCTGCTTAGCCTTCTAGCTAGTATAGCTTTCGTAGCTGTGCTAAATTTTCACGTGGTCACTTTCTGGATTCTGCCTCTCAGGGTTTACACTGTGTATGTTCAGGTTTAAAGAAGAATTAAATAAATTTATTGATGGCTGTGTTATTACAGCTTTTAGTTCTTAGTCATTTATGCTGTTTAGAGCTGCATGTTAGGTTAAAACAAATATGCTATTTTTATAGTGAAAGTCTCTGTACTAGTAAATATTTCTTATAGTACCTGGGGAAGTCAGATGATGTACATATTTTTCACTGTATTGTTTTACTTTTAAAACTGAATTTGTTGTTCATATCAAAGTATTCCTTACAGGTATTGCTAAGACATGTGAGGTGCCACTTCAGCTGTAAAATGACAAAGTCCAAAGACTACAACTTGTGTAGTTTAGAGTAGCATGTTAGGTTAAAAAAATTTTTGTAGTGGAAGTCTCTGCTCTAGTAAATATTTCTTGAAGCACTTGGGGAGGTCAGATGATGTACATATTTTTCACTGTCTTGTTTTACCTTTAAAAATGAATTGTCATTCTTAACAAAATATTCTTTACTGCTATTGCTAAGACACGTGTGAGATGCCATTAAACTTGTAAAATGGCACAAGTCCGAAGACTGTTTCAGAAAACGGAATTCTTGAGCTCTTTTTATAAAAAGGCATATTCTTGTTGTATTCCAATTTACATTACCCTGATATTGCATTTTTATGATCATATGTATCTAGTTTTCTGCTTGTTTAGTGTATATGTTTTGTTTCACTATTCAGGTGTCAAAACTGAGTAAATTTCAGATGGTGTTCCCTGCTCTCCATGGACATTAACTACTAGAAGGTGATTTCAAGATCAAATAATTTTTAATTTTGGAGGGATCCTGCAGCAGGAATACTGTTTGTTGAATGGGTTTTTGTTTTTTTAGTCTGCCATCCTTTTTACCTTCACTACTGTACCTTTTTGGTCTTTTCTCCAAGTTCTGCCTTTGACTACCCAGGTCTGGATAAAAAGAGACCAAATCAGCACATTTTTCCTGACAGACACCTGCAGCATTAGAGCAAAGTTCCTTTGCATTTTTAAACAGGCAAATAACCCCAAAGAGAAATCAACCAGGTGTCATAACCCCAAAGAGAAATTAACCAGGTATCCCATTATGTTAAAGGTTGCATAAGGGTCACCATTTATTTTGGTTCTGCTCTTTTGGTCCATTGAACAATAATGAAGTGTCAGTGGTTAAAATCATTCTATTCATTAATTTTCTGATAAATATTTTTTATCTTATTCATGGTCATAGTGGAAGCCAGAGAATCTCCTGGAAAGCAGAGGGCATAAGGAGCAGAACCATTCCTGGTTATGATGGTAGTCTCACAGGACACACACACCTATAACCAGTGGTACACCAGTTTACCTTATGGCATATGTTTGAGATGTGAGAGGGAATCGGGAGACCTTGGCAAAACTCCACATCAAGTATAGGCAGGCTTAATTCATGGCTTTCTTAGACATTTTATATATATATATATATATATATATATATATATATATATATATATATATATATGGAAAAAAACAGAGAGAAAAAGTTCACGTGGGAATGAAACTCAGGTTTGGAGAGAGAGTGTAGATCCAAAAAGACTATTTGATTCATATTCACTCATTGTGCATCCTGCACTGTTCTGAAGGGAGTCAGTCTGCTTGTTGGTGCCTACATGGGGTGATTGGTGATCATCATCTTGGTCTGCTGAGGTATCACCCCTTAGTTGTCCATGCAATAGTGCTAAGTTAAGTCTTCTGTCCAGCGTCATGAGTAACTTGTACTTGGGTGATATAGAGGGAGACTACAGAAGCATTTAAAAGGACATGGGGCAGGTGGAGCACACTTTAAGTGCAGACTGGATAAGTTTATTGTCTTTTGGCATTAAAACACGTAGTAGAAATGGCTATTTGCAGCCTTTGCATGTTGTCAGTAATTCTGTATACTAGGAAGGATGGATTGTGGCGTGGACTTTGATCCTGGCTTCTTGGTGCCAGCATGCTTTAGGTTGGGAGTAAATCTAAAATATATATATTTTTTTTAATGTTTTCTTCTTAACTGTTGGTGACCAGCAATCCATGGACAGTATGGGCTTGAGTTCTTCCCTAACTTGGTTATCCCAGATTCAGTCTGAATCACTGTGAACTTCACATTTCTATTCTGCCCTTAATAGACTTGGAGTGGGGGTTGTACATGCATACTGTACCCCAAACAAAGGCACTACAGAACCATGTGCTGTGCGACAGCATTACTAACCACATCAAATTGTTTAATTCTCTTTTCCTCAAGGCCTGGTTTAATTCTTGTATGGCATATTCATATACTAAGTCACCCTGAATTCAGTGATGCAGTTAAGGATTCTTGCTCTTTATGAAGAGTTCAGGCAGTATATTCTGCTCGTTCTCTGTCTGCCATTTTAGTCTAGTCGTGCTAGAAGAGAATGTGCAGGGAAGAATTGAAAGCCTTTAGAAAATGGGTGAAGTTTGACTCTGTAATCTTGATGAGTAGGCTGTGCTTATTGTATCTAGTTATGTCCTTTCTCCCCAGCATCTCATTTTGGTGCTGCTTGGAATTAATCCTGGAAAAGTATAAGGCATCAGTCCTCATGCTGAGCTAGTTGTACAATAAGGCTTCGATGCACCTTTTTTTGAGGCATAGCTTCTATTGCAGACACGCGCACACACATAGAGATAGATATAAAATTTATATTGGCCAGCTCACATAAGCTTTCTTTGTCTGTTCTGTTTGACTAACTGATAACTGGGCATTTGGTTTCATTTAGTCCATTTCCTTCAATTTCAGTGGTGGTACACTTCCAGGATGCTTGCCTAAACTGTGTCCTGTTTACCTAGCCTTCATTTTGTGTGCGGTATTAGTAAGCCTGGTAGGATGACGTTTTACTTGAGCATAATAGGGTTACAGAACTGTTTAACGGATTATTAGAGAAGTGATGTATCTGAACTTGAGAATGGAGACAAGCCTCTTAGTTAACTGGACAGATGTTAAAATGATGGTGGCAGTTAAGTATTGAAGGATGATGCATGCAGAAAGGCTGAGATTCTAGAATTCAAAAGCAAAGCTTGTTTCCTTCACAGAGTTGGTATTCACGGCTTCATTGGTGGTTAATTGGCAAGGACCGTAAGTAGAATTGGAGGAGTGTGTCAATGGGCTTGCATGGTGTTGTTTGATGACAATGTTGCTTGAGCAGTCTAAGGCAATAATTGCCTCTCTATTGTTGCTCGCTGCACATGTGAGTGCTATTTATTTTTTTGCTTACATGCAAAGTTTTTGTTTTGCTGTCTCCCAGAGGATTAAGACCCCATTTCACTTTTGTTGATGATCTCCAGTATTTCCGCCAAGTTTCAAAGACTGAAATCTACTACATGAAAAAATGGTGTGTGTGTATTGGTGAGGTTAATGTAAGGGTGTGGTTGTTTTGTTGTGTGAGGCATTTGACGAATTTGTGTACTTAGCTATGAGTCGCATTTTGCAGCATGTATTCTCAAGTCATACTAGATGCATGTCAGTGTGTCACTGCTGTCTTTCATATTTAACAATGTTGCTTTCTGTCATTCTGTGTCATGACTTGCTTTGATACTTTATTTTCCATTTCCTTATGCAGATTATAGTATGTGCTTATTTGTTGCCTCCCCCTCTTCTCTGAGGTAGGACTCATTTTAGTTTGTATGTTTTCACCCTCCAGTTTGAGATTTTTATGAAAAAGCAAAGGTGCAATTATTTTTACATACTATTTCATTTGTGAACAAGAGAGCTCCATCATTTCTGTTTGCAGATAATGATGCCCTCTCATCCTTAAATGACTTTGCTTCTGGTGGACACTGAAGCATTTTGCTGCTGATTGTGAAGTGGTTGGGATGAAAATGATCATGTCCACATCATAAGTTGTGATTGTCTTTTGGAAAAGAGCAGATTGCTATCTGCAGTAGTTAAAGTAGATGCTTCAGGTGGTTAAAGTGGAAGAGGTTAAGTATTTTGGAGTCTTCATAACCTGTGGTAGGGGGATCTGGAGACTGACCAGTGGATGGGTGCAACAGTGGCAGTACTGCAAGCATTTTAGATAATTTTGGTGGCAAAGAGATGATTCATAGGATGAAGCTTTCAGTTCACTGGTTAGTCTGTGTCCCTGTTCCCACTAATATTTGCAAGCTTTGGCTATGGCTACTGGACCAGAAGGATGAGTCTGTGGCTGTGTGTGGAGGAAAAAGTGTATTTACAGTGTTACTCTGCTCACTGTTTGTAGTAGAGAAAGTAACGTGGCAATTTAGGAGGATGTCTGACTAGAGTCACTGCTTTTTCATCTTGAGAGTAGTCGTTTGAGGTTGTTTAATAGTGATCTGCTGGAAGTGTAGTTGGCATGGCCCACTGGGATGAGGCTGTGGCAAAGATGCAAAATAAGGTGTGAACCATTTCTAGGGATAGGAATGTTTGATCTGCCTAGCAGGATGCTGGTTGCTTGGTATGTACTAAAGACTATTAATGGTCATTGACAAGCTTCTTATCTTTGGGAAGGAGTCTGGTCTGTTTTTTACTCCCCAAATTCAGTAATAGAGATGGTAAGGGGGAGCTAGTTGAGAAGGAGTTAGCTACCTGTGCCAAAGACAGAAATACTAATGAAATATCTGGGATTGAAAGTTAGTGGGAAATCCGTAAAAAAAAATAAGGATAAGTTAGGGGACCATGTACAGAAGATGGATGGGTCTGTAAATGTGTATAACAAGGGGAATCATTGTTGATAGAATAGCTACTGTAGAATACTGATGGTACCATACAATTGTTTACTGAGTGTGATCTACACTGGAGATGCCACACAAATGGATGGAGAATATGCAGGTGATGGCAGTTGCCCTTGTGTGGGTGTGCAGCAAGGTACTGCAGCTATGAATCGGCTAACAGTGGCAATGAAACTGAGAGGTGGTGGTGGAGATGGACAGTACCAGATTTCGGTTGTTAAAATGCTTAAAGTACACACTTTAAAATGTTTGAAAGATTAAGGCATCAGCTGGCAAGAGTGAAATAATTAGGTTGCCGAAGGAAAGAATAAATAATAATTTAAATGAAAATGGGGAATGTAGTTTTGGAAGAATGCAAAATAAAACAAGGAAAGAAAAAACTTTAGGAATGACCTGTTAGCGTAGAAGACAGAAAAACAGGAACAGCAAGAGTTTGTGATCGATTAAAACCAAGAAGACTGGGAATCATAGTACTCCAAAATGAATGGCATGAGGAAGGAAAAAGAGAGTAGTGGTAGAGAATTACCTGTTAGACGTTTTATAAGGAATGTGAAGAAGATGGGCAGATTTATGAGGCAGTAGTAGAAAGTGTTTCATACTATCACACTACATTACGCTGGTAATTTAGTGTTTAATAAGACACAATAAATAGAAGAAAGTCTGGATGGTAACAAAGGAATTAATTGTAATGGCTGTCATCTGTAAGTAGACGAAATTTGTGAATGAATGGCACCAGGCACTTTGGCAGTTCGAGAAGAAAAAGTGTCCTTGACCGAGAAGGCTGTTAGCGATGTTAGCAAGAAACAGTAGGGGAAGAGCATGAATAAGGCTGGTGTTGAGTGAGTCATGGCATTTATGAGTGAGTGTATAAACTATGTAACAGAGGAAGTAGGCATGGTATAGGGAGAAAGTAACCGCTACAGTCCATGAAAGGTTTTAATGCAACTCCACTCTGTGAATTTAATGCAGCTCTAAATATTAAAAAAAAAAAAAAAAGTTTTAATGATAACCTACTTCCAGCCAAAACTAGTTTGACTGTACTGGCCTTCATTAACAGTAAGAAATCAGTTTGCTGCTCCAGCCAACTATTTTAGACCTCTATGGGGGAGATGGTCATTGTCACTGAATGCTTCTTTAGAGTGTCATTTGTTTTGGTAAGTGGGTTCCTCATAGCTCATATTACTTTAGAATGTCATTTGTTTTGGTAAGTGGGTTCCTCGTAGCTCATATTACCTTTGTATTCAAATATCTTAAGTTCCTCTTACAATGGCTGGATCCTAACCTCCCCACCAGCTTTCTCCTAAACTGCATAAAGTTGCCTTTCTGAAGTTACCAGTGTTTAATTGTACTGTACATTGACTTGATTTATATGTCTGACCACGAATTTGATTATGTATTGGGGGAAAAAAAATTCCACTCCAGATTTTCCATTCAAGTGAGGCAATAGGGATTTTGCCTCGTCCTCATTGTCTGGAGACTAGACTAGACATAAACCCTTTTCCTGTCTTTGAGGAGTTGAGATACTGTAGTTACACAACTCCTTCTATGAAGATTATCCATACTTCACACTAGAACGTTTCTGCATTGCCATATGGCAGAGGCCTGAGTGGATTCATTATGTTCTCTGAAGAACTGGCTGGATTACTGGAACCAAGTTTTCTGGCCATTATTAATCTTGATGTTCCATTTTTGTTCTGTTTTTCAGTGATCTTTTGAAAGCCAGCTAGATATTTACACAGTTGAGTTTTCACATTTTCTTCTCCGATCGTTATTTCTTTGGATTTATAATTTGAGGGAATATCTGGTTTTGAAATCTGTTTTAATATAGTTGTGATTTTTGTCCATGACTCCTTTAGGCTTTTTCAGATCAAAAGGATTTCTGAGTTATAAGCCTTCATGTAAACTTTTACAGTTTTCTTGAAAATCAGTACTTTATATTTGCCATAAGATGCGGCAGCCTGTTGCACACATTGTCCCTATCGTGCCCATCTTCTGACTTTTTTTAATGCCCCTAGAGGTGCCAAATCTTAATCTGTTTTATACTCTGGACTTGTGCTACTGGCTATGAGGTTATCACTGTAATGGAGGGCACCTTAAGAAAGTAAACCAAGTTTTTGCATTTTTCTTGCTTCAGGTAGGGAAAGGAATCTAGTTTCTAAAGAGGTGGTCCTGTAATGGCTGGTATCTTCAGTAGGCAGACATCACTTAAAAATGCTGCAGTAGTTGCTACCTCTAGGCTTTGCTATAATTCAACACCTGCTGTTAATCACACCTGTGGTGCTACTCTTGGGGTGCTTTGTCGCATTGAAGCTGATATTTCTTGAAAGGCAGACTGCACACAGTTATGCTGCAGCATAAGCATGGTCCTGAATTTATAGTACTCAGCTCTGTGATTTAGCATATTAAATGCTAGAAAATGGCTTTACCTGCACAATAAATGCAAAAGGGTTGCTTTTATTGTTAAGCTGAAAATATTTTCTGACTTTTTTCTGTTTGTTTTCCAAATTTTGGGCAGTCAGGAATGTGACATTAATTAACGGACTACTGGCATATAATAGACATAAACAAGCATTTGTGCTTCAGCAACATTGTTCTTTGCAGATTTGTGAACCAGTGTTTGCATACATGCTTTAGCTTATCTGTTTTTATGCCTTTCCTGTAGAAATAGTTTTTTGTGTTTTTTTTTTTCTGTCCCATTTCCTGCTTAGTTGTTGAAAGGTATTTGGTTTCTCCCCTTTGTAGACATTTCTTGTAATAGTTTCAGAATTATTGTACTGATAAGCAAGTACTCATGTTATCAACAGATTTTTGAGAGTTTTAGTAGAAGCATTATTGCCTCCCTTTTCCAGTCCCAACCATTTTATTGTGTTCCTACATGTTTAGGCACACAATTCTCAAAGATGCAGCTTGGATAACTGTCTTTCCTATGTGGAGCTGTTGTAGAGATATCGGTCTGTTAGGTGGAAAGAAATGGAAAAGTTGCAAGAGGTGACTGTATACCCAGGTTATGGTTCAATATCTTTGGTTTTGGGGATGGGACACCTACAGATGATGTTGCTAGAGGAGAAATAACAGATCTTGGGTAGTGAATTCCTGCTGCTGGAGCCTCTGTTATGAAGCTTTAAATAATAAAGGCATTCCAACTGGAAACATGGAATAATAAATTTGAGGTCTGCTGCTTTTCATGTAACACAGACTGCAGTTTTAGTCTGAAATCAAACATATTCATGATGGATGGTGTACTTAACTTGCCTCCCTGGTGTTATGAAACAGAATTGTCACATTTAGATTTTATGTTGCTGTTGAGACAGCTTTCGATATTTCATTGTTTTTCTCTTTCTAAAAGTACTCACAGGCTGTTAAATTGGTATTCTGAGGCAGCTTTTTTTCCCCAGAATCCTTTTTGAGATCCAATTTAAGTGGAATTATGCTGTTAACCGGACTGCTGCTGTTGAGCCATTGTTCTAACCATGTATGATGTAATTTTTCTGATCTGTAAACTGCCTAGTACCAAGCTTGTGTCTTTATAGTTAAAACTTTTTGGCAGCACAAGTTTTTTTTCTTTTGCAGGAGTAAGGCGTTGATGGTTCAGAGTGGGGAGAGTATTTTGACCATCCAGCAAAAATAAGTATTCCTGCAACATGTGATGCCAATATTGTATTTCATAAATGTGTTGTAATTTTGAAAACTACTGGAAATGTATTTTTGTCTGCCTTGTATAGCATAAATATTTTTATTTCAATAATATAAAATAAAAGTATGCTTTTAAACTATTTTAACAGATTAAAGAATGCCATTATGTTTTATAACATGATATAAAAATGTTGTGACTAGACAAGAATTTCACAACTTGATGGACTTTTGATTAAAAGATTAATTTTTTTCTTAGTAGTGGTACTGTTTGTTGCTTTTATTGGTAGTATTTAGAAAATTAAGGCTGCCTTATTTTTATAGATATAATTCTAGTGTTTTAAGAGGGTTTAGAATTTTTCTTTACTTTTAAATTGTAGGAGTCAGTGATATCAGTGTTCTTAATTTTTTTTTTTATGACTTTGTTTTTGATTCCCTGCCCCAACTGATCCTCAGCTACTCTCCAATGGTTAATTGTTCTCCCTCAGTGCCACTTAATGGGAGGCAAAGGGGCTGTGAAATTCAGGTTCATAGTGGTATGGTGCACTGGCTGAGGCCACTTTGTGGCAGTCAGGAAGAGGGGCATGTAGTGGAGTTTGCAGCCATCAGTGTTACATATTCCGGTGACAGGGCATTGTACCCTTTTTCCGGCATGTTGACGCTCTGTGGAGTAGGCTGGATGATCCATGAGAAGTGGCTTATGAGAACATGCTCCAGGCCATAGGGTAATCACACCTGTGTTGGCCCACCCACATGTCCCAGCATGGTGATCCTCCCTAGACCTGACCTCCAGTGGTACTTAAGGGATCCTTCCTGTACAGGATGCTTTGGGATAGATGGTCACGAACATCCTCTTTGCCAGTTCATCAAGCCACTAATCAAACTTGAGTCACCTGGAGTGTAGGCAGGCTTCATCCCTCTATGCCAACAGGCTTGGTATTTTAATGTCAGTATTTGGTTTGAGAGTGAGGAATGGTAGTAGGAGGAGCCTTCAAAAGCCTGTTGATTGGGAAGGTTAAGCAGCTTTATTAGACTAGTTCTCACAATCATTACAGAATAATTAGCCATATGACATATCACTGCTTCTGTATATGGCAGCATGAATTACTATTTGGATCTATTCCCATACTCTGCATTGCAGCATGTTGGAATCATTTTCCTTTGATTTTGTGGGACCACCCATTAGCTACTTCACCATCCAGTTCTGATCATTTTCCATCAACTTTCTTTGTTGCTGCAGAAGAATAGAGACCTGACTACAACCCAGGTGACCCAGGTTTGAGTAGCGTATCAGACACCTGCTGGAGCTGGCATGGGAGAGTAGCATACCTCTCAACTGTCCAGATTTTTGCCTCATATTTTTGGTCTGTTTCTCCTAAAATGTGTGGATTTCTGGCAATTCATTGGCAAGTCATTGAGACTGAAGTTAGAAAATAATGGCAGATATTTGAGTTTCAAACTTCATAGCTTTCAGAAAATTCATGTTGATGCAAAACCTGTTATTCTGTCAACTTTCTAAGTTTGTAAGAGCAATATTTAAACAGTGTCCCTATTTCTGGGCCTTTGCTTCCCATTATTTGTAGATTTGTTCAGATTTCTTACTCTTAAGAGGTTGAGAGGTATGGAGAAGAGAAGAGTGTCATGGCTTTGCTCACTTGCCTCTTGTCAGAGAAGCGTCCAGAGACACATACTCAGGACATATGTGCTGACTTCAGGGTGGGTAAGGCTGTCCTGAAAAGTTATGTCATTCGTGAAAACTGCTGACTTGCCCTTGTTAATGTCTATTTCGTGCCAAATCCAAAGTGTGTTACTGGCCATGTGTAAGTAGGCTTAAGACTATAAAACAGTAAAATTGGATCGTACTTGATGACTGACTTGTTGAAAACCCCAATAATTTGACTCGCCTCTGTGCATGGAGAACAAATGAGCCAGTTGGCCAAGAGAGGATTAGATGGTTGGCATTCAGAAGGGTAAAAAAAATTGCAAAAACTAATTTCCTTCCCACTACTAAACATTGAGTTTTCTCTTTAACATTTGTCTGTGGAAGTTAATGTTCTTTTATTGTCATTTCAATGCTTTTTGATTTATTGCATATGCGTTCTGTCTTACCTTGACTTTAAAAATTAAGAAAATGTGCACTGCTCACAGTACAACTGTCTTGTGTCTTTTGCCAGAGTGCAATGTCCACATGTTCACAGTGCAAGTACTTTAGTAATGTTACATATTACTTGTATATAATCCTAAATAACTTTATGTATATATAAAAACTTAAAATGGAGAAGAAAAAGGAAGCAGTCCAAAGGCAAGTACCATAGGGAGGAAACGTCTAGTGAGGCTTTGGCCTCCTTTTGATTGTTATTGCCATTTCCCTTTGTTTTGGGTTAGTTGACACCTTCCCCAGTGCTCCCACCCCTTCTTCCCCTGTTCTCCCTAACACAAATGCTGTAGTGGTAGGGTTGGTGTTTTGGAACTGATCATTCTTCAGGCCTCTACAACCCAACAATACCAAGGAATCCATCTTTCCCACTAGTATGTTATAGATTCTTCACTATGGTGTTCCCCTTTCCCTGTTCATCCTGAAATTCTGTCACCAATGCAGTTCCACTTTTCTTCCCACTCATATTAAGAGGGCTTCTGTCTTGTTGGATCCTGACTCCACCTATATAGTTATGGACCAAAACTAGGCCAGTACTTATCCCCCCAGCACCAGATGACCTAGAGGATGTGTTTCTGAATGCATCTTTGTAGCCTGACTCCCTTTTCACTGCTCACAGGAGGCCTGGCGAGTTTTATAGGGTAAAGAATTGAAGCAAGTACCTGTACAGAAACACATTAGTTGATTTAGCTGGTTTGTCCCTGGATTCTAGCAAGGAAGCAGTCCTGGCTGCTACCAGGCATTGTATCCCATGTGATACAGGAGAACAGAGCCCTTGTTGGAGCTGAATAAAAAAAAAGTGTACATAGCTGCTACCTTGGACGTCAGAGCTTTGAACTGCCAGTCCCACATCCCTCCTTATCAGCAAAATCTGTTGGGGCAGATGAGGGCAAAGGTAAAATAGATTAAGGGCAAAAACCTGAAACAAGAGTTGCTGGACTTGTGTGACCTATCTTGACAGGTAGCCAAGCACTTTAAGAATGGACGCTGTACTGCTGTGCATGCATCTTGTGGGGCAGCTGCAAGTGTGCAAAAAAATTGGAAGTAGAGTAAGGCTACCCAGTCTGTCAGATTGTTCAGACATGTTCAGGAATTTCCCAGCCAAGGCCAAGCCTTCTAATTCTCTACAACTGCCCATCAGCTCTGTCAAGGGGAAAAAGTAAACAGAAAAAGGAATGGCAAGCAAAATATAAGGAAAAGCCTGAGTGAATGAGACCCCTCAAGAGATTAATCCATGACTCAATCTTGCTGCCCCTTTCCCTTGCTGCTTAGTAAGACCATTGCTGCCCAGTCACTTTTCTCCTCCTCTTTCTACAGAACTTGGAATGCACTTTTATACCATTACAGGAAATTGGAAAGACATCAGAACAAATGGTTGCTAAGTACAATAAAAGATGGATATCAATACTTAAATAGACGTGTGTTCAGAGTATTCCACCATTTCACAGACACCAGACCTTGTTCATTCCTTAAGTTCTAAAACATATGCGAGAGACAGGCAGCATAGAAAAAGTGCCCTTGGGGTTGGAAGACACCAGGTTTTACTTCAGATTGCTCTTGGTACCAAGAAAATAGAGGCCATGGAGGCTCATCTAGATTATTCCCATCTAAGCCAATTCATAAAGGTACCCACATTTAATATTCTCACTTTGCAAAGGCTAATATCACTGATTCTACAAAAAGCTGGATTTGAGGGACTCTTACCACCACAGACCCTTAAGCAAAAAACACAGAAAATCCCCAAGTTTAGCATTAGGAAGAGAGCATTATCAGGTGTTCTTTGTAGTCAGTGTTGCAGTACTGATTCTTAGGTCTTCCTGCCATGCAGAAACCTGCAATCAGCATGATTTCCAGAGTCTTTACATCATCCATAACTGACGGACATCAGAGGACCGGCATCTGGATATCAGGGTATAAGAAGGTTGTCTGGCACCATCTTCAGTTCTATCTAGTCATGAAGTCCGATGCATTTCACCATGTATACAATACACTCGCAGCCAGCTGGTTAACTCATTTTTTTCCCAGAGTTTCTTCTCTTCTCCAGTCAGATAAGTACCCTGTTGGGGATTTTCCTCTTCTAATTTAATGTTTAAGAAGGTTAACAATTGCTTGAAGTGTGGGAAGCAAATCCCATATAAAGATTTTCACTCACTGTATCGGTTCTGTTTGGGGCCTCAGTGCAATGTCTGCAATTGTCCTGATTTTGCTAAATTCCCAGTGAAGATGCTAAATGCAGGGCTAGAGCTTTGGCTGCTCATATGGAGTCCTCAGTTTCAGTTCCCTGTGCATCTTACAACCCCAGCTTCCCCTGTGTTACCCTCCCCCCCAAAAAAACACAGACAAAAAAATTCAGTAACACTGACGATACAGCCAATGTTTCAGCCAACGCTACAAAGTATATCGATGACTTAGGTGAGGTGCCTTTTCAGCTCCCTGTTCTGGAGACTTCTAGGCCAGAACCCTCTGGTGGCAGCCATGATTCCAGGCCTACTGCTCGTTTCATCCACAACATCAACTTTGCTCAGGTTTGAGGTTGCTGTGCAGGCCACATCTTCCAACATTCTTGTTGCATTTGCACAGGGAGATGTCTTCTCAGCCTTGAAAACCCACACGAACATAGTGATAGACCAACCACTTCCTCTAGTTACTTTGATAAAGTGGATGCCTAAACCAAAAAGAACAGTCAGCCTTCTATCGCCTCGATCCTGTGCCACTTAAGGTCAAACCGAAGCCCAAGACCTCTCTTCTTTTTTTTTTCTTTTTTTTTTTTTTTAAGCAAGAAACATCTTTATTAAATTATCACAATCATACATTTATATAAATGAAAACAAACCATATTGACATAATTTTAGTTGCAAACAGTATACATCACTTATCTATCCAGTCACTGTCATTCAAAGAAATACATAGCTCATTCAAATCCTGCCTTCTTTTAAACCTCATTCCTTGTCTGCATACATTGTTCCCACAGTTCCCAGTATTTTCTGTGTAATTTGCTCCTACCCTTTCCTAAAGATCCTACTTCCAGTTGTTTTATTGCTGTTGCTATTACTTCTAGTACAGTTAGTTTTAGACCTTGATTTCCATTTTCTAGTAATAGCTTTTTTGACAACCACCATAATTAGACTCAGCAAAGCCTTACTATGTCTAGGCAATTCTGATTCTGTATCATAACTCAAAAAAATGATAGAGTAGTCTGCAGGGAATTTTTGAAGTCTGCCAATTCATTATACTTCCGGAAAATATATTCCCAATTATCTCTTTCTTCCCAATCATACCTCCAATGTTTGCTATCTACCGGAGGAAAAATTCTTTGGAGTCTACTTGGAGTATAAAAATACCCATGTAAACACTTCCAAGCAAAGTTTCTAAAGCTTATAGACTGTTGGATATTTGGGAGACATACATATATTCCCTATGGTTTCTTTGTGAATTGCTCATCTTATCTTTCCCAATCTTTTCTAACCTCCTGTGATTGATTCTTATAGTTGTCATGCAACATTTTATATGCTGTACTAATTCCTTTTTTAACAGCAGCTTCAGTTCTAGGTTCTATTAAAAACTCTACCAGTGCTCGTCTTTCACTCAGGCTCACCTTATTTCTTTCTCTTTGCCTATACTCTATCAGTCCGTGATAGGGAAGGCCCAAAGCCCAAGACCTCTTGAGAATTTCACAGGAGGTCATGGCCTTCATGAAATCTAAGAAACCCACGCCAGACCACTACCCTCAAGCTTCCCATCCCTAGGGAGTTGGCCTTTCAAGAAGGTTCACAGTCCTCAGACTCCAAGGATGAAGAGAAACTATCCTACTCTATGCATCTTCACCCCAACCCTATCTTGACTCACTCAGATGACGCCTTCTCATCTTTCTGTCCCCTAGAGGACCTTTCTTTTGTAGATACTCTTCATAAAATGAAGGAGGCTTTTATTGGGAAAGCAACCAATTCTCTCAAGCTCAGACTCGCTATAGGGAATTACTTGGTTTACCTTCACCTAGACCACTAGATGTCCCCCCAGTGCGTGTGGTGCTTGAAGATGTTTTTGAAGTTAAGATATCTCTTTACACCAAGATTCCATGTCACTTGCTCCCAGAAAGCCTGACTGGTTTTACAGAGTGCTTGACTCACACAAGCACCTTTACAGAAACCCTAATGCATATCACTCAGAAGTTTTTACTGAATCAACTAAAGTAATGTCAAAGGGTGCAACTAGATGACCCCTGTCTAATGATAGGGAAAGCAGATTTTTTTAGATAGGCTTGGTAAGCAGACATATAATACCCCCTGTGCTACCCTTTCCATGAGGCCTCTTAATTTCCAATTCTGCATGCTGAGGTGAACATGTAATCTCTTCAAGACCAGGTTATTACTAAGGCAGAGACTTACTGAAAAAGCCTTGTTTAAGGAAATTCAGGAGATAGAACAGTCCTACAGGTTTACAGACACAGTTTAAAATGTGTGTATGATGCACTAGATGCATCATGTAAAGAGCATTCACTCAGTCATTCGCAGACATGCATGACTTAGGACAACCACTCTCAGACCAGGACAAGATAGAGCTACAGGATGCTCCTGTAGAAAAAGGAGTTCCTATTTGCACCCCCAGATGACCAAGTGTTTGAAAAGCTGGACAAAACAGGAAAACAAAACAGTGAAAAGAGTTTTACATGTCTCCTACATCTAGGTATAAGAAGAACTATCCTTCCAAGCCATGATTCCCCCCCCCCCCCAGAAAGGACAAGGGGAAGCCTCATACTAAGAAAGCTAGACAATCCAGAAGCTGGCAGCTGGAGGAAATACACACACCAGGGAGCTCCAAAGAGCCCACCCATTACAGAGACAAACTACGATTATCCTCAGCCCCTGACCACACATCCCCAACTGACCCCTTACCCTTTTGCAGGACTACTCCTTTCTACAAAAATGGAAAACCATTACCAAAGACCAAGGATTTTTGTACTCTCAAGAAAAGAAGGCACCTGGAAGGCTTATATTGGACCTGCCAAGGCTAAACAGATTCCTTTATGTTCCAGAATTCAAAATGCTAACCTTTACAAAACTTACTTCCAGTGATCTTCCAGGATGTGTACATGGTTAGTCTAGTCTTAAGGGACGCTGACCTTGACATCCCTATTACTTTCACTGGTAGTGTGCATTCAAGCTTTGAAGCAGCAGGCTTGCATTATCAGTTCTGTGCTTTACCATTTGGTCTGTCTACTGCTCTAAGAGTTTTCTCGGGGCCGTCATAGACAATGTGCAGTGAAAAGCCTTTCTTCCACAGGAAAAAAAAATTTCCTGACAACTTATGTAATATGATTGCTGCCAAAGCAACAAATCTCAGCAAGAGAGTTTCTCAGGAACTTGCGGTACATGGCTTCTTTCACTTTGCAAAGCTACATATGAGAAAGATGCAGTGATTCCAAAAAACTTGTAGAGACAGTCTCAGATCCTGGAAACAATCCTGACCCTCCTCTCATTCCTAAAAAAGGAGCTGCTGTGGTGGAAAACACAATTTTACAGAATCCAGGTACCAACTTTTCCCTGCAAGAAGCAGACAAAGACCATCACTACAGTTAGCTCAGGCATAGCCTGGAGGGCTCACCTGGGGACCATAAAGGTACAAAGCATCTGGATCCAACATCAGAGTAAGCTGTATATCACCCAAAAAGAGTTGTTCGCTGTCTCCCTAACAATGAAAGCCTTTGAACAGAGCCTAATACCAGGAACTTTACAGATTTGAGCAAACAACACTGCAGTCATGTGGTACATAAACAAGAGGTCATCCTTTCCTACCATTTTTCAAATTCTTCTATGAAAATTAGAATGTTAGCACAAGACCTGATTTGGATTGTATCATCATACATTCCTAGACAAAAAAACACCCTGGCAGTCTCCCTGAGCAGGGATTTTCTGGACCCCAATGGGTGGATGCTGATGAGGGGACTTTCCTGGACTTAACTTTACAGCTAGGGAGTTCCCTCAATAGATCTTTTTACCTGCCTCCAAAACAGACAACTTCAGAGTATCTGCTGCAGAACCCAACAGGCAAGGACATGGTAAATAGCTGCATTCTTTATTCAAACGGACCAACATGTTTCAGAATGCTTTTCCACCCTTACTCCTGATTCCCAGGGTAATGATAAAGGTCAGGACAGGCAGATCAAACATGATTCTTATTGCTCCATACTGGCCAAGACAGCACTGAGTTTTCTCTCCTTTTGACCCTCAGTGAAGGGAGATTCCACCCTCTTCCACAGGAGATGGACCTACTCAACCAGGTCATGGTCTCAGTATTCCATCCTCACCTAGCCATACTCAAACTGATAGCCTGGAGGATCGAGTTTTAACACCAAAAATGTCAACTATCCCTCTGAGGTGCTAATTATCCTTAAGAAGGCAAGGAAACTCATGACCAGAAAATTACACCTAGCAAAATAGAGGAACTTCTGCCATAGCAAAACTACAAGCTCTCCTCAGGCATATATCATTTCAGTTCTGCAATACCTTTTGGGTATGTTAAATCAGAGCCTTTTTATTCCAGCATTAAGGTGCATGCTTCTGACATCTCAACTTGACTACCCCAATCCCCTCCCATTTACTCTCAACCCCACCTGAAACTATTTCTAAAAGGGGGGTTATTCACTTGAGGCCACCCAGAATGAGCCTATTTCCTTCCTGGGATCTCAATTACATACTAGAAAAACTCACCTCTGCATCTCTTTGAACCAGTAGCATTTTGTCCCATTAAAGGTACTCACTTGGAAGATCACATTACTAATTGCCATAATTTCTGCAAGGAGGGTATCTGAGCATCCAGCCCTTGTATACAAAGAGCCTTTCACAGTCTTTTTCAGGGATACATTAACCCTTGGAACTAATCCATTTTTCATGCCTAAGATGACATCAGAGCTTTCTCTAAAGATGGCTATCCATCTGCCAGTTTATTTCCAAACCCTCAGAACAAATCAGAACAAATGCTTCATTCCCTGCATGTATATAGACAAATCAAGTACTACTTTGACAGGACAAAATGCCCATGTAGAGCAGAACGACTGTTTGCTTTTGCAGAGCAGAAAAAGGGTAAAATTGTCTTCAAACAAACTATGTCCAAATGGGTAGCCATTTGCATTAGGTTCTGTTACGCTCACCATGGAAAATCTCTTCTTGGTCATATCAAAGCTTATTCCTCCAGGCACAAGCCAACTACCACTGCTTTCCTCAAAGGAGTTCCTGCACAGACCACCTTAGAAGCTGCCACCTGGAACTCAGTGCACAGCTTTACAAAACACTGCCATTTAGGCATCACCTCAAGAGCTAGAGCAAGGTTTGCCACAGCCATCATGCAAAACCTGATTTCCTAAGGGTCAACAAGATCTACTCTCCCTCCACTAGCTTTGGGAGCCTTCCAAAGAATCAGTACTGTAGTACTGACTATGAAGAACATAGTGAAGTTATGTTACACTTGTAATTGTTCAGGTAGATCAGTGTTGCAGTACAAGATCACACCCTCAAACCTCTCTATCAACTGATCCTTTCCTTTCCTCTCTTCTGGATATGAGGGAAAGAAGAGACTCTCCTGCAAGATAGATCTTTCTTCATTCCCTCACCTCCTTACTTGTGTCATTACCCTGGCTAACACAGTCATCTGGGGACATTATGCTGTCCTTGGGCATCAAACTGCTTGCACGCTGCTTAGAAAGATCTGAAGATGGCACAGATGGACCTCCTTATACTCCGACATCCATATGTCGGTCTTCAGACATCCGTCATCTAGGAATGATGTCAAGACTCTGAAAATCAGTTTGATCATGGGCGTCTGCATGACAAGAAGACCCCAATAATCAGTACTGCAGCACTGATCAACTCAAACACCTACAATTATAATAAGTATGACTCAACTGTACTTTCACCAACTTGCCTTTTGTCTTGTCCATGATGCCCAGAATATTAACAAAATTTCTTGGCTCAGTTATAACTTTTTGCATGACAAAGGGTCCTGTACTAGCAGAAGCCCACCTGGGTGGTTTGAATGCCATGAATTTTCACTCTAAGGTGCTTCAGGGACCTGAGACTGACAGTCAACAGGGAAAAATTTTCCATGATCTCTTTTCAGAAAGTGACCTTTCTAGGAACATCTCTGGTCACTAAGTGCAGAGCCTTTGTCGCTCACTGCAAACTAGAAGTGTTGACAGAATACTTGTCTATATTCTCCTAAAAGGAGAAAAATCACAGCCCGGCAATTGCTAAGACTTTAAAGGTACATGGCAACATGCATTCTGATGGTGCTGTTGGCATGCCTACATATAAGAAAACTTCAGAAGTAATTGAAAACCGATAAAATCTGTATCTCTGGCAGTTGGAAACCAGTATTTCTGTGCTACTGTACATAAAGAAATGTATTGGTTGAAGCAGCAATGTCTGATGAACAAGGGGATGCCCATTCAGCCCCCGTAACGTACAGTGTCCTTTACAGCAGGCTCCTCAAACTTGGCAGGGATTCATATGGAGGACTTTGGGAAGAAAGATTGAGGAAAATGCACATAAATGTCAAGGAAATGATGGGACTCATTCTGGCATTGAAAGCATTTCTCCCTTCTATGCAAGGGGAAGTCTTGGCAGATGACACCACAGTGATGTACATAAGCAAGGAGGGACTCACACCTATCTAACATTCAGACCAGCCATGCAAGACTAGAAAACTGCAGCACATGAGGGCATACCTCAGCTACCTGTATCCCTTCAGAACAGAATGTGATAGACTGAACAGAACCTATGCAGATCCCCACACGCAGATGTCATTCAAGTACTCTGACCTAGGCCTGATCAGCAGGTGTGGTATGCCAGAAATAGATCTGATTTTCTCTCATCTGAAGAGACAGCTGAGGCAGTTTTACACACAGTGAACATGGACACCTCCAGGAGACTATAGGATAAATGCCTTCTCCCTGAAGTGGGCAAATCTGTTTCTGTATACTTTAGCTCTCTTACCCTTGATCTCCAGGCTAATTGACAAAAGTACAGGAAAAGAAGCCAGAAATTATCCTCATAGCTCATTTATGGCCAAGGCAGCACTGGTTCCCTCTCCTGTACAACTTGCTAAGAGGAAAACATGAGACATTACCTCAACAAGTAGACCTTCTAAAGAACAAAGGAATCCCATTACACCCCAGTCTGGTCACATTCAGGCTAGCAACCTGCATGACTTCATATTAATCCCAGGAAGGCAAAACATCTCAGAGAATATGCTAAGCATTATGGAGTCTAGGAAATTCTTCACAAAAAAGTCATACCTAACAGACTAGAAAAGGTTCTCCATCTGATGCCAATCCATTGACTTTTTTCTCCGGAAAGGGTAAAGCTATGGTGACATTGGTCCTGGATTACCCGTCAGACCTCTAGAAATCAGGCTTGGCTTGCACATCATGATTTCATGCTTCTGTTACTTTAGCCTGTATACTTTCGGAACCCTTCCCCTTTGTATTCCACGGTGTCAGTTAAAACAATTCCTAAGATATCATCCAACTTAGGCCACCTCAGAGATAGACAGATCCAACATGGGATTATAGTTGTGTGCTGGAACAAGTTAGCCTTGCCTCCCTTTGAAGCAGCAACCTCTTGCTTTATTCAGGTCATTTCCTCCATTAGAAGATGCTGTTCTTGGCAGCAGTAAATTCTCCTAGACGAGTTTCAGAATTGCAAGCCTTAATGTGCAGAGCCTTTTCTGGTGTTCTTTACAAACTAATTATTCCTTTGTACTGAATTGCCCTTAAACCAGACTGTTCAGTTCCCAGTATTTTTCTTACCCTCAGAACTTGAAGGAAAGGAATCTGTATTTTCGTGATATACACAGACAACTGAGATTCTACCTACAAAGAATCACAGATTTTAGAAAAGCTGAGCATATTTCTTGAGTCCTTTTCAAGAGACAAAGAGGTTAAGCCTTAAAAGAAAAAAAAAAGGAAAAAGAAAATCCTAAGTGGTTAAGGCATTGTATTACACTTCATCAGCAATATAAGAAACAAGTCACTCAAAGCAAGTCACTGTTGCCCATACCATTTTAAACAAACCAAATAACTGTCCAGCCCTACTAAACTTAATTGAAGTTAAGTCTAAAATCAGAGACCTACACTTCTCTGATTAAACTTCTGATAAAAAAAAAATCCAAATCCGTAAATAGTTTTCGGGACTCACTCTACACCAACAAAGTATCCAAGTTTTGGAACCTATTAGCTCAACACTTACTCAAACTTAATGACACCTCCAGATTTAAGCAAAGTCTAAAAGATCACTTTACTAACCACTGGCTCTGCCCATGCTCCAACCCAGATTAGGAATCATATTTTTTTTTCTTCTTCCCTGCCCCTGATTATTTTGTCAACCATGTTACTTGCTTCAGTTTCTTCAGTCTGTTGATCCTATATCACACTCCAGGTATATTGTCTCATCCCACTGTTGTTCATAGTAACTCCATTCTTTTTGTTAGGAGGATGCAGATTATTGCACTAGAATTTTACCTGATGATTTTTTTTCTCCTTACTCTGTCTTGAATGTTTTTGCTCTAATTCCTGTTACGTATTACTTAAATGTATGGCGCTTTTCCCCCTGGGTCTCCACTGAAAATGGGCTTCTAGCCCAGATGGTCACTTACCTGGTAACAAATGTAAAACAAAACTGAAGTCCCAGGCCACTTTAAAGTGCATTTAACTAAGAGCAACAGCTGCCACCATCTTCCTTAGGCATGTCTCTACACAGACCATTCTGGAAGCAGATATTTGCTCCTCTGTACACACCTTTCTAAATTATAAATGTAGATACTTGAGAATTTGCTTCTGCTGCCATGCAAGGTGTGATTTCCAAATAAGCAAAAAACAAAAAACACAATCCAGGGTAAAGTATCACCTCCTAAAAAGTAATATGTATGTCCAAGATAAAAGAGGTAGATACACCAAGACAATCGAAGTCAACCACAATTGTATATCACAGCAACACGAATTTATTGAACAAAGTAAGTGCTTTCACGTCTACCAGAACGCTTCATCAGACTTGATAATCACAACCATTGTTACACTCATTTAAATAGCCTACATCCTCCTATCACAAAGCATATATCAACACTCATCAATGATGCACAATACTATTGGTGTATGTATGAAGTAAAACATTCTTGCATTAATAAGCATAGACATATGTAAAATACTAACATATGTAAAAAATGTTATGCACTTTAAAAACATTAATAAATAATATACAGGCATACAGAAGAATATGTATAAAAAGCTTATACTAAAAAACTTATATTAAAAACTGACCATCATAAAAAATGCTAGACATATTTTACTTGTAATGTATATGTTAAATCTAACGTTTCAATGGTCTATCTACGAGAAAAGGTCTCAATGAAATCTTATCATTGAGACCATGACCTCTATCTGCCGATAGTTTAGTAATCCATTTAATCTCTTCTTTTTCTGTTTTGTTACGTATACATCCCAATCTTTCTGTAGTAAATATATGTTCAATTACCATAAAACTAAAGGAATGTGTACTATCATATTGCATAACATGATTAGCCAGGGCATTGGTCTCATTCTCTCTATTAATAGCATAGACATGTTCCCTTATACGTTCCCTAAGTGTTCTATTCGTCATGCCAACATAAAAACAGTGACATTTCTTACATTGACTAAGATAGACCACATTTCTTGATTTACAGTCTGCATAGTGTGAAAACTCATACTTACCAGTATCAGGGTGTATAAACACATTTGAATTCTTTACAAAAACACACTGATTGCAACTGCGACAAGCATAAGTACCTTTCCTTTGTGAGATTACCCCTTCCTTCTTGTTCTTATCGTAACATAATCTCTTAAGTGACTTGGTATTCTTATAGCTAAATGCTGGACTATTACCTACTATATTAGCAATCTTGTCATCTAGCTGTAGAATATTCCAATGTTTTTTAATAATGTCTACAACTGAAGTATTGTTATTAGTGTATGGAATAGCTATCCTTTTCCTATAAGGTTCATTCCTATTCCTTGCAATGTTGGTAGATGTATTTCTATGCATGTATGGCAAACCTATCCCTTCACGTTCCACTTCATGTAACCCTTTAAGATCTCTTCTATGATATCCCCTATCTAGAAACTCTTTCTCTATTCCTATAATTGCTTCAGAGAACACAATCTTTACTAGTAATACGTGAATATCTAATAGCTTGGTTCTTGACTATATTCCTGTGTATATGTGGAGGGTGCATGCTATCCCTATGTAGGATAGCATTCTTCCTACAGGATTTTCTGTATATCTCTGTACTAAGGACACCATTCTCCTTCTTCAATAACACATCTAGGAATTCAATCCTTTTCTGTGAAATAGTGCTAGTTAGCTTCAAAAACGTAGTAGTACTATTCATATATGTAATAAATTCTTCCAAGCTAGTGAGGTCACCTCCCCAAATCAAAAAGACATCGTCCACAAATCTTTTATAACATTTAATGTATTTTGAATAAATCATATGTTCAAGTATATAGGTGGATTCCCAATACGCCAATACTAAGTTGGCATACGAATTTGCGCATGATGTACCCATCGCCACGCCCATAACCTGAAGATAGTATTCTTTATCAAATGTAAATACATTATTGGAAAGAACTACATCTAACACCATAGTCATCCTTATAACATCACTATTGCTCAAACCTCTACGTAAGAGATATAACCTTAAAAAGTCCACTCCTATATCATTTGGTATGCTAGTAAACAGCGCTGTAACATCTAACGTTACCATGTAATCAGAATCTTCAAGCTTATTCTCTGAATTAAAGCATGCTAAAGTTTCTAAAAACTGTTGGGTAACTCGTAAAATAGAAGAGGTAGAATCCACTATGGGTCTAAGTTGTTTTTCAAGATAAATCGACGTACTCTCTGTTAACCAGCCTCTACCTGAGACTATCGGTCTAAGCGGAGGTCTGTCTACGGTCTTATGTATCTTGGGGAGAACTCTAAACATAGGTATAACAGGTTTTTCAACTAGAAAATATTTGTATAATTTCTCATCTATTATCCCACACATTAGCATATCATACAAATCCGCATGCATTCTCCTAATAAGTTTATATAAATTAACAAAATTGAGTTTAACCTATGTCGTGTCATCTGATAACATCTCACTCATTAAATTTTTATAATAAATCTTATCTAATACAACTGTAGCACCCCCTTTATCTGCTGGTCTTATTACTATCAGATTATTATTACATAAACTATTCAAGGCTGATTTCTCATTCATAGTCAAATTAAAAAAATCGTATGCCAACTTAGTATTGGCGTATTGGGAATCCACCTATATACGTGAACATATGATTTATTCAAAATACATTAAATGTTATAAAAGATTTGTGGACGATGTCTTTTTGATTTGGGGAGGTGACCTCACTAGCTTGGAAGAATTTATTACATATATGAATAGTACTACTACGTTTTTGAAGCTAACTAGCACTATTTCACAGAAAAGGATTGAATTCCTAGACGTGTTATTGAAGAAGGAGAATGGTGTCCTTAGTACAGAGATATACAGAAAATCCTGTAGGAAGAACGCTATCCTACATAGGGATAGCATGCACCCTCCACATATTCACAGGAATATAGTCAAGAACCAAGCTATTAGATATTCACGTATTACTAGTAAAGATTCAGTGTTCTCTGAAGCAATTATAGGAATAGAGAAAGAGTTTCTAGATAGGGGATTTCATAGAAGAGATCTTAAAGGGTTACATGAAGTGGAACGTGAAGGGGTAGGTTTGCCATACATACATAGAAATACATCTACCAACATTGCAAGGAATAGGAATGAACCTTATAGGAAAAGGATAGCTATTCCATACACTAATAACAATACTTCAGTTGTAGACATTATTAAAAAACATTGGAATATTCTACAGCTAGATGACAAGATTGCTAATATAGTAGGTAATAGTCCAGCATTTAGCTATAAGAATACCAAGTCACTTAAGAGATTGTTATGTTACGATAAGAACAAGAAGGAAGGGGTAATCTCACAAAGGAAAGGTACTTATGCTTGTCACAGTTGCAATCAGTGTGTTTTTGTAAAGAATTCAAATGTGTTTATACACCCTGATACTGGTAAGAAGTATGAGTTTTCACACTATGCAGACTGTAAATCAAGAAATGTGGTCTGTCTTAGTCAATGTAAGAAATGAGATTGTTTTTATGTTGGCATGACGAATAGAACACTTAGGGAACGTATAAGGGAACATGTCTATGCTATTTATAGAGAGAATGAGACCAATGCCCTGGCTAATCATGTTATGCAATATGATAGTATACATTCCTTTAGTTTTATGGTAATTGAACATATATTTACTACAGAATGATTGGGATGTATACGTAACAAAACAGAAAAAGAAGAGATTAAATGGATTACTAAACTATCGGCAGATAGAGGTCATGGTCTCAATGATAAGATTTCATTGAGACCTTTTCTCATATATAGACCATTGAAGCGTTAGATTTAACATATACATTACAAGTAAAATATGTCTAGCATTTTTTATGATGGTCAGTTTTTAATATAAGTTTTTTAGTATAAGCTTTTTATACATATTCTTCTGTATGCCTGTACATTATTTATTAATGTTTTTAAAGTGCATAACATTTTTTACATATGTTAGTATTTTACATATGTCTATGCTTATTAATGCAAGAATGTTTTACTTCATACATACATCAATAGTATTGTGCATCATTGATGAGTGTTGATATATGCTTTGTGATAGGAGGATGTAGGCTATTTAAATGAGTGTAATAATGGTTGTGATTATTAAGTCTGATGAAGCGTCCTGGTAGACGTGAAAGCGCTTACTTTGTTCAATAAATTCGTGTTGCTGTGATATACAATTGTGGTTGACTTCGATTGTCTTGGTGATTTCCAAATAATTCATCTGCTTCCCTATTTCTCACTGCTTTGAGAATCTTCCCAAAAATGACTTTACCATTAATGCATGTACTGGAGTAATTTCAATTGTGCAGTCCAAGCTCCCTCTGTCCAGTCCCATTTCCTGCTTTTACCCTGGTATTCTTCTTGAGATTGGGGCGGCATTCTCATTTCATCTTCACCCTTCTACTTTCCCAGGCCTTCATCACTTGTTTGTTGTCTTTGAGTATAGTGATTGAGGACACCTTGGTATGGACCCAGGGAAGTTGTGTAGGTTTTCACCTGATCCACCATTGTCTGGGTACAGATTACTCTCCATTAGTTCAACCATAGCAGGATCTAAAGATGGTATTGCCCCATGCACTCATTATACTACTGATGCCCCCAGGCCAGAAAGAGGACATCAACCACAGCCTAGAGGGAGGAAAGAGCACTGGAAGACTGAACACTGTGGGCTACCTGCAGACAAGATATCCCAGAAGTGAGGACTACAGCAATAAAAATACTCGAGCATCTACATTTACCTTTTGATAGGATGCCCAATTTACATTCAAACACGAGTCTTCCTCTCATGTTGTTCAAGAGGAAGCTCACTGACTCCTCTATGGAGTCTCCCATGACAGATGTAAATGCTGATCAAAGTGTAATTATCCCCTTACTGCTTGATGATCCCAAGTTTGAGTTGATATTAGGCTTCATTGGGACTAAAGCTAAGAGACCCAGACACTCCTCTTAACTTAGAGTAGTTCCTGCCCCCCTATAGCATCATATGGGCTGGTTCCCCCAGGCTGATACAGTCAAGTTAGTAATTGAGAATACATGGAAACACCTGGATATATTGGCATCCATACCAGAACAACCCAGGATAATTTGGGCCATCCAAGGAGTGTCCAAGCTAGCCATAGAAACTGATGGTGGATAATTTTTCAGCTGCTTACAAGAACATTCTTGAGCCACATTCCAAAGTTGCATAGCTGTCTAACACAGTTATTGAGTCTGAACAGATTAGGAAAATCCATTTTTGTCTTCTACCTTCTCCTTGAGAATACTAAACTGTATAGTATATGTTTCACAAGGGAGCTGCAAGACAAGTCTGACTGTATTCTGGTAAAGTTGGCAGACCTGGACCTCAGGACCAAGCTACAGTCCCAGCTAGCACTTTCCAGCACTGTATACTAACTACACCATCCAGATGATTAATAATCCAATGGATTATTCAGATAAGGCAACAGACACAGGTCCTGCCATCAGACACCATACCTGGCTCTGTCTGAGTTTGCAAACAAAACTCTTCAGACTGAAATTATGAATACCTTTTTGGTAGAATTGCCTATGAAACCAAGCTTGAAAAATAGAAAAATTAGGGCAGTACTATCACTGAATTTGTAGTGAATGTGATGTCCCCTCTCTGGGCCAGAAGTCAAAGAGCCTGAATCCTCACCACTGACACTTTAGAGGGATGTTCACTTGGAAAAAAATGGATGCACCCAGTATTTCCAGATGTAGCTCTCTGAATCAAGTGCAGTTTCTCTTGAGAGCACACAGGGTACACACACAGTCCAGGGTCTGGATTTCTCTCTCTCTCTCTTCAGGGCCCCAGTGAGACTCCCCACTGGTACAGCTGTAGAGTTGAGTTCTCAGCGGAGTGCCCGAGCCAAGTCCTCCAGCACCTTCTCTATGAAACCAGTGCTTCGTGTCCCTGCTCCAAGCAGCTGACACTCACAGTCTTGGAGATTTGATTTGCACACATGCACCTTGGAAAGGCTGGCACAGATTTACTAGCTATGTCCTCTTCTGCCCAGACTATAAGGTAGTTACTGTCAACTGACACTCCAAAGCCAGCTACTCTAAGGCTCTTACAGGGGTACCCAATTATACTGAGTGAAAGTAGTATTAATACAAATGGAAGTGTTTGACCAATGCAGTAAGGCTTTCAGGAGTGGCCAAAGTCACCAAATAGATTTAAGTACTCTCAAAGGTTAAAATATTCTCTAAAGGACCAGCCACAATAAAAACTTTAAATATATGTAATAAATAATATAAAACATGAAAATACAAAATATACATTTACAATAAACACCAGAGTTTCAATCACAGTAAATATTAAAATAACACAGATGAATGGATTCACACAGATAGAGGGAAAAACAGTACTAAACTAATCTTACTATATATTCCTGACTGATCTAAAGAATTACTATTCCCTGGTCACTTACTAGAGCAAGGCAAGATGAAGTAGGCGAGGGATCTTTTTGTCAGGTTCCAAAAGCAGACTGCTTTAAGACTTCAGTCTGATCTAGTATAAAAAAAAAACATAATTTCAGTGATAGATTACAGAATGACATCATATATATCTGGTCATCTGACTTCTGGTTCCCATTCTACCCCCTTACCTAGCAACTGACCCAGAATCTCACATATATGTGTCAGTAATACATACACAGATATTTGCTAAGATCTGATGCAGATTCTGGAAGTCATACAATAAAACACTTCCACTCTTCCTACGGACGCTAATAAATCATTCTCTCGCATAGACATTTGTGTCTGCCAGCAATCAAAACTGTAAGGTAAAATCTTTATGGTCTAAATTAAGTAATTTAATTTCATACTATTTTTAAAGTTAGCTGGACTGAGATTAACCTCTTTTCTTCCAATATCCTCTGTTACGATGTTAATTTCAATAGTTATAACAGTACAGTCTGATGTACATGTATATTTGTCTGTTCAGCAGAACACACTGTTGGTAGATTTTTAGCAGACAGCTTTACAAATGCATTTTTCAACACAAGCATCCATACAAATCAGTGATATACAAATGACAATTATTTCCAAAACTCAAGCTAGCTATACTGGCATATGTTACACATCCACTGTCCTACTTTTCCTGGCATAGCTGACAATACCTCACATCATCACAGTGAAATTTAAGGCTCTGTAACACTTTTTTTTTTTTTTTTTAATTGAGAGGAGTCCCCATAAATTATGATTGTCATCCACAACAAAATAGTTTCAGAGGTTCTGGGAAATGAGAGAGAGAGGATGCAACAACTTTCAGAATGGCTGCACTGCCAGAGAGGATGGATCTCAACAGAATAACCAGGACTTGTATGGTCATGTCTCAGGAGATTAGCTTTCAGTTTTTGTTCAGCTTACTCCTGTCTGAACGCAATCAAAGGTCATCTATCTGTCCATCTGCTGGTATGGAAAGGCAGTCATATTGCAGCAAGTGGATAAAGGACGCAGTGTACAGGTAGTTCCATTCTTTTCTTGTCTGCCAAGCTGCAGTCTCTTCATCTACTTAGTGTCCTACCCCATCAAAAAGCTGATCCAAAACTAGAGGCCCAGGGACTTCTACTAAAAACAGCCATCCAAGAGGTGCCACCTGATCAGAAAGGGTACTGATTTACTCCAGTTTCCTTTTAGTTTCAATAAAATCAAGAAATGTCTGACCATTATTAATTTGCATGGTGTAAACCAGCCCTTTCAATGCATATGGTGCAGTTCATCCTTCCTAGTTTGAAGGAATATGGATGTGCTTTTTGTTTTCTTCAGGATGTATACTTGAACATTAAAATTATCCATGACATTTGATAGTTCCTTAAGGAGATAGTTTTTTTTCAGTTCATGACACTGACATTTGTTCTAAGCATAACCCACACATTGTTTGCAAAGTGTGCATGTCTATAGTTGTGGCGGTCCTTTCAGTCCAAGGTTCCAAGTTCTTCCATTACTGGCTCCTTGCAACCCCTGCAGTGTAGAGTCTGGGCACCTCCTGGGACATACATCTCAAGGTTTTCTAGTCCTTGGAACTAACAGTGACTACCAGCATGCCTCACCTGGTGCCCATTCAGTTGATCATAGGCTGCACTGTAGACATTCTGACCTAACAAATTTTCCTTCCTGTAGACAAGATTCAGCATATCAAAAGCACCATTCATTGTAGTCAAATGTTGCCATTCTTAGACTTATGAATTTTGAGCTGAAGTCCACAGATGGTCTGAATACCAGTCTTTCTCCATTCTTCAGCCAGTGGACATCCTTGCCATCCAATGTCAGGACATCATGAGTATAAAGGTACATTAGCCAGCACCATCTTAGTTTCTTTGTCATGTTAATTCAATGCACAATACTGCATGCTGGCGTTGTCAGTCCATTGGTCAGCTTGAAATACCAGTCGATTCAGCTAAGTACCCCATTGGGAGCTTTCTTTGTTAATAGTATTTTGGCGGTGGTTTAATGTTTAAAAAGTCAGTGATTGTTTAGTACGTGGGGAAACAAATCACCCAAAATGACTACCACTAGTATTGCTTTTGTTCTGTTTAGAGCCTCAGCACAATGTGCCAAGCTGTCCTTTTTTGTACTAGATTTAACAGCAAGGGCTGAATCCCTCCAACTTCATGCTGAATCAGAAAAGGTTCAGTCTTTGCATGCTAGGGCATCCACCAGTTCCCAGGGTGTTGCCCAAAAAATGAAAAGACAAATGTTTAAAAAAGAAGGCAGTGCGGGAAGATGAAAACATCTCTGTTTCTAACTCCCCACCTCTTCCTAAGATTACCGACTCAGGTTGAGGTTCCTTTGAAGCCGCATGATCTGACTCCTGTTAAGCCTACGTCCATTGGTGCATCCCCTTCAGAGGTCATCAAGATTATGATCCAGTCCATACATGCCAACAGGAGATCTACATGTATTAGGTCTCAAAGCACCAAACAGGCCATAGCTTCCAATTCCAGGGTTTTGGTGACCAAGAGTGAAGGAAGTATTTCCTTATTAAGGTGAATTACCTGTGAACTAGATTGAGGTCATGGCCATCCTCTTCTAACCTGAGGTATTGTCTGCACCCCAGGCCAAGACACCCAGACCAAAAAGACAAGTTGGTTTATCCCAGTCAATACTGCCCAGATCTCATCTCTTCAACCCAGGTTCTCTGCACAGGACATAGGCTGGTGCATGATTTCATGAAGTCCAGGCAGCCCACTCTGTAGAGGAAACCTGTGCCAGAAACCTCCCTTGGGGAAAAAGGGACTCCTCCCTGATTACTCAGAAATGGAGGATGAAAAGAAAGTTGCCTGTGCAGAGGATTTTCTCCTTGACGGATTCTGATTTAGAAGACACTTTGTCCTTAACCTCACTCCCTGATGATTTATCTATTAGAGAAACGTCCCATAGAGTGAACAATCCTTTGAATGGGAGTCTATGGAATTCACCCAGGCCCAGGCTAATTATAGCCAGCTCTTGACCATCCCTGCCCCCTAGACCTCTGATGATACCTCCAGTTCACAAAGTCTTGGATGATATTTTTGCTTACATACTATAGTAGGGTGATTCCCTTCCCCCTGCCCCAAAAATTCTGATTACTTTTTAGCGTGCTTGAGTCTTGCAGGTACCTCAATGAGAATTCAGTGGCAGATTCACCTCTGGTGTCTCTGGAATCTATTAAAGGATCAGTATAGCTTTTAGTGAAAAATACCTTGCCAGATGATAGAGTAGACCTGGACCAATTTGGCAAGAATACTTAGCCAGTTCCACATGTTCAAATATCTTGCTTAGCAACCCCCAAAATCCCACCCCAACCCTATCCCCCAAATTCCTGAAAGGAAGGTTGGCCTCCTCCTTTTCCACTCAGTGGGAGCAAATCACCCAGGACAAGTAGGTACTGCAGGTGATTAGAAATATCTACTCTTTACAGTGTTGGAAATACCCATCCTTCCTAGGCAATCCCACCCCTCCAAAACAGCAAATAGAATTGATTACGTCTCTCTTAGTGTATCTGCTGCACCAGGGCCCCCTCCAACAAATCTCTTCATCAAGTGCAGCACGGGATTCTACTCACAGCTCTTCATTAGTCTAAAGAAAAGAAGGAACATGGAGGCCCATTGTGGACCATTCAGAACTCAATAAATTCATTTAAGTTACAAAATTCAAAATGGTAACACTTCAAAAATTCTACTCCCTTATTTTCTCAGGTGCTTGGATGGCAACTCTGGATTTGAAGGGCACCTACATTCATGTTTCTATCTTTCAGGAACACAGAGATTCTTCTGGTTTCAAATGAGAATCACACCACAAAATGTGTGCCTTACCATTGGCTTATCTAGTACACCCAGAGAATTTACCAAATGCCTTGCACCAGTCATTATCTTGTGCAGAACAAGAGGGGGGAAGTTTATTTGACCATATTTAGAAAATTGCCAATTCAAGCAACATCTCCAGCAGAACCTTTCAGCCATGGAAGTCGCAATGGATTGCTTTCAGAAGGTGGGCTTCATCAGTATTTAGAAGTCACAACTAATACCTAATACCAGGGTTAAATTCTTGGTCAGACCCGGTCCAACAGAAGGATTTTCTTCCAGGGACAAGGTCCCTTATGCATCTAGCCAACAACCAGACAGACAGATACATCAAGGGAATTTATAAGTGTCTGATGATTCCTTTGGCGAAAATTGCATATGAAGCTGCAGTGCTTCCTAAAAAGTTGCTGGTACTATCATTAGCAATCTCTAGAAATGTCAAAACTTTTCCTACAGTGCTGGAAGAAAGAAATTCTGTGGTCAATGGAGATTATCAAAGCCAACCCTGGAGCCCCCTTCCAACTCCCAGAAATGGTTCAAACCCTAACAACAGATTGCTCTGACATGGCTTGGGAGCACAACTATTTGACATTTGTTTACTGGGAAATTCTAACTGGGTACAATCCCATTTTCAGTGGAGGCCCAGGGAGAGAAGCTCTACAGTACAATTTAAACAGAATTACAAATCAACATTGGTTACAAAGACTGACAATCACGTAGGAGTACAATTTGTGGATACAATAAAAGAAGAATATAAGAAAATGTAAAGCAAGCAATAAAGGTGAACATTCATATAGAAGATAAAAGAGCGTTCCTAATATGTATGTATGGGAGGGTGACCTAATGGTTAAGGTGTTTGCCTTACAAACACAAGTTGCAGGGTTTGATTCTCACAAGGTATAATTGGCTAGGCTTAAAATGGCTCGCAAGGGTGGTTAACTTAGTGCTACTCTATGAACTTATGTATGAACATAACACATGAAAAATATATTACAGAATAAGTTATAAGTCATAAAAACTATATACACTTTCTGGCAAGAGACTTGGTTAGTAAATTTCAGTCATAATTTCTAGGATAGATAAAGGTTAGTTTGAGTAGAGAAGGAACATTAGAAGGTTAAGGAATTATAGAAAGGCTAGAAAGTAGGTAATGTGGGAAGAGAAGTAGGATAGATCAAGAAAAATTCTAAGACTGGGGAGAAAGGAATGAAAAAAAAGTACTAAGATGGCATGAAGCATAGGCAGATCCAACTATTGGATAGATGTTCTTTCAGCCTAGACTTGAAGGAATAGTAGAGTACAAGTCTGATTGATTCTGGAATGCTATTCCATGGTTTGGCAACTCGGTGAGAGTGCAGACTAACACTGTTAGATTTTTGAGGTTTGTAAATAGATTGTAGATACTTGTGAGAAGAGCATAGGTCATGAGATGAAATATAGTGTTGAGGTAGTGATGATGTAGTTTGTGAAAATGAGTTGTAGTACACTATTTTGTGTGTTAGTTAATTAAAGGTGAGAAGGTGGGGTAGTTTGAGCCAGTTTAGGGATTCGAGAGCAGAGCAATGATGAGTATTGGGCTTTGGCTGTAGCAAATTTAGCTATTTTATTATAACATTGGTTAAGTTTTGCTTTGAGGGAAGAGTGAAGATTGGTTAGAATAGATGAAGCGTATATGGGGGGGGGGGTAAGAGATAGGTGGTGGCAAGGTTTACTCATATAAAGTTGAAGATGAATTTTTTAGCCCTATACATCATGCCCAATTTTTGATTCTTTTTTTATGTTGTTTCTGATATGCAGGTCAAATTTAAGATTGTTGTCAGTAGTTGCACCTAACAGTTGTGTGTGTGAAACCACATTGATTGAAGTACTGTTCAGAGAAGTAATAGCAAAGTTAGAAGTATCTGAAGAAAATTGTAAAAATAGTGCAAGTTTATTTTTTGGGGGTTAAGTAGATGGTTGTCTGTGAGCCAAGACTCAATGGAATTGAATGCTTCTTGAATTAAGCTCTGTAGATGGGAAAGTTTCCTGGCAGAACAGATTAATGTCAAATTGTCAGCATATTAAATTAGGGTGGCTTGCTTGTTGGCAGTATTAAGATGGCTAATAAAAATGTTGAAAAGGAGTGGACCTAGTATTGTGCCTTGGGAGTACCCCAGTGCTGACTGGCAAGTAAGGAGACAAGTTAGAGTTCCATTTGACAGATTGACATTTGTTAGAGAGATAGCTAGTGAACCATTGTAAGAATGTTTCAGCTAAGCCCAGAAGAGATAGTTGGGATAGGAGTTTGGGGTGGGAGACAGTATCAGAGACTTTGGATAGATCTAAGAACAGAGAAAAGAGAAAGTTTCCTGCGTCATGGGCTTTGTTGATAGTGTCAGTAAAGGAAAATAGAGCAGTGATAGTGCTGTTTGCTGGTCTGAATCCATGTTGGGTAGGAAAGTGAAGATTATTATCAAGAAGGTATTGAAGTTGTTTATGGATATATTTTTCTAGAAGTTTTGATAGTGGTGAAAGAACAGCAATTGGCCTAATCTTAGAAATTTCTGTGGAGGTGCCACCTTTGTGGAGGAAAAGGATGAAGGATTTTTTTTCCATGGGTGGGGGGGGGGGGTAAGCTTCCCTGATATATCTATTAATGATTATGGAGACTGCGTAGATAATTGAGTCAGCAACTATTTTAGGAACTCATAAGGAAGATTGTCTGAAGAGGGGGAACACAGCCTGTGCTTGCACAAGAGGGATTTGATGAAGGAAGTGGAAACTGGTTGAGGGGAAAATGTGGAGTGACGGGTAATAGCAGGCTGAGAGAAAGTAGAAGTGTTGGAAGGAATTTGGTAGTGATGGAAGCTATGCTATCAATGAAGTAAGAGTTAAATTGAGATGCTATGTCAGGGGAGGTATTATCACAGGAGGGTGAGGGGGAGGACTGACTTCCTGGGTGTAGGATTTTTTTGATAGTGTGCAGAAGGTTTTTGGACTGGATATGGGCTGATCCTGCAGCTTTGCATGGAATTTTTTTCTCTAACCTGTTTCTTTACAAGCTTATGCAGCATTTTGAAATAATGTAAATTATGAGTCTTCTGTTTTAGGTAAGTTGTCCTAACCTTGCCTCTTTTTTTTGCATGAATGATCTGGTATTGACAGAAAGCCAAGGAGTTTAGTTGGTTTTTACTTTTTTTCCTTCTAGTGGGAGCTAAACTGTCTAAGGTATTAGGAATGTAGAGTTAAATTGTTCAACAGCTTCATCTAGTGGTAAGTATTTTAGAAAGGACCAACTAATGGAATTTAATACATCTGTAAAGGCCTGCTGGTCAAATTTGGATAGGTTTTGTATCGTCTTTTAGGTACGTTGTCTGCATGAATGAGAGATAAGTCTAGTTATGTGGATGGGGCGGTGATCACTGGTAGAGGCTAGAAGTATTTTGGATATAGCAAAATTGCTAGGATATGAGACTGAAATCCAATCAATAATTGATCTATTTTGGTTTGTGGAACTGGTAAAGGCTGGGTGAATAATTAGTTGAGAAAATCCAAATAGGTTTATGCTATCTGTGAGAAATTCTAAGTTAAGTTTCTGACAGTCAGTGTTGACATTGCTTAATATTACTGTTACTAGAGAGAGATTTTTTGACGGTCATGATAGGATACTTTCCAGAGTTGTTACGTTATTGCCAGGGGATATGTATAAAGCTGTAATGCAGAAACTTTTATTGTTTAATTTAAGGTAGGTGATCAGCAGTTCAGCTTTGTCAAAGGGGGGTATGGACTGGTTGTTAGGGGCTAAGGAGATAGAATCGGGATATATTACTGCAACACCGCCTCCTTTTCTTTCAAGTCGATTAGCTTTGAACATATTAAAGCCAGGAGGAAGTACTTTGGTATTTTTTGTGTGTAGGTTAAGCCAGGTTTCTGTGATTACTTGTATATCAGAAGGTTGTGCAGTTATCCAAGCATGCAACGCAAAGATTTTTTTGCACATGCTGTATGTGATTAGTGAGATAAATTTAAGCATATTTCATGAACATGGAATATGGGTTGATGATGGGAGTTGAGTGATGTTGGGACCAGGGTTAGGGTGGATGTCACCACAGAGCTGGTGGAATTTCAGGATTGTATAGTAAAAGGAAGATTTAATTTTGATTAAATTGTCAGTAATTTTAATGTTAAACAGGTACAGTTGTATCTGAAACAGTTTAAGTGAAAAGAATAATATATAGTCTGTGTAAAAGAGATGAGCAGTGATGAGTAGGAAGTAGTGATTTGTGATGCTCTTCTATTCACTTGTTGCAGTATTCTTCACTTGAGGGTGAATACTCCACCAGATGGTGCCCCGATGTCGGCCAATATACAAAAGACTTTTTTCACCACTGTAGAGTATGTGGTACATCTGGTGTTGCCTGCGGTTGTACCTCAGCCATAAAATGGATGTACACATGTACCATCCTCTGAACTTTTCTGCTGCCAGGCAGAAAGTCAGCTGCTGAACGTCGGTCTTGCAGTTTTCAGCAATTTCATCATCGTCTTCTCGGATAAGTGCTGCATTGGGGAATTTCTTTGTTCTTTTTGTTATATTGTCCAGGAAGGGCAAATGCTAATGTGGAAGACAAATTCCACGTAAGGACAGTCATACCCAGTGTCTGTTCTGCCTAGGCCCCAATCACGACCATAGGTCTTGTAGTATCTCCCAGTCCTTTGTTCCAAAGACTCTTAGAAGCAGGCTTAATTTCTTAGCTTTGTACTTGGAAAATCAACGTTTAACGTTGCCAACTAAATATATGGAGGGCGCCCTGGGATCTGATACCAAGCCTGTGAAGCATAAGGCCAAAACAGCTAGGCCTACTCCTTCAGCTGCATCTTTGCCATCCAACCTCCCTCCCAAGGTGTTCATTAACCTGGAGGTATGTGGGAACTCTGGCTTGGAGTCGCAGTCCAAACCCACTTCTGAGGTCACCTTGCCATCAGCCACAAGCATGTCGCTAGAGTTTGAGCAGACGTCTGATTTGGATGTCAAGAAGAACCAAGGAGGATCCTAGGGGATTTGCTTCCAGCTCTGCACCCAAAGTCCCGGAGTCTGAGCCATCCAACACTAGGCCAAAGACTGGCCCTCTAACGCTTTGAAAAATAGTGTCTCCAGCTTCCAGCTAAGTAAAAGCAAAAGACAAAACATTTATCCACTACTACAGAGACCTCTTCTGAATGGTAGGCCTTCTACCAAAGTCTTTTCCAGGCCTTCATGGCCCTTAAACAGACTTATGCAGTATTCCCCTCCCCAGGCCTTTAATCCTCACAGAAAAGGTTTAGGGAGTCTGAATCATCAGAGGGTACCTCTTCTAATGAAAAGGAATCCTTAGAATTTGATGTTATCCCTCTCATTCTGCTTTACTGATGGGTTATAGATCCAATCCTTGGATCTAACTTGGCCACCTTCAACAGACTTTAGCTTCCAGGCCCGAGCTCCTCTCTTACTCATAATCCTCTGCCCCATGCTCTATCTCCTCAGATCTCATTTGCCTCCAGTGCAGACAGATGCATTCTCCAGGGCTCCGAGTTTCTTGTCAGTTAAGTGAAGTTTTGTTCTTAAAAAAAATAAAAAAAAACTTCATATCATTATAGCTTTATAGCTTTTCTTCATTTTAGGATTGGTTGTCTTTGGGCATATTATAATTTATCTTCATGGATATGCCAACTAGATTTAAGAGGTACGCTGAGTGCGATAGGAGAATACCACACTCAGATGCACATGACAAATGTGTTTATTGTTTGGGGGCTGCCCATTTGGATTCCCAGTGCAAGATCTGTGAGGGTTTCAATCCTGGGGCAGTCCAGGAATGTAGAAATAAGTTAATTTTAAAAGGGCTTCTGCCCACTCAACTTTCTTCTCCAGGGGCTCAAATCCCCCTTAAGGACATGCAAGGCTCTGAGGCAAAAAAGAAAGACTAGGTAAAAAGACCTACACTTCACCAATCCTATCTTTCAGGGCTATAAACTACCAGGCACACCTGACTAAATGTTCTCTAGAATTATTGTTTCTGCCTACTGCTGCCCTCTCAGACCTCCCAGAGTCAGAGGGGAAAACCTTAGCCCTGTCCCGGTTAGGAGCAGCTTCCCAAGTGGTTAAGCATTCCATAAAATGCCACTATGAAGCTTCTGAAACCTTTGCTAGGGCAGCTGCCACGGGGCCTGTTATGAGAAGATTTTCCTTACTCAGACTTCAACCACTTCAGGATGATTTCAAAGCCAAACTTATGGGTGCCCCTCTAGATAACTCTTCTGTGTTTGGGCCAGCTACTGCGAATCTTTTCAAGTCCCTACAATAAAAGTCCAAGGAACTTGAGGAGTTTAAACACCTCCTAGTTTCACCAGTGACAAGGTTCCATAGGAACTTTCCTTCAAAACCTTTGTCCATAGCCAATCCCAGCACCAGACCAGTAAATCTTCAAGGGAAGGAAAAAAGACCTCACAAGACCAGGCCTCCTCAGAATCCTCTTCGACAAAAGCAGCCCTTTCCAGACAGCAGGGAGTCTGTGACTACCCTGCCTCTGTTCCCCCTCATCTCCCTCTGCCTCTCCAGAGCTCTTGGGGTGTGGGAAGTCATTACCCAAGACAATTTGGTCCTTTCTATCATAAGAAGCAGATATTTCATGGTCTGGCACTCCATCCCCTCCTTCTGGGGTATCCCACAACCCCCCCCCCCCCATATCAGCTCCATCTCTACCCTGACCTCCTTTCAGATCTGTACTTACAGGGCTCCATTCAAAAAGTCCCTGCCAATTCCAAGGGAAAAGGATTATATTCAAGGATGTTCATGGTTCCCAGAAAGGATGGTCTCTGGAGGCCAATTCTGGATTTGTTTCACCTCAACACATTTTTAAAGGTCCCTTCTTTCAAAATGCTTATCCTCTAGACCCTTTTCCTCTGCTCCTTCCTCAGGGTTTCATGGTATCTCTGGAGATAAATGATGCCTACCTCCACATCCCAATTTACCCAAATTACAAGAAATATATGCATTTTTATGTGTGCTCCTGGCATTTTCAATTCTCTGCCTTGCTCTTTGGTCTCTCTACAGCTCCAAGAGTTTTCACCAAATGCTTGGCTCCAGTCATCACCCATTGCAGGCTACGAGGAATCCAGATATTCCCATACCTGCACGACCTACTCTTGCAGGCCCCGAGCCCACAAATCCTGCAACACAATCTCCAAACCACCATTTCCCTGCTGGGAAATTTGCAGTTCACAATAAACTACAAAAAATCTACACCCTTTCCAACCCAGGACCACGTTTTCCTTGGGTGCCTAATTCAGACAGGCATAGTAAGAGTATCTCTACTGCCACAAAGAACAGTGGACCTTCACTCTTACTTCCTGTCTCTTCTGCATCTACACCACACGACCGTCAGGGAATCTCGAGAACGCTCCTGTGGTTTCTCAGATCTCTCTGGACATTACGTTCCAAGTCCTCTGGCATGGAAAGTAGATGCCCTCTCATTCTCATGGAAGAGGATGTTTCTCTATGCATTCCCTGTCCTTCCTCCAATACCAAAATTCCCACTCAAAATTAGGTAGGCCATCAAAAATCTTGCTGGTGACCCCCTTTTGGCCAAGACAGCACTAGTTTCCCCTTCTCCTCCAGTTAGCCTAGGGCAATCACCACAAGTTACCCCACAGAGTGGACCTTCTCACACACAACAAAGGATCCTGTGTTCACCCTCGCCTATTTACTCTTCAATTGACTGTGTGGGTGATAAGATTCTAATTCCTTTCAGACATCATTTCTCCGAAGATGTGCTCATGGTTTTGCAGGAGGCCAGAAAACCAGACACTAAAAAATCGTATGTTTCCAAATGGAAAAGGTTTTCATTATGGTGCCAATCAAAGGATCTGAATCCATTAACCGTGGATATTCCAGAGGTTTTATCCTACCTGTGTGAGTTGCTCAGTGCTGGCTTGGCTTATTCATCAGTCAAAGCCCATGTCAACCATATCTGCCTGTCTGCCCTTATCTCCCCCCTCGCCTCCAGACTCAAGGTGAAGCAGTCCCTTAAAGGCGTCCTCCACATTAGACCTCCCATGGTACCCACCCATCCTTACTGGGACCTCAACTTTGTACTGAAAAACTGACTCTGCCCCCATTTGAACCAGCAGTGTCTGCCTCCCTCAAGTATTGCACCTGGAAAATGGTCTTGCTGGTCACCTTGACTTCAGCTAGAAGGAAGTCAGAACTCCAAGCCCTTATAGCTATTCCCCCATTTCTAGTCTTCCATAAGGACAGGGTGTCCCTGAGGACCAACCCATTCTTTATGCCGAAAGTGGTTAATGAACTCTCTCTCTCAACCAATCCATCCAACTCCCACCCTTCTTCCCCACCCCGCAAAACCACAATGAGAGGATCCTACATTCCTTGGACATCCACAGACAACTGAGGTTCTATCTGAACAAGTCTAAACCCTTAAGGAAATCTGACCAGCTGTTCACTAATTTCCATCCGAGGCCACTGGGTCTCCCTGCTTCTAAGCAGAACATATTCTGGATTTCCAAAACCATCTCCTTCTGCTACACTAACCATGGCAGAACTCATTCCTCCCCTGTAAAAGCCCACTCTACCAGAGCCATGGCTTCTTCCAAGGCCTTCTTCAAAGGCCTGGGTAACTGTGGCATTCTTGAGGCAGCTACCTGGTCTACCATTCATGCCTTCACCAAACATTGCAAACTGGATACTGTCCAGATCCAGAACTGGCTTAGCCATTGCTATTCTCCATGCCTTCATTGCAAGCTTCACTGTTACTGCCCCTCCCTTTCCTCTTGAGCTTTGGCATTCTCCCTCAAGTGAAGAATACTGCAGCAAGTAAACAGAAGGAGCTAGAAAAGTTGTGTAAAATCCTACCATAACCATAGATGTCCTTCTCTTCACTGCTGTACTATTCTATCCCTCCCATCTTCACCACTGGGCTCTTGTCTTTCCTGGATACTCGTACCACTTCTTCCTTAGGCCGCCTTTCCTCCTGGCGCATTCAGTTCTGAGGATGGTATGTGCATATGTCCTACATTGGCAAAAAAGTATTTTGTATACTGGCCAGAGTCCGGGCACCATCTGGCAGGGATATCCTTCCCTCAAGTTAAGAATATTGCAGCAGGGAAGAGAAGGACATCTATGGTTATAAGATTTTGCACAACTTTTCTTTATTGGTGTAAGAGGTAGTGTCTGTAGGAGAGCTTAGCATAGTTCGGATAGGGACTAGATCTGATAAAAGTGAAGAGAGGGAGAAGAGCATTAGTGATAGGAGAATAAGGAGAATCATTTTAAATTAAGGATTATAAGTGAGGTAATCATAAAAACTGCCTATGTGGATAACTGGAGGAAAGTAGTAAAGTTTGTAGAAATGAAGGAAGGGGAGTAGTATGTAGATAGCATGCTAGTGTAATAGTAATAGAAATATGTTGAGAGATAAAGTGTATGGATGAGGAGGGCGGAGCTAACAGAAGAAGGGCTGTGGTGTGGTTAGGTTTAAATTTAGAGGTAGTGGAGGTGTGTGGGATTTGGGGACAAGGTAGGGGAGCAAAGTGAGTCCGGAGGGTGAACTGAGCAGGATGACACCCCAAAGATGAGAATCTTCAGGTAACTACTCAGAAAAAAATCTATCAGTGAAACAGCAACAAATCTATTTAAAACACTTGTTATGGGGGCAGTTAAGTATTGGTACAGTAGTAGGGTATAAAAGGTTACATACACAGCATTAAAGAATATAAGTTTAAGGTCATTTTGTACTCCTTAACTAAGCACAGTGGAATTAGAAACTGCTGCAAGTTTGTTTGTGTCTTTCGGCTTTTCCTGGTTAGGGGTCGCCACAGCGGAACTTCGGTCCGCTAATGATTGTTAGTTGATTTTTACATACCGGCTTGCCAGGCCTGATGCACAACCTACAACGAAGGTACGCCCATTCACGCATGTCTCCACGCAGAAGATGCTCTAGCTGAGAATTGAACCGGACAGCGTCTTACTGTGAGGCGACAATGCTACCGCAGCACCACCACCGTGGGTCTAAACTGCTGCAAGTACAATTCTTAATTAAATTAAGCTGGTAGGGGGATAGCAGCACTTGGGGGGTTGTGTGTGCACACTATATAGATTACAAGTGTAAAAAACACATAATATTAAAACAACTATTCAAGCCAAAAAACATTGAATATTGAATAGCCAATTAATAGGAAAAAACGTTATACATGCTTTTTTATTTATAATGCATTTTGGCAGGTTTGCAGTAAGCTTTCAACTGATTTGTTTTTTTTTTTATTTTCTGTTGTTTTATATTTTATTCTAGTGAAAAAGTGCATGATTCTGCTATTTCTGCGGCAAGGACATCTTAGAATCCAAGGGGCATATAAGAGACACCAGGCAGCCAGCTTATTAATGTAAATGATGTGATGGCAATTATTTTGCCTTTGAAAGCTTTCCAAGAAAGACTTGTACCAGGACAGGTGAAAAAATATTCAATGACAAAATTATAGTGATGTGGTATATAAACAAATTGGGAGGAACTAATTCTTACTACTTGTGTAAATTAGCAATGTAGCTATGGCTTTTAGTTCAGAAACTAGGCTTACTGTAGCTACATACATACTTGGTCAGAACAGCTTGATGGCAGACAGTCTGAGCAAGATCCCTCCTTGTCTACAGTGAATGGATACTTAAAAAGGAACTTTTCCTGGACCTGATGAAAAATAGTGTGTGCCAGATATAGATGTTTTTACTACCCAGAAAAAGACATATCACCAAGTTCTGTTCAAGGTCTCCCCAGAGAGAGGCATGCAGAGAGATACCTTTTCCTTCAACTGGACAGACCACTTTCTCAGATACCCCTTATCCTCAGGGTATTGCAAAAAGTGAGTACAGAGGGGCTAAGATTGATACTGTTTGCCTCCTTACTGGCACAGACAGCACTGGTTCTCCATAACCCTCAAAGAAAGAATTATGACACTCCCCCTCTTCACAGACCTGCTATCCTTAAAGGAGGAGTCTATCATTCACCCCATCTGAAGATCCTCAAATTGACATCTTGGATGATTGATTACTGATTCTGTCTGGGCCATCTTTTACAGAGGATATATTATCAATACTAAAGAAAACTAGAAAACAGAGCACCAGAAAAATCCTAAATAACATAATTGAAAAGGTTTTCTGCTGGTGCAAGCCTAAAGGTATCCTTCCCAACTAAGCAACCTTGGAACAAGTAATATCCTGTACAAAGAGGAATTTTTCTTATTCTATTTTAAAAGTGCATACTTCTGCTATTTCTGCCTGCCTTCTCCTGTCCCCTCCTGCATGAAGCAATTCCTAAAAGGGCCTTACATGCCAACCAGATGAAAACTATCAAGGTCACCCTTTGAGTCAACAGCCCCAGCACCACTCGGATTGTTTGCTTGGAAAACAGCCCTGTTGCTGGTACTCACCTCAGCCAGACGTACATCTGAACTGCAAACTCTGATGTGCAAAGAGCTCTTCATTTTTTATAGGAACAGGATAACCTTGAAAATGAGTCCTTCTTTCTTGCCCTAGGTGGTATTTGACATCTTGTTGAGCCAAGCTATTCATTACTCTGTTTTCTTTCCCAGTCCACAGAATGAGGGGAAAGGATTCTACACTCCTTGGATGTACATAGGCAAAGTACAGTTGTGTACACTTACCATAAATGTAGATGTTAGAGTGTATTCACTGTTGCAGTCATTACATTTGGGTTATCTGCTTGCAGGTAGCCCTCAGTCGGCCTGATTTTCAAAGTTTTGGGTCCTGCATCGGTTGCTGCTCATCTTCCACGACGTCAGGTAGTCAGGGGTATAAAGCATGCAGCCAAAGCCATTGCATCAGTTTTTCTTGCCCCATGTCCCCATAATGGGAAGAAGCAATTATATACAAGGTTACACCTACAACAAACTGCAAATGCACCAAAAAGCTTTAAGCATAGTAAACAAGAGTAGAGGTATAGTCAATAGAAGTAAGGGCTGGAGGAAGGGTAACCAGGACTGCAACAGTGAATACACTGAAACATCTACATTTATGGTAAGTGTACACAACTGTACTATGTTCTTTATGTTTCACTGTTGCAGTCATTACATTTGGGTAGATTCCAAAAGCTAAGGAAGGGAGGAGGCAATTCGATAGCATTAGGACCAACTATAAGGCCCTGCAAGACTGCAGTGGCAAAACTAGCTCTGTATTTTGAAAACATTGTTAAGTGGTAATGCTTGGTGAAGGTATGTACAGAACTCCAGGTAGCAGCTTCTAGGATGTCCCTGGTAGGGACACCTCTGAGAAAGGCTGTAGAGGTAGATGCTGCCCTGGTGGAATGTGGTCTTATTCCCTTTGGGGTAGGTTTTCCATGATGCTTATAGCAGAAATGAATGCAGTGGCCTATCCACTTAGAAATGGTTTGCTTTGAAATGGCCTTCCCCTCTGCCTCTGCAGCAAATGCAGCCAGCAGCTGTTCACATTTCTTGAGAGGCTTAGTCTGTCCAAGTAAAATCTAAGTTGCCTGTACACATCCAAGGAGTGCAGTAGTCATTCCTCTTTGTTCTGTGGATTAGAAAAGAGGGTTGGCAAATGAATGGACTGATTAAGAGCCACACTGGATACCACCTTGGGCAAAAAGGAGGGATTGGTCCTGAGGGACACCCTGTCCACATGAAAGATAATGAAAGGCTCCACTGCCATGAGGGCCTGTAATTCAGGCACCCTTCTTGCTGAAGTGATGGCTAGAAGGAAGGCTGTTTTCCAAGAAAGGAATTTCAACTCTGCATTTGCAGCTGGCTCAAAGGGAGGTAGAGTGAGCTTTTCCAATACAAAGTTAAGGTCCCAGGCTGAAGTAGGGGCTCTCTTGGGTGGTCTTAAGTTTGGCCCCTCAGGAATTGCTTCAGCAGTGGATGAGAGAAGAGGTGTGGCTCTGTATTATAATGAGCTGAAATGGCTGAGGCATGAATTTTGATGGAAGAAAAGGAAAGGCCCTTTGAAGCATCTCAGTTAAGTATTGAAGAATGTGCGGTAAATTGGCCACTGTTGTCCACCCCCTGAGTTTGGTTCCAGGAACAGAATCTTTTTCATTTTTCAGCATAGGATTTTCTAGTACTAGGCCTCCTTGCCTCCAGAATGACATCCATCACTTGCTTACTGAGGGGTGGTAATGGAGAGATCATGTAGCTAGCCAGGCTGCAAGAATCAGGGTTTGAAGCTGTGGGTGCAGAATCTGGCCCTCCTGCTGGGACAGCAGGATAGGGGTCTGAGGCAGATGCCATGGTTCCTGAAGAGACTCACTGTGCAGGAGGGGGTACCAGTGTTGGCATGGCCAGTCTGGTGCAATAAGTAGTGTCCTTGGTTTGTCCTGTTTGATCTTTAGTAGCACTTTGGAGAGGGAGGCAGAGGGGGAAAGGCATAAACTGATAGGTTTTTCCAGGTGAAGGACAGGGCATCTACTTTCCAAGCTTGTCTGTGGGGGGGTCCTTGTGCAGAATTTGTCCAATTGGTAGTTCTGAGGGGAGGCAAACAGGTCTATCTCTGGGCTCCCCCATTTGTTTCTCAAATGTTGAATATCTTTGGTTCCAATTTCCACTCATGTGGGTCCATGAGATTTCTGCTTAGGTCATCTGCCAGTGTATTTAGCTTGCCTGGCAGGAACTGAGCTTGCAGGTGCACTTGGTAGCTCAAGGCTGTGTCCCACAGAGCCATGGCTAGTCTGCAGAGAGGGTATGAGCTGGTTCCCCCCTACTTGTTTATGTACCACATAACAGTGGTGTTGTCTGTCTTTACCAATAATTGTCCTGGAAGAATGTGGTCCTTGAAGGCTGTCAGAGCATTCTGTACAGCTAACATTTCTTTTTGATTGAAATGCAGGTGCATTTGACTCGGGTTCCATTTGCTCTGAATGCACTGCCCTGCCAAGTGAGCCCCCATGCGTAGTCTGATGCATCTGTTGTTAGGGTTTGGGCGGCAGGGGGTAGAGTGAATGGCAGTTCCTTGTTGTGGTGGCAGGCCTCTGCCCACCAAAGGAACTCTGTCCTTAAGCAAGGAATGATAGGAATCATTGATTCTAGGTCCTGAGAATGTTGATACCATAGGCTTTTTAGATACCATTATAGTTTCCTCATATGCAGTCTTGCATATGGAATTAGTAGAATGCAAGAGGCCATGAACCCCAGGGCTTGCAGTATTTTCCTTGCAGATAGCTGGGTCTTTATGGCCAGTAGTTTGAAGTAGGCTGTCAAATGAACTTGTTTCTCTGGCGTGAGGTAGGCCATCTGGAAAGTTGTATTCAAGCTTGCTCCCAGGAATACAATTTGTTGGCAGGGTACTAGATGTGATTTCTTTTTGTTTATGGTGTACCCCAGAGAAGTTAGTAATTTCTTTACAAATCCCAGATGATTTAATAGTATGTCCTCACTTTCTGCCTGAATTAGACAATCATCCAGGTATGGGTATATTTGAATATTTCTTTGCCTGCAAAATGCAATGACTGTAGCTAGGCACTTTGTGAATACCCTGGGTGCAGTATATAAGCCAAAGGGAAGTGCAGAGAACTGTTAGTGCATGTAGCCTGCTCTGAAGCATAGGTATCTTCTGCAAGATTCCCTTATTGGGATGTGCAGGTAGGCTTCCTTTAAGTCCAGTGTTGCCAACCAGGCATTGTTGCATAGCATGGGAAGCAGCTGATGAAGAGTTAGCATTTTGAATTTTGGGATTACCAAAAAGTGTTTAGGATAGACAGGTCCAGGATAGGACGCCAGGAATTGTCTTTTCTGGGTACCAGGAAAAGTCTTGAGTAAAAACCTTGCCCCCATTCCTCTTCTGGGACAGGTTGAATGGTCCTGATGCTTAGAAGAGAGAAAACCTGCTTTTGAGCCTCTGCCCACTGATTTGGAGGTAGGTCTGGCCAACCGTTTGGGGCTGGTAAGGAGTGGAAGTGGAATCTGTGTTCTTGGGAAACTATATTTAAAACCCATTTGTCTTGGGTAGTGAATTCCCAGTTTTTTGTATGCAGTGCGATCTTTCCCCCTAAATGAACGGTCAGTTGAGCAGGGCTTGGAAGGTTTAAAGTTAAGCCATTGTGACAGTTTACTATAGGGGGTGTCTTACTACTCCCAGCTTTAGAAGTGGAAGACCCCCACTGCTTAGGCCTGTGAATACCTTGAGACTGAAGCCTGGGTGGTCTGCTGGTTCTGGGTTTGGACTGAGAAGGCCTGGAAGAGGCAGGAAAGGACCAATTCTTAGAAGGCCAGTGCCTACTAAATCTGGGAGGCTGTACTTGCAGGAAATCTTTAACAGTTTGCATAGATTTAGCTTTTTCCTCCATTTTTTAAGTACTTCTGCTTTGTTGCCAAACAGGCGGTCTTGGTTTAAGGGAACATATAGTAATTTAGCTTTAACATGATCTGGCAAAGATTGCTCCTTAAGCCAAGCATGCCTTCTAAGTACAGACCCAGTGATAGCAGCCCTGCAAGATGCCTCTAATGAATCAAAACCACATTGCAAAGTATGTTTTCCAACTTGTTCAGCAGAATGCATTAAATCCTGTAATTCTTTATTTTCAGCACAGTCAAGAATCAACATCATTTTCTGTTTAAGCAGTCCAATAATATGCTGCTGATACTTTAACATATGAAACTGGCAGTTTAAGACCCTAATGGTCAAAGTTGCAGAAGTGTATGCCTTCTTACCCCATCTGTCCAGGGCCCTGGAATCTCTATCAGAGGGGGTAGGATTTTTGGTAGTAGTAGCCTTAATGCCTTTGGGTCCCTGGGAAATGGTCTCAGGATCCGCAGTAGGATTCTTAAAGAGGAACTTGTGAGAGTCAGGTACTCTGTAATACCTGTCAGGTTTTCTAGGAGCCGAAGGTAAAGTGTCAGGGGCCAGGCTAGATTCCAAGAAAGCATCATCTACAATGTCCAGTACAGAAAGGATAGCTAAAGGCCTGTGTTGAGGTAGGAGTAAGAATTCCCTAAGCCTCTTTTTGGAGTCAGAGTAATCCTGTCTTTCCCAGTGGAAATGCTCCCTAACACATGATCCTCAGAATGTCTTTACCACCAGTCTGAACTCTTACTTTTTTGAATTCAGTCTGTGACGTTCATCACTTTGTTTCTGCTACTGAGTTTATGGCAGGTAGGTACCCTCATGGGGACTTTTCCTTCCTTTTTTTGGGGGGTTATCATTTTACATGTCATCCAGAAAGTGGAAGTGTGAGTCAGGTTTCCTATAAAGATAGACATGACAAGTGCTCTTTCTGCCTAGGAGCATACCATGATTGTGCCATTTGTCAGGCTTTTGTACTCAAGACACTTCATAGTAATTTGTTCTTTCTTTCTGTTTACCTTGAGAACCAACATCTGAAGTTGCTAGCTGAGGGATGAACCTATGGCTTCTGAATCTGCTTGCCTGAATGTTCAGCTACCTCTTAAGAAGAAATCCAAAATGGTATGTTTGCAAGCTTCTGGTGTCCACCCTCTGCCAGATGTCTCCATCAAGTTGGATGAAGAACCCTAGGACCGTCCTATTCTGACACCAACAAAAGTTTCACTTATCATGAACCAGTTGGAGGCTAATATGTTGTTGATTACCCACAAGTACACTGATGCTGAACATACGTCTGCTGCAGACAAGGAGGAGAAGGAGCCATGGCTGATTATATCAGAAGGACCTGGGAGGATTCCTCAGATACTTGTTAAGGAGGAAGTCCCTGGTTCTCTTATTGAAATTAGGCATGGTTCTGATCCCCCACTAAGCTTGTTAGGGCTGAAGTTTCTTTCAAGAAATAAAACAGAAGTCTAAACTTGTAGCTCCTATGGCCAAAGTTTCCCATAAATTGTGGCAGGATTTTACTCAGGGTTTTTTTTCAAAGCCCTTATGGCCTTAAAGCTCTCCCAATGGTTTCCCATCCCTTCTGATGTTCCTTTTTCTTCTACTCGCTCTAAATGGATTAAGGAGTCTGGCTTTTCTAATGAAAATGTGAATATGGACTCATGGGAAGAATCCCCTGTCATATTGTTCTCAAATTTTTTTCCCCTCTTGCTTTGAAGTTGGAGGATGATGACAGTCTCTCTTAATTCTCTTATTGAGGAGCTTTCTTTTGGGGACATAGAATGATGGAGCACTTTCAGTGGCAATATTCTGAACTGCCTGAGGTCCAAAAGAGGTATCATGACCTCTTACAAAGGGAATCTCCCTATTCTTCTGCAGTACTGCCTATGTTAGAAGACCTTTTAGATACCTTTTCTTCTTCTTTACAGGCTCCCAAGTCACAGCTCACTGCTCCTAAGAAATCTGACAGATTTTATAAGGTACCTGAGGCTCAGAAGTTCTTATATAAGAATCCTTTCTCTGACCTTGCTGTCATTTCTCTTTCTACTGTCTTCTAAACTTTTCACCTCTTACGAGTACAAGGACTGTAGGGCTATGGACAAGTATGGTAAAAAAGTATATACCTTGGCCTCCCTGGCTTTCAGAGACATTAACTATTGGGCCAATTATGACTAGGTATGTGGTGGCTATTCTGTCTAAGCTTGGTGGTGTTTTGACTGACATGCCTGACTCCAATGCTAAGACTTCTGCCATTTCTTTATTAAGCTCCACTTCTCAGGTGGCTTGCAGTTCTTCTAATGCAGCTGCAACAGTGTCCATTTTAAGCAGATAATACTAACTTAGATTACAGTCTCTCCTTGATGATATAAAGGCCAAATTACTGAATTCTCCCTTGAAGAGTCAGAATCTGTTTGGCTCTGCTTACGAAGAACTTTTTAATACCTTAACATCTTAACCTTATGAGAAGGTTATGCAGGACCACACAGATTTTCTTTCCTCCATTCTTATGTTTCACAGGAATTACGCTTCTAAGTCCACCTTTGTGTGTAGGCAGCGGAAACATCCCTTGATGGGTAAGAGATCTTTTAAAAGGGTGTTTCCTGATAAGCCTGCACAGGAATCTAGAGGTCAGAATCCCTCTTTACCTTACAAATCTGCTACTATTTGACATCCATCCTTCCCTGCCCCTCAGCCAGATTCCTTTTTCCCTTCACTTAACTCTGTCTTTCCCATCTGGCAATAAATCCTCATGGATTTCTGGGTTCTTTCTATAATTCAAAGTAGTAACTTCATAGTTTGGAAATCCCTTCCATCTTTTTTCTGGGATTTCTCAATCTCCACTTTGCCAGCTGCCTCACTTTCCTCTTATTTTTTCCAGAACTTTTAGCTCAGAGAGCCATTCAGCCTCTTCCATCCTCCCAGAGAGGCACAACATTTTTATTCCAGAATATTCTTATTTTTCCAAAAGCAGAGAGATTATGGTGAAATGGGGCCCAAGGCAGTGTAATAGACCAGGAGCAGACATTCCAGTGCTCAGTTACCTGTCCCCACCCCCATTTGCAATAAACATTGTTCAAAACTGTCAGTGTGCATACTGTTTTCTTCTTTACTTTTGAAATCAAGAAGGAGATGTGGATTTAATTTAAAACTTTTAATTTATGTATTGACCAGGTTAGTGTCATTCAGCTAATAACCTCTTTTCATGGGAGTCCTTTGGTGGTATTTATATTACTAGGGGAAATCTGGCCAAGGAATATGGGAACTTCCCCTACTATTTTGGATATCTCAGGTGGATGTAAAAGATTGCACAGCACCTTCCACCAGCACAGGTAAAAGGCTCTTTGGTTTAACATCTCATCCAAAGGATGACACACAAACAAGTGCAGCACACCATCTTTATACTGCACTTCAGTATCAGCAGTCCATATACACAGTGTGGGAGAAGAACCCACACCCTTCTGCACCAAATGTGAGTATGCTACTTGCTGTGGTACTAAAACTAATTTCAAATTTTAAGGCACAAACACTTATGGGAATTTGGTAAACAAAACAGTTGCACATTGAAAACAGACTTAGCATGAGCAACAGTAAAATTCTCTTCCTTTGAAGCTCACATTTAATTGAAAATGCACCCGGTCAGTAGCAAATTGTCTGCCTTGGCTCCTGGGCTGTTTTCAAACAATGGGCCCTCTGCATGCATTTTTTTTAGACCATGTATAAATGCATTTGTTGTTTGATTCCCCTTCTTGATTTAATGCATTTCTTGTTAAATTCAGCAACATTACTAGAGTACATTTTAAATTTGCAGTTTCGAAAAATTTTCCCATTAAGCAGTGAAACAAAATACACAAACCAATAAATGGCAAAAGTACCCATTTCAGAACATTTCAACTGACTCTAATAAATAACTTTAATCAAAGAGTCTGGCAGTTGGTGAAGAGGAGTTAAGTCTCTTGTCTGCTGTAGTCAAGGTACAGGGTTTGAGCCTGGGAAAATTAATTAACTAAACTGCCCTTTCTATTGAAGGCATTTCTGACACACACACACACACACGCACGCACTCTACTGCAAGAGTTATCTATAATATTTCTCTCTCGTTTTGACAATCCAGTCTTGTGCTTTGCTCTGCATGTGTGCATCCACTTTGTCTCATTGGCTGGAAAATCCTAAAGCAGTAAGGTTCATGAATGCAGACACAATGGTGTAAGAGACATTAGGGAAAATTTTTACTTCTTTTTTAATTAAATTAATGTTGCAACCATCCTGCCAGCATCATCCAGTGGGTCTTATGCTACATCACCTAGTGCTGGATCTAGCCCTGTCTGGAAGGAAGATTCTTGGAGGCCCATTCTGGATCTTTCCTTTTCAACACTTTGCTGAGAGTTCCCTCTTTCAAAATGTTATCTCTTCAGTTCCTGTTTCCCTTGCTGCTCTATCAGACCTACACGGTCTCTCTGGACCTGAAGGAGATTTATTTCCACATTCCCGTTCACCTTCTTCAGGAAATTTTTATGATTCTGTATTTCTTCCTCAAATTGCCAGTTCCCTGCTTTGCCTTTTTTCGTCTTTCTACAGCTCTGAGAGTCTTTGCCAACTGTCTGGCCCCAGTCCTGCTGCAGAATCCGTGATATCCAGATTTTTCCTTATCTGGATGACCTTCTCATTCAAGCTCCTTCTCAGTAGCTTCTTCTGCAGAATCTCAGATTTCCTGTGCTTCTACATCACACTGTGAGGTTCACCTTCAATCTCAACCCTTCACAAAATCAAGTTTTATGATGGCTTTTCTTCCTCCTCCCAAAGTCAACTTCTTGACAACTTTCCTCCAGTCCATTTTTCCTTTAAAGTGGTGTCTGTAAAACAATTTCTGCCTGCTGCTGGATACATCGTTTCCACCATTCTTGTGGTTCCTTTTAACAGACTTCAAATAAGAATGCTTCAGTGGTATCTAAAGAAAGTTTGGCTTCAGCATTGTCTTCCTCTGGAATCTCCCATTCCTCTCTTGCCTTGTCTCAAACAGGAATTTCTGTGGTGGATTCATCAGGTAGCAATGAATCCATGCCTGCTTTTTTGAGCTCCTTCACCAGCTCAGGAGCTGTATACATATGTTTCAGATCTGGGTTGTGGGCTTCTGACAACATTATCAGGGTCCAGGGGTTTGGTCTCCCCAGCAAGTGGAGAACCTTAGCATCAAAGAGAAGAAAGCTCTGTTTTTAGTTCTTTAAGTCCTGCTCTCACTCTGGCTTCCATGTCCTCTCTGGGTTTTTACAGACAACATCACTGTTATGTAGTACATAAAAAGCAAAGGGGACACATCATACCTTCTTTGCAGGCTACTTTTAGTTTAAGAATTTGCTATTGACCATAATTTGATCCCTAAGGTGGTGTACATTCCTTCAGAGCACAACCTGCTGGCAGACAATCTGGTCGGGTCCGGGACAGAACCTCACAATTGGATGCTTCAGAAGAAGGTCCTCCTGGACATTATCCATCAGTGGGGTACTCCTCAAGCAGATCTTTGTCTTCCTTCTGAACAGGCAGCTTCCTAGGTTTGGTTCCAGAGTACCAAGTTCTCTGACTTGGAAAGTGGATGTCATGCCTTTCTTTTGGAAAGAGATATTCCTGTATGCTTTTCCCACTCTTTCTCTGTTGTCCAAGGTCCTACACAAGATCTTGTTGGTGACTTCCTTTTGGCTTGGACAGCATTGGTTATCCCTTCTGTTACAGTTCACCAGGTACAATTATCACAAGTTACATGACAGGATGGATCTCCTCACACAGGACAAGTGCTCTCTCTCATTCACCCTCATCTGCTCAACCTACATTTGACTTTTTTGGTGATAGGGTTTTGATTCCATTTTGACACCACTTGTATGAGGATGTGAAGTTGCTAAGTGAAAAAGATTTTCTATTTGGTGTCACAAGCATGAACAGATATCTCTTTTAGTGGGTATTCCTACTGTTTTTTTTTTATTTGTGAGTTGCTCAATCCTGGTCTGGCATACTCATCTGTTAAAGTTCATTTGCCAGCCATTTCTGCCTGTCTGCCTTTGGATCTACCTTGTTCTTCTAGATTTGAAGTTAAACAATTTTTGAAAGGTGTTCTTCATATCAAGCCCTCAGGAAAGCCCATTCTGCCTTCTTGGGGCCATCATTTTGTTCTGGAAAAGAAGATTCCGCTTCCTTTTGAACCTGCCCCTTCTTCTACTTTGTAGTTCTGTACTTGGAAGACTGTTTTGTTGGTGGCTTCTACCTCTGCCAAGACAGTCTCTAAACTCCAAGCCCTCATGGTGGTTCTCCCTTTCCTATTTCTTCACACACAGAAAGTTTATCTTTGCACCAATCCTTTTTTAGGCCCAAGTTGTTCAATGACTTGTCCTTATATCAGTCCATTCATCTTACTTCATTTTTTCCCTTCACCTCAGAATAGTCAAAGGATTCTGCACACTAACTTTGCATAGGCAACTCAGATATTTGAATAAGACTAAAGAAATTAGGAAATCTGAGCAACACTTTGTTCCCTTTCATGCCAGGAAATTGGGTTTAGCAGTTTCTAAGCAAACCATCTTCTCTTGGATTTCTAAAACCATTTCATTTTGTGATTCCTTTTATGGTAAACAGCTTTCTTCTTTGGTTCATGCTCATTCTACCAAGGTGGTTGTCTCTTCTGATGCTTTTTTCAAGAGCGTGGATGCTAGATGTATTCTAGAAGCTGCTACTTGTTCTATACACACACATTTACTGAACACTACAAGTTGGATGAGTTTTCTAGGGCTAGAGCTAGCTTTGCCGGTACCATCCTTAGGTTTTTGGAAGGTGTGCATCCTCCTTCTCCTGTTCTCTTTTGTACTCTCCTTTTAGTAAGGAATACTGCAATAGTGATTAGGAAGAAAGGATGTAGTACAGTTGTGTAAGTACTTGTCATAACAGTAGATGTCCCTTTTTTCACTGTTGCAGTATTCCATCCCTGACCACTTCTCTTCTGTTCTTGTTCCTTGCCCTCTGGCCAAGGGCGTCCCCCTTTCTGGATGCACAGGTACTTTCCTTTTTGCTCATCTCAGGTTGCTGTGCTTCTCTTGGGTAATTCAATTCTGAGGATTAGGCACTCGTACATCACTTATGTACCTTACACGGACATAGGACATAAGTCTTATATATGGCACCTGAAAGGGCCTAAGGCTTTGGTATGCTGGATGGATGTATGATATCCTCAATAGGATACCCCTTTAGTAAGGAATACTGCAACAGTGAACAGTAGGACATATACTCATATGGTAAGTTCTTACACAACTTTACTTTTATATCTGTCAACAATCACACCCCTTCCTCCAGCCTAGAGGTTTGATGGATGCATTTTATTTTATGTGCTCTGCCTTATGAAAACTGGCAGAGTTCTGAAAAAGGGGTACTTAGACCTCAGAGGGTTATGAGTAAAATGTAGGGGCTAAGGTAGCCCCTACAATTTTGTAAGCCAGGCTGACTTATTCCTGTCCATCTTAGCCCTAGAGGTGATGGAGATAAAACTGACAATGCAAGTTTGCAATTACACATATGTGTGACTTTTGTTTTTGCCCATAAACCAAATGCCAGGAAAACGTACACAAGCAAGTAGACATATTTTTCAATACAGGCTCTGGAAAAGGGGGTTGAATCTTTTTTTTTCTGCTCCTTTGCCAGCAATCTTGGATTACCATGCCCAAATCATTAATGCTGGTCTGAGTTACAGTTCCACCATCGTCCATGTCTGCAATCTCTTAATTTCCACCAATGTTCTCACAAGGCTGCTTTGGTATGATTGAAGTGTGCAAAGCATCTCTCTGTGGTGCCTTTCCGAATAGACCCCTGAGTCTGTTCCTCCTTCGAAGAGGTGTTTTGTGTTGGCAGAACTTATTTTTCCTCCCTTTGAATCAGCTTGTGAAGTAGATTTAAAGTATCTTTCCTAGAAAACAGACTTCTTAGTAGCTATTACTTTAGGAAAGAGAATTTCTGAGCTTCAAGCTTTGTGTATAAAACCACTATATCTGATCTTCACAAAGACATTCACCCACATGAGCTACTTTAAGAGGAAAGTATTGGGAGAGAACCTCTGAAATGTTAGACTAGCTGCCACAGAATTAACTGAAAGATTTCCTTAAGGCCCAGGTGATTGTGAATATTGTATACATAGATGTCCTTCCATTTCACTGGTGCAGTATTCATAACATTAAGGATTACCTGCCTAGGGCAGCCCGAAGTCCGGCCAGTGTACCAAAGCCTTAGATTGCTTTAAGGTATGCTATAGAGCACACGTGTGTTACTCGCATAGTGTACAGCATAAAGGTGACGTCCGGATATGCCATCCTCAGAACTTCTTTGCCGCCAGTCCAAATGCCATCTCTTGATCGTCAGTCTGAATGCATACATTTCTTTGTTGGTTTCACTGAGCTGTTGCGGATAAGTGCCCCATTGGGGTTCCTTTTTTACTTGTCTTTTTGTTGTTTGTGGGGTTTTATATCATCCAAGAAGCATAAATGCCAGTGTGGGAGACAGATTCCTAATAAAGACTGCCATGAACAGTGTTTCTCTTGCCTTGACATCTCACATGACATACATCCTGTTCTGTCAGGCTTTTGTTCCTAAAACTTTGTGTAGTAGACTTTCTTCTTTGGCACTGTATCTTGAGAATAAGCAACTTGAATTTCTCGCAAAAGATATGATGGAAAGAACTTCCCATCTTGAGGGACAGCCATTAGGGAAGAAGACGGCCAAGGAGCCTAGGCTGGAATCTTCTGCTGTTCAGGCTCCACTGGATGTTTTTCCTGGGGTGAGTGAATGGCTGGATGTTCACCCGGCTTTGTCGAATTCCTCTTTTGCGAATGGATTGGAGGCCCGGCGGGTATCAGACTTAAAGCACGTTTGAGGAGGCTTTGCAGACATCCATTTTGGATGTTCAGGGGGAACCATGGTTGATCATTTCCAAGGAGACTAGTGGTGTTCCTCAGATTTTAGCCCAAGAAGAAGTCACTACTACTATTATCGAATGCTGTGTTGGATCAGAGCCTTTCAAGTTTTATAAGGCAGATGTCCCATTAAAGGAAAAAAAAACTAAACATGTTTTTCCTGCCCATAAGGATCCTCAGAATGAGTGGGAGGCCTTTACTCAAGGTTTGTTAGTGCTTTAATGGCATTGAAACCTTCTCAGGGTGTTTCTGTTCCAGCTCTCCTTGGCCCTCTACTCCCCTTAAAAGGACCAGGGAACTGGATTCCTCTGAGGAGGAGTTGGATTCTGATGAGGAATCCCTTGCTTACTCTTCTCAAATTCTTTCTCCTTTGGACTGTGGGTCTGAGGAAGAGGAATCTACCAGTCCTGATACTCTCTTTGAAGAGATTTCTTTTGAGGACACAATCTCCAGGATGATGGCATTCTTTACATAGGATTATGCTCAGGTCTCCGAGATTCATAAGCGGTAATATGAGTTAATGCAAATGGAATCTCCTAAACCTTCTGCTGTTACTCCTGTTTTGGCTGCTTTGCAGGATGCATTTTCCAGTGCCTCTAAAGCTCCAGATACTCAGCCCCTGCTTCCAAGAAACCTCATAGGTTTTATAGGGTGCCTGAGGACTGTACATTTTTGTACAAGTGTACTGCTGCTGACCCCTCAGTGGTGTCTGTAGCCTCTGACAAGCCCTCTCAATTGTTTCATTCACCTAAGTTATTGTATGGTTTGTGATGTAAAATGCTTTCAACTAGGATTGTGTTGGTGTGGCTCATTTTCATTTATATAAATGTATGATTGTTTGTGTCATAAGTGATGGTCTACTAAAGATGCCTCTTGTTAAAAAAAGGAACAGGAATTGAATAATTTATGTAATGTTGCTTAGGTTATATGATATATAGCAGTATATGTGAAGTATAATGTTTGTTAATGTTAATTTAATTCAATTTGATTACTTCTGTATAAATGTAACTTTGCCTATTTCACAAGTGATGATTCAATAAAGGTGTTGAAAAAAATAAAAAGAGAGACAGCAGAACCATGTACATGCTAGGTAAGAATGTTTACACCTTAGGTACCCTGGCTAGGGCTGTTAATTATTAGAACCAGGTAAGCGTTGGGTCTCCTATCCCAGGCTTGTCAGGTTATCTTTGATCTTTCAGACTCTGAGGGTAAAACTTCTGCCCTTTCCCTGTTAGAGACCTTCTTCCAGGTGGCTCATCATTCCATCTAGTGCAGTTATGTTGCAGCAGATGCTTCTTCTAGGGCTGCTGCTTTTGGGTTAGTGATGAAGTGTTATTCTTGGCTTTGGCTTTAACCTTTGCCCGATGATATTAAGGCTAAGTTGATAGATGCCCCTCTTGACAATATATGCTTGTTTTGTGTAGCTGCTGCTGATTTAAGTCCCCTTCAGGACACGGGTAAAGCTTTACAGGATCTCAAACGTGTTTGTTTTTCCTGTTCCTAAATTTCAGAGAAACTATGCCAATAAAGCAGACTTTGTTCACAGGCAATCTCATCCTCCTCCTCCTAAGGGCAACAAGGGGTGGTCAGCAGGCTCCTCCTGCTAAGGCTACTCAGACTTCAGGGCCTGAGAAGTCTTCCCTTCCAGATAAACCAGGTGGTGTCTAACTATCCTATTCTTCCCAGCCACTCTCCTCTTTTTCTTTCTGTAGCCCAACAGGAAGAGAGAGAGAGCGAAAAAGGAGAGTGTCTGACTATCCTATTCTTCCCAGCCACTCTCTTTATCTCTCTCTCTGTCTTCCTTTTGGGCTACAGATTAGTCAAGATTCCTGGGTTCTGTCCATTATTTGCCAGGGGTATTTCTTGGTGTGGAAATCCCTTCCCTTTTTATGGGTATTCCTCAGCCCACTCAGGAAGAACTCCTTTTCCCCAGAGGTACTTCAGGACCTTTTTAGTCAGGGGTACTTTTTCAAGAGGTGCCTGTGTCCCAAAGGGGAGGGGTTTTTACCCCAGGATGTTTCTAGTTCCCCGAAAGAAGGGTACTTGGAGATCAATTCTAGACCTCTGTCATCTGAGCACTTTTCTGAAGGTGCCCACTTTTCAAATGTCCCTTCAGAATTTGTTTCTTCTTTTGCTTTCTCAGGCTTATATAGTGTCTCTAGATCTCAAGGATGCTCACCTACATATTCCAACCCATCCCCTTTTCAGGAAGTTTTTGTATTTCTTTGTTGCTTCCTAACATTTTCAGTTATCTGCTTTGCTCTTTGGCCTTTCTACTGTCTCAAGGACATTCACTAAATGCCTGTGATTGTGTTTTGCAAGTATCTTCCTACTTGGATGACCTGCTGTTTCAGGCATCCGCTCCAGAGATCCTGTTGCAAAATCTTCATTTTGCTATCTCACTTCTTCAGAGTCTGGGGTTTACAACAAACTTCAAAAAGTTTTCCCTGATCCTTCTCAGGACCATATTTTTCTGGGTTGCAGGATTCAGACGGTTCCTTTGCTGGCATCTGTGCCTCCTCCCAGGGCCTTGGCCCTCATTTCCTTCTTTCAAACTCTTCTTCTTCTGTCTTCCATTACAGTCAGGGAGTTTCTGAGAGCTCTGGCTTTCATGGCATTCACCATCCCTATGCTTACCTGGCGAAACTTCATATGAGGAAGTTTCAGTGGTTCCTGAAATCAGTTTGGCTTCAACATACTCATCCCCTAGAATTTGTAGTTCCTCTTTTACCTTGCCTCAAGAAGGAACTCCATTGGTGGATCCAGCAGTTTTCTCTAAATCCAGAGCTTTCTTTTCATCCCCCTCTTCCCTCTCAGGAGCTGTTCGCAGATACTTCATATGTGGGATGGGGAACAGCTTTTGGCTCCCTAAAGGTGCAGATGGTCTGGTCTCCTCTTCAACAGAAGGAGCACATCAGTGTCAAAGAGATGCGAGCTGTTCTGATAGCTCTTCAGGCTTTTCATTCTCCTTTCTCTCCAGGACCTCTCAAAGTGTTTACAGAAAACACCACAGTGATGTGGTATGTAAACAAAAGGAGGGAACAAGATCTTATCTTTTTTGCCGGTTGGCATTCCTGGTGTGGGATCTTGCTGACCAGTATCAGCTAACTCTTCAGGCAGTTTACATTTCTTCAGGTCAAAGCATTGTGGCAGACACTTTGAGCAAGTCCTTAACTCAATACCATGAATGAATGCTTCACAGGGATGTTTTTAGACATTGTCCACCAGTGGAGTACTCCTCAAGTAGATCGCTTTGCCTCTCTTCTGAACAGACAACTTTTTCTGTTTTGTGCCAGAGTCCCAGGTCCTCTGGAGTGGAAGGTGGACGCTCTCTCTTTTTTGTAGAAGGGGATGCTCCATTATACTTTTCCTCCCCTTCCTCTCATTCCACAAGTCTTGTTCAAAATTCAACAGGACACCCCCAAAATCTTGTTGTTGTCTCCCTTTTGGCTGAGACAACATTGGCTCCCTCTTCTTCTGCATTTAGCCAAGGGCAGTCATCACAAGTTACCTCACAGGGTGAACCTACTCACACAAAACAATGGATCTCTCATCCATCCCCACCTGTCCACTCTTCAACTAACACTATGGGTGATAGGATTTTGATTCCTCATAGACATCGTTTTTTCTGAGGACATGCACTTAAGGTTCTGCAGGAAGTCAGGAAACCCAATACTAGGAAATCCTACTTATTCAAATGGCAGAAGTTTTCTGTTTGGTGTCTTTCTCATAACCTGGATCAACTTTCTGTGGATGTTCCTTTGGTCCTCTCTTATCTTTGTGAATTGCTCAATGCTGGGTTGGCTTATTCTTCTGTTAAGGCTCACTTATCAACTATCTCTGCTTGTCTGCCTTTTTCTCCTCCTTTAGTTCTAGGTTTGAGGCTAAACAATTCCTTAAAGATGTCCTTCATATTAGGCCTCCCAGGAAGCCTGTTCCTCCTCCCTGGGATCTTAATTTTGTCTTGGAGAAACTGACTCTGGCTCCTTTTGAGCCTGCAGCTTCAGCTTCCTTGCAACATTGCTCTTTTTATTTATTTATTTATTTATTTACATTTGTTGACCGGGCTAGTCTAACTGGATACATGTCCATTTTCAGTAGAGGCCTGGGGAGAAAAGCTCCAAACATAGACAGAAACTTATTATACAATATTAATATAAAATATTAAGCTGTGTTCAAATACAGATAATAACAATATTTGAATATTTGAGAGAAAAAATATTGTGTGCAGAGTTATTTAGTGGGGAATGAATGAACTAAGAAAATACACAAAAATAATATTTGAGGGGGAAAAAAACACAAAAAGTAATACATTTTAAAAAATTATAAAAAGGTTTTTTTTTTTTTTTTTTGGACAGAGGATGGTTTAAGGTTAGTTTAATTGTTAGTACAGGTAGGAAACAGTACAGTAGTGAAGGACACAGAATATTTTGAGCAATATAGTACAGTAGAGAAAAGGAAGTAAAAGGGAGAGCAGGAATGGGTAAAGTGAAAAATCATTCAGGGTTTGTGCAGGGACAAAGCCAGTGAGGTTTAAGATGTTCTTTGAGATGTTTTTTAAAAAGATGTGTGGAAGAGAGAGTAGAAAGTTCACTTGGAAGCTTGTTCCAGGCTTTTCCCACTGTGTTAGTGAATAGAGAGTCCCCAGCTTTGTTAGATTTAATAGTGGAAACTAGAATCTTATTTGCTGAGCGAAGAGTTGTAAGGTTTTTGTAAGGGGTAATCAGATTAGTCAGGACTGGGGTATTATTGGGGTGGTAAAGTATCTTTTGGGTTATAGTAAGTTGATGAGAGTAGTTGGTGCTGCATTTCCAACCATCCCAATTGTTTGAGGTTGAGACAGTGGTGGGTTCTGAAAGAGTTGCCAGTGGCGAATCTGGCTATATTAATACAGCTAGTGACAAGTTAAGGTTGTTTTTAGAAAGATTAGTACAAATAGCAGAAGCATAGAACAGGGTAGAGATCAGGTGGGTCTGGGCAATAGTGGTTCTGGCTGTTGGTGTAAGGAAGGGTTTGATTCTATACAGGGAACCTAGTTTTTTGTTGACAGATTTTATGGTAGTGTTGATGTGATTGTCATAGCTAAGGTTGTTGTCTATGGTTATGCCCAGGAGACGGGTTGTAGTATCAGGGGATATGGCGATTCCATTGTTAGAGGTTATTGTGAAGTGAATTTGTGGTGATTTTTGAGTAGGAGCAAAGAGTAATAATTTTGATTTTTTTGGGGTTCAGGAGGAGGCAGTGTTGCATGAACCAATTTTCAACAGTATGAAATAGAGTTTGGGTGAAGGTCTGGGGTGAGGTTGAGGACCTAGCTGAGCAGATTAAAGTAGAATCATCAGCATATTGTATGCAGGTGGCTTGAGGAAGTTTAGTATTTAGGTCATTAATAAACATTGAAAAGAGAAGAGGGCCTAGGATTGAGCCTTGAGGTACTCCAATGTTTACAGGGAGAGGAGTTGAAAGCTTATTGTCCCAAAGGACTGCTTGCTGTCGGTTGTCTAAGTAAGATTTAAACCAGAGTAATGCCTGTGCATCCAGTGAATGGGCTTTTAGTACCTCAATAAGCAGATTATGGTTGACCATATCGAAGGCTTTTGAAAGGTCGATACATAGTGCAGAGGAAACAGAGTTATTGTTACGATTTTTGTTTATACAGTCAGAAAAGGATAGCAGGGCAGTTGTAGTACTATGGAATGGTATGAAGCCATGTTGGCAGTTAGCAAGTAAATTGTTGTGGAGGAGGTGGTCAAGTAGTTGTTGGTGGATACATTTTTCCATTACTTTAGCTATAGGAGAGAGTAGGGTGATTGGTCTAAAGTTGGAAATATCAGTTGATGTCCCACCTTTATGTAGAGGGATGATGTGAGAGACCTTCCATATAAAAGGGATTTTACTTTCTGTGATAGTTCTATTAATAAGGATAGAAATAGGGTAGGCAATGGCTTTAGCTGCAATTTGCAGGTATTCTGCTGGTAGACAGCAGAAGGGGTGCATGGCTTGAGTTTTTCAAGGAGGTTACAAATGAGGGATGTAGGCACTGGTTGTATGTGAAAAGAAGGCACTGGATTTGTTGTGGTATTAGGTGGGAGCTAATGGGTGGTAGAGTATTAGCTAGAGTTTGTATGGCTTTTGTAAAGTAGTTGTTAAAGGAATCACCGATTAGCTTAGGGTTATTGTGGGTGATTCCTGATGGGGTAGGAGTCTTGGAGTGCCCCGGCTGAAGTAGTTTGTTCATAGCTGACCAGAAATGTTGTGGTTTTTGTTTGTGGGTTTGTTGGAGGTGGAGGTAAAAGGTTTTTTTTGTCTAGCAGAATTTCTTTTTTGGTGGCATTTCTTAATTGTTTAAAGTAAGGGTGATCTGATGGGCTTTTAGAGGCTCTCCACTTGGCCCAGATTTTACTTCTTAGAAGGATTTTTTGCCTAATCTGTCTTGGAAGAATAGTCTTGGAAGACTATTCTTTTGTTACCCCTTACTTCTGCCATACGGGTATCTAAGCATCAAGCCCTTATGGCTTGTCCTCCTTTTTTGGTGTTTCATAAGGACAGGATGTCCTTATGTACTAATCCTTTTATGCCCAAAGTGGTGAATGAGTTGTCCCTTAATCAGTCTATTCATTTGTCCACTTTTTTCCCTTCTCCACATTCTGCTAGTGAGAAGGTGCTGCACACATTAGATGTGCATAGACAACTCAGATTTTATTTGGATAAGACTAAGTCTATTAGGAAATCTGAACAGCTCTTTGTTTCCTTTCATCCCAGGATCTTGGGATTAGCAATTTCCAAGCAGCCTATTTCTTCTTGGATTTCAAAGGCTATTTTTTTTTGTTATTCTTTTCATGGTAAGAACCTTCATTATTTTGTTAAGGCTCATTCGACTACAGCTGTGGCTTCTTGTGGTGCCTTTTTCAAGGGTTGGGTACTAACTCTATTTTTGAGGCAGCTACCTGGGCTTCTGTGTATATTTTTACCAAACACTACAGTTTGGTTGGAATTTCCAGAGCTAGAGCTGGTTTTGCTAGGGCCATCCTTACTGGTCCTTCCTCCTTCCAAGTTTCTTCCTGAGCTTTGGCACTCTCATTAATGTTAAGAATACTACAACAGTGAAATGGAAGGACATAATACAGTTGTGTAACATCTTACCATAATGGTAGATGTCCTTCTCTTCACTGTTGCAGTATTCACTTCCTCCCTCCTCAGCCTGGTCTATTTCTCTTCTGGATGTTCTGGTTACCTCTTATTTTTCCTTGGACTGGTGTTCCTACTGGGGCTTTCAGTTCTGAGGATGATATGTCTGGACATCACCTTTCTGCCCTATGCTACTCAAGGAGCATGCATGTGATGCATGACATACTTTAAACCAACCTAAGGCTTTGGTGTACTGGATGGACATCGGGCTGCCCTTGGCAGGGAATCCCTAATATTATGAGTGCTGCAACAGTGAAGAGAAGGACAGTTAAGGATATAACAGCCAAACAGCTTCCATAGCTTCAGGGCATTGTCTACATGTCAAAACTGTCAAACAGATCAAGCAGAGCTGACTAAAAGGCATGTTTGGGTGTGAGGCCCTTCAGAGCTTTTGTGCTGCCAAAGTGTATGCTACTCTGAGGCTTTCAAGGATCGACGGTCAGCTTGTGTTGTTCCTTTGCTGGGCTAAGATCCCTTTGGAGAAAAAAAAAACTTCCATTTATAATTGTACGAATGATACTTTCCCTTTCAGTAAAGTTATTTTAAAGCTAGAAGTTTGTGTTTTAATGGACTGTCATGAGACTGCAGTATACTTTTAAATGTGAATGCTCTTTTTTTCATGTTAGTTTAAAAGTTATTTAAAGTAACTGAAAAACAGTTTTTCAGTGGAAAAATTGTGTTTATTAGGATTCCAAGAGGACATTCAAAAGTCTTTCTTGACTCCTTCTCATAGGATTGTGTTTCTGGGATGTCAGCTAGACAGTACAGTTCAAAGAGCTTTTTCCTCCACAAGAAAAAAATATATCTTTATCTATGTATCTATATCTTGGGTTTTCCACTCAGATTTTTATCACTGGAGGGAATACCTCAGGATTTTGGATCTCATGGCTTCTACGATTCTCCTGATACCCCTAGCAAGACTCCACATTACAAAGATGCAGTGGCCACAGTCTGTTTGATCCAGCATCAGCACCCCTTGTCTTTTCAAATTCCACTGCTGGAGTTTGTCAGAAGAGAAATCACTTGTTGGAAACAACAGGTATTCCTAAATCCAGGTCTCTCCATTTCCCTCCCTGTACCAAAGAAGTCAGTCACCACAGACAGATCAGGCTTTGTTTGGGAGAGAAATTAAAGGAGGGATAAAAGTGCAAGGTGTATGGGACACCAAAGACAGATAGAAGCACATAAGTATAAAATAAATGATTGCTATCATCAACTCTCTTGAAATCTTTGGTCCCCAGGAATTATTCAAGTTGTTACAGACAATACCACAGTCTTGTGTGGCTCATCGACAAGCAAGGGGGAACCAAGATGTACCCCCTCAACAGACTACCCATGTTGGATAGGGACAGTGCAGTGGTGCAGTGGTAGCATTGTCACCTCACGGCAAGAGGTTCTCCTGTTCGATTCTCGGCTGGGGTGCCTTCTGTGTGGAGTCCATGTCCTCCCTGCATTCATGTGGGTTTCCTCCCATATTACAAAGACATGCATCTGGAGCGTTTCTCCCCGAACCTCCCCTGAAAATTGGCTTTGTTCCAAGTGGGACTTTCCCGGCTAACAAATGTTAAATAAATAAATAAAATAAAAATGTAGTTTCACAGCAAATTCTCACTCTACAATCATCTTACATTCCCTCAAAACAAAACTGGGCAGCCGACAAGCTGTGCAGAACCAGAGCATATCCTCATAAATTGAAATTATATTGAGGTCTTCCAAGATTTGATCCATCTGTGGGGAATTCCTCAAGTTGACCTCTTTACCTCTTCTCTGAACAATCATCTGGCAAGAATCTGCTCCAGGACTCCATGCAACAAGGCCTGGAAGACAGATGTATTTTCTTTTTCTTGGACAGGAATGTTCATGTATGCTTTTCCACCAATATCCAGGGTACTTCTGAAGATTCAGAAGGAATGCCCCAAGATCATTGTGGTGACTCCCTTCTGGCCTGGGCAATAGGGGTTCTCCTTTCCCTTGGAAATAACTAGGGAAAATTGCCACAACCTTTCTCACAGCCTGGCTCTAGTCACACAGGAACAGGGGTGTTTGATGCACTCTGTCACCAACTGACTTCAGTTAACTGTCTGGGTGATAGGATCTTAATTCCTTTTTATCTTCCTACTAGAAAGTATTATCTTAGAAAATGGAAAAGGTTTTCTAGTTTGTGCCGACAGCAGAACCAGCACCCATTTGAGGCTAGTTGTTCACTGGTTTTACAATGTTTGCATGAGTTACTATCCTGTGGCCTTTCTTACTTACCCTATTGGGGTTCATTTATCATCCATTTTAACATGTCTTCCCATGGATCCTCCTCTTTCAGTGCATTCTCACGTTAAAATGTTTTCGAGAGGGGTTTTCCATTAGAGGGCTCCAAGAAAACCAGTGGCCCCTCCATGGAATCTTAATTGTTGTGTCAGAGAAGCTAACACTTGCTCCATTTGAATCAGCCAACCTGGCTGATCTGAGGTTCTTAAAATGGAAGACAGTTTTGCTAATTGCTCTGACCTCTACAAGAAGGGTATCTGGCAAGCTCTTATGGTGAGTCAACCCTGTCTCATTTTCCTCAGGGAGTGGATTTCTTTGAGAACTAATACTTTTGTGCTTAAAGTGGTATTCAAGTTTGCTAGAGCCCAAATTATCCATCTCCCTATTTTTTTTCCTAAACCCTAAAATGCTAGAGGGATGTCCACAGACAAGTGACGTATTATCTTGACAGAACTAAATCTTTCAGATCATCCAATCTATTGTTAATTTCTTGTGAAGGTAAGAAAAAGGGATAATCTGTGCCCAAGTAGACTGTTTCCAAATGGTTGTCTAAGGCTGATACCTTTTGTTATACTCACCACAACAAAACTATTCCAGGCAGGGTCAAAGCCCACTCTACCAAGACCTTATCTTCATCTATGGCTTTTTGGAAAGGGTTGGATTCTAGAAGTATTTTTGGAGCTGCAACTTGGTGCTTTGTGCATACTTTTACAAAACATTATAAACTTGATTCCTTAGCTAGTTCAAGATTAGACTTTGCAAAGACAATTATCCAGGGGTTCCTGGATCCTTCTCCATCGACCTCCAAAATGTAGTAAGCTAGGTTAATCTGCCCATGTAAGGCTGTTGAAGTAGTGATCCATATGATGAACATAGTGCAGTTGTGCAAGTACATTTAGGATAACAGTAGATGTTTGAATCATCACTGCTGCAGTAGCTGCTCCCTTTCTCCAAACATCTTGTTTTTGGTGTGTTGTTTATGCAAGGGTGTGGTTATTTCTTTTTTGAACTTCCTTGCATTGTCCTTTCAGCCTCTAGCTCCATCTCTCTCATTCTGTTGGCAGGAAAGCTCTGAAGGGCTTGGCATCCAAACTTGTCTTTTAGTCAGCTTAGCCTGAGCTACCTTACAGTTTGGGTGTGTGGAAGGTGCCCTAAAGCTTTAGAAGCTGGCCAGCTTTTATATCCTTGGCAGGATATAACCAATATAGCTAAGGCTGCTGCAGCAGTAACCATGAGATAGGGTTCCCGCCTATCCCTCTTTGGGCAGTTGTGTCCTGAGAAAAAACTAAAAAATGACAAATGTCCTGAGACTTTAGGACAAAAATATATCATGTTTTTTTTAATAGTTTTGTATATGAAACACCTAAATGTTATATGAAATAGCATAAGTAACACAAGCATTGCAAGAATACGCTTTTGTTTTGGCAAAAAAAGTGAAGCTCTTGTCTTTTTTCACTGGCCATAGGTATATTTTTTCCTGCAAAATCCCACATTTCTTCAACAAATGCCCCACTTTGGGCATTTGAAAAGGTGGCAAACCTACCATGAGAACATCTACTGATATGGTAAGTTTACTTACACAAGTAAAGAGTAAGGAGAAGGTAAGAAGGAGAAGAAAAAGTAAATGAGTAAGGAGAAGGTCACAGTAAGCTGCCTGTCGGGCGCTAGAATCCGCCACATAACGCAAGCACTCAGGTCTCTCAACAGCAGGTACAAATACGACTCAGTCATTGTCCATGCTGGTGTAAACGACCTGAGACGTACCTCCTTGGACTACATGAAAAGAGACATTGAGGAGCTCTCTGATTATGTAGCCCAGGCAGGTATGACCTTGACCTTGAGCAGTATCCTACCTTCACCAAGAATGATGCCACAATACAGAGATAAGATGATCAGCTTTAACAATTGGCTTAAACACTGGTGTCATTCAAAGGGGATCCAGTGTCTGTCTGCCTGGGATGACATGCTGGACAAGCCACGCTGCTTCGCAAGGGACGGCTTGCACCTGTCACCCCTGGGATTCCGGATATTGGCAAAGGCTCTTGCCACCCCCATAGTGCCTTTTAGGCAAGGCTCAAATTCTAAACCTACCAGCCTAGAACACAAAAAGGAAAAAACTAAGGGTAATGCTGCTCAATGCCAGAAGTCTAAATCTCAAAATGCACGCACTCAAGGCCCTTCTCAGTATGGAGAACATCGATGTCTGTGCTGTGACAGAAACCTGGTTCAAGGCTCCTGAGAGCACCCCAGCACTATCAGGTTTTACCTCATATCATGTGTTCCGGCCCCAAAATCCGGACAATACCAAGAAAGGAGGGGGGGTATCCATATTCATCAAGGACACCCACACCTCAAGACTGGTGGCAACGCACGATGCATCGGAGACCATCCAGGTGCAATTAACCATAGGCAAGACTGCTCTGCAAATTGTAGCATGTTACAGGCCACCCTCACAAACTCAGGAACCTCACATGGCCTTCCTGAAAACACTAGAGGGATAAATGTATCACCAAACACCATCATACTAGGTGACTTCAATTACCCTAATATAGACTGGGAACACTACTCAAGCCCAAACACCCTAGCCCAAAAGTTCCTGGAATTCATAAACTCAAATGCCATGGAACAACTAGTCACCATCCCACAAGAGGAGATAACATACTTGATCTCATCATCACGAACATGGGAGCACAATGTTCAACACCGGAAGTATACCCCTCACTGGTGAGATCAGATCACAAACTAATCTCGCTGGAGGTCCTCATCCCACCCCACCTGAAATAAAAAGACCACAGTAAAGAACTTCTCGAAAGCCGACTTCACACTTCTAAAGACTAGTGTGGTCTCCTTTAAGGCCCCGAGGCGGAAAACAGTACTCAAGCCGCTGAATCACTTACAAATGCCTTCTACCAGCACCTGCAGGACTGCATGGATAAGGCAATCCCAAGCAAAACAAAGACTCTTTGTACCAAAGGCAAGCGTCCAGTCTGGTGGACCCCAGCCATAAACAGACTCTACAACAAACGAGGCAAGCTACTACAAGATAGAGCAAAATCCTTAAAAGGTAAGACACCCTTGATCACTATAAGTAAAAAACTAAGAGCTCTCATAAAATCATCCAAAGCAAATTTTGAGAGAAAAATAGCTAAAGACTCAAAAGACAATCATAAGGCATTCTTTAGCTATGTTAGAAACCTGGGAGGAAACTCCCAGATATGCTCAGAACTAGTCCAAAATGATGTGAAGATTACTGATCCTACAGACATTGCCAACATACTGGCTGACAGGTTCAGTGCAAACTTCTCCCCCCCCCAAAAGGAGAGATATCTATACCAAACGATTGCAGCCCCCCAAACATTTCCAACGCCCAAGTTAGAACTGCTCTCTCCAAAGCAAAAAACACAGCATCCATGGGACCTGATGGTGTCCCCGGCTGTGTGCTCCACGAACTCAATGAGGAATTAAACCCACAGCTAGGACAGCTATTTAATCAAAGTCTTACCTCTGGATACGTACCCAGGGAGTGGCGCACTGCAACTGTGGTCCCACTTCACAAAGGCGGTGCCTCCACCGACCCTGGAAATTACCGGCCTATTAGCTTGACAAGCCTTATCTGCAAAGCCATGGAGAGGATCATAATGGACCTCATAAATAAAGACATAGGGAATTTGCAGACCTTGGATCCAACCCAGTTTGGCTTTGTCAAAGGCAGATCATGCCTTTTAAACTTGGTTGACTTTTTCGAAACAGTCACCAAAGCCATTGATGAGGGAAAGGCAGTCCATACAGCCTACCTCGATCTGGCGAAGGCCTTCGATACAATACCTCACTCGGGTATCATTGAAAAACTCATCAGCTTAAATGTTAACCCATACATCACAAGATGGGTTGCAAACTGGCTGAGTGACAGAACCCACAGGGTCAGAGTTGCTGGCGCCATGTCAGACTCAAAGCCTGTCACAAGTGGTGTCCCACAGGGCTCAGTCCTGGGCCCACTCTTGTTTGGCATCTACTTTTCCGAAGCACAAGCAAACATAGGAGGGATATGGCTGACAAAGTTTGCAGATGACTGCAAACTGAGCGCCATAGTAGAAAACACATCTGACACAGATATCCTTCAGAAGGGTCTCACAGAAACGGATAACTGGTGCCAGAGCCATGGCCTAAAGTTAAATGCCAAAAAATGCATAGTCATACCCTTCGGGAAAAACAAGGTTACCCCTAGCTACCAAATAGGTGGCAATCCACTGAGCACAGAAGAAGTTATCAGGGACTTGGGGACCCAGGTTGATTGTAGTCTGTCATTCGACACCCATGTAGCTAAAGTAGTTAGGAAGACCTTCTACATTGCCCACCTTATCATGAAGGGATTCTCATCTAGATCAAGGGAGGTCATGGTCTCCCTTTACTCATCACTCATCAGACCAATGATTGAGTACAATGCCCCATTCGGAATGTATCTGACCCGACACTTGCAGCAGCTAGAGAGGCCACAAAAGTTCCTCACCAAAAGGATAAATGGTCTCAAAAATCTGTCCTATGCTGCCCAACTGAAAGAACTCCAGCTCTATTCAGTCACATACCGCTTGCTCAGAGGTGACCTTTGCCTAACATACAAGGCCATGTCAAACCCAGATTTGATGAATATGCTTCACCTCAAAAAATCTAGATCCATCAGAGCCACAAGGGCGGGAGACTTAAACCTCGACACGGCTATTAATAGGACGTGCTGGAGGGATAGATTCATCACCCAAAGACTCCCTATGCTGTGGAACAAAATCCCGGTATATGTGAGGCAGAGCACCTCGCTGGCCTTGTTCAAGAGAAATCTTGACCAATGGATGGGAGATCGCAGATATACCCCATGGATTACCTCAGTGTCACTGCTCGACAGAGGCACAGCAAAATAATGGGTATAGTTCCCCATACTTAAGGGGTGGCGTAAGCCACAAAACGATGGGCTAGGCTTGTAAATGCCCTCGGGCAGATAGCCTAGTATGAACCTATGAACCTATGAACAACTATACTATCTTTTGTTTGTTGGCTGTCCCATAGCAAATGTTTTTCCCTCAAAAATGCTAGATGCAAGTTATTCTTCCTCCCCCACTGTCATGTCTGAGATGCTTTTCCACTTCCATGGCCAGATAGTAGTATTTATATTTTTTTCCTCTTCATTACACATCTATCTACCATGGCCTAAATGAGTCTTGCATCTCTTACTGGCTCCTTCAGCCGTTATTTCTGACTATTTTGCAGTGCAGTGTATGTTTCCATTGTTAAAGCTTAGTACGATAAGACATTTCTAATGTGTTTCTTAGGTGTGGCTGATATGTTCTTGAATATATGCAGGCTAACAGTGTTTACCCTTCATGTTCCTGTAAGTGGTTGCCAGGGCTCTTGATTTCTTAGGGAGCATGTGTCATATTCTTAAAGCCACACAAAAAATAATTGATTTGTAGGTCAGTGAGAACGACTTTGCAACTTTTCTCCCTAGGCTCCAGCTGAAAATGGACTTCTACCTGGTTGGACTTTCCTGTTAATCAGATGTCAATAAATAAATAATCTTAGTTTACTTATTTGCGTGTTTGTGTTTGTTAATTGGGTAAGTAGACTAGTCCTTGAACCATACCACACACAGTTAAACATAAGTCACATAGTTCATTTCATAACAAAATTACATGCAATCATAGCAGAGATTTTGCAATATTGCATACAAATGGAATTGTTCTTAACAAAGAATGCATATATTTACTTCTCTGACTAAACCACAGGGTTCTCCTGTACTGCAGCTGTCATATTTGAGTAGTCTCATTGTTCCATTTCAAGTCTTGGTTGCTCTGACATGGTTTAGCTCTTGGGCAGGTCTAACTTTCTTGACACCTTAGATGACTGTAGTCTGGTCTCTTGACACTGGCAAAATCTTAATAAGGGGTACTTCCATACTTAAGCCCAAAGGCAGAACAATATTTACTTATGGAACCTTAGTTTTGTCTAGGAAGAAATTTCCTTTTCTCTCTCTTTGAACAAAGCAGCTCAGCAGAAATCGTTTCCGTCATGGAATACTTTGCTGTGACCATTATTTTAGCATCATGTAGTTTTGAATTACAGGCTCCATCTATTCTACAAGCCTCTTTTGTTTTCCTCAGAAATTAAGCTCTGTTTGCATGAACATGCCTTGATCCTAAAGATGCCGTGGTTCAGAATTTAAACTGGTTCTTACAAGTTATAATGTTCTTTCCAGCTGTATTATCCCAGTGAATTGATACTGCAGAGGACATTGACCAGACGTTTGCATTATACAAATGTACATTTTCCTTTTCTAATGACAGAAAGGATCCAAATTCTGCCCCTCTGAGTGATTGACTGCACAGTGTTATATTACATAAAGCATGACAGATCCACTTGGTTCTGAAAAATCATTGGACTTTCAAAGATGGATGCAAAAAGGCTTAATTTGAGCTGTCCCAGTGTGAAAAAAGAAATTGATAGATAAATGCCAGTAATTTTCTCTGTTTTAGTAAAATTCAGTTACTGGCAAGTAAGTGTACTGCTTGGATGCTGACAAAGAAGAAACTTAAAGCATCAGAAAGAAAATCAACTAGAAAAGGTGAAGAGAAAACACTGACCTAGAAGGATTCTTCAGCTGTTCAGCAAAAAGCAGCTCAAGCTCCAGCTTTAGTACAAGATATGGCTTCCAGTAATTTAGAGGAAGAAATAAGGCAGGCGTGCTCAGAGTTGATTAAAATAAATTAAACATTTAAAGAGTATATCATGTCAAATAAAAGGCTCGAAAAATGGAAGAAGCTTTAAACAGTTATTAGATGAACTGATAAAGCTGCAAAAAATCAGAGGCAGAAATGAAGAAAAGGCAGACTGAGTATATGACTGCTCAAGAATAGCTGTTTCAAAAAATAGTAGATTTAGAGGACTGAGCACACAGAGAAAAACTGAGAGAAATGGGAAGGAACAGACTGTATTCATTTTAGGAAAGCACAAATAAGTAACCAGACTGGTAAAACACCACAGAATTTGTTAGTTGAAAGGGCACATTGTCTGTATGCTCCAAACTTGTCATGAGAATGCAGGCAAGACCTGTATTAGTAAAGATGGAGTTATATTAGCAGAAAGAGATGATCTGGACAAAACTGTGGCAGAAGGGCAAAATATTAAAAACTGGAGACAGAGTGTTTGTGGAAAATGATTATTCATTGTTTACCAGGCATATGAGAATCAAATTTATCCCAGTAGTCAGGCAATGTTAAGAGGGGGAGGTGTGAGATTCAAGCTGCTGCATATAGCCATCTTCAGAATATTTTTTTCTGGAGGACCAAAGTAATTTTTGATTCAGAACAGGCTAGGGAGGGGGATACAAAAGTTTGTCCAACAAGGGGTGTGCCATCAAACAGAAGGGGACTCTGCTTCTCATTCTTCTGATGGTAATGCTCATAGAGAGACCCTGCCAGTGAAATATTTTCCAGTGTTCCAAAAGAAAATGCTTGAGAGATGGAAAAAAGCACAGGAGTTGACTAGAAGGATTGGGAGTACCTTGGACTTGAACCAAAGACTTGGGTTGGGATATGGAGATGAATGGGATGAAGACCAACAACACTGAAATTAGGGAAAGATGTGAGCCTATAAAGCATCAGTCTCATTTGTGAATTATGGCTTTAAATGAAATAGTGACTGAAAAAGATTAGATTTTTGATGACTTTGTAAATGTATTGGGGACTGACAGGCATATGCCCAACTTCATGTCATTAATGTCTGGAAGGATAATAAAAGGAAAAGAAAGGTGGAGGGAAAGAGTAACTGTAAACAAAACAATTTTTGTTCTTAACAGTATTTGTATAAAACATTTTATGACATAAATTGCATGTTATATAGTTGCATGAAACATTTTATGACAAATTACATGTTATATAGTTTTCAGTTATGTATGTTAATAAGATACTAAAGTAAACATGTTTTCTTTCTAAGTTTTAAAAATGTAGGCATTACAATGTAAAAAGAGACAAAAGCTGGACAAAAGGACATTTTAGTCAACAGACTGTAATCTTTGGATGTTGGAGTGGGAGATGGGGTGCAAATGTGCACTGATTATAATATATGTAGAATTGAAATGTTTTCTTTTGCTTTTGCATAGGTGAATGTCTGGGTTAATGCCCTTGGCTTAATCTAATAATTTTTTTGTGAATGCAAGTGGGTTTAAAAAAAAAATGAGAGACCACAATGTAAAAATAGTTTTCTTTAAGCAAATAAATGTTCAGTGCCAGCTGAGAAATCTGGAGCTGAGGGCAGGTCTACATTTTGTTCATACGTTCATAGGTTGGTACTAGGCTATCAGCCCTAGGGCCTATACAAGCCTAGCCATAACAATTCCCTGGCTATTTCTTCCCACACTATTTACTTCCCTGGAACCCTGTGTAGCAGGGCGACTGACGTGATCCCCGGGGTAAATTTCCTATCTCCCATCCAATCATCAAGGTTCCTTTTGTAGAGGACCAAAGAGGCAGTCTGCTTGACATGTATGGGCAATCTATTCCAGAGTCTAGGGAGTCGCTGGGTCAGGAACCTATTCCTCCAGCATATTTTGTTTATTGTGATGACAAGGTTTAGATCCCTGGAGCATGTGGCTCTGAGGGATTGGGATTTCTTTAAGTGTAGCATGTCCAACAGCTGTGGGTTTGACATGGCCTTGTATGTTAAGCAGAGATCGCCTCTGAGTAGATGATATGCGACAGAGTATAGTTGGAGTTTTTTAAGGCGGTCAGCGTAGGGCATCTAGTTTAGGCCTGTGATTCTTTTAGTGAGGTATTTCTGTGGCCTTTCCAGTTGTTGCAGATGTCTTGAGAGGTACATACCAAACGGGGCGTTGTATTCTATAATGGGTCTAATGAGGGATGAGTACAGTGGGACAATGACCTCCTTTTTTCTGGATGAAAAGCCCTTAGTGATGAGGTGTGCCACATAGAAGGATTTCCTGACTGTTGTGGTGATGTGGTTATTGAAGGTGAGACCACTGTCCACCTGTGTTCCTAAGTCTCTTATCATGCTTTCGGTGTTTAGTGTACTGCCACCTATATGGTAATTCACGGATACATGTTTTTTCCCAAAGGGGATAACTATACATTTCTTGGCATTAAGCTTGAGCCCATGACTCTGGCACCAAGCATCTGTTTCTGTAAGGCCCTTTTGCAGAGTATCCACATCATTTGGGGATTCAATAATGGCTCCCAGTTTGCAGTCATTTGCAAACTTTGTTATCCAGAGTCCCTTAGTGTTGGCCTGTACTTCAGAGAAGTAGATGCCAAACAAGAGCGGCCCCAGGACTGAACCCTGTGGTACTCCACTTGTCACTTGTCTGGAGCTGGATTTGGAGTCGGCTACTTTTACAGTGTGGGTTCTATCAGTAAGCCAGTTAGCAACCCATTGGGTGACGTAGGGATTAATGCCCAGCTTAGTAAGTTTATCTATGATTCCAGAGTGGGGGATGGTGTCAAAGGCCTTGGCAAGGTCTAGATAGGCTGTGTGGACTACCTTACCCTTGTCCATGGATCTGGAGACTGATTTGAAGAAGTCAATCAGGTTCAGGAGACAAGATCGGCCCTTCATGAACCCAAACTGGGTGGGGTCCAGTGTTTGAAGGTTGCCAATGTCTTTGTTTATAAGTTCCATGATAATACACTCCATGGCCTTGCAGATAAGGCTTTTCAGACTTATGGGATGGTAGTTTCTGGGATCCAAGATGGATCCCCCCTTGTGGAGTGGGATAACTGTAGCTCTGCGCCACTCAGTGGGCACGAAACCTGAGGTAAGGCTATGATTAAACATGACACTTAAGTGAGGTGCCAGTTCATATTGTAGTTCATGTAGTACACAGCCCGGGATGTCATCTGGTCCCATGGATGCTGTATTCTTAGCTTTGGAGAGTGTGTTTTTTTACCTGTGTGGCTGTTATTACCGGAATTTGGCAATCTTCTGGCATTGAGATGGGCCATTTAGGGGGTGATAAGGGGGTGAAGTTGGCACTGAATTGATCTGCCAGGATATTGGCAATATCCTTGGGATCAGTATATTTAATGCCATTCTGTTTTAGCTCAGAGCAGATCTGAGCATTGCCATTTAGATTCTTGACATAGTTATAGAATGCCTTGTGGTTGTCTTTGGAATCTTTGGCAATTTTATTTTCGTAACTAGCTTTGGAGGATTTTATGAGGGATCTCAGTTTCTTACTGAGGCTGGTAAGGAAGTTTTTTTGTATCCTGGGATTTTCCTCTTTTCTGCAACAGTTTCTTCCTTTTGTTGTAAAGTTTGTTTATGGCAGGAGACCACCAGATTGGCTTCCTTTTTTTGGATGAGAGCATCTTGGTTCTGTTTGGGATGGCACGATTCATGCATGAGTGGATGTGCTCGTACAGTGCCTTAGTGTAGGATTCAGCAGTTGAACTTTCAGTTCCCGTCTGCATGGGTGTCATGAAGTTTGTCACTTCTGACTTGAGTAGCATGAAGTTGGCTTTGGAGAAGTTTTTATGAAGGTTTCCTTACTGGGGGGTGGGGGTGGGATGTGGATGTTAAGGGTGATTAGCTTATGGTCAGACCTGACTAATGAGGGGGTGACCATAGGTGTGGAACATCGATTTCCCATGTTGGTAATGACCAGGTCTAAGATATTGGAGCCCTTGGTGGGACTATGGATTAGTTGATCTAGGACGTTGGAATTTATGAATTCCAAGAACCATTGGGCAAAGGTGTTTTTATGTTTCGATGGAAACAAGCTGACTAAAGTTGAAGGCAATAAATCAAGAAGTCTGAACATTGTTTACTGAGAGAAATATAAAATTTAAAGTTATAAGGGGCAAGCAGTTCAGTAAAAAAATAAAGTTTGAAATTATTGGAAGTGAATAAAAGATAGCAGCATTTCTGGTAAATAGATATAGGCTGTAACGTGTCTTAGTTGGATAACCTAATTTTAAGTTAATTAATGTCTATGAATGTAGCTCTTGTTTTTGGGACAATCACTCCTATCAGGAGGGTTAAACTTCATTATTTGAAGATGTACATAGTTTTATGTGTTTGTTTTAAGCTAATAGGTTATAGGGATGCGTTTCATTTTTTTGTTTCAGGGTTTTCATTAAAACATGAAGTCTTCTAACATAGGTTCAAATGGAGATGACAAAAAAAACATATAAAGGATTAACTTGCCAAACAGTGGATGCATGTAACACAAAAGCTAGAGATAGACATTTAAAAAAGCTGTCATATATAATGGTTGGAGATAATTTCTTATCATAATGGCTGCACTGAGCATATTATTTTGGAATGTGAAGGCCTCACAGGTTTAGGAGAAAGATAAGAGTATTGACTTATATTAAAACATACAGAGTGCAAATAGCAATGATACAGAAGACACATTTTGAAAGAAGTAAGCATTTGATAAAGAAAAGATTTCAGGACTGATATTCAGCAGAATATCAGGGACAAAGGAAAAGGTGAGTACTTACTTCATTTCCTAGAGGAGCTCTGACAATGATAGAAGAGGGAACAAAGATAGTAATGGTAGATTTTTGGTAGTAATGAGCTACTGGTAAAGGAGGAGGATTACACTGGCATGTATTTATATTACACCTAAAACTGATATTATGGAGCTTAAAAACATTTTGGGAGAAATAATCCGCTTTCAGCAGGGAATATTACATACACACACACACATATATATATATATATATATATATATATATATATATATATATATATATATATATATATATAGATAGATAGATATACATATATATATATGAGAGAGAGAGAGACTGTGACTTAATTTGCACCAGTGAGGATGTATATGGGAGACCTAGAAGGGAAAATATAACAAAATAGGGTACATTTCTGAATAAATTTATGAAAATATTTGATATGGAAGATGTGAATTCAGTAGTAGGAATAATTTACATATTATACCCAAGGTGTGCAATAACTTGGTTAGACTTGACAAAAATTATATTTCACAGGAACATGTGCATTTAGTTGAAAGTTTTGACACACGTTCAATAACTATTTCAAATCATGCACCAAAAACAGCTAAAATAAAAATGCAGGGTAATAAAGTACAAATGAGACACTGGGACTTCCCCCAGCTACCTGTTAAAAAGAGAGGAATTCAGGAAATGGGTGGAAGGGGATGATAATGAAGCAGGAATGACATTCACGAAATAAGGCGAGAATTAAATTTTAGAGGCAGATCTTTAAGAAGAATAAAAACAGCCATACATAATATTATATTCATAAAGTAGCAGAAAGTATTCTAAGAACTAAGCCAATGTGAGAATGGAGAAAAGAGATACTGCGGATATGTTTGATCACAATTAGTGATACAGAGAAGGGTCGGGAATTTACTGAAGAAAATTGGCAAAGAAACCATGAAATTTGGAGCAAATAACTAGAGAGGAAATGGTAACAGAATGGGAAGAGGCCAAGAAAACATTTGGACACAGGCAAGAGCTTGCCTTCCCTATCAGGGATTGCTATCAGAGTATAGGCAACGAACAAGGGATAGGGCAACTCTCTATGAAAAGACCTGCAGTGGTAGAGCTTTGGGTTGAATCTAGAACCAAAACTACTGTTAAAAAGGGACAATTAGTAGGGCATATAAAATATTGCATGATAACAATTTGAATCAATCAGAGCAGGTTAGAAAAGTTTGGGAAGAGAGCCTGGATAAGCAATTCACAAAGAAACAATGAGAGGACATATATGTAGCTCCTAAATATACAGCAAAGTCTAGAAGATTTAGAATTTTTGCTTGAAAGTGTTTGCATAACTATTTCTATACCCTGAGAGGACTCCAGATATTTTTTCCTCATATATAGCAAATGTTGTAGGTATGATGGGTAAGAAAGAGGTTAATGGAAACATATTTCTGGAGTGTAATGAGTTTGCAGACTTTAAAAATTCCCTACAGAGTACTCTGTTAGAGATATTGGTTGATCAGATGGGTGTAACTAAAGAAATACTTTTTGAGCTGGGATAAAGAATCTGAATTTCCTAGACACAGTAAGGCCTTGTTAAGTTTAATTCTGGTGGCTGCCAAAAAAAGCAATTACTAGAAAGTGGAACTCAAAGTCTAAACCAACTGTATTTGAATTTGTGAATGTTGTATAAGAGACAGAAGAAATGTAAGTAGGATCTTTAGAAAAGGGTATTAGCAAATTACGTGGAAAAATGGAAATAGTAGGAACAGTACATGCAGAATAGTGTTTTGCTGGAGAAGTGAGATTTAAAAGAAGGCAGAAATTGGTTCATTTATGTAATGTTAGGTTGATAATAATTATATAAAAGAATATATGTGATTTATAATGTTTGTAACTGTGAGCATGTTGACATGGTTTGTTTTCTTTTATCTATATGTATGTTTGCCCATGTCTTAAATGATAATTCAATAAAGGTGTTAAAAAAGAGTGTCTTGTCCATGTCTCTAGCCTTTTTTCAAGAACTTGTCAATAGATAATATTTCTGAAGCTGTGACACTATTGATCTTATGTACTTTTCCCCAACATTGTAAACTTGATACTCTGTTTTTCCAGTACTTACTTTTCTGGAACAGTTTTGAAGAGCATATTGGCTATGCCCATAACCCATTAGGTAGGCAGGTGTGGGACACCATTAGGACGGCCATTGTAATAGTGATTTCTGCTGTTAGAATGTGTCAAAAATCAGAAAAAGGTTATGTGAGGTAGTCACCATGAAATATTTCTGTAAGGGGACACTGGCAGCGCAGTAGGTCCCTCCGCCTTATTCCATTGCCTTTTCTATAGTGTGTTGCATGGATTACTGGTCATTTGTTGATCTCTTGGCCTTTCTGTTTGTTTGTGTTGGGCAAGTGCTGGAGAGATTAAGAAAAAAAACACCTTCCTGGATCAGGTGCTTGCTTATGTAGCCAAGGGGTGGGGGGCATGTTAGAATGTTAATGGAAAAGATTCTGCAATGCTGTTATGCAGATCATGGGAAGAAATCCACACACAGCAACCAGTTGCAAAGCTTTCAAATACCCCAGGTTTGGAAATGACAAAGGCTGGTGTACTGAACAGAAGAATTGTTGATTTTGTATAGGTGGCTGAATTCTAGACCTGATGCAGCAGTTTTGCATTTGATAAGATAGATAAACAAAACACTTTTATGATGCATGTATTAAGATTTAGTTTAGACTTTTTGTTGTTGTTAAACTGATGGCTACATTCCAAAATATCTAAGATTTTGTATTTTGCTAGATTAAAATAAATCTGATTTAAAATAATTGCATTGTGTTTGTAGTGGGTAACAGTATGACATGTACAAGTGCTTGGGTGCAGACTTCTGCATTTGTTTTGCTTCCATTTATAAAATTCTTTGAAAAAAAAAATAAAGGGTTAAAAAGACTGATAAATTTTGATGACAAAGTGAGGAAATTTCATAGGATATAGCAGAGAAGAATACTGTTGTATGCCATCATAACCTCATGGAAATACTGTAGATAAAGAAATACAAAGGTCTCAAAGAGTGTTTGGAATGAAAGCTGCATGCACTTAACTTGGTCTGGTAATAGACAAGTCCACAAGAATATGTCTAAAATATGTGTGTATGAATGTGTCATATATATGTATTGTCAAATATGCAGGTGTGTGTTACATGCACACACAAACACACGTGCATGCGCATGTAATATCAATTATGCAGGTGTGTGTATGTATGTGTGTGCGTATACAACACATACCTGCATAGATGATTTTACACACACATTATACGGCACAGTGGTGCAGCGGCAGCATTGTCGACTCACAGCAAGAGGTTCTCCGGTTCGATTCTCAGCTTGGGTGCCTTCTGTGCGGAGTCTGCATGTCCTCCCTGCATTTGTGTGGGTTTCCTCCGGGTGCTCCGGTTTCCTCCCACATTACAAAGACATGCATCCAGAGCCTTTCTCCCTGGGCCTCTGCTGAAAATTGGCTTCATTCCAAGCTGGACTTTTCCGGTTAACAAATGTTAAATAAAATAAAAATAAATAAAATAAATTTGTTCAAATGTTTTGTGTATCAGACTCATTTTGTTGGATGTATTCTGTATCGCAAAAGGTAAGTGGGTTTTGTGTGTGTGTGTGTGTGTGTGTGTGTGTGTGTGTGTGTGTGTGTGTGTGTGTGTGTGTGTGTGTGTGTGTGTGTGTGTGTGTGTATGGGCAAGGGCACATGACTGATTGTTTGTGGGTTAGTGTGTGCTTTAGGGTAAGTGTTAGATTAGAGGATAAATTTGATGGTGTTTTGTATCTGTATCTGTTGGTATGCATGTGTCTGAGCCTGTCTCATTTGGTGGTAGTGTTGTGGAAACCTTTTTAGGTATCAGGTTTGGGTTAAGTATTACTAAAGTAATGTGGGGGAGGAGTGAAGATGATGTTTGATTAACTTTATATCTCCTCTACCCAGGAGCAAATGACCTGACTTTTAATCTTAGAGGACAACATGGATGCCATCTTTGTTTTATTGAGCAGTAGTTGCCTTAAGCTGAATCCTAAAGCTGATAATTATGTTATGATCAAGGTCTTTGTGAGCTGAGAAAGCAATTTTGTGAATTGGACAATTGTCTGAAGAGGCCATGCTTTCTTTCGTGACAGACATATTTTGGATAATGGTTATGCAGCAAATATTTGGAGAGCTCTAAGAAAAAGACTAAAATGTTGGCCCAAGAGATCTCTGCCACATCAAAACAACTGACCTACCTCAGACTATCAGCAGACTAAGAACTCAGCTTCTTTGGTGACCTGGAAATCATTAGAATTTGAGTGTCACTCTGTTTTTTGATGTAATTAACCTGCTCTTTCTTCGTGGAGTCCATTAAGTATGATATTGTAGCTGCAGTTGTCTTCAGTATGATCTCCATGAAAAGATCACAGTTGTTTTTCAGCTTTATGCCTTACCATGTACTGGCTATCTCACAGACCTACTAGGTTGGTTATATCTTGTTCAGAATATCTAGGTTAATTCCCCCGCCCCAAGTTGTGAGCTGTTTAAAATTGTGATTCTTCTGATTGTTCTTAAAGAAGGGTTGGTTATTCATTTTCGTAAGAAAAAAATCATTAGCTCTACATACAGTGGAAAATCACCAACGTGTCATTGTCCTGTGCTTTCCTTTCTTTGGTAAGGTTAAGAGTTAAGAAAGGGGTCTACATTCACTTGTTCTAAATCTGAATTATGGTCTTGGTACTTCTTAGTCTGGGTTTATACTGTAGCTTGACATAGAAGTCAAGCATCCCTATTGGTTGGGAAAGATCAATATTCCATCTGGTTACTGATCTTTCTGCAGCATTTGACACCACAACTAAAGTGAGTCACTGGCTCCATCTCTACTCCCATAAAGATTCCTGAGGTTGGAGCCACACATGCTAATGCTTTGGAAATTAATGACTCTATAGTTACGCAAAGTGTTGTTCCACTCATTAGGCTGGGAGGGTAGGGTCATAGCAGGGTGAATGACCTTAGATAATTTATCCTTGAGGAGATGCAAAAATATATAGTTGAGTTCTATAAGCCAATGCCCGATGTAGGTAAGACACCTGTCTTGAAAAATATCTTCCATTCTCTGGGAAACATGCCATGATTTCAAGCAAAAATAATTTATTTCAGCTACTGGCTTATTATGTACTGTTATTCCAGTGGGCTCCAGTGTGTGTCAGCATGACATATGATTGACATGCCAGTCATGTTAATGGCCTTCACCTCACTTCTTGGGGGTATTAGCATATTGGCTAAGACCTTTCTACTCCCATACTGCTTCTTTTAGATAAAGTTTATTTCTTAGATATTCCAGCCTAGCAAATTGAGTCTGGCTTACATTAACGTGGCTTGCTCAGTGCTAGGATTCTGAAAATAAATTATCTGATTTGGAAATCCTTTCCATTATCAAGTACATGTATATATGTGCTATAGAAACTTTATTTCAGTCTTCTAATAATACTCCATCTGAAACAGAGTACAGTGTCTTATCAATGTCTCAGACCAACTGGTGGTGGCAGATGACTGTTTTTTTTTTTCTGCTTAGATGTTAAGTTGTGCCAGATGCTTAAAGATTCTTAATTTGAGCTCCTTCACATTTTGATTACATTTGATGATGTCAAATACCACATCATTTTCAACTATAAGTCCCTTTAATGTTACCTAATCACTATAGTATTTACATTGACAAGTTAATTTCACATCTGTTAATCCCAGTATCATAATTCTAAGTGACTTTTTTCAACCATCTATCCATCCGTTGGTTGTCTTATGTAGCTAGCAATAAATATGGCCAGTGTTCCCTAGATTTCAGTAATGCCACCAACTTAGATCACAAAATTAATGAGTAGTTCCCATGAGAGGAAGAAATATACTTGACCCTGTATTTATGAATGCTTTCTTTGTCTGCACACCTACAAAACTTATCCCCCCTCCTTGATCAAATCTGACCACCAGACTGTCAGTCTTTCCTTTAATCTAGTACCAGATTGCCCTCAAATTCAGCTACATATGCGTGTGCTCCAAAGCCAACCTTCGATCTCCATCTAGGGGCCTGAAGAATTTCAAACGTATTTTGTTCCATGCCTGACTGATATCTGAAGCCGCCACATTTACCCTCTGTGATTATTATAGCCATCTCATACATACCTTGGTACCTATTCAGTGAAAGTGAGTTAAGAAATTTTTTAGTGAAGCTATTTGGTGGACCTATCCAATAAACAAACTATAATAGACTGATGTATCATTATGTCCATACCAGTTTTCTCAACCTTGCTACAATTCAGTACAATTCTTCATGTGTCATTGTTGATAAATGTACCAGTATAAATATTAACTCTTGTGTTATTGATGATTTGCTAACTGGCTCTCTGATTACAGAAAAAAGATGAGAGTTGGTGGTATGTTCTTATCTACTAGATTAGTCACGAGTGGAGTCCTTCATTGCAGTGTACTGGGTCCCTTTCTCTTTGGCATCTACTTCTCTAGGAAGTCAGATGCCCAAATATTTGTAGTTGACAAAGACTGTGGATGACTGTATACTGGGTGCTGTTATTTTTTTTCCCCTGCAGACTCGTAATATCAAAAAAAGGTCTACATAGAGTCAGCATGTGAGTTCTCTTGGTCTTAGTGCAAAAAATGGAGTGCAGTCACCTTTGGGAAACAAGTCTTTCACCTTGATTATTATATAAACGGAACCCCACCTAAGGTCATTGCAGTTATTAGTGAGTTGGGCAGTTTCATAAACAGTGAACTGTCCTTTGCTTATTATTAATTGCAGTATGGGAATTGTATTTTGTTGCCAAGTTAATTATCCAGTGTACATCCTCAAGATGCAAAGTTGCCTTAGTTCCATTTTAACCCTGCCTTATTAGGATGATCATTGAATGTAAGCACAACGGGTGTACATCTTACCAAATACATACCCAGCTTGAAAGACCTCAACATTTCCTAACTGAGAATGAACTGTCTAAGCCCCCATAGCTATCAGGATAGATACAAAAGCTTTTTACTTTTTCCATCTCATACAGACTCCTATGTGACAGTGTCTGTCATGCCTTTTAGGTCATGAAAGATCCTGTTTTGCTAGATGATCTCTACTTCAGAAAGACTGGTAATGTTAGGAACTGTGTCTCCAAAACATTCAACTTACATAATATAAATATGACTTCTTGCTAGGGTAGTTTCATTACCTAAAGGATTTCCAACATGTGGAACAAACTTTCCTTGCATTATAAGCTGTGTAACACCTAAGATAAGTTTTGCTAATTGGATACGTTCACATAAATTTACCCCAGGGATTAGTAGTATGGCGCTAATCAAGAAGGGAGGTAAACCTACTGATATCTCCTAGGGGGCCTAGCTTGGTTGTATATTGTTATTCAAACTGCTTGTCTAGTAATAACCTTTCAACTTGTACAGCTGAAATTAAAGAAGAGAAGAAACATTATCCTGTGAATGGAATAAGGAAGAAGCAATGGTCAAAACCTAGAACAAGTGCCCTTGCTGTTAAGGCTGATGGGGAGAGTTGTTGGGATGATATGTTAACCTAGGATCTGTCAAGAGATGAGATTGAGAGGCTGTGGGATGGAATGAATGTATGAAAGAGAGCTGGAAGATTAAACTCTCAGGGAATAATTTGCTTTAGGAGCAGGCTAAGAGATCCCAAGAGCCAGAGTAGAAAGAGAATGACAGTTAATATATTTTTTGGGCAATGAACAGTTCTTCTAGTTGGTGTAGGAGAGTACCAGAAGGGATAAAATTCTAGATGTTTCCTTAAAAGAGGAGGAGGGTCAGAAGGTATCACATAGTCAGCAATTATCATACCACTGTGTACTTGAGAGCTGGGAAAGGTGATATACCAAAGTCAGTAGTATAGGATTTCAGAATAATGAACGAGTCAGGGAAAAGGTCAGCAATGAATTAGACAACTAGTGACAAATTTAAAGGGGAACAAGCTATGGGAATGATTCAGAAGTGGAGTACTCAGAGCTTTGGAAAAGTTGTGGGGGTACAAAGAAGTAAAAAAGAAGACTATTGTAGCCGCTAAGAAATATGAGGCATGATCAGGACAAAAGAAAAGGCGAGAAGAGGGTGAGGAGGCAGTACAAGAAACAAACAAGATAAACAAGTGGTTGAAGATTGCAAAGTTGTAATTTGAAAAGGAGTCGGCTTGAAGGATCTAAAAACTGAACAAAGATATTTTAAGTGTGTTGCAGAAGGGAGGAGCAGCCTAGTAACTAAAATAAGGACAGGTAGAGATCACGGAAGGCAGGGAACATGCAGAGTATTGAATGGTTACATTGCATTGATCTTTGCAAAGAAAGGGAGGGCAGGGTATGCAGTGCTGGAGAGTTGTTCCAAAAGAGGAAGGTGAGCAATGAGTATACCCAAAAATGAAGGGTGCAGAAGTAGAAAAGGAACTGGCTATACTAAGGGAGAATAAGGTACAGAAACCAGATAGGCTGCCTCCAGGATGCTTCATGAATCTGAACAGTGTACTGATTCTCTAATAAAGATCCTCAACAGATCAAATCAGATGTGTTTGAGGACTGGAAGACAGCAAGAGGGGTGCCTTTGCATAACAGGAAAAGCACATATCTAAAAAACTACAAATTATCCTAACTGTGATAGAAATGGTGAAGAGGGACTATTGAAGAAAAGGGCTGGTTGTTTTCCTATAGGACAGCAATCTATAGGTATACCAGCCACAGTTCATGATCTGAAGGAAGTGTCATTTCAGTGGATCATAGAAGACATCAGTGATGTACTGGTAGATGTAGTCTACAGTATGTAGAATTTAGCAATGCATTTAACTTTTATCCCGTTTATGTGGGTACCAGAAAGACTGCAGTAGCTGGGGGAAGGACTAAGGAACTGGACTCCAGTATGGGTGGAGGGTAGGAGAGAAGTGGATCATGACAGGAGTGAGGGAAGTGACTAGTGGTATACTGCTGCAGTCAGTCCCTGTTCCAGTATTTTTTAGTGTATTTATTTCAGGCATATATGAGAAAATAGAGAACAGGAACAACAATTCAGATGACATAAGGATGGGTGTAATGATGAGAGATGAGAAAGTGTTATCAAAGTGCAAGGCATTGCACTTGGGTCTCAACAACCCTGGTATAAAGTATCTTCTAAAAGGTATAGAGCTGATGGCACCAGACCAGGACCTTAGAGTTTTATCATTCTTGGACTGGACCATGTAAAGCAGCAGAATGTGAGGAGCTTGACATCAGTGGATAGGATACCATAGTGTAGTCTCAAGGAAGACAGAGTCAGGAAACAAAAGCATAGTGTTCCTTCTCTTATGGACCCTGGTCAAGTTCCATGTTGAGTGCTACATGCAGTTGTGGAAGCAATATTAGAATGATATTTGGCTGTTTGAAGAAGTCCAGAGCAAGGCTACCATAGGAGTTTGTGGTATAGAGGAAAGGGTGTATGATAAGAAATTAGAGGAGTTGGGCTGTTTTCAATAAAGATGAGAAAAAAACAGGGTGACATGATATAAATTGGCCCAGTCATGCTGGGGTGTTGTGAAGAGGTTATCCTGAACAGGAAGAATGGGCATAGGCAACAGAAAGTGTTTCTTCAGAGAGAGTGCTGTGATCTGTGGAAATGTGACTACTAAAATGCATGGTGGGAAGAGAATCCACAGAGGCATTCAAAAGGGTATAGTAAATGTGGAGATGAGTATAGGGGGGGGATATGAGGAACGGAATGTAGTTAGAATATCAACTCAAAGTGCAAACTAGATAAGATAACCGTTTACTTCATTTGACAAATGTAATATAGGGTAAGTGACATATACCAAAGAAAGCTGTTACATTAAATCATATTATAAACCTACATAAATATTTTAAAATATAAATTGTAAATAATACTTAGGACTCCCATTGCAGAGAATAGCAGTCGGACACCCATAGTTACATGGAAACATGAAAAAGATGACACCCCCAGTAAAGCAGGAAAGAGACCTCCCCCTCTTATAATAGGTGTACTCCAAAAGTAGAAAAGAAAGAATTGAAAAAAAATATATGCAGTATAAAGAAGAATTCCATCCATGCCCCAACCATGCATTAGAACACTGTTGCATCCTGAAATATAGCTGAAAAATAATTTAAATAATAAGGTGCTCATAGTACATTTATGTATAACATATAAAACCTTCCCCAAAACATGAATAGAAATATTAAAAATACTAACTTCTGAAATGTAGGCAAAGGAGCACACCTCTAAAATAGCAGCCATGTTCTACATCTGTTCCAGAGTTGTAGCAATGCACTTTGGTGTCCTCTTGCTCTCTAAGTGATCACAATTGTGATAATTTAACCACAGCTTGTAAAATTACATTTTTAAAGGTACTTACAAGTAAAGTTGCTACATTATGGAGCAACTTAATAACTGATTACTACCTTTGAAGGAATGGAATTGTCTGACCGTTCATAAGAGCTCTCTTTGTTGCAATCACCTTTATTGATAATTTGTGAGCTGTCAGTGTATTTACACCTCTACAAGTTGGCACATGAGATAGCTATTCCCTCCACCACACCCTTTATAAAGCTGTGATCAGTCCTATAACATCCTTGTCATACCCATTTTCATATTCAAAGATCCTGCTCTTTCTGACTCACAACTAGAACTTACCCAGCTCACAAAACTCTCATTTCAGCAAAAGTAATCAACTACCACTCCATCTACTAAGCTTCACAGTCCCCTTCCACTCAGAAATTTCTAAAACGCCTCCCACTACATTTAAAGCTGGTCATTATATCCCATTAGGAAAACCACACAGACATTTTAAAAATATAAAAATTAAAGAGTACTTAAGGACTACCATTGGCTGTGTCCATAACATGGTCCAAAATGCAGTTCAAGCAGTTAAATTTGTGTACAGAATCCAAAACTTACTCAACAAACTATGGAGTGTATTGGGTTCATTTTCTTGTGTCCATAATATGACCTAAAGGTAAATAGCCCCTAACTCCCCCAACAGTACACCCCCCAAAAATAGCCAGTAAAAAAGGTGTACAAAGAATCCCGTAATACTTTGCTTCTAATACTAAAAAAACAATAAATGAAAAGAACCACCTTAAAAATACAAAAAGTCACTTATAAGTCCATTGATAAAACAAGTAATGTACCATAGCACTATTTCATGACATAAAATTAAAAATCTAGTAAGATAAACATAAATACATAAAAATAAGCATGGTAATTATTCCAGATTAGGATAAATAGCGCACATGGCAGCACAGTGTATCGGCAGAACAGTGGTTAGCTTTGTTTCTTCATTGTGTTTGCCATTGCTGTTAAGATGCCTTCTCTGCAGACTCTGCATGTCCCACCTAAGCATATAAATTAATATAACGTAGAGAAATGGACTACAGAACAGCAGAGAAATACATCTGTTAGCAATTTTGTCTCACAGCATTTGTTTCTCTTGTTTGGTTCCCAGATGGGATGCATTATTTGTAGAGTCTGCTTGTCCACACCGTGTGTGGAGTTTCATACAGTATTCTGTTTTCCTCCTATGACAAAAAACTCAGTTTAATTGAATCGGTAATCTTCCACCTTGGCTGGAGGCTTGTATGCCATGTGCAAGTATATGTGTATCCTGTGATAGACTGACATAGTCTCCAGGATTAGTTTCTCTGCAATGTGCCCAATGAGTGTGAAAATATGCTGATGCTTTCTGTGACCATGAATTGGATAATGGGGGCATAAGCGAATGAAGAAATATGTACTATATATTTACCTGGAACTGATGAAGTTGAATATGTGTAGTATTTATTTTGTACAAAGTAAAGTACTCTCACTTGTGGCTTCACCACTAATGACATAGCTTGTACTATACCTTTGTCGGTAGAGATAGTATGTGTGTATGCAGGCCCATGCCAACATGTATACCCTATCTGTATAATACTTTTTTGAGAAGAGGACATATGGTACAAGCTAAATGACAGGATTGTGAGACAGAAGAAAACCCTAGCTGTTAGTGTCCTCTTATGCTTCTTGAGTGGGATGTGATTTTGTTTGGCTTAGGTATCTTCACCATTCCTTTAGTCACAAAGGTGATTCTTACCTGGAAAGCTAGGGTTTTAGTGCTGAAGACTCTGTGATAGAGAGACACTGTGATGGACTTTTTAAAAATTCAAGTGATTGCTGCTATCTTGCCAACTTTTTGTGTTGTCTCCAGTATGGAAGATGGAAAGTAAGAGAAGCTGTAGAGCTCCTCCCTTTCCTGAATATCTCTCCTGAAGTTGTATCATACTGAGGCCCGTTCACTGTATCATACTGAGGCCCGTTCACTGTATCATACTGAGGCCCGTTCACTGTAGGTGGCCTTTCTCAGTGCTGCTACATTGTGTGCTAATGTTAACATCAGTCTGCTATGGGCTGTTCAGAAAGCTATTCTTGTTGTTGCAGTAAATATTTCTGAGACACAGCAGACAGAAAAGTCCGATGTTGTGATTTTTTTTTTAGATTTTTTTTTTTATTTCTCCTGTTTGCTCCCACCTATTATCTTCCCCCAGGATTAGAGCTACTGTACTTTACTTTGTCAGATTCAGAATAAATTTGTTTCTTGCTGCATATGGATCTATCAGTTATAGAATAAGTCTGTAATGGCGGTAACAGTGGAATTCAGTGGTAATCATGATTGGTGGATGTAATGACTCTCTGCAGTTCATAACCTCAGGTTTGCCTCTGTTGCTGTCCTTTAAGATGAGTGATAAAGGAATTTGTGTTAGAAACCTGGTTATAGGAAGAGGAGAAGAGGATGAGTAGTGAGGAGAGAATAAGATGGAGTGGGGGTTATGTTTCATCACCTCAGTACCTTTTTGTGGCATCAGTGCTGTGGTTCTTTTTAATCAGGATATTTTTCAAGCAGTTGAAAGGGTTAGTAATGGGACTTGCTATTGCAACCAGTTGGGCTACTTTATTTATAGACAGTAGGGGGATAATTATATTTAGAAGTCATGCTTTTTTTCCTACATAAAATTGTACTTCTGTTTTATTGAGATGTCTTTTGAATCTGTTAGAAAAGGAGCAGGAATTACAGGAGTTTTCAGATTAACTGAATAAATGAACAGATTATTTGCAGTTCAAAATGAGCTATTATTCTAAGGAAACTAAATTTGTTTGGATAATAAAGTAATAAAGGAAGGCAGTACCAATAGTATTATTACATGTTTAAAGGAAACAATGAGCAATGGGTAACTGTTGTTTTCTAGTATGCACCTAGAGTACAGTACATTAAAGATACAATTAAATAATAGTTAGTGACAGTAAGTTGACAGCTGAGGATACCAAATATAGTTTATTTATTTTTTTATTATTTATTTTATTTATCATTTGTTGACCGGGAAAGTCCGACTAGGTTCCACAGAGCCTGTTTTCAGCGGAGGCCCGGGGAGAAATGCTCCAGATGCATGTCTTTGGAATGTGGGAGGAAACCGGAGTACCCGGAGGAAACCCACGCGAACACAGGGAGAACATGCAAACTCCACACAGAAGGCACCCCAGCTGAGAATCGAACCGGAGAACCTCTTGCTGTGGGGTGACAATGTTAACCACTGTTAACCAATGTTTAGAAAGTGAATCATTTGTGAATAGATTTCTAAAAATGTTCTATCCCCAAGAACATATAAACAGAAGGAAGAAGTGAGTAGTCTGAGAACTACAAAATAAAACACAATTATCAAATGGGGCAATGGAGAGAAAAAGAGAGATTAAAGTATGACTATGGGTCTGGCATCCACTTCAGATAGTAAGTCAGTTAAGAACATTATTTGTAATATTGGAACGATTGTTAATCCACCTGAAAGAAAACCCATGTTTGTTAACAAGGGATACAGGTATATGAAAAAATATTTGGCTAAGGACAATGCAGAGTGAAAAGACAGTAATGACAGATCTCTGTCCATATGGGGGATGCCAGTGATGTTAGCATATAAGCAATAATCAAAAAGTTTGTAAGGTACAAGGTAGAAAGTTTATGGTTTCTGATTTTTATCTGAAAATCTTTGTAGCCCGGTGATCTGGATGTCCAGAATTTTATAATGGTAAAACTTTACATACGTTGCAAAACAGAATTTATGGGTATTCTAATGCAGTGTAAACAAAGGATGAAACCAATGTCCTATTGAAACACTCACTGGAGTGTAAAGCATAGAATAAATGTTATTCTTCAGTTGTGGATAATGTGACTGTGGACCTAAAAGATGGTAATACGAAAAATAGATTGGAATATAAAAAATATGTTTGGCAGATAAAATTGAAGGCACATTGCCACAAGGTCTGAATGAATCATTTAACTTTGTTTCTGTATTAAAGGGACAGAGAATGAACTCACTTGTCCGTAGGGGTTTGGCACAGTATTTAAAGTTTGTGTGAAGCAGTCTTGGAGAGAAAGAGAGAGACAAAGGCATTCACTGTGTGTTGATTTGAATTTTAAGTGTGCTTTAACGTTCCTTGGTTAACCTCTATTTTCCATGTTTTTATGTGTTTATTTAATAATCAGTTTGCCATTTACCACATTTTAGTGTGATTTATTTTTATAGTGAAATGATCAGTTTAATGGTGATTTTGAAAGTAATGACAGCGGGAGTAGCAATGATTCTTTTGCTTCTTCGTTTAGTGATGAGGAAGGTGCAATGAATGTATTTGTTTTGATAGGGGTTTGTTTGCTTAAGAAATCAATTCCATACCTTCCTTTTTAAAATAACATTAGAAATAAATGGTTTAAATGTTTTAGAAAACCTCCTCAGCTGGTCTACCCACCATCTCCCCCAAGAAACTATAATTTTAGGTGATTTCAGTATTTGTTCTGGCAACCATCCAACCCGTCATCTAAACCTTCATGGCTTCACCCAACTAGTCCAGCCGCCAACCAGGATAAATAAAAACTCCAACAAGCACACTACCCTGGATTGGATACTAGTCAGTAAGAGCCCCCAGTCATAAATAACAGACTGCTTATCAGATAGCCTCAGTGATCACTCCCCAACATTCCTACTCATAAAACACCTATACCAAGCTAAACCTGTCATCTACCGTCAAATACATAAAAAACTAAACTTTAACCCATTCACATTCATCTCATCCCTCAAAGAATGTAACTGGCATCCTCTAAAGTACCTCAGTCTTGATGACGCAGTTGAATTTTTTAATATTACCTTCCTAAGCATCCTTAATTACCACGCCCCCATAAGACTTTCCAGAACTAAAGCACAACCCTCCCCATGGCTACAGAAAACCACTAAGTCAGAAATGAAAAACAGGGATAAAGCCTGGGAGCACTGGTGCAGAACCAAACCCCCCTCAGCTAGACAGAAATTCCTAGAAATACGCAATAGAGTCAACAAGCTAATAAAACAGGACAAATTCCAATACTACCAGTCTGCCCTAGATTCCTCTCAACACAACTCCAAACAATTCTGGTCCTCCATAAACTCCATCCTCCACCCAGGTAAAGTCAGTACCCCTCCTCCTAACATCCCTCACTCCTCCAAAAATATTTCTACCTCATTCAACACACACTTCACACAAGCCATACTATCACAAGCTAGACAACACAACCCCCCTCCCCTCCAACCCACACCTTCAACTAGTAATCTCCCCACTGTATTCTCTTTTTTTCCTGTTCCTACCTCCAACATAAAAAAAGCGCTTAACTAAACTTAAGCCCACCATATTAGCAGCAGACAACCTCCCAAGTGAATACCTACAAATCGCAGCTGATGCTCTGGCCTACCCAGTATCCATCTTGATTAACTGATCTCTGTCAGAAAGTTACGTTCCCACACTATGGAAAGTATCCCATATAATTCCCCTCCACAAAGGTGGCCCCTCCACAGAACTAACCAATTACCGCCCCATAGCTATTCACTCTCCACTCTCCAAAATACTAGAGAGATGCATTCACTCTCAGGTCTCAGACTACCTCCTTACTAACAACTTTGTTTCCAGTACTCAGCATGGTTTCCGACCAAACATTAGCACCACCACTGCCTTACTCTCCTTTACTAACACTAGCCTTCAGCATAAAAACAGTGGCTATCTCTCCTCTGCTACTTTCCTAGACCTATCTAAAGCATTTGGCATGGCCCCACACAAACAACTCATCTCTGTCCTCAATAACCTATCCTTCTCTCAATCAGTCACCAACTGGTTTCAGAGTTACCTGTCTGACCAACAATCCATTGTATGGCAGAATGACATATCTCCCCAACTACTTGTCTCTATAGGGGTTCCCCAAGGATCCATCCTTGGACCCCTACTCTTCTCTATCTTCACCTGTAATCTAGCCTCTGCCACCAAACATGGCACACTCATACAATGTGCAGATGACTCAACCATCATCTGCTCAGCCCAGTCCCTACCCAAACTGCAAAAGGTCACACAGGAAGCCTTTTCCTCTGTTGAAACTTGGTTATCCAATGCCCAATTAATACTCAACCCAAACAAAACTAAACTACTCATCTTCCAACCCACCAAACATACTCAAAACAACTCTCACTTTAACATCACAACAAAAGACAACACCACTATACACCCAACAGAACACACCAAATTGCTAGGAGTGGAAATAGGCAATAAACTAAAATTTGACATTCACATATCCATGACCATAAAAAAAGTCCACAAAAAACTAGGAGCGTTATACAGAAATAAGCAACTTCTCACCAAAGCAGCAACAATTTCAGTAGCAAATTCCCACCTTATCTCCATCCTACTTTACGCCTGTCCAATATATACCAACTTAAGGCAATGCGATCTAAACAAGCTAGAGACCTGCTACAACAAAATCGCCAAATTCACCACAGGGGCATCCTATCGTAGTCACCACTGTCTCTCACTTGCTGAACTGGGCTGGCTTGAACTCCCTCACCTCCTTCAATGGTATCAACTCACACTCACCCAGAAACTAGTAAACTATCCACTAAAAGTCCCATCCCTCCAGAATCTACTCCAACCCTATCGCACCACCAGACCACTAAGATCCAGCAACAAAAATCACTTACAGGTCACTAAAGCCAATAACTCTGCTGGTGAAGCACTATTCTCTTGCGCCATAGCCAAATTATGGAACTCCCTCCCACCCACAATTATCTCCGTACCATCATGCATCCACTTCAAAACTTTACTAAAAGTGCACCTAAAAAACATGCTGGCTATGCCCTTGCAACTCCCACTCTAATATCACCCACCCCATCCACCCACTACCTTTCTTTCCACCCCACTAACTACCTTGATTATAGCAAGCTTGGATGCTCATAAGCCTAACTACTTATTATACAGCAGGAACTTCATTTTAACAATTGTTAATGTCTGTTATGTACTTCACAGATGATAAAGATTCTAGTTGTCTACTATGTTTGTAATTGTTAATTGCTATTTTGTTCAAATTGTTAATTGCTATGTAAATCCAATGTAACTACTGTCTGTATATTTTAACTGTGGAGCTTTTCTCCCCGGGCCTCTGCTGAAAATGGATCTACGTCCAGTTGGACACTCCCAGTCAACAAATGTAAATAAATAAATAGAAAATATACTGAATTTCATAGTATTGGTAAGATATACAATTCAGCTAAAAATCAAACTTCAAAGTGTTGGCAAGATATATAATTCAACTAAAAATAAACTGCAGAGAGCATGAAATGTAGTTGTGAAACTATTAGGTAAGGATCCCAATGTGATATTTATTAATCATGGAACAATATTATGATATGTGCATGGAGCATCTATGTAAAAATCTAATGTCAAATGTGATTATGTAATGTAGTAAAAGAATTGTCCACTTTCATAAATAAAGGTATGTAATTGGGATACATTAGGGATTTAAGGAGTTGACAAGTCTGTATGCCAGAGTTCCATAATTTAGTGTTTACTCAAAATTCATAAAAAAATAATAAACCGTTACAGAAACTAATCATATTTAGAGTTTTTTTTAATATTGGATTGTTTTGCACTGTTTAAAGATTTGTAGTTAGTTTGCCATCTTATGTTAGGGATCAGGCAATCTGTTAAGTAAGCTCATCTTTTTAGAGTAGCAATCTGATTATTTATTATAATAGCTGTTGTTAATTTGTATACCAGCATATCACACCAGAAAGGCTTGGAAACACTGATTTTTTTTTTCTTGGTGATACTTCACTAACCTCTTACATTTGTGACATTGTCTAAGTTCTGCCACAGTTATAATTACTAGTTATAATTACTTTTTTGTTTATACTTATTTTTATCTTTAGTTGCAATGTATAACAACAAGGTTTATTCTTACCAGTGTGTGTCAATTTATATTTGGGTTATTTATAATTATTTCATATGTATACCCATTATTTTACCCAGAAGCATGTACTAGTGCATTTTTTTCTATATTTGTGCTTTATTGCGGGTGCACAATGGCTATGCACAATATTTAAATATTTTTTTTTCAAGACCTTAAAAATAATGAACTTCTTTATGCACTGGTCTGCACAGTACTTCAGGCTAATGATTGAATCCTGATATGAAAAAGTCCATATGGGTGGGGGAATACACATATTGGGAATATTGTGGTGCCAGAACCATGTGCTTGGAGTCCTTTTAATTTACCAGGCCACTGGTGACAGATACCTTCATGTTGCTACCCAATCCCTAATGATCGCCTTTTGTAAGTTGGACCCCATGGATGTCATCGTTGCATCAGCATGTGCCTTCTGTAGCTGGAGGGAGGAGTTAGTAAACCCATAGGCCACCGTCTCAAAGATCAGTAAGAATAATGAGTCCATCCTTCCCTATGGTTTTCCATCAGGTGACTGGTTCTTTGAAAAAATAAAAAGTAAAGCTTATGAAACCCATAGTAACCTAGCCTGTGTCCCCTATTCATACCCCTATTCATTCCCATATAATTGTCTAAATGAGTATTTCAGAAAGAAAGAAAGAAGAGGAGGAGCTCTGGGTAATTCCTCTCATAAATAATTGTCAAAAATATCATTTTTATAGATGTTCTCTATAATCGGCCACCAGAGTTGAGTGAGATTTTGACTAGGAACCCTAAACTGGTTCCTATATTTATCTGCTCAGATCAGCACAGGACCCAGGTCACCTTCCTGTAAGAGAGGACTGTGTGGCTGAGAATTTTTTCCACTGCCATAGGGCTAAGAGTCCACATTTTTGTCCTCTATCATAGATCAGTTGATGGAAAAATTATCAGGCCTGTATAACTTTGTACACAAAGTGGAAATGATTATGATGGTTTGTACAGTGGGCTACCACATGCCTTGCTGTATGTTTGTGCTGATACTATGGTTACGGAATATTAGCCACGGTGGTACAGTGGTAGCATTGTTGCCTCACAGCAAGAGGTTCTCCTGTTCGATTCTCGGCTGGATTGCCTTCTATGTGGAGTCTGCATGTCCCCCACATGGTCGATTGGCCTCCGAAAGACATGCGTAAATGGGCATTCCTTTGCTGGAGGTTGGGCTTTGGGCTGGCAACTTGGCACCATAAAAATCTCCTGCCAATAATTAGTGGACCGGAGTTTCGCTGTGGCGACCCCTAACTGGGAAAAACCGAAAAGAGAAACAAACTATGGTTACAGAAGATGACTGAAACATATGCCTGCTGAAGCCTTCCTTCCTTAACTCATTAACACCTGCCAGCAGTTAGTTAATTAGGTGTCACAGTCCTCACTGTTGGCAAGTTGGATAGCAATTGTTAGAACCAATATCACAAATTATGTAGTTCATTTAAGTTACAGTGAAACAAAAGTACTGTTAGCTTTAATTGGAAAAGGCAACCTGCATAACTTTTAATGCAAGCTTAATTAACAACAAAGTGTTATCAGTGCTGTAAACTTTTAATGAGTTAAAGAGGAGCTCAGACCAGTATATTCTGGATGCCCAGTTGAGGGGAGATGCCTTACTCATCCACCCATCATAGAAGCTAGTTTACATCCTTTTACAGATGAATCAGGCTTTCACCACTGTTGAAGACTTAGAATTTCCCCTTCAACCCTCTTTTCTTCTTCTTCTTTCATACCGAGACAATCATCTGAAGATGTCATCCCATTGCAGGCCCAGGATGTCCCTTAACTGTCACATGATCTTGTTCCCTCCTACACAGTGCTGATCAAATTGCTAAAGAAGATAAATTCTCTACCCCTGAAGCAGTAGTTATGCCATCTAGGAATGCCCATGGAGAGGAGAGTTTTCATAATTTGTCTTCCTCGATCTTGGGCTGCTATCATAAAGGGCCACTGCACTCTAGAGTTGGTCAAGGTAAACCATGTCTTAAAGTTTTTGCGCTCTTTCCCTAGAAAAAACTGTACTCAGAGACCAGGCATCCTTTGCAGAGCTCTTTAGATAGGCTTGTATCCTGATCATCACAGGAGCTGTAGGAGCTATCCCTCCAAAAGAAAGTATCCCAAAGTTCTGTTCCCACCATTGTTCTAGTTGCATAGTGAATAAAGCTTCCATCCTGTCACAGACTTCATCAACTTCAACAAGCACATCTGTTATGTCACATTCCAGATGGAGATGCATGTTCTGTATTATGTCACTGTGCTTGATGGATGCCTGTTGGCACTTCAGTCTGAGGCTGCCAGAGGAGGCTTCCTTGATTCACTGTGAGAGGCCACCATTTCCACTACAAACTTATGCTATGTGGTATTTCTTCAGGTTTTACTATGTTGATAAAGGTGTTGGTCATGATGTCCAAAGCCATCTGGAGAAGGAATTCCACTTATTTGCCTGCCTGATTGATAGGCTGTTGTTTACTTCACTGAGGAACTCCTTGTCATCATCCTAGTAATGGATGCTGTCATGACTGCTATACATGTGGTTACTATAAGCTGGAAGACCTCTCTTGATCACATTGATCCTATTCTAGTGGACTTCTTCAGGTGTCGTATGCTCCTATCTTTTGGAGAGAGCCTAGGAGGTCATGTCTTTGACAGTCTGGGTAAGGATACAGAAGAGGGTTCAGGCATAGACCCTTCTGCACATTATAGCTATAATGTCTACGCCAACCCTCATGGTGCCTTTTGCACATCAGAAGATGTGGATTTAGCAATGTTCATTTGAGGTGCCAGGATCTTAATGCACTGCTATCAAAAATCTGCCACCAGACACTGGAATGTTGGATGATCCCCAACTACTTTCATGTGGTCATCACTTTCTTGTAACTGAACCAATTGCAGATTCTGACAGCAGACCCTTGATGCAAGGGTAGGGAACTCACCTAGGTTCCTCCAGTATTCAAGAAAATGAATCCCTAGAAGAAAGCATCTCACAACATCTACATTTTGGCGATTCAATCTATTGTTCTGACCCTCAGATCTCTGGAGGATGACTGATTCTGGAGTTGTTTTTGACCTTGTTCTACAAGCAAAATATTGTGTGGTACCTAAACAAACAAAGGATAGGTGATCATATTTAGTTTGCAGAGAGAGAGAGACAATCATAGCCTAACAATGGACTATAGATCAGAAACATCAGCAGTTACCAGTCCTGATGACGTGAGCATGCTGTTTGCCTCTCTTGAGCCTCTCCTACAGTAATGTCTTGGTGTTATGAATTGAGAACAGTGCCTGATTCAGATCTTTAAGTGGGGCACTTCAGAGTTTGTCTTGTTTGCCTTCAGTGAGGATACCTTTCTGTCTCTTGCTTTCTCTCTCTCTGTCTCTCTCTGCTATTCTATTTATAAGAGCAAGGGGGAGATCACAGTGGAACAGATTCTCCATCTGGCAAGGTAGAGTTTCTGTACTCTCTCCATTTCCACTGTTTGCCTAGAACGGCACAGTTTCAGGCTATCAGGTCTCTAGTCAAGTTACATTTGAGGAACATTTTTGTCTACTCAGCTATTGCACTGGAATTTCTCCCTGGTTGCCAGTGTGTGACTGTGGAAGAAGTTATGGGGGAGAAAGCCTCCCACATAAGCAGCATTGTTTGCCTAGAGCTGCAGTTTTTATGATTTTTATGTTTATAGCAATGCTAAAAGTAATTGGTGAAATGTAGCTGCATTTTGGGTTTCAGATTAAATATAGTTGGTGGCATTTTATTGTAGTTTGATTCTGCAGTGCATAAACTAATATAAAGGCAAGGCAAAATGTTGTGACTTACTGTAGTACTGCTGATGTCTAATGGGAAAGTGGTTATATTTTTCTCTTAGTTATGTTTGTAGTGGAACTTTCTAGCAGATGGATCCTAATTTGTGGAGGAATGTATTATGCCCTCTGACTACTTACATTTGGGGTTATTGGAATATTTTACAGATTCATAAATATTCCAAGGCCAATGGATCTTATACCCATTAATGCCTTGCCAATAACCCCCCAAGGCCATACCTTCTTTTTTCAGCAGGGCTATACCAGTCAATAACTGAGTAAATTTGCAGATACACATCCACTCTTCTAGGTTATTTCAAAAGAAAGAGTGAGTCACACTGTTTAACACGCAGAAGAAGTTTATTCCAGATGCTTGGCAGGTGCTGGGTTATAATCCTGTCCCTTCACCATGTTTTATTTATCTGTTTCTGTTGGTGGAGATACTGGATTTGCAGAGATACAGGAGGTCTAGAACAATTAAGTTTCTAATGGTGCAGTAAGCAATATAGAGATCTCCCCTCAAAAAGTCTGTATAACACTCGATAAAGGCATAGAACTTCCAACTTCACTTGGTATCTTAGACACTTTAAGCCTGTGATTGTTTTGATTAGGAACCTTGGTGGGGTCTTCCTAACTATCTGTTTAGTGAGAGACATCTCAAAGAAAGCATTGCAGTCCATAATTAGTCTGATGAATACTGAGTATAAAGGAATGTTTGTTTTTAGACCTTGGGATTATTCCTTTGGCAATTAGCAAAACTAAATAAAAGGACTACCTGACAACTATTGTCACATCATGGTCAAAAGGGAGCTGTCAACCCAAGTACAGTACCTAGGTCCCTGACTACATTTTTGTTTTGTAGTGGTGTGTTGTTTACACAGTAGGATGAGGGGAGGGGTTGTCTAGCAAAAGTAATGATACTCCTTTTCTTAGCGTTTAGTTTGAGCCCATTGTTAGTACCCCAAGATTTTACTAGGGAGACTTCATTCTGAAGGGTTTGTTTCTGAAATAACAACAACCCCAAAGTTTGCAGTCATCTGCAAATTTTGTTAGCAAAAGGTCTTGGCTGTCTAGAGATCTGAGAAGTAAATACCAAAATTATGAGGTCCCAGCGAGCCTTGAGGGGCACTGCTGGTCAGTTTCATACTTTTCGATGAGATACCTGCAGCTCATATTGGGTGGGTTCTATCTTTCAGACACTTTGTTCTCCATCTTACCACATATAGGCTGATTTTTAAAATGTGCAGCTTTTATATCAGAATTAGTGACAGACTCATGTTGTAGGAGTTCAAGGAAATACTCAAGGCTCTTGCAGCTCAAGAAGAAGAGGAAATAAGTAGAGATAAAAAGAATGGGAGAACCTCAAAACAGCATGTGTGGAGACTATAGAACAGATATGAGGCCGAGCCAGATATGGAAATAAGGTACATAAGAAAAACTGGTGGTGGAATGCAGAAGTCCAGGAAGTCATCAAATGAAGAGTACAGAAAAAAGTGTGAGAGACAGAAAAGATGGATGAAGAAGGAATACTGGATGGCTAACAACAGGCTAAGACAACAGTTGCAATGGCAAAGAACAAAGCATCAGAGACACTCTACCAGCATCTAGAAGGTGACTTAGCAAGTGGCACAAAGAAACTTTTCAGGTTGCAATGCAAGACCAGAAAGATAAAGAAGATACTCATCAGGCAGCCTTCATAAGGATTAACAGAAATATCCTACTCATCAGTCCACAGAACACCAAAAGCTGATGGAAGGAGTACTTTCTGCATCTTCTGAATGAATAAAACCCCACAGAAACCATGCTGCCCCCAGAAACAGCTTACAATGAAAGAAGAAGGCAGCCTGCTCTAGAAGAAGTAAGAACAGCACTAAGGAAAATGAAATCAGGGAAAGCAACAGGCTCATGTGAGGTCACGGCAGATATGATTGAGTTAGGGGATAAATGCCTCCTGATGGTACTCATAGCAGTATGGAGAAAAAGGTGTATTCCAGGTGACTGGAGAATAATCATTTTAGTGTCAGTATGCAAGATCCAGAAGTATCAAACTCCTGTCACACTGCATGAAAGTTCTGGAGAGGGTGATTGATAAATGAATTTTCAGATTAACAGAAAGTAAGATGGAAGATGAGTAGTTCTGATTGAGACTGTGATACAGTGCAACCAACTCTATGTTTGCAGTGAGACATATAGCTGAGAATAAGCCAGAAGTGAGGAAAGACTCAGACTGGGCATTTTGTAGACTTGGAAAAAGCATATGGCAAGGTGCAATGAAAGCTAATTTGGACAGTACTGAGATGGTCCAAAATCCCAGAAACATTTGTAGAATTAGTGTAAGCTATGTGCAATCACCCAATGGTACCAGTATGAGCAATGTTTGTACTCACAGTGGGAATCCCAGTGGAAGTGAGTGTGCATTAAGGTTCTGCTGTGAATCCACTGCTGTGCATTCTAGTAATGGAGTGCATTAGCAAACAGGCTAGATGGAACAGATCTACAAAGCTGTTTTATGCAGACAATGTGGCATTACAGACAGAGTCTGAACAGGAACTTCAGCTATTAACTGGGGAATGGGATGCAAAACTGAAGGCACACAGGATGAAATTGAGTACATATAAGACAGTTGTAAATGTAGCAAATAGGGAAATTAGAAGAAGATGAGAACTGAAATATAAGGGAAACAATGGAACAGGTTAACAGCTTCAAGTATCTGCGAGGGGAGGTTGAGGAGAAGGGAAGTCTGAATGAGGAGGTCAAAGCTAGAATCAGAGGGGCTGGAGCCAAATGGTACAGAGTGTCAAGGGCAGTGTTTGACAGAAGGATGTCAAAGAAGCTGAAAAGTAAGGTGTACAAAACAGTGGTGTGACCAGTACTTCTGTATGGTATAGAAAGCTGGGCAGTGAAGGCAGAGCAGTTGAGGAATCTAGAGGTGACAGAGAAGAAATGCATGAGATGGGTAGTAGGATGCACACTGTGGGACAGACAAAGAAGTGAGGACATCAAACAAAAGTCCATGCAGCTCCAGAACAGATTAAGGTGGTTCAGGCACTTATGCAGGAAAGCAGAAGACAATCTAGTGAACAAACCTCTCAACCTCTTAGTGCAAGAAATCTGGGCAAAACCAAAAATAATGTGGGGATAAATGTGGGAAAATAGAAACAGATTTTAAATATTGCTCATATAAACTTTGAAAGTTGGTAGAATAACAGATCATGTGTTAGTATACATTTTCTGAAGGATATAAAGTCTGAAACTCAAATGTGTGTCATTATTTAGTTACTTCAGTCCTCCATTATTTGCCAGAAAACCACAAATTTTATGAGAAACTGACCAAAAATATGAGGCAAAAATGTGAACAGTTGAGAGGCATGCTGGTGAAAAAGATTTGGGACAGAGAAAAAGAAGGCAAGACAAAATGAAAGCATTCAACAAAGGGATGGATGGATGGACTGTGCGAAAGAAGACCTACAATAGTCAAGCCCGACTGTCAAAGAAGGTAGGGGAGTGGCAATGAATCGAGAAAAAATGTCAACAGTTTACAAAACATCCTGGACCCATGTAGAAAATGGGAAAAAGTGGATTGGTGATGATGATGATGTTAGCTTTTGTATGTTGCCAGCATTGGGAATGGTATTAAAGGCCTTGACCAGATCAAGATATGTTGTGTGTACTGCATGGTCACCATCTATAGTCTCTGTAACCCTTTCAAAGAAGTCTGTCTGATTAAACAGACAGGCTCTGCCTTTCACAAGGCCAAACTGTTAGGGGATAAGTCTAGTCCGATTCTTGGTGTTGCAGTTTACGAGGTCAGTTATAATACATTCCATGCCTTTGCAGATGAGGTTTATAAGGCTGATAGGTCTGTAATTGCCTAGGTTGGTTGTAAGACCATTCTTATGGATAGGCATCAAGACTACAGTGCGCCACTTATCGGGGACAAAACCGATAACTAAATGAAGGTTAAACAGTTTAAGGAATGTGTCTGCAAGGGCATGTCCAACACTCTTAATTAAGTGAACAATTATATTGCCAGGTCCCACGAAATAAGTAATTTTGGTCTTATTTAACATTTTTAGTAAATGAGAGAGTAATGGATTCAGATATTTTGAGGCTTTGAGTAGAAGTCTGGGGGGGTAAAGTTGGAAGTAAATGTATATGCAAGGATGTTAACAATGTCTGTTGGATCAGAATAAGAGACAGCTTTATGAATAAGCTCAGAGCAACATAAGCTACATTTTTTTTAGTTTTCTAACCTAACTAAAGAAGGATTTATAATTATCATAGGCTTCAGAGGTTAGTCTAAGTTTATGGGCTCCTATAGTGGACTATATTGACTATAGTGTTCTTCAACTTTTTTGTAATGTTTTTGATATCATTCTTGAGAAGAGAGGTTTTGAAACTACTAAATAATTAAAAGAGCTTCTTTCTGCTGTTGAATAGTTTATTTACGGTGGTAGACCACCCTGATGGTTTGTTTTTTTAATTTCAAGTGATACTTGATTCTTGTAGGGGCTGTTAATTCTTTGCATTTTTCTTTTACTTTAGTTTGAGTTTTGTAAGACTTGAACTATATATATATATATATATATATATATATATATATATATGTATATATATATATATATGTATGTATATATATATATATATATATATATATATATATATATATATGTATGTATCTTTGTAGGAATATTGGGACCCCTAATTTAGTTGACTATCATTAATCTTGCTATCTGTTTAGTTGACTTAATTTGGTTGACAGGTTTGCAAGACTGCACAATCTCTGGGGTTGGGGAATATGCCCTTTCCCCAGTATTCTGTAGTTTCAGAGTTAGTATATATAATTAGCAAGGGGGTGGGGGAACACGGTGGCTTGCCTCCCTGCATAAAACATTTTACTTTAGTTTTCTAGTTTAATTTGCATGCTGAAAGGGTATTTGGTATTTCTATATTTCCAATAGACTAAGTATATATATATATATATATATATATATATATATATATATATATATATATATATATATATATATATATATATATAAAATATGTGGGTGTGTATGTATGTTTGAAGAATATTCCTATCTCTTTGAGTAATATTGTAATGGAATTAAATGAAATGACTCTCATTTTACTAATTTCTGGATACTTTGAATAATAAAACACACAAATTAAGTAATGGTAATCTTTAAATTGAAACAAGTTAGAAGCAAGCTTTCCCCATGCCCTTTCTGTAATTTAAAATAGAATGGTATCATAGGTAGATGCTAGGATTGCAGTCCAGAGGAAGATTATAGAGCCTAGCCCAAATTCCCAATTACCCCTAAGCATTGTCTGTTTGGGGTTGGTATAATGGTTAAGGTGTTTACCTTATAGACATAAAGTTCAAGGTTTGATTCTTAATTGAAATAATTGGCTAGGCTTACAATGGCCTTTAAGGGCAGTTAGCCTAGTAATAATCTATGAATATATGAAACTATGAAGTAACTTGCTCAAGGCCACACATTGTGCATACAAGGGTTGAAGAAATCAACCCCTTTAAATCACATCTTCCTTTCCTTATTACTTTTACACACATTTTGCAATTCTTTATTATAATCCTAATCTGATGAGACATTTGTGGACAAAACATAACTTCTCATGATGATTCCTTATACTTTATAAATGTTAAAATTTCTTTCTTTGACTCCAAGAATCCCAAGATGTGCCTCATTGATTCTCTCCACCATTTTGTCTGGAATCTGATTAAGCACACAATTATTCTATTTGATTTGAACAACAGAATTTGCACATAATTAATCTCATCATGATATTTGTATTACCTCTATATTTACAGTGGCCCTTTGTTCTTTTCATCTGTCCATCTGACATTGTCACATCTTTCATCAACTATATTTCTGTGTCAGGCACTATACAATTCATAAACTGATGCAGTCTTTCAATAGAAGTTGATAAGGAGGAAATTATTGGCATCATTTTAAGTATTAATTCATCAATTCTCTTACTTTCTGTTTAATAATGACTATTCATTACTTCTGCAGAGGGTGTTTCTCTTCTTGGTTTAAAGTAATAGAGAGTAGACAGTAGTCAGCAGCATTCTTTGAAGCCATAGTGGTGCATTATACAGTGGCTTTAGAAAGATGATCTGCAATGGCTTATAATCTATCTCAGCTAAGACTTGTTTGCCATACTGATGCTCCTAGAATGTCACATAGCCATGCACTACGGCCTGATACTCCTTTCCATCTGAACGTATCTTGTTTGTACTTCAGTTAGTGCTCTGAAACCATAAGCAAGTGTTCCTGTTACAGAGCTACTGCTTCTGTACAATGGTCATCTACTTGCAACATAACAGGTTAAGTCACAGAATAATAAAGAGCTGGAGAGTTTCTTGTCAATTTCTTTAGCATTGTGAGATGACTTTTCTCCTTCTTCTGTTCATAATTTCACTTTGTCTGCAAGCAGTCTTCTAAGAAGCATGGACACTTCTGACAAATTTGTAATAAACTTGGGTAAATACTAAACCATGTTGCAAAATTTTAGCAGTGATTATTTGTCTGATGTTTTTCTATTTGGGCTGCTGCTTTTACCATCACTGTTTCAGCATTGGTTTGTTTTTGAATTTCAAGCAATACTTGTTTCTTGGAGGAACTGCTAGCTGTTTGCATTTTTCTTTTAGATTAGTTTGAGTTTTGTTAGGATAAACCCACAGCAGTTTGGCTTTGTCAAGGGTTGTTCCTATCTAATGAATCTGGTTAAGTTCTTAGAAAGTATAACACAGGCTGTGTATACAGTGTACCTTCACTCAAAACAACTATGACATCAGTAGTGTTAAAATATCTCCCAGTCCCTCAGTAATCTGTGCAACAAATCTCTGGAAGCCCTTGAGTGCTGAATAAATATGAAATGGAATTATTACAATTTGTTTTTCCCAATAGTTATGTCTAACTATCTGGGTCAAGCTTGATTTGTCAGATGTCTTGATTACCATCCAGCACTGAGAAATTTATTTATCTCTTGGCATCTTTGTCACAACTTTTTGTCTACACTCTTAAATAGATAATGCTCCCTTAGAATTGTTGTTCTCAGATCAAATAGTGCCTACAGATTCTAATCATGCTATACTGTTTACCCAATAAGTAGGCCGTGTTTATTTGACTTTGTTTTGCTCACAAGCAGATGCTGCAATACACTTCAACTCTGTCTCATTTCTTTGCCTCCCTGCAACTGTAACCCTCCTCCTGTTTATATGCTCCTCTGGTGGAACTTCTGGGTTTAACACAATGCTATATTGACCTGGAATGTTGCCAAGACCAGTGAGTAAGTCGGCAGAACTTGAAAATGTAAATTTTTACTTCTGATAACTTGACTGTGTTTTCCTCAGCTTTTACTCCAAGTCTTTGCACTATATTTCTCATTATAGCATTAATAGATTGCACTGAGTTACTTGTTAAGTACCTTCCCTGAATGAGAGAGTTTTTTAATTCATGAACATGATTCATTTGCTCACCGAGACTGTATCTGCACACTGTAATTTATGCCAAACTGTTCACAAGTAATTTCCAGTATATTCGGCTTTTGTAGCAGTGCATTGAAATAAAAAAATTGTAATCTGTATTTCTGTAGCTACCCCATAGCTCTTTTGATGTTAGCTTGTGGCCTGTTTAAGTCAGTAGTGTACTTTTGAGTCCTCTTCTGTACCTTGAAAACCTAAATCTGTAAATGCACTTTCTGTTGGTGTATTGTAATTGGCACCATTGCAAGGCTGAACATTAACATTTTGCCATAAATCCACAGTGTCCCACCCAGCAATTTATTTTCTGCGATGCTCACATGCGTCTGACATTTCTGAAATGATAGTATCCACTAAGTAAGCATCAAAAACATTCACAAACAGTTCTGCCACAACATCAGGAACTAAGTTATTTGAACTTTGATTTGCATAAATACAATGTAAGACTTTCTCTGTCTACTTTATTTTTCTTTGTTTTAACCATTAATCTAGCAGACATCTATTTCCACTGCAGGCTTCTCATTGTATACTTGTTAATTCAATTGATCTCCATACATTCAAAGTTTTAGTGCTAAATCATTCTCACTCTAGTTTGCATAGTTTATCATTTTTGTTCCACATACAGTACAGTTCCATCTCTGAGTAATAAATCATGCAGGTCACCAGACTTAGAGTGTATATCAGCTTAATCAGTTGTAAATATATGGCAGATTATTCTTAGGGTCACACACTTGCTGAATTTGTCTTTTTTGACTACAAAGTTGTTTTTTGCTCATTACTAAGATTAAGTGCATTCTTTTATTTATTCTCTGGTAAACCACACAGATCAATTTGAAGTCTCTGGGAGAGGAAGCCTGCCTCACCAACCTGGGTGCAAAGCAGTTGGAAGATGCACACAGACAGACAGACACATGCACACATGCCTATAGGTAATATAGAGGATCACTAATGTACCTGTGGCAGATCACTGGGATGCAGAAGGACACCAAAATACCAGGTGAAAACTCATAGAGAGGGCATGCAGATTCAGACACTATACAAAAGATGCTTCTTTGCTTTTTCTGGATGTATTACATACCACATAAAAACATAAAATCCTTGCAAGCATTGTTTCCAGTTTTCTGTCAAATTCTTTTGAAGGCCCAAATGATTTTGTAAATTAAATCATAAAATTACTGCCCTGATGAACCAAATGATTTAAAATGTAATGATGTGGCTTTAACATTATTTTTCATGGATGCCCATTTTTTATTGCGTATTTTATTTTAATTTCTCCAAATGTTTGTATTTCTAATACTGTGACAAGAAAGTTCCCCATTCCTGAGTCAGGGTATGATTAGAGTTTAAGAACTTAATATTGCTTCAGGCTTTGACGTTTGTCAATAGAGCACTCCTTAGCACTTGCAACATACCCAGAATTATTTAAATATGTACCACTGACCCTTGACAAAAAAAAAAAAAAAAAAAAATATACAAAATAAGACACACATCTGCTTTTTCAAGTTTGTTCCACTCAAACATACATAGTTTTATGAAAGGAAGAATGATTACTGTAAAGAAGTACTTGTACGTTTTACAATCGGATACTAAACTAAAAAATATTTTCTTAACTCTACCGAGGTTTGTGTCCAGGAAAGTTACAAGCATATCAGACAGGAATAGTGCACAGTGATTTGATTGCATCATGTAAGTCAGTATAGACAGGAAGGCTATAATAAAAATATGGGAGATGTGAGGCTTGCCGATATATGCAAGAAGGACATGAATGTATTTTGAATGGCTAGGTCTTTCATATCAAACATCTAACATGTAAATCTGAGGTTGTGACTGTGATATATCGTTAGATTGTTTATGCAATAAACTGTGTGTGTGTGCGTGTGTGTGTGTGTGTGTGTGTGTGTGTGTGTGTGTGTATATATATATATATATATATATATATATGTATATATATATAAAACATGAAAAGATTGGTTAAAAAGACAATGTTGGAGCACTTACAGGCTAGAAGGTATCAAAGAACAGCGCCCAGTAGCTCAACATTTTATAGAGTAGCTGCATGAAGCGATATAATTCAAGTATGTGACTTTGTTACAATGTCAACTACTGTATGTAAAATATAATAAGAAACAAGGGTTTTATTTAAAGAGAGTTATTTTATACTGAAATATTTAACTTTTAGTCCACATGGGCTAAATATGGAAATTAACTGGAAAGTATTTTTTTGTGAAATGCTGTTATTTGGGTATGTTTCTTTAAATAAATTGTATATAAAGAAGGATGGTAATTGTTTTCTTATCTACTTGAAAGGATGTAAAGCAGAAGCACTAATGAGTGGAATAAAATGTACGCTAATTACCTCTTTCTGCAGTTCATATCGTGCCCCATGTATCAATGCATATTTAAGAATGCTTGAAATTCTTTTTTGTCCCATATTGCTATAAAACAGAAGTCCAGGTAACTCAGTTTCTAATGTTGTGACTGGACTGTATTCAGAGTGGGTAGTGAAATGTTATTTGAGAAATTTCTAGAACTTTTAGCATTTTGCTTGCCTTATTGTTAAGTTTACTCTTTTTGTTTGAAATTCATTGTAAGTCATTATTTCAGCTTTTGGATTTCATCTAATAGCCTAATGGCCACTAAGTCCTTGGGTTTCATCATTTCAATATTTGTGAATTCTAGCAGAACATTTGGGTGCCTACTGTATTAAGCTTGCACAGCTTGTTTGATAGATGGTGAAATTTGACTAACCAGGTGAGAAATCATGATCAATTAGTAGAGTTTGATGTCATTATAAGGCCTTGTGCCAATCTCTCTCTCTCTATCACATTTTCTAAGAAGCACTTCTCCTTATGCTAGAGACTTTTCTTCTACCATCCAGTGTGGGACCACTACTTCTCCCTCACCTGTCTCACAAGAGTGGAGTAGATGTATCCTGCTGTGTGTCAGAGCTAGGAGATGTTTTTCTTCTTTGTTAAAGTCTACATGGCAGGGGACTGTTGAGAGGACTTAGGTTTCAAAGATAGAGAGTGATAGTGACACTTTTCTTCCTGTAGCACCCTTCCAGTGATCCTTCTTTTGTTAAAGTCTAGAGCTCATGTGGTCCTTTATGGATTGGTGGGTGCTTTCCATTCCTTTCCTCCAGTAGATGCTTAACCAGTAATTGAGGAAGGAAGAGAAAAGGAGCCCCCTGGTTCATCCTTTCATTGCAGCTAATCCTTAAGAATGAAGTGCAGTCTGTTGGTCTATCCATGTGCATGTCTGTCTCCAAGAAGACCGGTATACTCTGTAAGCACACAGCTTAGTAACTCACCACATTTTGTGTGCAATTCTTGGCTAGGCTAACTCATATGCCATTTATTTGAAATTCAAAAGTTTCAACATTTACCCATACTTCCACTGACAGGAGGGGGGTGTGGTGGGAGAGGTAGGGAGTGGTAGGTGAAGGAGGGATGAGGAGGTTGATCGGAAATATTCTTGGCCAAAACGTTAAAGCTGTGACCTTACGAATGTTCTCTCTTCTGCCATTTTGGTCTGAAGTTACTTGTCCTAGCTGTTCTGATTTCAGTCCACTACCTTACACCTAACCCATCCAAATGCACAAACTACACACCACAGTCCACTTACTGCTGTTATTCACACTCTCACTACTACCTCCCTTAACTTTAGCCTACCTGCTTACCTCCTATGAGCACCCATTAAATCCAAGTTTTGAATACCCCAATAAGCTAACCACCTCTCCTTCACTGCCTATTCCCACTAACCATGTTAATATAACATCTACAACCTGCTATCTACTACCTAAATATCATAGAATAGCCCACATTAGATACTACACTCTCAACCCCAGGAGATCTCCGAAGATATACTGTAAATCCCCAGACCCTGGATTTCTGATACAACGCCTCTCTTTAAAAGATGGAGATATCCACCCAAACTCAGGCCCAACAACTACTACTACCACTCAACCCTTCAACTCCAATCCCTCTACTTTTAATTCCCTCCCCAAACCACCTAACTCAGTCTTAATATCTCACCTCAATGTCTTCTTCTTCTTTCAGCTTTTCCCGGTTAGGGGTCACCACAGCGGATCACCTTGTCTGCTCATGATTGGCAGTGGAGTTTTTTTTTTTTTTACGGTGTCGAGTTGCCAGCTTGGCACCCAACCTTCCACAGAAGGCACACCCATGCACACACTCACACCTAGGGCCAATTTAGAGTGTCCAATCCACCTGCAGCATGTCTTTGGGATGTGGGAGGAAACCTGAGCACCCAGAGGAAACCCACGCGACCACAGGGAGGACATGCAGACTCCGCACAGAAGGCACCCCAGCCGAAGATTGAACCGGAGAACCTCTTGCTGTGAGGTGGCAATGCTAACCACTGCACCACCATGGCCACCCAATAGCTCACCTCAATGTACGTAGTATTAATAACAAAGTTACACAGCTCCACTCTCTCCTACAAGTCTACTCCTTTGACATTCTATGTTTAACAGAAGCCTGGTTAAAACCTGTTACTAAAGACAATGAAGTCATCCCACCTTGCGACTTGATCATGTAGCTAAAAAGGGTGGTGGGATTGCTATCTTATTTAAATCTAGCCTACAAATTACTACCTATGATACTAAATCACCTCTAACTTCTAACACTGAAATTCTTATTTCCAAACTTCAAATCAACACTTACAAATCCATTTATATTGTCTCTATCTATCTACCACCTGACAATAACAGTGCCACCATAGAGGATATCCTCTGCTGGTTATCTCAAAACGTACCCCAAGAAACCATAATCCTAGGTGATTTCAACATTGATTGGAAATGTTGCAGCGGTGATCACCCAACCACCCATATTAACCTATTCAGTTTCTCTCAAACCATTACCTCCCCTACCAGGATAAACAAACTCAATAAGAAAGAAAGTACCTTAGACTGGATCCTCATAAATAATCTTCCCCAGACTTATGAAGCTGGAACTCTTCCTGATGATGTGAGTGACCACTCATTCACCTATATCATTAGGCATAAGACCAATCTTACCATTCCAACCATTTACAGGATGATAACCAAAAAAAACTTTTACCCTGATCCCCTTCCAAAATGAACTAAAAGCATGTAACTGGTCTCCCTTAAAATACCTCCCATTGGAAGATGCTGTTAAATACTTTAACTCTAACTTCCTAGCTATACTTGATCACCATGCTCCTACCCACTCTATTAGAATCAGAACTAAATCCGCGGCCGCCCCATGGCTTTCAAAAGAAACCAAGCAAAAAGTCCATCTTAGAAACAAATATTGGAATAAATGGCGAACGACTAAAAACCCAGCAGACCAACAAAATTTCAGACAGCTGAGAAACGACACTAAAAAATCTATACTCTCTGACAAAAGAAATTACTACCTACAATTCCAGCAAACCCACCATAATAAACCACAAAACGTCTGGGTGTGTCTTAACGAACTATTACACCCAGGACAGTCTATCATGCCAAACCCACAATGCACAGACCAGTAAAATCTCAAACATGCTGCAAATGCCTTTAATACCTTTTTCACTGAAGCCATTCAAACACTTGCCAGTTAGTTATCACCTCAAGACTTTCCTATATCTAACTTAAACTCTACCCAACCACCTCCATTTCACTTCCAACCAGTCCCAACAACATATATTCTCACCCTTGTCCAAAAACTGAAACCATCCTCTCCTTCAGCAGACCAGCTACCTGCTGAATATCTGCAAAAGGCAGCTAAATCCATTGCCTACCCCATTTCCATTCAGATTAATAGAACCATCACTGAAGGATACATCCCAAGTATCTGGAAAGTCTTCCATATTATCCCCCTACATAAAGGCGGAAGCTCTACTGAATTCTCCAACTACCGTCCCATAGCCCTACTTTCTCCTTTGACAAAGATCATGGAGAAATGTATCCACAAGCAAATGCTAGACCACCTAATCCAAAATAAGTTACTATCAAGTTGTCAAGATGGTTTCAGACCTTCCCACAGCACTACTACTGCCCTCCTCTCCTTTACAGACAATATCAACAAAAAATGCAACCAAAATATGATTTTCTCTGCATTGTTTATCGATCTTTCCAAATCACTCAATATGGTAAATCACCAGATACTTTTAAACATCCTTACATCCCTGTCACTAGATGAACCTACTATAAAATGGTTCAAGTCCTACTTAGAAAACAGACAACAGGCTGTTCTTTGGCATAATATTTTATCTATCCACCTGCCTGTTAACCTTGGTGTCCTTCAGGGGTCCATCTTAGGACCCACTAAAGTGTGCTAGCCTGTGTAACTGATTGATTACTGTTTCCTGCATTTCTGTGTGCTTTCTATTGCAAAAACAAAAAAAACCCCAAAAAGAAATCCTTGTTTTCCCGACTCTCCTCGACTAGTTTAGACCAGTATACAGGCTTTGCTGTATTCTGGGCTGTGGTGTAGTTCCTGTGTTGTCCATTGCCTTACTTGGATAGAAGGACGTTTCTTTGCTCACCAGTGGGAGTGGGGAGCCTTGAGCAGCCTATCTGTCCCTGAAGGAGTGACCTCAGCACAAGAGCTTGTAGTAATTGGTTGTTTTGGACCATTTCTAGCTCTTTTGAAGTTCCCTGTTTAAAATCTGCGTTTGCTGCTTTGCACGACAGCGATAGCGCAGCACCGTTAAACAAGGTTAAACTTTTCTGGCTCCGCCAAGTCTGCTCTTCAAATTTTCCCTTAAGAAAGCTCTACTCTTATAATAATCAGTCTACTCGCTTTATTATAAGCCTAGCACTTGTTCTCAAAACCTCTCTTCTAAGTAAGCACTCTCAAACTAAAGTAAGCACTACATCCACCTACCACCCCTGTGAGTACCCACTTCCCTTAAAGGCACAGCACTCCCTTATAATATTCTAGCATGTCGAGTGGTAGATTACTAGCATCCTCTCCGGTACAGCTGGTTAATCTGGGAATCTTGAGACAATGCTACAATTGTCTCATGTACACAGACAACCCTCTCCTCCTCCCAACAAACACAAATACATGTGAGAGATGCAACTATATAGCCAAACTGGAGGCTGAACTCTCTCAACTCATTACTGGCAAGACCAGACAGGAGGAGAAGGTAACCACACACACAGCAAACCCAGTCCCACATAGACCTACCACAGCTGCAAACCAAACACATAATAACACAAAGACATACTTGGAGGCTCTAACAAAAAACTTACCAAAACAACAGAGGCTCCCAAAGCAGACACCCAAAAATCCACCACCTCAAAACATAACACATGCAACACATACTTCAATAAATCAGTGTGTCAAACAATCACAGCCCTTAAGGCCAAACACCATGCCTGATACACTAGTAATAGGTGACTCTATAATCAGACACACTGACGTTCTGCTTACCAGGCTGAACAAGGAGAGGGTAATGGTGAGCTGCCTATTGGGAGCTAGGATCCGCCACATAACACACGCACTCAGGTCACTCCAAAGCAAGTACAAATATGACTCCGTCATTGTCCATGCCGGTGTGAATGACCTGAGACGTACCTCCCTGGACTACATGAAAAGAGACATAGAGGAGTTCTCTGATTATGTAGCCCAGGCTGGTATGACCCTGACCCTGAGCAGCATCTTGCCCTCACCAAGAATGATGCCACAATACAAAGACAAGATGATCAGCTTTAATAATTGGCTCAATTACTGGTGTCATTCTAGGGGAATCCAATGTCTGTCTGCTTGGGATGACATGCTGGACAAGCCACGCTGCTTCGCAAGGGACGGCTTGCACCTGTCACCACTGGGCTTTTGGATATTGGCTAAGGCTCTTGCCACCCCCATAGTGCCTTTTTTAGGCAAGGCTCAAAAGACAAACCCACCTCCTTAGAAAACAAAAATGGAAAAAAATTAAGGGTAATGCTGCTCAACGCCAGAAGTCTAAATCTCAAGATGCAGGCTCTCGAAGCACTCCTCAGTATGGAGAACATCGATGTCTGTGCAGTAACTGAAACCTGGTTCAAGGCTCTTGAGAGCACCCCAGTGCTACCAGGCTATACCTCGTATCATGCTTTTCGGCCCCAAAACTCGGGCCAAACCAAAAAGGGAGGGGGAGTGTCCATATTCATCAAGGACACCCACACCTCCAGGTTAGTGGCAACACATGAAGCATCAGAGACCATCCAGGTGCAACTAACAGTAGGCAAAACTGCTATACAACTGGTAGCATGTTACAGACCACCCTCCCAATCTCAGGATCCCCACTCAGCCTTCCTGAAGACATTGGAGGATATGAATGTCTCAACAAACAACATCATATTGGGAGACTTCAACTACCCTAACATAGACTGGGTGCATTATTCTAGCCCTAACGCCCTAGCCCAAAGGTTCCTGGAATTCATAAATTCAAATGCAATGGAACAGCTAGTCACCTCTCCCACAAGGGGAGATAATATACTAGACCTGATCATCACAAACATGGGGACAAAGTGCTCCACACCGGAAGTATACCCCTCACTAGTGAGATCTGACCACAAACTAATCACCCTGGATATACATATCCCACCTCCACCCCCAACACAATAGACTACAGTGAAAAACTTCTCAAAAGCTGACTTTACACTTCTTAAGACTGAGATGGTATCCTTTAAGCTCACTGGGCCAGTGGAAACCACATCCCACAATGCTGAATCCTTCACAAATGCTTTCTACGGACATCTCCAAGAATGCATGGATCATGCAATCCCAATTAAAACCAAGACCCTCTCCACCAAGGGCAGGCGTCCTGTCTGGTGGACCCCAGCCATAAACAAATTGTATAACAAAAGAAGGAAGCTACTGCACGACAGAGCAAAATCCCATAAAGAGAAGGCATCTCTGATCAGCACTAGTAGAAAGCTACGTTCTCTCATAAAAACATCCAAGGCCAACTTTGAGAGAAAAATTGCTATGGAGACTAAAGATAACCACAAGGCCTTCTTTTGCTATGTTAGAAACCTGGGTGGAAACCCTCAGATATGCTCAGAGTTAGTTCACAATGACAAAAAATACACTGAACCCACAGATATTGCCAACATTCTGGCAGACAGGTTCAGTGCAAATTTCTCTCCTCCCTCACCCCCAAAAGAAGAAATACTTATCCCAGCTGAATGTAACCTCCCTGTCATCTCAGATGTCCAGGTGAGAACCGCCCTCAGCAAAGCTAAAAACACAGCATCAATGGGACCTGACGGTATCCCGGGTTGAGTGCTACGTGAACTCCAAGAGGAGCTAAACCCACACATAAAAATGCTATTTAACCTTAGCCTTACTACAAGATATGTACCTGAACACTGGCGTACAGCAACAGTGGTCACACTCCACAAAAGAGGCACTTCTACAGACCCTGGTAACTACCACCCCATAAGCTTAACCAGCCTGATCTGCAAAGCTATGGAAAGAATCATTATGAAACTCATAAACAGAGGCATTGGGGACCTACAGACACTTGATCCCACCCAGTTCGGCTTTGTAAAGGGCAGATCCTGCCTTTTGAACCTGGTTGACTTTTTCGAAACAGTCACTAGAGCCATTGACGAGGCAAAGCAGTCCATACAGCCTACCTGGACTTGGCTAAAGCCTTCGACACAATAACCCACTCAGGCATCATAGACAAGCTCAACAGCTTAAATGTAAATCCATATGTAACAAGATGGGTTGCAAACTGGCTAAAGGATAGAACCCATAAAGTCAAAATCGCTAAAGCCATGTCAGACTCAAAGCCAGTCACAAGTGTTGTCCCACAGGGCTCTATCCTGGGACCCCTTTTGTTCTGCATTTATTTCTCAGATGTGAAGGAAAACATGGGAGGGTTGTGGCTGACAAAGTTCGCAGATGACTGCAAACTAGGCGCCATAGTCGATACACCAGCTGACACATACATCCTACAGAAAGGCCTCACTGAAACGGACAACTGGTGCCAGAGTCATGGCCTTAAACTAAATGCCAAAATATGTATAGTCATCCCCTTTGGGAAAAACAAAGTACCCACAAATTATCACAAAGACAGTAACCCACTGAGTACGGAAAAAGTAATCAGAGACCTGGGGACCCAAATCAATAGTCAACTCTCATTTGACACCCACGTTGCCAAAGTGGTTAGAAAGACTTTCTACCTTGCCCACCTTATCATGAAGGGATTCACATCCAGATCAAAGGAGGTCATTGTACCCCTATACTCCTCCCTTATCAGGCCCATGATTGAGTACAATGCCCCATTTGGTATGTACGTCACCCGGCACTTGCAACAGCTGGAGAGACCCCAAAAGTACCTCACCAAGAGGATCAAGGGTCTCCAACATATGTCATATGCTGCCAGACTAAAGAAACTCCAGCTCTATTCAGTAGCATACCGCCTACTCAGAGGTGATCTATGCCTGGCATACAAGGCCATGTCCAATCATGAATTGATGGACATGCTCCACCTCAAAAAATCCAAATCCATCAGAACCACGAGAGCTAAAGATTTAAACCTCAGCACAAATATGAATAGGACATGCTGGAGGGACAGATTCATAACTCAGAGGCTTTCCATACTCTGGAACAGAATCCCAGTTCATGTTAGGCAGAGCCCCTCACTGACTCTCTTCAAGAGAAATCTTGACGAGTGGATGGGAGATCGTAGGTTTACCCCGGGGGTCATCTCTGTGTCACTACTAGACAGAGGCACAGTAAACTAATTCTATTATGTAAGGGGGTCTTCACTGTGTCACTACTAGACAGAGGCACAGTATTCTAAATCTATTCTGTACACTTTTGTACCATTACATGGGGTGGCGAAAGCCACATCACTATGGCTAGGCTTATAAATGCCCCAGGGCAGATAGCCTAGTACTAAACTATGAAACTATGAAACTTTATCAATGACCTTCACCTAGCAATTCCCCAAGTTACATGCATCCAATACACAGACAACTCCACTCTTGTATGCTCATCCTCAATCACATCTGAACTTCACTCCCTTACCCAAACCGTGTTTAACATAGTTGAACAATGGTTTACACAGCGCTGCCTCCTCCTGAACCCCCAAAAAACTAAACTCCTCCTTTTTACTCCTACACGTAGGTCCTCCCCTATAGATTTCACTGTAACATCCAATAACGGCACTCTCGTATCCCCAGAACCTACAACTAAACTACTAGGCATCACCATAGATGAGAAACTCAACTTTGACACCCATATTAATAATACTCTAAAAACTGTTAACAGAAAACTTGGCTCTCTTTATAGGATCAAACCCTTCCTTTCTCCTTCAGCTAGAATAACTATTGCTCACACTCATCTAATCTCTACTCTCCTCTATGCCTCACCCGTATATACAAATCTATCTAAAAGCAACCTCAATAAAATGGAACATTCCTACAATAACATAGCCAGATTTGCTACAGGAAACCCTTTCAGAACCCACCACTGTTATAATCTAAAGCAGCTTGAATGGCTTGAACTGCAAAATCAGCTTAATTTTCACCAACTGACCATTGCCCATAAGACCCTTTACCAACCAACCAATACTCCTATACATTCTACCCTCATCACCCCCTATACCAATCTAAAAACCCTACAATCATCACACAACCTTGTAGATATTTCAAAATCCAACAACAGAGCTGCGGACTCTCTCTTCTCTACTACTGTTGGAAAATCCTGGAACCTTCTTCCCAATGAACTTTCCTCACTGCCCTCTACATCACTTTTCAAAAGTAAACCAAAACTCTTCCTCAGAACACACTGGCTGTGCCCCTGTACACAGCCTGACTAAGCAACTGGCTCTTCTATCTTGCCTCTGCCTACCATCTTCTTCTCTCTAATCAAGTCCTACTCTCCTTGAATACAACATACCCTTGTCCTACTATACACTCTTATTTGTATCTTCTGGAAACGTATGATGATTGTGACAACCTTTTTACTATAATAACTATTGTTTAACCTGCCTTCTTTTTTTTTTATTATGTAACAACCTGTAGTCGGTGTATGTACCTGCATTACTCTGTACTATGATTGGATTGTCTACCTTATATGATGATCTCTGAACTATTCCTTCAAAGTTCATTGTACCTCTTAATAGTTGTTTATGAATCTTGTGTTTATATGAGTTGTTTTTGATTTTTGTTCTCACGGAGCTTATCTCCTCGGGCCTCTACTGAAAATGGACATGTATCCAGTTAGACTAGCCTGGTCAACAAATGTAAAATAAAATAAAATAAAATAAATAAAACATTGGAGAAAATCCTCTTAACTATGACAGGCATGGTCACCTCCTTCTCTAAAGGATGGACAAGCTGACATCAGCCAATTACTTCAATCCTTTCCCTGCGGCCTGTTCATCACCTGTGCCACTAATTGGTCATGGATTATCTAGGGCACAAAGGGTTTTATTTCTCTGCTCAGCTGGGCCATTAATAGATTACTTGTTGAGAATATGAAGACTGCCTACAAAGACAGCAAGATATCTATATTGTGTTATTTTCTTAGATCAGGCCTTGACAGAAGATATCTGTGATTAAACTTTGAAATAGTTGTTTAATTTCATCCATGTTTTGTCACAATAAGTATGAGTAGGTTTACTATCAAAATGTTGAAACTGAAAACAGTTTTCAACAAAATGACTGACTTCTTTATCCGATTTTGGTAATACCGAATTACCAAAAATGTCAGATATGTAGCCATGGCAATCGACATTCGAACACCGGAAGTTCCAGTGGCGAATGTCTGTGTTACCGTTAATGTTTTTGCAGGGGGGCAAGCCCCCCTGCACCTCCCACACCCCCTGCATATTATATATACCAACTCCGAGATCACACTACAGTGAGAAAAGTGAACATTTCGTGATCTGCACTGTACTGTGATCTCAATTCAAAATGTCGACTTCATATTAGTGAATGTGTACTTACTTTCACAAACATGAAGTCATATATTTTCTGTTCAACATTACAGGCATTGGTAGAATACTTTTGACCAACCCATTTTCGTTGAACTGCATTTCCACATTTTGATTGTAAACCATATGAGAAGGCTGTCAGGTGAGCACCTCATGCCATTCCACTTGAGCATTATCTGTCTCTGTAGCCTTTCTCACGAATACAACATTGGATGATATTTGTACAGCAAATACCTGATCTTCTCTCAGTACCTTCACAAAACCTAAGCTGGATGTGATGTCCATGTCATCATTTAAGGTCATAGTCTTCTGTGGGATGTTTCCGTAGGGATGTCTTCCCAGATATGTAAGTGATAGGTCCATCCTGCATTATATAACCTCACACCTTTCCTCATCTATGGTGTAGGTGATATAGAGTTGGGCAACTGGAGTATTTACAGAAGATTTGAAAAGACCAAACACCATGGTGGTTTATGGAATTTGGAGATGGTGCTTAGCAGTGTGGGGAAGTTTTTTCTGCCAGTGGATACAAGATCTGTGACAGTAGTCATGCTCATATGGAGGATAAACCTACCTCTTAAAGATCTGTCATTGTGGTCAGTACGTAGCTTTCATGTACTTTAGCTTACCATAATTCATATCTTTGAACCTGCATGTTGATGCCTGCTTTCATCTTTATCTCACTTTTAAAATATCCTCTGTCTCCATTGTGTCTGGTCGAATGCTGACCATAGAATTACATTTGGTATCCGTACTGGATGAATGATTCTGTCTCCTATTCTTCCTGATACCCAAAACATCAGCATCTTGTATATATTAGCACATTCAGTACAAAATGTTGGATATGGTTACCACTCTTAGCATAAAAACTATAACCATAGCATAAAAACTATAAAAACTATAACCCAATATATATGAGTTATTCACTATCCTGGACGCTAGACTCACAACTGTCCTGCTTGCATGCTAGCCTGGTAAGGTGCCTAAACAAGAACTGCATTTATATATTTTCTCACTAGCTTCTCTTTTTAATTAACTACCTTGCTTACTGATTATACCACTCTGAACCCAGCTCCATACTGTAGCATTATTTAAGTATTTTCCTAACTCAACTGTTACACATTGCTCAGACCTTTCTCTATTTTGTATGAGTACTCTGTACCATTTGTTAGTTTGAATAGGTGCTGGGATGCCTGCATTGTATCTGCTAATATTGCCATGAATGCTTTTCAAATGTTTGTTCGAATAGATGTTGGCATGCCTTGCTTTGTATCTGCTTACTTTGAAATGTATGTTTTTCAACTGTCTGTATGAACTCAACTGCTCTGAGTATTACCCCAACTGTATTTTTAAATACCTGTTTGCCGATTTGAACTGCATGCACTGTGTGTATTACCCTATAATTTAAATGTATTTCTTACCCCTTCACTATCTTTTTCTTGTTCCCTCTGTTCCTAGGTTTGAAACCTATATCCTACACTAATATCTTGTGAACATACCTACTTGGTGAAAGGACTCCCTGCAAACCAAATCCTTACAACTCCTCTATAGCATAAAGACTTGCCGTCTTGCTTAATGAACCCTGTTCACTAGGAGGCAAGAAAGTATGTGTTATCAAATAAAGTGGTAATTTGTAAACACTTGCTAAATATCTAGAGTATGTATTATATGCTAACTTAGCCAGGATACCCGGCAGCTATTCCCCTCTCTCTATCCCCTAACATTTAGAAGTTTTTTTTATCACTCCTGTGCTTTCTTCTGTTACTATCCCTAGGAGTCTTCCCAAACCTTGAAACATTTCTGTCTGCTCACCTGCCTCTGTTTAGCTCTTTCTGTCCACTTGATGGTATTCTAAACCAGGATAGCACCTAAATCTTCCATCCTTCCCTGGTATCTAAAAAAGTTAACATTCTGTCCCTTGCTTGTGAACTGGCTTCCTGCCCTATCTCTACCTGCTACTTTCTCTTACCTTTGCTCTCTGCTACCACTTACCTTCATGACCACTATTACCTATCCTCATAGACCTACTCCTTCTCTACTAAGGTACCCAGAAGTTAGCTGCTTACTGTTAGGTTTTTACTGACTTCTCGCTTACCTGTCTGAACCCGCTCCGTTCGCCCTACAGGCTCACTACCCTCCCCTACCCTGCCTCCAGTTCCCACACGCACCCAGTTCTCCTACATCTATTCCTCTAAAGACACCCCCCCATTACACCTACTCCAATCATACTAATCACATCATTACCACTTCCACCCCCATTTCTCACATCACACCCACTGATACCTTGCCTCTCATCCCTCCTTCATATAATTCCCCACCTACTAACACACTCCTAACCTGATTATAAAACCTACCTCCCAATTTATCCCACCTCACAAACCAACATAATGTCTATATTTATCATCCCATACCGATTTCAACTATTTATCTTGGTCTCACTCTTACTTCCTCTAACCAGTACCTATCTCTTACCCTCCTATGAACAACCACTTTACTCTACCCTTCTCTTCCCCAAACACACTTCTACACCAACATCAGATAACTCTCCTAACTTCCTAAACTTCATTTGCAAGCCCAGCTACCTACTAGCCAAATATCACAGACTAGTACACATTAAGTACTCCAACCTAAAAACTAGAAAATTATTTAAGTATTATTACAAGCCTCTTCAGCCTAAACACTTTACACTCCTACACTCCCTACTAGATGGTGACATTCATCCCAACCCTGGCCCTAACTCTACCCTTACCACTGCAAACTGCAATCAATTCAAATCTAGTACCCTACCACCTACCAAACCTTCCAACTCACTCTCTATAGCACACCTTAATATATGCAGTATTTGCATCAAAATTGCTTGGGTTCATGCCCTCCTAGATGTCCACCTATTTGACATCCTATGTTTATCAGAAACTTGGCTAAAACCTACCATTAAAGACAATGAAATCACCCCACCTGGTTACAATATTATTAGACTAGACTGCACAACCAAAAAGGGAGGAGGGGTAGCAATCCTCTATAAAGCAGAGCAACAAGTTAGCACTATTAATCTTAACCTATCTTTGAACAATAATGCTGAAATAATTATCTCCAAATTTCAAGTAAACACACGTAAAGCCATAAATATCCTTTGTATATACATTCCCCCAGGAAATAACATTACTGCACTCGAGTATATCCTTAACTGGCTTTCTATTAATCTCCCACAAGAAACCATAGTCCTAGGAGACTTTAATATCGATTGGAATTCCTGTAGTAATACAAACCCCACCACCCATATTAACCTTTATGGCTTTTCACAAACTATTAACCCCCCTACCAGAACTAATAGACTCAACAACAAAGAAAGTACCTTGGACTGGATACTTACTAATAGTCCTCATCAAACTTATACAGCAGGAACCCTTCCAGATGACCTAAGTGACCATTCACTTACCTAAATTATTAGACATAAAACCAACCTAACTTTCCCTAACACTTTCAGAACAGTATGCACCAAAAAGTACTTTAACCCAGAACTTTTCCAAACAGAACTCAAACAATGTAATTGGTCACCATTAAAATAGCTTCCCCTAAATGAAGCAGAAGAATACTTAAATTCCACATTCTTAACCATCCTGGACCATCACGCCCCAATACGGTCTATTAGAAATAAAGCTAAACCAGCCCCATGGCTCTCTAAAAATACTAGGGAAAAATCCTTCTCAGAAACAAATCCTGGGAAAATGGCGTACTACTAAGAATCCTACAGATCACCAAACCTTTAGGCAACATAGAAATAGTACAAAAAAGCCATCCTGCTAGACAAAAAGAACTTTTACCTCCAATTACAGCAATCCTTCCACAAAGAACCACAAAAATTTTGGACTAGCATTAACAAACTGCTTTACCCAGGCCAATCTATCACACCCAACCCACAAGGATCTAACCCAGAAAATCCCACACAAAAAGCTAATGCCTTCAATTCTTTCTTCACAGATGCTAAACAAACTATTGCTAGTCATTAATCTCCTGACACCTCTAATCTGACTGCTTCTACTACAAACCCACCCCCATCATTTTATTTGCAACCTGTGTCTACTACCTCTATCTGCTCCCTTCTCCAAAAATTAAAACCAACTACCCCCCTCAGCTTACAAACTCCCAGCAGAATTCCTGCAAAAAGGAGCTAAAGCCACTGCCTATCCCATTTCCATTCTGATAAATAGAACCATAAGTGAAGGAACTATCCCATCTATCTGGAAAATTTCTCATATCATCCCACTGCATAAAGGGGGAACTCGAATGACTTCTCTAACTTTTGCCCCATAGCTTTACTATCTCCTCTAGCAAAAGTAGTGGAAAAATGCATCCATCAGCAACTACTTAACCACCTACTCCATAATAACCTACTTGCCAACTGTCAACATGGATTCAGACCTTATTAAAGTACCACCATAGCCCTGCTATCCTTCACAAACTGTATTAACAAAAACCGCAACAAAAATACTCTTTCCTCTGCAGTCTTCATTGATTTATCTAAGGCTTTTGACATGGTCAACCACCAACGCCTTCTACACATAATTAATTCCCTTTCACTTGATCCTCTATGAATTGGTTCACATCCTACCTAGAAAATAGACAGCAGGCTGTACTCTGGCAAAATAAACTATCTAATCACCTTCCTATCTCCCTCAGTGTCCCACAGGGCTCCATATTAGGCCCACTCCTATTTTCCATTTATATTAATGATCTTCAAACAGCTGTTCCACACATCAACTGCATTCAATATGCAGATGACTCTACTATAATCTGTTCTGCCACTTCTCAATCTGAACTTCAGTCTCTTACCCAAAAAGCTTTCAATACTGTTGAACAGTGGTTCTCACACTGCTGCCTCCTCTTAAACCCCCAAAAACTAAACTGTTACTCTTTACACCCACCCGAAAGTCCACCCCCTTACATTTCACTCTCACATCCAACAACGGTACTCTTATTTCTCCTGACCCAGCCACTAAACTCTTAGTAATAACAATCGACAACAACCTCAACTTTGATACTCACATAAACACCATAATAAAATTAGTTAACAAAAAACTAGGATCCCTTTACAGAATCAAACCCTTTCTTACACCAGTAGCCAAGACTGCTATAGCCAGAACTCACTTAATCTCCACTCTACTCTATGCTTCTCCTATATACACCAATCTCTCCAAAAACAACCTCAACAAACTAGCAACATCCTATAATAATATTGCTAGATTTGCTACAGGCTCTCCTTTCAAAACCCATCACCGTTTGAATCTAAAACAACTAGACTGGCTAGAATTTCTTAACCAGCTCCAATTTCACCAACTTACAATAACCCACAAGACTCTGTATCAACCCAGCAACACTCCAATACTGTCTAGCCTCATTACCCCTTACAATAATCTCAAGACTCTACGCTCCTCAAATAAACTGCTGATCAATACTTCCAGATCCAACAACTCAGCAGGTGACTCCTTGTTCTCTAACTCTGTTGGTAAACTATGGAACCAACTACCCTCTGAACTCACCTCAGGCTTCTCTCACTTTTTAAAAGGAATCTAAAACTATTTCTCAACAAACACTGGCTATGCTCCTGTACTAACCCTGACTAACTTTTTTCCTTTTACTAATTTTCACCCCACATCCTTCACAATCTTCCCTTAATGTTTCAATTTACTATGTTATTGCATCTAAAACTTATGTATATATGTATAATGCACCCTCTCTTATACATTACCCTCTACGGAATTAATGCTTATGTTACTAATCATTATGAGTATTATAGTTTGTACTAAAAAAAAAAAAAATTACTTATATACACTTGTAAGAATTGTCTTTTTTATATTGATCTGTCATAACTTCTATATTAATTAATTTTTTTATGTTTCTTGGAGCTTTTCTCCCCGGGCCTCTACTGAAAATGGACATGTATCCAGCTAGACTAGCCCGGTCAACAAATGCAAAATAAATAAATAAATAAATAAATAAATAAATAAATAAAAACTGATCTTTTCAACATGGGGCAGTGACTACAGAAACACATGTAGGCACAATTCTTACTCTTCCAAAAATCACCAATAGTGTCTCAGACCAGTCTTTGGAACACATCATTACCCATACTGTATTCTGTCTTTACCCTATTTTAAAATGATTAATCATAGTGGTATAGACCATTTTGCTTGCTGAAGCATAATGTTAATTCCCTAAAAGTACAGATGTTCAGCACTGTCAGTATTGGGAACTTTGTAGCATACGTATTAAGAGTCGCTAAGGGCATTTCTTTCATTAGTCTGTGTGCAGTGCAACTAACTTATAAATGCAAATGGCACCTTCACACACACACACACACACACACACACACACACACACACACACACACACATATATATTATATATATATAGTTCATCTTGAAAGATTTAAAAGATTCATACTGCTAGAGTTTCAGCTTAATATAGGACTTCAGTTGTCCTCCTAAATCTGAGATTTCCCTACTGAAATGAGTTAACTGTGTGAAACCATCCAGGGGAACGATCCAGTGCTATTGTGAGCCATTCATTTAAACTGTAAAAAAAATGCATTCTGCCATATGAGCACATGAAATTATACTAGTATATTTAGTTCTTAGAGAACATAACCTAGTTTGCAAATTTTAAGGTTACAACCTCAGCCTATGAAATGTACCTTGTCTTCAAAACTAATTTAATGTTGCAGTGGTCCGGTGCCTGAGTTTACAGAAAGCCAATCCATCAGTAATGTGCAGTATATAAACTGAGATCGCAACAGTTCATGTTTTATGCAGTGACAAATGAAGCAGATCTCAAACTAGCCACTAGATGTCAGCATCATACTTAGCAGTTCATATGTCTGCCTGTTTAGGTCCTAAGCAGCAACATCTGTACGTTCTAGTATTTCTTGAGTGTGGAGCGTGCAGATTAGATGGGAATTTAGTGGCAATCATAATGTATTGTTTGCTTTCTTGGTAGTCCGCAAAAAACAAAAGGTAATTAAAAAGAACGTTTAATGACAGCTGTGTAGTATAAGCAGAGTATTTACAGCAAATGGAGCAGCAGTTGAGCAAATAATTTTCTAGCATTTATGCGTGTGAATCCTTACAGTAGAATAGGGATGCCTTTATCAGGATTGAAAGAAAATGTTTTCACAGCACTGCATGGAAAAAGATAATGGAGACATCCTGTTTCATGTATCTGCTTCAGTAATGAGACACAAAAGCATGTCTCTTTGTAAGAACACTTAAATGCAGCTGTATATGAGGACTATGCTGGGGTGATAATTTACTGCTGGAAAATATATATATCTGACCTAATTCACTCATTCCTTTTAAGTTTTCTTTTTGAAAACATATGTTACAATGTTACATAAAAGGCTCAGCTCATTGGTGGTTTATTAATCTACGTAACACAAAGCAAAAAACAAAAACACACACAAATGCTTATGGTGGTAAGGATACAAAGAATTCTTGACAAATTTATATTTTAATCTTTAAAAAATGTTTTCAGTCTGCAATGGCTATGTCCAGAAGTGCAGATCCTGCTGTACTGTACTGTACTGTACTAAGATGCAGTATATAGAACCCTACTTAATGGATCTTAGGCTGACTATATCTTCTCCACCTGCCACAGTTTGGCACTTTTTTCCTGTAAAGCCCCACATCCAGGGTCACTTGTATTCCCACATTGAAGTATGGTATGATGAAACCTGACTATTTCCTAAGCACAGCTATTCTCTGAGATTACCAGTTTTAGTTTTGACGCTCATATATGTTAGGTCTTGGTACTTGCTACCATTGCTTATGTCTTGCATTCACATGCATAAACTTTAACTAATGACCATCCTTGTGCTGTCAAATTGCCTACCAAGACCTGCCCTGACATAGTTTATACTGTCTTAGGAAGGAGCTTAGGGATAACAAATGTCTCTGTTGACAGAGACTCAACTTGTTTGCTCACAGTTGGAGAAAGGATAAAGTTCTGGTCTGTTTTTCAAAACAAAATATAGTGGCTTTTAAAAGTCTTTGCATTGAGACAAGAAGAAGATCCCTCTTCACAGTCCCAGTCATATTTTGGCACATCTTCACTTGGACAAACCCTCAGAGAACATGTTGAGGCCTGCCTTCCTCAAAGTAAATCCAGTATTTCGCAAACCTCGTAGTCCTTGCTGGTGTTGTGTTTGGTTGTGGCTAGTAAGTGATCATGCTTTAACCTGCTCTCCATTTTAATGGAAGATGTGGGATTTGCAGGAGATATGTCCCTTGGCTCCCACCCTTGGTTGTACATCCTGGGATTTTTGCACTACCTTACTCCCAGATGAGCTGCAGCCCAAGTTTGATAAGCCTGATTTTGGACAGTGGGCCCTGAACCATCAGGTCATGGACTGGTGGTACTTAGGGTCAAGGACTCTCTTCCTGGAATGCCCTCCTAGGCCCAATATAATCAGCAGATTGTAGCTGAGGAGGACTTGTCTGGTGGTTCCACACCAGGAACTAGATATAAAGGAGATATTTTAAACTCTTTTCATTGAATTCTTCATCAGCACACAAAGTTACATACACATGTAATCCATTTTCTTGTACACAATAAGTGCAACTACAATTAGCACAGTAGTGCAAATCCTCTTCTCGCCCATCTTTAACAGCAACAAAAATTAACACATTTTCATGTATTAACTGAGCATGTCCTAAACATGTGCATGTCACATCTCCCCATTGTGTTCTGATCTTGTTGTCTATCTCACATTTGCCTGTATGCTTGTCTTTCTTTCCATGTCAGTACACACCATCCCCCTTCTGTTCCTCACCTGTGGTTATTTTATTTATTTATTTATGTATTTATTTGCTGTTTGATGACAAAGTGGTCTGTTCAGTTAACTCTCTTCAGTCACAACCTAGGCTGGCAGGAGAAGATAGAATATAGATAAGCACATCATTAGAAATACAAATAAAACATCAAATTCCACAAGATAAACTCACAAAAAAAAAACAAACAAAAACGAGCTCAAAAACAATGCAATTTTAACTACAGTGTAGATTAATAACAGTAGTTTTACCACTGTATTAAGATGTAACATCAAGAACCTTTCCTGATGGATTTTAGGCTGGGTATATCAAGTCCAATTCTTTGTGATCTGAAGAACTTTGGCACATCAGAACTGTCTGCCAATAATATTCAGTGCTTCATTAATGCTTTCTATCTAGTTTAGTCTCTTCGCTACTTCAATAATGCTGTCTAGCCAGCAGTGGCGTAGCTAGAGTTTGTGCCACCCGGGGCTGTCTTTGAGTTTGAGTTTGCCGCCCTCCCCAACAAGATCATGGTCAAGTAGGCCTCCTCATACACAGTCCTCCCCTCGCAGTTATTTCAATGTCCCATTACTTGGCTATACTGTTTTCTGCTTTAGTTCTACAATGATTATTTAAACTTAAATGTTTTATTTTAAATTTTGTAGCACGAACACTGATAGATATTTGCGAAATAAAGCAATAGTCTCACAATGAAAACATTTAGCATTAAAACCTCTCTGCCATTAAAACTCACATTCACTGAAACAGCATTGAAACTCACATTAAAAAAATGCATCTGGCCAGCAGTGGATAAAGTTTACCTTTGGGCTGTTTTTAAATCATAGGCCCATTGCATACATATTTAGGACCATGCATACATGCATGTGTTCTTGATTCACCTTCCTGATTGTATTAAATTATTACTACATTACTTGTATAATACAGAACACTTGTTACACCGTGCTTTAAATTTATTGTTTTGAACATTTTTCCAGTAAGCAATGAAACAAAAAGTATGAACCAATAATGACAAAACTGCCCATTTCAGAACATTTCCATCATAAAAGTTTGCTCAAACTTCTGTCATCACAATCCACGCATACCTCTTAACCAATTACAGCAACAAAATCTGGATAAACCATAAATAAAAGTCTGATATAGGCCCAAAAACAGGGACAATTTTTAAATATTGCTCTTACAAACTTAGAAAGTTGATAGAACAACAGGTTTTGCATTAGCATGAATTTTCCGAAGGACATGAAGTATGAAACTCAAGTGTGTGCTAATATTGTCTAACTTCAGTCCTCAATGATTTGTTAGTGATTTGCCAGAAAACCACATGTTTTATGAGAAACAGATCAAAAATATGTGGCAAAAATCTGGACATTCTGCAAAAAATCTGTACAGTTGAGAAGGTAGAATGTGTTTTTTTTTTTGTGTGTGTGAGGAATTTCGAAGCAGTGGACAGTGGTGTCATCACTGCAGTTACTTGTATTTTAAATGTAATTTAAATTGAAACGTTTATTATTTGCCTATTTACCCTATGATTACTTTTCTTGAAATATCAGAGAATGTGTGGTTAAGAAACTTGAACCGTTTATAAATACATGTGTTTCACTGGGAAAGTTTCTCCTTACTAGTTTAATACGTAACTTTTTTTAAAGCAGAAACTGTAGTTCATCAAACAGACACCTGCATGCATGGCCAGTTTTATGCTTGACATTTGCCTACTTTAAGGATGTTGAGTTTCTGAAGGAGGCTATTTTCAGATCAGAGCCCTACATTTTAGGTGGACTTTTATTTGTCAGTTTTAATGCCACTTTTTGAGCATTTTCTGAATATTGAATATTGAGCCAGTTATTTTCATTTCAGAATCCTCTAACCTGAAAACCAGCTGGACATTGCAGGGTAACGCATTGTGACAGCTGTCTTCTTTAATACACCTTGAATATTTGAGCAGTTGCTTATTTGCGTATAAATGTATAACATTAACAGTACCTGAAAACAAACTAAATGTGTATCATGAAGCATCTTACTGTAAGAAGCAGCAGTGATCAGCACTAGGAGGGCCAGCATAACGGAACACAGCTAGTAGTTTAACTTACACTCGCTTTTAAAAAATCCACACTATTGTGCGACATACGCAAGGGTCCTTGAACAAATCCATGGTTCTCCTTAAAGGAAAAGACCACCACTCTGGTGTTACAAAGTGTTTTTTTTTTAGTTGGATTTTTGAAGTCTGCTGCCCAGTGCAGACCGTCCCTCTCACCCCCCCCCCCCAGCTATGCCACTGCTAGCCAGCCTAACTCTCAGTCTTTCTCTGCATCAGTGTCTTCTATAGTGAATTCTGTTTTTGTATTATGTGGCCAAAATATTTAAGTTTGTTTTACTGTCAAACCTTCCACTGAACAGCTTGAGTTTATTTCCTTAAAAATGAAGTGATTTTATCTTCATGCAGTCCTTGGAATTCTCAAACTTTTTTTTCAACACCACAGTTCAAAAGCATTGATTTTCCACTGCTCATCCTTATAGGTTAGTAGGTTCATAGGTAGGTACTAGGCTATTGGCCCAAGGACCTATGTAAGCCTAGCCAGCAAGGTTCCATGGCTTACGCCACCCAAGAAAGTTATTTTCCTGTGCCACTGTCGAGCAGAGACACAGACATGATCCCCAGGGCGAATTTCCTATTTCCCATCCACTCATCAAGATTTTTCTTAAAGAGTGCTAATGAAGAACTTTGCTTGACATAGATGGGTAGCTTGTTCCAGAGTATAGGACATCTCTGGGACAAGAATCTATCCCTCCAGTGTGTCCTGTTTATTGTGGTGACAAGGTTTAGGTCCCTAGAGCGTGTAGCTTGGAGGGATTGGGATTTCTTTAGGTGTAGCATGTCCAACAGCTCTGGGTTTGACATAGCTTTATATGTTAGGCAGAGATCACCTCAGAGTAGGCGATATGCTACGGAGTAAAGCTGGAGTTTTTTGAGGCGGTCAGTGTAGGGCATTTATTTGAGGCCAGTAATCCTCTTTGTGAGGTACTTCTGTGGCCTTTCCAGCTGCTGCAGATGTCTTGTGAGGTACATTCCAAAAGGGGCATTGTTCTATAATGGGTCTAATGAATGTCGAGTAGAGGGGAACAATGACCTCTTTTTTCCTGGATGAGAACCCTTTTATGATGAGGTGTGCCATGTAGAAGGACTTCCTGACTACTGTGGCGATGTGACTATCAAAGGAGAGACTACTGTCCACCTGGGTCCCAAGGTCTCTTATCACACATTCAGTGTTAAGTAGATTGCTGCCTATGTGTTAGTTCATGGGTACAGAGTTTTTACCCAAGGGGATGACACTGAACTTTTTGGCATTGAGCTTGAGGCCATGGCTCTGACACCAGGCATCTGTCTCAGTGAGGCTCTTCTGTAGGATGTCCACATCATTTGGGGACTTGACTATGGCTCCTAGTTTGCAGTCATCTGCGAACTTCGTTAGCCAGAGGCCTTCTGTGTTAGCCTGTACTTCAGAGAAGTAGATACCAAACAGGAGAGGTCCCAGGACGGAACCCTGTGGTACTCCACTTGTCACTGCTTTGAGGTCAGATTTGGAGTCTGCAACTTTTACAGTGTGGGTTCTGTCAGTGAGCCAGTTGGCAACCCATCTTGTGATGTAGGGATTTATACACACACACACACACATATATATATATATATATATATATATATATATATATATATATATATACATATATACATACATATAAGGGGACCCATGGTGGGCAGCCTAAATCACACCAACAGAGTGTACCAGTAACAGGGGAAGCCAATAGTTCAGGTACATGGCTATCATATGTCAATGGTCATATATGTCAATGGTTAGATGTTTTAAATGTAGCATACAAATGTCCACTGAAGCAAGGTGGGAATGAAAGTTGAGGGAGCCAGTAAGTGGGAATAACCACCTGCCAGTGGTAAGTTGTCTGGAGACAACAGCAATTCCAATCTATCACTGGAGTTTGCATCCTGTCTTAGTGGATGGAAGACAGGCCGCTGCTAAGAGAGACACAGCCTCTGATATAACCATTGTGAACTCTGCAGTGGTTAAAGAAGAGCAACAGTTGCTTGGGCAGTCCACACCAGTTAGAGCTTTAGGAGGGACCTCATTTCAAATAGCTTTGGCTAGGGCTCACCTTGACTGGGAAAGTGGAAAAGGGAACAAGCTGGTAGGTGTGTTTAAGGATATCCTTGGAGATGTCTTAATAGGAATGATTTTGATAATGTAGTACCTTGTGTGAATGCAATTACATGCAGTCAGGCTTGGAGACAGGCAGGTTGGTCTGGTAGCCTGGGAGGGACCCAGACAAACCCCATGCCTGCAGCTTGGGCTCGTGATATGGTTATTTCGGGAAGGAAGCTGCCTTGTAACAGTGAGCCTGAAAGTGAACCACAGCTGATGGTAGGTGCTAATGTTCCCATGGACAAGATGACTGCAAGGTAAGAGGTGAATGGTAGTACCCAGGATGACAGGGAGGCACCCTTGTCAGGAGATACTAGGCTTCCTGTGGATGGGGAGCTAGTAAGGGTCACAAAAGTAGAGTTGAGACTGGCACAGCTTTCAGACCTTACCTTTCGAGGCTTGAGGGAGGTAGCTAAGGAAGCACCTGATGCTCAAGGAAAAGGGGAGTCTGTATAATGGAACAAAGGGTTACTGTACAGAGAGTGGACCCCTGAGGGAGGGCTAGAGGGTGAGATAATGCAGCAGTAGGTAGTGCCCAAAGCCTACCATCTGGCACTTCTAGCCATAGCCCTTGACATTCCTTTTGCAAGTCATATGGGTATAAAGCATACCAAGAGTCATATTATGCAGATTTTTTATTGGCCTGGGATTGCTAGGGATGTAACAGAGTACTGGAGGACCTGTGAGCAGTGCCAAAAGGTAGGGAAGGCAGGAGACAAGGCCAAAGCTCTGTTTATACCTTTGCCTGTGATTGATGAGTAATTTCAGAGGGTAGATATGGATATCGTGGGGCCTCTGAGTACTCAAAGTTCCACATGGAAGAAGTATATCTTGCTGGTAGTAGATTATGGTACCAGATACCCTGAGGTGGTGGCTCTGTCCTCCATCGAGGCAGAGAAGGTGGCAAATGCTTTGTTAGAGATTTTAAGGAGGGTAGGTTTCCTGAGAGAAATACTGACTGACAGAGGTGCCAATTTTATGTCAGACCTGCTAGCTTGTCTGTGGAAGAGTTGTGGAGTGAAGCACCTAAAGGCCACCCACTGCCAACCCCAGGCCATTGGTCTTCTGGAAAGGTTAAACTCTAAACTAAAGACCATTGCAGACCAGTTTAAAAGAGAGTGGGACAAATATTTACCCCATCTGCTGTTTGTATACAGAGAAGTACCCCAGGAATCCACAAAGTTTTCACCCTTTGAATTACTATATAGGCATGGGGTGAGGGGGCCTTTAGATTTGATTCTTGATGAGTGGGAGGGTGAATGTGAATCCCACAAGGAGTCTGTTGTGCCATATGTCCTAAACCTAAGGACAAAGCTTAAGGAGCTCATGGGTTTGGCCCAGGGGAACCTGGCAGCTGCCCAACAGCAGAAAAAGGTTTGGTATTACAGCAAGGCTAGAGCCCAAGAGTATGCTGTAGGAAAACAGGTTATGGTGCTCATTCCTGTCAGACACAATAAGCTGCAGGCAGCATGGGAGGAACCTTTTGAAGTGGTAAGGAAAGTTGGAGATGTTATTTACATGGTAAACCTGCTAGGCAGGAGGCAGGGGCACAAATTGTACCATGTTACCATGATGAAGCCTTACCATGATAGGGACACCCTGGTGCTGAGTATTTGCAGTGAATATCAGGAGGATTCTGAGGGAATCTGGTGACTGATCTCCTCAGTGAGGCTTGGACTGACACCTCTGTGGAAGGGGTAGCAATATCCCAGTGGCTATCCCCTACCCAGGTTCAAGAAATCCAAGCAGTGCTGCAGGAATTTGGGGGCATGTTCACTGGGAAACTTGGGTGCACCCACCTGATACAGCACCATGTATCTACAGTTCCCCAAAGGCCTATCAAGCAGGCCCCTTATAGGGTGCCTGAGTGAGTCAGACAGACTCTGAGGGATGATATGCAGGAAATGTTGGGACTGGGTTAATCCAGGAGTCCAACAGTCCCTGGTCCTCTCCAGTCATACCGGTACCAAAGGAAGAGGGCAGCATCAGATTCTGCTTGGATTACAGAAAATTAAACAGACACACAATCAGATGCTTACCCCATGCCTAGGACAGATGAACCCTTAGAGCAGCTGAATGGGGCTAAGTATCTGTCTACTATTGATCTGACCAAGGGCTACTGGCAGGTGCCCTTGATACCCACCTCTAGAGGGAGGTCAGCTTTTATGACCCCTTTTGGACTATATGAGTTCACAAAGATGCCCTTTGGAATGAAAAATGCCCCAGCAACCTTTCAGAGACTAGAAGATCATTTCTTAGCAGGAATAGATTATGCCCTTGCTTACCTGGATGGTATTACTATCTGCAGCCATTCTTAGAAGATCACCTTCAGCATGTTATTGGAGGTTCTGGGTAGACTGCAAAAGGCAGGGTTGACTTTTAAAACTCAGTAAGTGTCAGATGGGTATGGCAGAGGTCTCCTACTTGTGACATAGAGTAAGGACTGGTAAGATTAGGCCAGAACCTGCCAAAGTGGAAGCTATTTAGGCATGGCCTGCTCCTGTTACTAAAAAAACAGGTGAGAGCATTCTTGGGGACAGTGGGGTATTATAGAAAGTTTGTTCCCAATTATAGTAAAGTAGCTGCTCCTCTCACAGACCTTACAAGGAAAAACAGGCCAGATCAGGTAGTGTGGACCTTAGCCTGCAAACAGGCATTCCAAAATTTTAAAGGAGTTTTGGGAGGACCCCCTGTGTTAGCCAGTCCAGATTACAGTAAAGAATTGGATGCTTCAAAAGGAGAAGAGGTGGATTTTTCAAACCATGGTGTGGAGGCTGTACTTAGCCAGGTTTCCTCAGAGGAAAAAGAGCACCCAGCAGTATATCTCAGCCATAAACTCTAACCCAGGGAAGAAAGTTATGCAGCTGTAGAAAAAGAATGCTTAGCCATTGTATGGGCACTGCAGAAACTTCAACCTTATCTGTATGGAAGGAAATTCACTGTGATTACAGAACATAATTCTTTAACATGGCTACATATAGCCAGCCAGCAAAATGCCAAGTTATTAAGGTGGAGCCTAGGGTTGCAGGCATATGACATGATAGCGCAGCACCATAGTGGGGTCAGCAATGCCAACACAGATGGACTGTCAAGACAGGGTATGGGTTAAGCTGTTCCAGACAAATCCATTTCTCTCAAGCAACATTTGTTTAGGATCACTTGAAAAACTAGCTTGAGTCTTCAAGGGGGGGATGTGACGTTGTAAGGTATTACCATCTGTGCCAGTAGAAGTAAGACAGTGCATGTGTGGGATATGCCAACACATGGCTGGCTGAAGTTTTGTAAATAATTGTGTGTTATTTGACTGTCACAGTGATTTGTACAGATGCTTGTATTGAAAATGTGTTTGTAAAAGTTGCTTATGTTAAAAATGCTGCAATAGAATCTTAACAGAGTTCTGAAGGTGAATTGTGCCAGAGTCAGATGACTAGATGTGATGTAATTCTATAACCAGCTGAAGGATGGAACTCTGGCAGCAGCAGTTTGTTTGTTTTTGTTTTTCTTTGGAATCTGATATAAAAGATCTATGTCACTTATCACAGTTCAATAGTAAGTTGTTAGTTGTACAGTTCAGTCAGTGTGTCGCATCTAATCTTGCCTTGTGGAAGTTAGCATCTCAGCAGTACATCTTGCCTTGCAATACTAAGTGAGTTGACTAGGGACAGTTTATTTTTAGTTCAGTTAGGAATAATACAGTGAGATTAGTTTAGTATTATTTTCTTTTTTCTGTATCTGTGGGATTCTATCCAACTGTGTGATTTTTATATTTCCTGTGACTGAAAACTCTGTTGTTTATTGTAACTAAACATTAAGTATTCTCATGTTTTCCATTTTATTATCCATTATTAAATATTTTTATGTGTTTTTATTGTGGCTGGTCGTTTAGAGAATACTTTTAATATCTTGAGAGTACTTGTGCTTATTTTAGTGACACTATGGCCACTCCAATAAGCCTTATTGCTTTGGCCACACACTACCATTTATAACAGTAATAATTTGACACACTGTAATTGGTTACCCTTTGTAAGAGCCTTAGAGTATTTGACTGGTGGCAGCAATCTACCTTGCAGTCTGGAGAGAGGGGTCTCAGCTGGTGAATCTGTACCAGCCTTTCCTGTGTGCGTGTGTGTGTGTGCGTGCGTGTGTGTGTGCGTGCGTGTGTGTGTGTGTGTGTGTGTGTGTGTGTGTGTCTGTGTTCTGGCGAGACAGAGAGTCCAGTCCCAGTGAAGCACATTCCTGTGTGCTCTTGGGTGAAATTGTGCTTGATGCAGAGATCTGCATTTGAAAATTCTGTGTAAATCTATTCCCATTTAAAGTGACTGCCTCTCACCAGTGTCAGTTGTGAGGATTGGGGTTCCTTGACTACTGACCCAGGGTAAAGAGGGACTCTTACAACCCCCACCCCCAGGAATTACATTTGTGTTATAGTGACTCAACATTCAACTCTCCATCATGAAGTGCCCGGAAAGGCCAAACTTAACATTGCTCCTATATGGCTTTAACTAATAGAAACAATGATTTGAAGTCTTGAATCATAATAAAAATGTTTAATAGTGTAATTCTCCTTGAATATTTATGATTTGTGCTTTCAAGAATGATCATCACACTTATTGTACACACAAAACAGTGAGTTATACTCTTGTCACCAGTCTTACAAATGTCACAAATAGCTTATTCAAAAATGCAGAATCTTTCGACAAATAGTTTTTAGAATTAGTCCAACCAACTTCATTGCCTTAGTTTTAGTTATTAATGTGTAAGTTCTAAATTTCAGTGTATCACATAAGGTAATTCCCAGATTCCAAAACCATAGCTAACTCATTTATTGCCTGGTTCTGCTCCCTGGTCTGGAGCCCTTCAACACTAAACTGAGGAGTAAAAAAAAAAAAGTCTCTCTTCTAGTCTAGAACTCTGAGAGAAGCACCACATCCTAATGCCTTACCTTCTCATATGCTCCCACAATTCATGAGAGCAATAAAAAAGTCAATGCTCAACTTTGGAGGTTTTTCCTTCTCTTCTGAAGGAGGAACGCTAGGTTCCTAATGCCCTCATGCTCTATGTTAGAGAAAAATAAATAAAAGAAGGTGTTCTGATCTATTGCTCAAGAGTGCTATGCCCTAAAACCCTCCATTTCTGCTCTTTACCTTTGCATTTAAATAATAAAAAAAAAAATATTCATCAATAATGCCATCTCACATCTTATACTGGGACAGTCATCTCCTTCGCTCCATGCTAGATACACTTCTGCCAGATCCTTATACTTATCCTGGATGTTACGATCAATAACTCCTGAACAAGACATACCATATTTATTCTCATTTGTATAAACCAATAATCAGAAAACCACGTAAATGCCTTTTCCAAATATTAATTGCATCTGTACATATATCAGCCTAATTGGTCGGAATATTTAGCCACCCAGTAGGAATCCAGTTATGGAAAGTAAGAAAAACATATTAAATAGTATTAGGTCCAGCACTGATCTCACAGTGACACTGACCTGAGCAACCTCTCAGTCTGAGAGAAAATCATTAATCTCTACCCTTTGATATATATTGTTTTGCCAGTTCTGTGTCCAGCTAACATCATAGGGATCTGCTAATGATTTCAGCATTGGATTAATGATGGCAAATTGTGGGAAACTGTCAAATGCCTTTGAAAGATCTAAATGGGCCACACCACCTTAGACCAGAGTTCATAGCTAAACTTACAAGATTTTAAACATGGACCTAGCCTTTACAAAACTATATTGAGATATATGCATTAAAGACCAAAGGTATTATTTTCCATAATTAATCCTAAAAGGCATCTTTCAAAGCATTTCCTGATATGTGATGTTAGACTAATTGTACTACAGTTACTAATCTTATCAAAAGCCTCCTCCCCTTGTATGTAGACATTGTATTAGCCAACTTCCAGCTCTTAGGTGTCATACCATATGAAAGAGATGATTAAACAGTGTGGTTGCATTAGTAGTCACATATTTGTTCATGGTCAACCAAAAGCAGGCTGGCATGTTATCTCAGCCAGGGCTAGTATTAACCTTCACTTTTACTAAATAATTGAGTACCATTGTCCCTGATATAACTGGACAAGTAATATTCTATCATATACTAATCAGTATGTTGACTGAACATGGGTATTTAAAGTTATAATTCTGTAATTAAACTGTATAAACTATGGCTGAACCAGAATTTTGATCAAATGTTGTCAATGGGATGTTTAAAGACAGCTGGATCATGCAATGGAATGTTTTCTACTCTGATAAGAGCAAAACATATTTTACAGAAGATTTTTTGTAGCTTCATTGTCTTGATTTCACTCCTGGTGTTGCATTAATTTCTGCTGCACAGTATGACCAATAAAATATTTCCCCATGTTTTGGATAAAACCTGGATCACTTCCACAATATATACTATCTGAAAACAACAACAAAAAATGGAGTTCGTATAATCTGCATTTTACACTAGATCACTCACTCATCAACAGTCTACTTTTTCATAGAATATGCTTTTATTCTACTCTATTTAGATAAAATAAAATGAACACAGAATCATAATAATATCCCCTGAAGGGCTTGCCGTAAATCATAACATTTCAGCTTATTAAAACAAAATTGTAACATCAAATTATTTACTTTTATCTGTTACGCTCAGTTATTCAGAGATGGCGCTAATTTTGTTTGATATACTTGGTCTGTTTTATGGATTTTATATTTTTATTATTAGTTGTATTTACTATTTTATACAATACACTACTTTTTTTGTTTTAGCTTTGAATACAGTGCTTTGCTAGAAAGTACCTTATTAAAGTGAAAGTGTAACCTAGTGGACTGTATGAAAAATGTGGCTAACAAGTCAAAAACAAGTATCCTGTTTTTTGTTTATTTTGTTCTTTATTTCTTTGTTATTTATAGCACTTTGTGTACTGTGTATTTTTTCTAGCTAGTTTCACTGTGTGTGAGGTATTAACTGGAAATTGTCCACTCTTATTAAGCATCTGTTGGGTTGTTTGTTTATGATAACTTGTTGCAGTTAAACTCTTTTTTCTAGTGGCTCCTTTAGCTGTTTAAAACTTTCATTTAAAGGCTCACTACTGCTTTCAGCTGTGAGTAACATTTCTGCAGTTTGTTCTAAGTAGTGGGGATATTTGTAGCATTTCCATATTCAGGCTTGTATTTGGGCCTAGTGTTTGTGGAGGCTGTGTGTCTGAGCACATAATTCAGGGACATTTTGTTTTAGCCAAAGCCATCAGGCATTTCAGTGAGAGAGAATTGTTTGAGGTCATTGGCTGACTGAGGTCTCCTGGACTACAGCTTAGACTAAGCACCTCATTGGTTCTTTTGAGATTTCTTTCTTAAAAGCTGTCTCAGGTTTCAACTTTCTGTTACCTAAGAAGCTCAGTTGTAAGTGTTCTGCCATTTTACACTGAGCTAATCGAAGGAAGGACACTCAGCAAACTCGGAGCTATAATATATAACATTAAGTATCCTGTTTTTTGTTTATTTTGTTCTTTATTTCTTTGTTATTTATAGCACTTTGTGTACTGTGTATTTTTTCTAGCTAGTTTCACTGTGTGTGAGGTATTAACTGGAAATTGTCCACTCTTATTAAGCATCTGTTGGGTTGTTTGTTTATGATAACTTGTTGCAGTTAAACTCTTTTTACTAGTGGCTCCTTTAGCTGTTTAAAACTTTCATTTAAAGGCTCACTACTGCTTTCAGCTGTGAGTAACATTTCTGCAGTTTGTTCTAAGTAGTGGGGATATTTGTAGCATTTCCATATTCAGGCTTGTATTTGGGCCTAGTGTTTGTGGAAGCTGTGTGTCTGAGCACATAATTCAGGGACATTTTGTTTTAGCCAAAGCCATCAGGCATTTCAGTGAGAGAGAATTGTTTGAGGTCATTGGCTGACTGAGGTCTCCTGGACTACAGCTTAGACTAAGCACCTCATTGGTTCTTTTGAAATTTCTTTCTTAAAAGCTGTCTCAGGTTTCAACTTTCTGTTACCTAAGAAGCTCAGTTGTGAGTGTTCTGCCATTTTACACTGAGCTAATCGAAGGAAGGACACTCAGCACACTCGGAGCTATAATATATAACATTAAGTATCCTGTTTTTTGTTTATTTTGTTCTTTATTTCTTTGTTATTTATAGCACTTTGTGTACTGTGTATTTTTCTAGCTAGTTTCACTGTGTGTGAGGTATTAACTGGAAATTGTCCACTCTTATTAAGCATCTGTTGGGTTGTTTGTTTATGATAACTTGTTGCAGTTAAACTCTTTTTTCTAGTGGCTCCTTTAGCTGTTTAAAACTTTCATTTAAAGGCTCACTGCTGCTTTTCAGCTGTGAGTAACATTTCTGCAGTTTGTTTCCCCACCCTCCCTCCCTGTTGGTATAGTGTTTTTATAGTTGGTTGCTATAGTGTTTTTATAGTTGGTGGCTTTGCAGTTGCCCGCCCCTAGTGTAAATTTGATCTGGGACCCTCCTCCCAGTCTAGTGTCATTACCTCATTCTACCCAGTACAGTGAGAGCATTTGAGAAGGCCAATCAGCTTCGTTTCTGCTACTCCTTTCTCTCTTTCCACAAAAAAAAAAAAAAAAAAAAATGTATCTGCTTTTACTGTATTTGTGTTTTTCCCTACTTTATTTTGCTTTTGCGTCATCTTAAAAGTACTCAGTTGTATTTATTACTGCTTGGTGTAACTCATTCTAAGCCTTTTAGTTTAAGCACCTGGGCTTCAGATCAGTTTTACATTAAGAAGGTTTGTGGTCTGCACTGTAGTGGCAGAACAGGTAGCTTACATCCTTCTAAGTTGGGAACTGCTGATTGAGGGCTCAGTGTCTGTTATTCTAAATGTGTATTAATTCTGGTTTAAGCACTTGGCCTTGAGGCCAGTTATTTTACATTAAGAGGGTTCGTGTTCTGCACTCTTGTGGGAGGAGAGGCTGGACTCTGTCCTTCTGAGCTGGGAATTTCTGGTTAAAGGCTTATAGTGCCTGCATATTTGAACTGCTTCTTACTGAAATTGGTACACCTTGTTTGCTGTAGCATAGACTAGATCCAGGCCTGCTGAATCTAGCTTTGTTTGTATAACTTGAGCACTAATCCAGGCATTCTTTAAAGTATTCAGTTGTATTTATTACTGCTTGGTAGTAACTTGATTAAAGTGTAGCTATCATTTCTAAGTCTTTTGGATTAAGCACTTGGGCTTCAGACCAGTTGTTTTACATTAGGAAGGTTTGTGGCCTGCACTGTGGTGGCAGGACAGGTAGCTTACATCCTTCTAAGTTGGGAACTGCTGATTGAGGGCTCAGTGTCTGTTATTCTAAAAGTGTATTAGTTCTGCTTTAAGCACTTGGGCTTCAGGCCAGTTATTTTACACTAAGAAGGATTGTGGTCTGCACTCTTGTGGGAGGAGAGGCTGGACTCTGCCCTTCTGAGCTGGGAATTTCTGGTTACAGGCTTATAGTGCCTGCATATTCTAACTGTTTCTTACTGAAATTGGTACACCTTGTTTGCTGTAGCATAGACTAGATCCAGGCCTGCTGAATCTAGCTTTGTTTGTATGCTTGTTGTTTGTTTATTTCCCTGAAAAGCTAATTCCACCTAAAACGCGGCCTTTTAGCACTTCTGTGGATCCCTAGTGATATCTGCATCGCTTACTGTACTTATTTCCTTGTTTCACTTGAAAGAAAGTGTTTGTTGCTTTTGCATTTAAGTTACCTGTAACACATTGCATTTAATTTACCTGGCACTTGCTCACTAAAGCAATTATATAAGTCAGCTCTAAAAAATTAAAAGCACTACACCGTCACAAACTCCCCTTGAGTACCTTGTTCCCCACTGGCCCTTTTTTTCAATTATAAAGGAATTCCCAATACTATTCTGGCATGTCCAAAGGTCAGTTGTCAATCTCCTCTCCGGTCCAGCTAGTGAATCTGGGAATCTTGAAGCAATGTTACAACTGCCTCATGTACACAGACAACCCTCTCCTCCTCCCAACAAATTCCAACACATGTGAGAGATGCAACCATATAGCCAAACTGGAAGCTAAGCTCTCTCAACTCAGTACTGGTGTAACCAGTCAGGAGGAGAAGGAAACCACACTCACTACAATTCCAGTCTCACATAGACCTACCACGACAACAAACCAAACACATAAACACACAAAAACATACTCGGAGGCTCTAAATAAAAATCTGACTTAGCAGCAGAGACCTCAAAAGCAGACACCCAAGCAACCGCTACCCCAAAACAAAACACGTGCAACACATAGCTCACAAAGCCAGTGTGCCGAACAGTCACAGCCCTTAAGGCTAAACAGCACACCTGATACACTTGTAATAGGTGACTATCGTCAGGCACACTGACGTCCCGCTCACCAGGCTGAACAAGGAGAAGGTCACGGTGAGCTGCCTGTCAGGCACCAGGATCCGCCACATAACACAAGCACTCAGGTCACTCCAAGGCAAGTACAAATATGACTCAGTCATTGTCCATGCTGGTGTGAATGACCAGAGATGTACCTCCCTGGACTACATGAAAAGAGACATAGAGGAGCTCTCTGAGCATGTAGCCCAGGTCGGTATGACCCTGACCTTGAGTAGCATCTTACCCTCACCAAGAATGATGCCACAATATGAAGGCAAGATGATCAATTTCAACAATTGGCTTAAGTATTGGTGTCATTCAAAGGGGATCCAATGCCTGTCAGCCTGGGATGACATGCCCGACAAGCCACGATGCTTCGCTAGGGACGGCTTGCACCTGTCTCCCCTGGGCTTTTGGATATTGGCAAAGGCTCTTGCTACCCCCATAGTGCCTTTTTTAGGCAAGGCTCAAAAGACAAACCCACCTCCATAGGTATCACAAGGGATAAGAAACTAAGAGTAATGCTACTCAACGCCAGAAGTCTAAACCTCAAGATGCACGCACTCGAAACTCTCCTTAGCATGGAGAACATCGATATCTGTGCAGTAACAGAAACCTGGTTCAAGGCTCCCGAGAGCACCCCAGCACTACCAGGTTATACCTCATACCATGCTTTTCGGCCCCAAAACTTGGACTGAACCACAACAGGAGGGGGAATATCAATATTCATCAAAGATACCCACACCTCCAGGTTGGTGGCACAGCACGAAGCATCAGAGACTATCCATGTGCAACTAACAGTGGGTAAAACTGCCTTCCAGTTTATAGCCTGCTACAGACCACCCTCCCAAACACAGGAACCCCACTTGGCCTTCCTGAGAATACTGGAAAATATGAAGGTCTCTCCAAACACCATTATATTGGGCAACTTCAACTACCCAAACATAGACTGGGAGCATTACTCTAGCTCCAACACCCTAGCCCAAAGGTTCCTAGAATTTATAAACTCAAATGCTATGGAACAACTTGTTACCACTCCCACAAGAGGGGAAAACATACTGGACCTGATCATCACCAACATGGGGACACTATGCTCCAGACCAGAAGTGTATCCCTCACTGGTAAGATCAGACCATAAACTAATCTCACTGGATATTCACATCCCGACCCCACCCCCTGCCCAGAAAACCACAGTGAAAAACTTCTCTAAAGCAAATTTCACATGCCTCAAAACCGAGGCGGAATCCTTCAAAGCCCCTGGGCCTGTGGAAAATACGGCCCAGACCGCAGAATCCTTTATAAACGCATTCTATAAACACCTTCAGGAATGCATGGATCATGCAATCCCAAATAAAACCAAGACCCAATCCTCCAAAGGCAGCCATAAACAAACTATACAATAGAAGGAGGAAGCTGCTACAAGATAGAGCAAAATCCCAAAAAGGGAAGGCATCTCTGATCGGTATTAGCAAAAAACTACGGGCACTCATAAAATCGTCTAAGGCCAGCTTTGAGAGAAAAATTGCACAGGACACTAAGGATAATCACAAAGCTTTCTTTAGTTATGTTAGGAACCTGGGTGGGAATTCCCAGATATGCTCAGAATTAGTCCAAAATGACAAAAAATACACCGAGCCCACAGACATTGTCAACATCCTAACTGACAGGTTCAGTGCAAACTCCCCCCCCTCCCTACCAAAAGGGCAAATATCTATCCCAACAGAGTGCTGCCCCCCTGACATCTCAGATGCTCAGGTAAGAGCCGCCCTCTCCAAAGCAAAAAAACACAGCATCAATGGGACCAGATGGTGTTCCGGGCTGCATCCTACATGAACTCCAAGAAGAGCTAAACCCAAACATAAAACTACTGTTCAATCTTAGCCTTACTACAGGATATGTACCCAAAGAGTGGCGTACAGCAACAGTGGTCCCTCTCCACAAAGGTGGTGCCTCAACGGATCCTGGAAACTATCGCTCCATAAGCCTGACTAGCTTGGTCTGCAAAGCTATGGAAAGGATCATCATGGACCTCATAAATAAAGATATTGGGGACCTACAGACACTGGATCCTACCCAGTTTGGCTTTGTTAAGGGCAGATCCTGCCTCTTAAACCTGGTTGATTTCTTTGAAACAGTCACCAAGGCCATTGATGAGGGGAAGGTGGTCCACACAGCCTACCTGGACCTCGCAAAAACCTTCGATACAATACCCCACTCGGGCATTATAGATAAGCTCACCAGCTTAAATATAAACCCCTATGTCACTAGATGGGTTGCAAACTGGCTCAAGGACAGAACCCACATGGTTAGAATTGCTGGAGCCATGTCAGACTCCAAACCAGTTACAAGTGGAGTACCACAAGGCTCAGTCCTGGGACCTCTCTTGTTCGGTATATATTTCTCGGCAGTACAGGCCAACACGGAAGGACTGTGGCTGACCAAGTTCACAGATGACTGCAAACTGGGCGCCATAATCAACTCTCCAGCCGACACAAGCATCCTCCAAAAGGGCCTCATAGAAACAGACAACTGGTGCCAGAGCCATGGCTTCAAGCTAAACGCCAAAAAGTGTATAGTCATCCCCTTTGGCAAAAACAAAGTGCCCACAAATTACCACATAGGTGGTAATCCATTAAGTACAGAAGAAGTCATTAGGGACCTGGGGACCCAAGTTGATAGCAATCTCTCATTTGACAACCACATGGCCAAAGTGGTTAGAAAAACATTTTATATAGCCCACCTAATCATGAAGGGATTCACATCTAGATCAGGGGAGGTCATCGTGCCTCTTTACTTATCCCTCATCAGGCCCATAATTGAGTACAATGCCCCTTTTGGGATGTACCTTACCAGACACCTGCAGCAACTGGAAAGACCCCAAAAGTACCTCACCAAGAGGATCAAAGGGCTCAAACAGATGCCATATGCTGCCCGGTAAAAGAAACTCCAGCTCTACTCAGTGGCATACCACCTGCTCAGAGGCGATCTGTGCCTGACATATAAAGCCATGTCCAACCCGGAATTAATGGACATGCTGCACCTCAGAAAATACAAATACCATTGAGCTATGCGCTCGAGAGACTTGAACCTCAGCACTGAAATAAATAGGACATGCTGCAGGGACAGATTCATAACCCAGAAGCTCCCTTCACTCTGGAATAAAATCCCAGTCCAGGTTAGGCAGAGTCCCACATTGACTCTCTTCAAGAGGAATCTTGATGAGTGGATGGGAGATCGTAGGTTTACCCCGGCTATCACTTCTGTGTCACTGTTAGACAGAGGCACAGTATACTAACCTCAAAAAAAGGCATAGCAAAATTAATTTAAAATGGGTGGCGAAAGCCAAACACACTCTGGCTAGGCTTATAAATGCCCTAGGGCAGATAGCCTAGTATGAATCTATGAACCTAAGTAGTGTGGTATATAACTCAAAATAATGCAGTGAGCAATGATGAGTGAAGGAAATTCAAAGACATGGTATCACAACTGTAGTCAGAGAACTAGTCTGGTATTCATTATATGCTAATACTTGCATAATTGTATGCAAACAAGTGTCAGTATGCTAATGATATCTATTGCATATGCAAATCACAAAAATCAAACATAACAGTGTAGTTCAGAAATGTATAAAATTAGTGTTATATGCCACAGAATAGTCCATCATTGGCCAATACACTGTTACCTCCATGACCGAGATATTGTCAACCACTACCATGTGGACAGAAATAGTATATTAGAATTATTAAATGTGCTGCTCTCACATAAAATCAAGGGGGATGTGAGGATGCCTATCTCAATGTACACAAAGGTTAAGGTTTGTGTTTCATTAACCAGCCTTGCTATGGGAACTTTTCTGCATCCAACAGAGGACACGTTAGGAGTTTTACAGGCATTAAACTCAAGAATCCTACACTAATTCCTTGACATGATGTTCCAGCATGTGGAGGAGGATATTGGGTTTTCAGACAGCAGCAGAGAGAACCTCCATTATGCAGGCATTTCTCAACATGATCCATTTCCCTGAGGTAATTAGGGCCATTGACTGCACCCTCATTGCTATCAAGGATCCTCTTGCTCCACATTATATCTGTTAAATCAGTCAGAAAGGCTTTCAGTCCATCAACTGTCAGATGGTGTGTAGCGCACAGAGCATTATATAAAGTGTGTCTGTACAGCATCCAAGTAGTTACCATGATTTCAACATCTAGCAGACATGTGACCGATATAATATTTTCATGCAGGATGACTTTTGACAGGTAGGTGCACTTATTGCCAAACAGAGAGTCCCTGATATTCTAGTCCCATGAACGTAAGTAACAGACCTCTTATAAATCTGCCCACTGTTGTGTGTTGCAAATGATTATGGATACATCTTAGATCTGTGGTTGATGACCTCCAACCATAGCTCCCTGTACACCATGTGAGAAAGAGTTGGGTGCCATACATCATGGCACTGGCACAGGGGTAGTCCCTGGTCCAAAACTATGGGCTGTGACAGAATAAAACTGATACATGCAATAACATACCCAGGCTATGCAGTACAGTGCATTAACTGGCCATGTTGTGCATCAAGACCTTACTACACCCACACAAATCAGAGGGGTGGAAAGGCACAGTCATTATCATTTGCACAGGCAGAGTGGGGCATTTGACTCGGGACAGCAAAACTAATATTGGTGAAAGGGTCATGAGTGGTGGATGCTGTGGCCACAGAAACAGCTAGGAAGTTGATGGAAGTCAGGGATTGCATTCTTTAGTGATGGGGTGGAATTTCCAGGAGTAGGATGCTGGCTGGTTGTACCATGTGGCCCTACAGTGTCATGACTGACAGATTGTGTACCATGGCAGGTGCATGTACAGGAACCCTGCTGTGGCCACACCATGTGACATTCTAGAAGAATGTTGGCTTTCACAACACAAGGAATAGGAACAGGTAGGTGCTGATCATGGTGAAGCTACAGGGTAATGTTTTGTTACTGAACTGCAGGACTATGATTAGCTTGACTGGTTTGTTAGGCCCACAGTGGTCCTGGATGAGTCTTGGCAATAACCATGTGAGTGTCCTCTCACAAGGGCATAGACAGCCATGGACAGTGTAGACAGTGAATCTGTCTCTGGTACATTGTGTGTGCCTTCTGCATAAACCTGGCATGTGATGATGCGGTTCACATCCACTACCTAGCATGGCCATGGTGGTCAGTTGCCCACAGCCTCATGGCTGTTCCAATGGCTGCTACCTGAATGACTAATGCCCTCAACATGTGACTTCTCTAAGTTAATACATGCCGTGCCACTCTGTATGTGTTGCAGGATGCCCTGCAGTCCCCAAAGTGGTTTTAGTTCCATACACAAGTTATGCAGCATGTCTGCGTCACTGACATGGTGTGAATAGTGGCCATCTGTACCTGAATCACTGACCTGTCCATCCACTCATTGATGACAAGGGTGTGGAAATGTCTTGGAATTATGGGGATGGCAACTGCATACCCATCTCCTTTATATGCTGTTCATGTGCACCTCAGAGGCAGTGTACCCCTTGTTACCATATGTGGAGATGTGAAGGTAACACCCAAGTAGCTAGTGTGTGGCTGACATTGATGGGACATCCTGCACTGAACACAGATAAGCTAAGGTTCATTCTACCCTTCCACCATCATCTCACATGTGGGTGTTATGAGAGCACTGTCCGATGTTAGAGTTGCTGATAGTGCCATTGTGTGATCAAACTGTGCCATGTCATTGTCAGCCACTGGTGACCTACTGACACAGGTCAGGCATGTTCTGACCTGTGCTAGATCCATTACCATTCAGACCAGTAAAAGAATACAGATAACATATCTGTGGCAGTGTTGCATCATATTTTTAACTCTCACTACCTTGTGGCATACAGACTGCTACATGCCAGTTGTGTGGTCTATGGGCAAAAATGTATCTTGTGGTGCAGGTTGTCACTCTTTTACACCTCAGTGCTCCTGCTTGACTGATATGTATATGTGTTTGTCTGAGTAAATCATTCCTAGCTACATGTCAGGGTCCAACAGTAATGGCATGTGCTTCTACCTAACCAGGTGCATCCCCTGCAGACACAAGGATAGTCATTTCCTGCTCAGGTGCCACATCCAAGTGACCTCCAGGTGTGAGGGTTTTCTTACCCACTTCAGTGAGGCATTCCAGGAGTTTCCCTACCTCTAAGAGGTGCCTCTGTGTTGGTTATCCACCCCCACTGGTCAGCATGCCTTTGCCAATTTCCTGTCCCTTGATTTTGGCATGCAGTAACATATTAGTGATGCTATGATGCATATGTACTATTGTACTATTATGACCATTGACTGCATTTATGTCCTGCAGCAGTCTCTGCCACACCTGGTCCAAAGGCCTTGTTTGCTTTGTCCTTACCAAGCATGTGCATGTCATGTATACATAGGGTCTGTAGTAGCCCGGTGAACTTTTCCAGCCATTGCCAATCATTCCACCCCATAACAAGATTTCTACACCTGTGAAACAGACATGTGGATCAAATGCATGTTTGCCTGATTGTGCATGCCAGCTGACAGTTGTTTTAGTACTATCCCCAGACCCCTTTTGGTAGTCTCAGCCCTATATGCTCCTAGGGTGCTACCATTATGATACTGTGCCATACTGTGGCAGCAGGGGCATGTTAATCCTGCTTGCTGCCTGTCAAAACTGGGCTGCCAGCACACTCTGTGCCTGGTATAGTGGAGGTGTCATATCCTCCGCAGTGTGTTGTGCAGTACATATGCATATGGTATGCTGTTGCAAGCAACAGATGTTTATTTGGTAACATTAATTCTATTTTTCCTTTTAAGACTCAAGTTGTTCTTGCTTTCCTGACCTCAGGCATACATGTTAATCATATTAATTATATCCACAGTTTGCGCCATTCTGTCTCTCTGTTTGATCTGATAACTTTCTTATTATATTAGTCTTGCCCTTGTTGGTTTTCCTGCTGCATCATTCATTGGCTGTTGTTCCTCATCTACAGTTTGGAACTTTCCCATTTAACTTAGTATTTTCTGATCAGTTCATTTATATTTTCCTGATCTCTTCTACATATCTTCTCAGCAGGCTCCTTGTCTGGATGCCCCATAAGGTGGATAGTTCATCTGAAATCAGAAAATACCTCTTCTGGTGTATTTTTTTTTCTCAAATCACACCCTTCTGTAATACAATTTTCCTTTGACTTTTTTGAATTGTTCTTAAATAAAACAAATCTCAATTCTAAATTACACAGTAACTTGTGTTTTAGATCTGAGTAAATAAATAAAACACACCCTTCTACTTGCTGCTTTTTTTGTTGAGAAACAGTGTGGTATTATAACTATCCCACTCTGTATATTGGGTGATATCAGTGCTGTGGGTATCTTACTTTTCTGTATCCTTGCTGTTTCAGTGCTTTTAAGCTGCAGGAGGTGACTGTTTTCTGTGTTTTTTGAGAGACTGACTGGGGTCTAAATGTGCTCTCCACTGGCTTGCTCCATTTAGCTCCACTCGTGCACTACCCCCTTCCCAACCCAACCTGCATCATTTCCTCTATATTGTTGAACCACACTCACGTCCAGTCACTCTTCATATCTTTCAGTCAAAAATTCACAATGTCATTTTATGCCGAACTCCACACCCAGAGACCACCATCACATTCCCAATACTTTAATTCAAACATGTTTTATATAATATTTAGATATTACTCCACACACATACCCTTATTCACTGTCATAACAAACGTAAACCTATGCTTATATTGCTGTTTGATGTCATTATCCATGCATCAGTTAGCCATCTCGAGCTATTAATACTCTAACTGATAATTATAACCTCCTGATAAAAGTGCAGGTTACTTCTCCTACACAATTCCTACTCAGCATCCCTTTTTCAAATTCTGCTTACAAGAGAAAGAATTCTCAGTTTCAAAGAGATAAATCCCACATTTGTTGTTATACTCAACTGCTACTGTTTTTGAAAGGCTCTGGTGGCAGCAAGGGTTATAACCTTCTTTTATGTACCTACTACATTTTCACTGAGAGCAGATTTTCTATAACTACAGTACCTGGTATCGCTGATGCTTTTACTCTGTATCCACAGTCGCAGTTCACATTTACTCTCAGTGAGGGCAATATTTTCTTATCTCTATCCATTCATCTTTGTTCCATGTGGCAGCTGAGGTATCTATCAATGCAACTAGTTCACTACTTTCTGTGTTTCTGTTTCTCGCTGTCCTTTGCATTCAGATCAGTTAACCATTCCATAATTCCAAGGAAACTGGATGCATTTAACTTTAGTAGTAAGACAACAGATTGGTTTAAGAGCTGTTGCCAAATCACTCTTTCAAAGTTATCACAGCTAAGGCCATCCTACAAGAAGAGACCTTCAATAACAGTGACCCCCTTAGCTGCTATCTTTTTCTCACAATTTATAAATGATATCTTCTCAGAACTGCTCTCCATGAATGTAATATTTTTGTAGATAACCTACTACCACTACTGAAATCAGTTAGCTCTTTTAACAACGTCCAACAAATACTAAGCACCAACTTTAACAGCTTGTGCGAAGAGGCAACATATTGTTAGTTAACTCTGAAAAGTTCATAGGAAGTTCATAGGAAGTTACTAAGCTATTGGCCCTGAGACTCTTACAAGCCTAGCCAAGAATTTAGCCCATGTTCTGACAAGTCAGCACCAGATGCCCCTGTCCATCAGGGATACAGGTGGAATCCCAGGGGGGTATTTTCTGTTCCCCATCCAGTTATCCAGGTTGCCCTTGAAAAGGGTTAATGAGGTACTCTGCTTGACATGGAGAGGGAGTATATACCACAGAAGGGGGAGTCTATGGGACAAAAATTTGTCCTGCCAACAAGTCCTATTCATGCCACAGACGAGGCTGAGGTCACGTGTGCGGGTTACTGGAGTGGAGCTTGACTTGTGGATATGCAGCAGTCCCATTAAGGTGGGGTCTGAGATTGCTTTGTATGCCAGACAGAGATCACCTCTGAGGAATCTGTATGAGACTGAGTAGAGGGACAGGGCTTTTAGCCTATCTGTGTAGGATTGATGTTTGAGGCCCTGGATTCTCCTGGTGAGGAACCTCTGTGGTCTCTCCAGCTAATGCATGTGCTTTGAGAAGTACATGCCGAAAGGGGCATTGTACTCAATAATGGGTCTTATAAGGGAAGAATGCAGGGATGTTATGACCTCCTTGTCCCTAAATGAGATACCCTTACTAATGAGTTGAGCCATGTTCATAGGTTCATAGGTTGGTACTAGGCTATCAGCCCTAGGGCCTATACAAGCCTAGCCATAACAATTCCCTGGCTATTTCTTCCCACACTATTTACTTCCCTGGACCCCTGTCTAGCAGGGCGACTGATGTGATCCCCGGGGTGAATTTCCTTTCTCCCATCCAATTGTCAAGGTTTTGAAGAGGACCAAAGAGGCACTCTGCTTGACATGTATGGGCAATCTATTCCAGAGTCTGGGGAGTCTCTGGGTCAGGAACCTATCCCTCCAGCATGTTTTGTTTATTGTGATGACAAGGTTTAGCTCCCTGGAGCGTGTGGCTCTGAGAGATTGGGATTTCTTTAAGTGTAGCATGTCCAACAGCTCTGGGTTTGACATGGCCATGTAGAAATAGATGTAGATCGTTTGTGGGGCGTCACTCTCCCCGAAGGGGATGATGCATTTTTTGACATTCAGTTTGAGGCCATGTTTCTTGCACCAGTCATTTGTTTGGGTGAGACCCTCTTGGAGGATGTCCACATCACTAGGGGATTTTATGAGAGTGCCCAGCTTGCAGTCATCTGCAAACTTGGTCAGCCGTAGCCCACTGGTTTTGGCCTGCACCTCAGAAAATGATATCCCAAACAACGGATGCCCCAAGACCGATCCCTGGGGTACACTGTTCATTACAGGTCTACTGCTTGATGTAGCTTCCCCTATTTTGACTAGGTGGGTTCTGTCAGTGAGCCAGTTTGCTCCCCATCTGGTAACATACAGACTGATGCCTAGTTGCGAGAGTTTATCTATTGTACCCGAGTGGGGAATAGTATTGAATACTATGATCAGGTCAAGGTGGGTGGTGTGCACCGTCTTCCCCACATCTATGGCTTTGGTGACTGTCTCAAAGAAGTTGACCATATTTAACAAGCATGACCTCCCCTTGATGAAACCAAACTGTGTGGGATCGAGAGTTTGAGGTTGCCAATGTCCTTGTTAATGAGGTCCATGATAATCCATTCCATTGCCTTGCAGATCAGGTTAGTTAGGCTGATAGGTCTATAATTTCCTGAATCAGTGGCTGCTTCACCTTTGTGCAAAGGGATGACAGTGGCTATCCTCCACTTGGCTGGGATGAAGCTGATACTCAGGCTTTGTTGAATATGGTGCTTAATGGTGCTGGAGGTTCCTGCCTGAGTTCATGTAGGATGCAGCCTGGGATGTTATCAGGTCCCATGGAGGCTGTATTTTTAGCCTTTGAGAGGGCAGTGATGACTTGCTCCCTAGATATAAGGAAAGGGGGAGGCAGGTCCTAGGGATGTCCTGATTTACTGATGGGAGGGAAACTCACTCCAGAGAATAGGTAATACACAACCCCTATTGCTGAGAAGCCCTATTAGTATCTAGATACCTTGCATGTTACAGCAAATGTACCTGGGCCTTATCCTTCATTACACATGTAGAAATAACAATTACCAAAACACCAGTCCACTAAAAAACCTGCTTTAAACTATCACACCCTCTCCATCCTACATCCCATCAAGCAATTGCTAGAAACATACTAATTCCAAATTTTAGTGTATGGACATGATAACCTGCTATAAACCACTCTTTAAGAAAATCTAGTTTGTGCTATTACCAGACCCTTTAAATCACCACTGTGATCATTTTGAAGAATTCCATTGGATACCAATAATAAGGAGAACCACCATTATGCTTAGCACCTTCACCTATAAATTAATAAAGCTGAGTTACTGGTCACCCCTACATAGTTTTTTTTTAATTGTAGAAATCCACTACTCCTTACAAAGTGCTATCTGTAAAGCACCCTCAATAATTTGTGCCCCCCCCCATTTTGCTTGGGTATTGGTGAGAAAACATTTTAAAAAAATAAGGCCTTCTACTTGGAATGAAAACTGCAACTGGGAAACACTGAAGTGTTTCAAAACCAGTTACCTACTCAAAGAAAAAATGCAGATGCTTTATTGACAAAGGATAGGCTACTAAGCTAAAGGATTTCGGAAATCCTCAAATGTACCTAACATATTGTCTAAGAAATAGTTTATTAAGATAAACTAGGTTTGTAAAAAAATAGACTGCTTTAATTGTTAGTATGCATATATGCTCTGCTAAAGAAGTACTGAGCTTGGTTTACAATGATAACACAAAACCTTTCTGTGATAAATGTAAGACAATAGTGTACATTTTCCATAATATGTACAGATTGTTACTTGAAGTCTATGACTTACATATAATGATGATAAACTGATTTGAATACTAGGCTTATTTATAGCTCATGTAGATTGCTGCATGTATACTAACTTCTGTGCTATTCTTTAACATTAATTGCTGCATGCTTGCTTTAACTCAAATTGGTTTTGAAACAGTTGTGTTTCCCAGTTGCATACTTTATTGGGTAGTTGATTCCCTCTCTAGTTAACATACTGAAAACAAACAGATAAATAAACAATATTTATGGAGGTGTTCTCAATCATTAAATCTCTGTTTATACAAGAGATGTAGATGTATATGCTAAGGTTTGTATGGTAACAGATCACTTTTTCTCCTCAGGTAGAGACATATCTTTAGTAAAAAAAATCAGATATTTATGGCAAAGCACCTTCCATCTGTCTGTTATTTTCCAAACATGGCAGTTCAGGAAGACATACATTTTAGGATTCTTAGAATTGTTTTTTGTTTTATTTTATTTATTTGTTTCTGGGTGATACTGTAATTTCAGATGTATGAACAATAAAAATAGTGTGGTAACATATCTTAATCTCTGGTTTGAAATTTGCATTTCTAATGAATATAATACCTGGTATAAACTGTGGCTCTGATTTGGAGCCATCTTTCTTTCCCTAGTTTGTAATTTGATGTCATAAGCCTGACTATGAGACATATATGTAGATGTGATTTTGAAACCTAAACTAGTTTTGTCAGGTACATTGATTGTTCCTTGGGTATTTTGGGTTCAGAGATCATTTTATGTGCCATCAACCAGCACCTGTATTACTGAGTATAATATCTTGAGTCTGTTCCTCTGTTTACACACCTTTCATATGTAGATTACCACAGGATTCCTTAGCACCACAGCATTGTATTTAGCTGCATTTTCATGTTTTAGAGAGATCATTGACATAATGGATCCATTTGTATGCAGACAGCATCCATTTCTGTCTTTTGTGCCTGAGCAGAATAAACCAATGCTAGTACTTACTAATAAATAAAATAAAAACACAAAAATCTCGAACTGCAGCAAACTGTTTAATGTCCCAAATACTAAACGCTTTCACCATCAACCGATGGCTTCTTCAGAGTAAAAGGTACACATAATCACAGGTTTTGAATACAAAGTTCACATGTGCTTTTAACCAAATTTCTTGATTAATTACAGTTCCAATATACATACTGATCTAACTCACAAGTACCATAAAACATACACAAAAGACTTACTAAAAACATGTGCTAAAATATTTATTTGTTTCCATGTATACTAACATAAAAACACGGTGAAACATGTGGATACAATAAAAAAAAGGCCAATGTTCACAAAAAAATTCAGATGCCAAATTCTTGTCTCAATGAATTTAATGAGCAAAATCAGATACAAAATTATTCTCTCTAGCTCCTCAGCCACACTTGCCTTTAACAGAGTATAACAAACTCCAACAATCTACCTCCCATATATGCTAATACACACCCATCTATACAATTAACTAATTAAATAAAACATTTCATAATAAAAATCCATGATGAAAATATACAATACTTATATAAAACTTTTCCACACACATTCTAAATTGAGCCCAACAGGACTCATTGTATTAAATTTATAATCATGAATGCTTCCTTTTTTCTGGTGATTTTTGTGGTGATTTACACTGTGAAACATACTTATTGCACATATATTGATGTCAAAACCCTGATGGTAAATAATTGACTTTTCCATAACAACTAAAAGCTAAAGGACTTTAAACAACCATAGCCCTTTGCTTCAAAATGGGCTTAATAGAAATATGATCATTAAGCCCTGGGTGAGTTGTCACATCTAAAATCACCTGCCATTTGAATTCTAAAGACTCTACTCTTGTGTTGTCATCACCCCCTCTCTCACTTGTCAACACCCTGTCAATAACAAAAAATATAAACTTTTTGAAACAAACACAATTCTTGGAATGTAAATACAACGCATTGTGGCAATCTTTATTTTTGATGGCCCTCTGGTGTTCTTCTATCCTTTCCCTTAATCTGCTTATGGTTTTCCCTACATAAAATCCTGCACACGTCGTGCAAGTTGCAAGGTATACCACTTTTTTAGAATTACAACTACATCTACCCGGGCATGAAATTGCCTTGTTGTACCCCCTCACAACTACGTATGGCCCATCATTAATATATCTACAGTACCTACATGACCCACATTTGTACATTTGTGAATTTGTAAATCTACTTTGTTGTTTTTCAAATAGGTTCTTTTCAGTTTGTGATTTTTGCATTTTTTATTTTATTTATTAGTCTTTACCCTGTTGGGTACAGTTTGCTTTTATCAATGCTAGTACTTAATTGTTTTGCAAAAAAATCTGTTTGGAAGGAGTTCATTGGACTAATAGTTAATACATTTAAGACTGAAGTTCTTACTATATTTCCTATTAAGTCAGGAATAGCTGAATGGATGGTGAACTTTCATGGATGGTAGAGTGACTTTGTAAATTTGAAGTGATCTTAAATATAGACTGTTGCAGAAGGAGAAAGGTCTGATTTTGACCAAGGTGAGCTGAGACTGGTGATCTAGGTGATGGAGAAGCCACAGAAGAAGGTTGAATGATAGGGGTCACTGATAACTCACTTATCCTAGGAGAAGGAAGATGTTCTTATCTTCTGCAACAATTGTTACCTTTGGTTGAAGAGGAGGTATAACATGCAGTGTAGGGACAGAAGATGAGCACATGGCCTTGCAAGCTACATTAGTGCCACAGCTGTCACTGGATGTATCCTGAAGCATGCATAGACATCAAAGAGAGCACAGCAGGCCCTCACCTTGGACAGCATGCATGCCAGCCATCAGGGTGGGAATTAAATTATATACAGAATTTACCTTTGATGTCGTTTTGTAATCCAGCACTGAAATGATGTTTTAATACTAGATGAGACAGAAGTCTCAGGGCAGTCTGTTTGTGAAACGTGACAAAGAGGGACCACTTACCCACTCATCTTGCCTTGCTCTAGTAAGTGAACTAGGGGACAGTAACTCTTTAGATGAGTCAGGAAAATATAGTGAGGTTAGTTAAGTATTGTTTTCCTGTATCTGTGTGAACCTTTCCATCTGTGCTATTTTTAATATTTCATATGACTGAAACTCTGGTGTTTATTGTAAATAGATATTCAGTATTTTCATATTCTTTTATTATTTATTATTAATATATTTAATATTTTCATTGTGGCTGGTCTTTTAGAGAATATTTTAACATTTGAGAGTACTTATATTTATTTGTTGACACTGTGGCTGCTCCTGAAAGCCTTGCTGCATTGGTCAAGCACTGTCATTTGTATTAGTATTAATTTTACTCAGTATAATTGGATATCCTGGTAAGATCCTTAGAATAGCTGGCTTTGGAGTGTTCTGGTGGCAGTACATACATTATAGTCTTGGCAGAGAGGGCATAGCTGATAAATCTGTGCCAACCTTTCCCAGGTGTGTGTGTGTGTGTGTGTGTGTGTGTGTGTGTGTGTGTGTGTGTGTGAGTGTGTGTGTGTGTGTGTGTGTGTGAAAATCAAATCTCAAAGAGTGTGTGTGTCAGCTACTTGGAGCAGGGACACAGAGCACTGGTTTCACAAAGAGGGTTGTGGAAGACTTGACTTGGAACACTCAGCTGAGGACTCAACTCTACAGCTGTGGTCATTGTGCAGTTTCCCAGTGAGAGAGAAGGAAACCCAGCCCAGGATGGGAGTGTGTTCCCTGTGTGCTTATAAGGGAAATTATGCTTGGTGCAGAGAGCTGCATCTGGAAATACTTTGTGTATCTATTTTTGTTCCAAGTGAATGTCCCTTACTGGTGTCAGCGGTGAGAATTGAGGCACCTTGATTACTGGCCCAGAGGAGGGGAGTCACAGTCCCTAAACTTGTTGTGGACGGTGATCCATTAGTATTTGGCTTTTATTCACAAGCCTGTATAAAGACTGGGGTACTGATAAGGCAGTCCCCTTCAGACCCCTGACAAAGTGACGTAGAGGTGCTATATTTAGACCAGGAAAGAGGGGTGAATGGTATACATCAGAGTGTGTGATATACCTTTAAGAAACACTTCAGTCAGTGGGCATGTGCATATAAGTACTGAGCAAGTGCAAGCAAGAGTGCCATTTTGAGCGAGCACCCAAAGTGTGAGCATGTAAGTATGTAGTCAGTCAGTTAGTTTGTTTAAGTTCAGTATTCCTGCCATCCATCCTGATATGTTTGTATACAATAAACTACTTAAACAAACACCCAGGCCTCATCAAAATTTTAATGCACACAAGGCAAGCGCCATAGTGTCAGAATGGGAACCAGAGTTACAGCCATGAGGCGTAATCCCTACTGCTCAAACAACTCGCAAAACAGGTCAGAAGCAAATTCCAGGTACCAAAACTCACTTAAATGATTTATTTCACTACAAATGTTAAACAAAGAACTCAGAACACTCAAAACACATTTCTTATTAAACAAAATGACTGAAATTGTGACATATTGATAACAATATTTGAAATAATTATGAAAACATTTGAAACAATATCTGAATCACATAAAATGTACAAAAAAAGGAAAATGACTGTATTTTTTCACTATGTGTTTTGTATTAGCTAAAGCTATTGAAAATATCCCAAGTGTGTATAGTGTTTGCAAGTGTGTGCAGTATTACAATGCAGTTATTTTGCAAAGTGCAGTCATTTCAAAGAATATTTCACAAAGTACAGTTGTTTCACAGCATATTTTGCTGAGTACAGTATTTCAAAGAGTTGATTGTGCATTTGCATATTATTACAAGTACCTGGTGTATGTGAATGTTTGTACATAATTACAAGGGCCAGTTTGCATTGCATTTTACTGTAATCTGTGGGCATGGCAAAAGGATTTCGCACACCCGCACTGCTTGTGTTTGATAACAATATTGCAGAAAATTAGAGAATGTTTAAGTAGCAATATGAAATTTTCATACAGGCTGCTTTTTCTGACAAAGACCCACATACAAAAACATTTATTCTGCTTAATTTAGCTGGTTCAGATGCCATTGAAGGAGAAAATTCATTTGTATATGCAGCTGCTGTGTTTGCAGGGAAGGGGGAAACCACTATATTGTGGTACTGGCTGAAACGTGGGAAGACCCTGAGTGCTTAAAAAGTAAATTTAGAGAAATGTGTAACCCCCAAATGAATATTACAATGGAAATGCACTTATTTTACACATGAGATCAAAAGCCTAGTGAAACTTTTGCAGTATATATAGCTGACTGGAGAAATAAGGTTAAAATGTGCAGATTTGGTGATTTGAGAGATGAGTTGATAAAGGACAGGCTCATGTGTGGTATTAATAATGATACAGTGAGAAAGATTTTGCTTCAAGACAATGATTTGACGTTAGATAAGGCCATTGAGATTTGTCAGATATACGAGCTTACAGAAAAGCACACAAGTAAACTTACAAATGCGAATAGCTGTGGAAGGCACAGTGACAAAGCTCATGTAGATAGTATCCGGCATGTGGTTAAAAGAAACAGACCCAAGCACATGGCACCTACTGCAGGTCCTGTAACAGTCTCTGGGAAACCCCAAGTCTTTCCAGCAAATTCCAGGACATGCTCAGTGAAGCATAATGGTGAGTCAGCAAAGTCAAACCATGTGTCCCCACCCAGCTTTATAGTCAACTGTCATAACTGTGGTGGAAATCATGAACCCAAAAGAGAGAAGTGTTTAGTTTTTGGTCAGCAATGTCATTCTTGCAAGAAGTGGAATAATTTCAAAGGGTTTTGTAAATCAAATAAGGCACATTCTTTTATTAAAAGAGGGCATTCCAAGAGGCAAATTTATCAATTAGAAAGCTGTGACCCTACTTTTAAGTGTGTGATGTGTCTGTGCATGGTGAAACAGTCAATGTAGTAGATTTGTGGGCAAAGAACGAAATCCTTTGTACTGTTTGGATTATTAGCTGAGAGTCCTGTAGAGTTCAAAATAAATACTGGCTCAAAGTGCAATGTTATGTCAGCAGAAACATTTTCTAGAGTAAAAGCTACAGAACAACTTCATTTGACAACGTGTGCGAAGCTTGTTGCTTATGGTAGTAAAGAGATTCAAAGCGAAGGCTCAGTAGTGTTTTCATGTTATTCTGCTGGGAACAGCTATGACTTGCAATTTGTCATAGTCAACAGACATGTGCAGTCATTATTAGGCCACAGAGACAGTTTGAAAATGGGACTGCCTTCATTAAATAAATAAGTCCACCATTTAAGCCTGCATGGCAACAGTGCAAATTTTGCCTAAACTATTTTTTCTGAGTATGCTGATATTTTTGCAGGCAAACTATCAATTGTGTACTCTATGAAGTTAGACCCAGAAGTCAGACCAGTTATCAGACCAGCATGGAAAGTTCTAGTAGCTATGCAGAGCAGAGACAAAGCTGAGCTATCCAGAATGGTACAGCTAGGAGTAATTTGTCCAGTAGAAGAATCTACTGAATGGGTATCCTTCATGGTAGTAGCTCATAAGAAAAGCTCAGATGATATCAGAATATGTATTGATCCAAGAGATCTGAACAAAGCATTAAAAAGACCTCATAGTCTAGTGCTCACAGTTGAAGAGGTTGCTGCCCTAATGCTAATGCCACTGTTTTTTTCTGCCTGAGATGCAAAGAGTTCATTTTGGCAAATTTTGCTTGACCAAAAATCTTCATTATTAATCACATTCGGTATGCCATTTGTAGAAGCATGGGACTTTGTTCATATTATGAGTAGTCCTGAATACCTCAGTTAAATGGCTTGGCTGAACGTGCAGTTCAAAGTGCAGAGAAATCCAGATGTGACAATACCAATGTTTTTCTAAACTTGTTAAATCTCAGAAACATTCCTCATGATAAACATTTTGGTTCACCTGCTCAGAGCCTTACATCAAGATAAACCAGAACCACATTACCAATCAGCAGCAATTTGTTGGTTCCACGTGCCAAGTACAACAAAGCTGTGAAAGCCCAATTGTTGAAAAAGTGTTTGTCCCAGAAGTCCTGCTATGATAAAACCAGCAAACTTCTCAGTTCATTAAAAAAAAGGGGAGATAGTGAGGATGCAGATGTCAGAAGGTTTTGATCGCATTGTTTTTTTGAAAAGTTTGTGTCATGAGATGAGACCATACATTGTAGAATCACAAGGAATGGAATTCAGATGAAATCAGAAGCATTTGTTACCACTGTCGGAGATAGTGTTACAACATCTTGCCTGTGACAGAGTCTAGTTCTCAGAGTGACTTGTCCAATGTTCCTTTTCCAGAGAACATTCCATCAACAGTCCCTGTTCCTGAGAAAATCCCTGAGAGTCCTCAAACAGAACATTCCCCAGTGACTGCCTCTGTTGCTAAACCCAGTCCTAACTATTATGTTACAAGATCAGGTCGCATCTCAAAACCTAGTTCCAGATACACGGCAACCTGGACATGACTGTTGTTTTTCTTTATTAGTGTCTCTATAATTGCATGCCTATTGAAAGGTCATTGTTTATATGAGACAGCTCCGTAAAGATGGAGGATGTAGATCAGTGTGTGTGATATATCTTTAAGAAGCTTATCAGTCAGTGGGTTCCCGCACATAAGTACTGAGGATGTGCAAGCAAGAGTGCCATTTTGTGTGAGCACCCAGAGTGAGGGCATGTAAGTATGTAGTCAGTCAGTCAGATAGTTTGTTAAAGTTCAGTGTTCCTGCCATCCATCCTGGTGTGTTTATATACAATAAACGACTTAAATGAACACCCAGCGTCATTGTCTTCTTAATGTACATAAGATGAGCGACAAATGGGTCAGAAGAGCATCCATTTTTATTAGATTATCTAGTCGGGTTTGTGTGATAAGCAGCATAACAAAAGACTTCAGCTTTATTGTCAGGTCCCAGTGATTAAGTATATTTTCACCATGTGCAAAGCTTACCTGAGTGAATCATCTCACCCAGCTCACTGATCTTCTGGTATAAGGTCATGTTTTGGTGACTACAAGTTTGCTTTCCTGAATATCCACTATCTGCAGATATCTGACAAGAGAGTTTTATTACCTGAATAAAGCAAGCTATGAGCAGCATCATTCATGTGTAGGATTTCATACAAGAACTTACTCATCTTCATCAAGACAGGTGTGTAAACCTACAAAGATTTACATAACGAGTGTCCTGATTATCTTGGAGAGCTTATCCAACCTCATATCTCTCATAGCCACTCTACTTTTGGGGTCTGTTGCAAATTTCCAGCACACATCTGGATCTGCAGTCCAGTATTGTTCTAACTCGGCTGTCTCACTAAGTGCAATTTCCTACCTTGTCAGATTCAAGAGCATTTTATATTTTGTATATATAGAAAGGCTGGGAAACATATGCTTACAACAGGTAGGTGATTTGTTTAAAGTTGCCTTGATTCTATTTAACATCTGAATTTTTATGTTTCTTATCTGCATTTTATTTTAATAGATGAAATCAGCTGTATAAAAACAAGATAACTGTTTAATTTATTTAATTCTCTCTCTCTTTCAGCTTTTCCTGGTTAGGGGTCACCACAGCGGATCACCTTGTCCGCTCATTATTGGCAGTGGAGTTTTACGGTGTCGAGTTGCCAGCCCGGCGTCCAACCTTCCACGGAAGGCACACACACACGCACACATTCACGCATAGGGCCAATTTTAGTGTGTCCAATCCACTTGCAGCATGTCTTTGGGGATGTGGGAGGAAACCAAAGCACCCGGAGGAAACCCACACAACCACAGGGAAGACATGCAGACTCCACACAGAAGACACCCCAGCCGAAGATCGAACCGGGGAGCCTCTTGCTGTGAGGTGACAACGCTAACCGCTACACCACCGCGGCCGTCCAATTTATTTAATTCTGAACTGTGTAAATTGTCTTTTTTCTTAGCCTAAAGCTATATTTATAATTGTATTTTAATGGACATTTTAATGCAGAGAAAATAAACTGAAATAAGTAAAAACAGCTGTTTTTCTTCTAGTTTTGCTGAACCTTTTTAAACTGCATACTTTGTATTGCCCTTGTACTAAAATAATGCAGTTTTCTTTTAATACTGTTCCTCTAGGGGACGGGTGATGTTGGATGAACATGACGGAAAAGTTTGTATATCTTAGCTGACTCCAGGCTTGAACAGAGCATTACTATAATGAGAATGAACACTAGTGTCTTTGATGACTGTGCTTCTGCAGATGACAGGATGGGGATAGAGTCATCCTGCTAGTAACTCCCATGGGAGACTGAGTGCTTTGTTATAATGTTGAACTCATGGGAAGGACACATAATATAATGTGACATGATGGTGTACATGCTTTTTGGGATCAAAATTTACAAAGTGAGGCAGGGGCCTTATTCTGTGCATACCAGCCCCTGACTCAATACAGCCTTCTGTTTATGTAACAGTGCTGTCCTGTCTTGCGGATCACTGACACCCCAAGTGACACAAGCTGCATTCTGGTAGCAGGATGGACAATATCTCTGGGGGAAATGTCCTTTCTTTCAAGGGTACTCTGAGAGATTGCCTTGCAATGAGTAGCTTAGAGAGGAGATGAGCTAAGAAGCTGATTGGCATTTGAAATTGGGGAGGGAACTATTAAGGACTCTAGATAAAAAGGAGCTGGGAAAGATAGGAGGACCCATGGATTAATCTGAGGAAGCTTTTATTTTCACAGAGATGGAGTAAAGGCCGTGTTGGACAGCATTTCATCCTAAGAAAGTAGCAACTTCAAAAACAGCAACAGAATTCAAGAATGCATAAGACCTATTTAAAACTGTTCTCATGAAGACTAGGCAGACAGAAAGACAAGATATTAATTGCTTAAAATTTGACAAGTAAATAGTCTGGCTGATTCAAGATGGCTTTGACTCCACCCTTCAAGAAGAAAATAAACTGTTGTCAGTTCTGAGAACTACATCCAGTACTCCTTAGATAGATAACCCTCAGAGGTATTAAGTCTGTATAACGTAAAATTTTAACACTGTTGTACTTTACAAGATGATAATATTTATGAGACATGACAGATTTTAAAACGTGAATAAGGAAATATTTCTTCCTAGAAATTATAGTATCTTTTGGGACTATCTCAGAGTAGAGAAAACAGGTTGTACAATCAGGGTTCGAAGTATCTTCTACAGGCAGGGGGAAATGCCATAGGTCAAATGAAGTCTGTTGTAGAAAACTGGGTGGTAAAAATGCATACTGTCTGGAACACTCATTTACTACACATCATGTCATTAGGGTCCTTGTTTTGAAGTTAAAAACAGAAGAAAGCAGCAGGCTAATTGCTTGGCAGTGGGCCACATTTTGAAGAAGAAATGGCAGGAGTTAGATGGGCAGGACTTTCACACATCACTTGTTTGCTTAATTGAAAAGATACTGCAGTTTGCCAAATGCTGCATCTCCCCCTAGCACACATCGTTACAACTGCTGTTTCTGCTTCAGTGACAAACTGTCAGGCAGAATTATTCACAGTATGCTTGTTTATTGCTTCAAGGTAGGCTGCATTTTATCTTTTCTTCTTACCCTCAGATCCTACATCTTAACGTTTATGTTGGTGAAAGGCGAACAAGACAAAATCATTCTACACATTCACCATATTGGTAATGTTCAACACCCCCCCCCCGGTAATTTTGACTTAATGCAAGCAGAATGCAAGCAGAAGGCATTGCAGGAGACTAAAGCACTTTGTTTATTCTCTGCACTAGGCATGGAAAATGTTGGAAAACTACAGTGAAGGTCTCACTACACAGTGATGCATTTCATATAAATGAAATATGAAATCACACATGAGTAGAACATCCGTATCTGCCCAGAAGGGCAGGTGCATTGGAAGACAGAGTAAATGCAGACAATTGTAACTTTTTTCAAAGAGAAATAATTTATGACTTATTTGCACATGGAACAATGACTTATTTTTAACATACGAAATCAGGTATAATACTGCATGGACAGCTAGTTAAGTTTCAGACATCACTGTACTGTGCATCAGCAGTGTGCCTTTGCTACATTATTTGTTCTTTCTGGAACATATACAGTTCTGTAGCTCTGGTTTTCAATAATTGCAGCTTATTATTCATTTGTTCTCATCATCATTTAAGTTGCTGTGTTTGGTGTTTACACATCCCCAGAAACAGATTATGTGAAACAGCAGAGAAATAGCTCAAGGCATCAAAGTAATCAAGGCATTTTCGACACACTTCCTTGCATTTCACTTCTTGTGCTAAATTTCTGTTGTGTCACAAGTAATGTAGCATCACAAAAGCTGTTTGATGAATTTCACAGTATTCTGTATTCTCAGAAATGTTATGCTTATTGTGATAAATATAAAGCAAACCAAAAGAGATTGGTATGAGTGAGAGCAATTTATATATTCATTGTAAAGTATGGCTGACTGACAGCAATCCTCAGTACTTCCTTCAGGTATTCAACACACTGTGCTTGTTCCATGACATGGTGCCAATTTTCCCAACTGTGAATAATTTCACAGTAGTGAAAGGGTCATTGAATGAGAACACACAATAACATAGAAACCATTCATTTACCCTCTGGCCATACAAAATGAGGTATACTGCTGACTTTCACAAACTGTAGTATGATTCATGCATATAAAAAGAAAATTCTTAACAGTACTGAATGCTGGGGCTTTGGTGGTGCTGCGGTAGCGTTGTCGCCTCACAGTAAGACGCTGTCCAGTTCAATTCTCAGCTAGAGCGTCTTCTACGTGGAGATATGCGTAAATGGGCGTGCCTTCGTTGAAGGTTGTGTGTCAGGGCTGGTAACTCGACACGTAAAAATCAACTACCAATCATTAGTGGACCGGAGTTCGCTGTGACAACCCCTAACCGGGAAAAGCCGAAAGACACAAACAAACTGAATGCTGGGGCTTGGAAGGCCTCAAGACTGGCAAGTAGAACTTTGCAGTTCACGATTTTCTCCACGGATGGAGAAATAACGACTCAACACAATACACTGATTACATGTTGAGTATATATTGTAGCCTTTTTTTAACTTATCTCGGTAGAGCACTTAATCACTCTTAGGTTAACCAAATTATGTGGAGGTAAACAGAGCAAGTGTTTACCATTCTGAATAGTCTTATGCAGAAATGTAATTTTTTGCCGAATGTCATCATACATTTGCATTTCAGATAAAAAAAAGACCTCTGTTCATTTTCACATTTCATTTTGGTGTCAGTGTGCTGTTTTATTTCTATGAATTTTTATAATTAAATAAAGCAAAACACTCAGCAGAAGTAGCCAGAATTTGAAGGAATAGTTTTATTTATACTGCTCAGGATTTCACATAAAATGCAATTTCTTCCTTCAGTACAGTGGAGGAGTTAATTTCCTTTGTATAGACGGGTACTACATCAGCAAGATTTGGACACCCCATAAAACAAGCATACCATAACTCTTTCTAAGTTAATGTCATTGCAGAGTCACCTTCCTTCAAGATGTGTACAGCTTTGATTTTTCAAAGGAGAACCGAAGGAAAAGGACAACAGATGACTGAATGGTATAGCAGTATGTTCTATTTAACCAATCTAAGCCTTCAGACTGCATAATGGAATCGATCCACTGCACCAACATTCCTGTGTCTATGTGGGCTTCTGATGTGGTCTAGTTTCCTCTCACTTCCCAAAGGCATACCACTTAGGGAACTAGTTGCACATGTGGTGAGTCTGTGTGGGTCTGTGTGTGTGCATGCACATGTATGTATGTATATATGTGCATCCTGCAATCGACTGCATCACTTCCAGGATTGTTTATCTGCCTTACATTCATTACCTATCAGAATAGGCTCTAGCTTGTCTCAGCTCTATATAGGACA